>NC_067284.1:113006939-113606939 GCF_020740795.1 Apus apus | reverse complement strand
CACAGACAGGCACACAGACAGGCACACAGACACACACAGACACACACAGACACAGACACACACACACAGACACACACACACAGACACACACAGACACACACAGACAGGCACACAGACAGGCACACAGACACACACAGACACACACAGACAGGCACACAGACAGGCACACAGACAGGCACACAGACACACACAGACAGGCACACAGACACACACAGACACACACAGACACACACACACACACACACAGACACACAGACACACACAGACACACACACACGCACACCCCCCCAGCCCCGTACCCAGCCGGTAGAGCACCAGGCCGCGGTTGTAGTAGGGCACGGCGAAGGCGGGCTGGCAGCGGATGGCGGCCGCGTAATCCTCCATGGCGGCGGCGAACTCCACGCGCAGGTACCGGCTGTGCCCGCGGTTGTTGAGCGCGGTGGCGAGCGGCAGCCCGGCGCTGCGGGAAGCGTGCGGGGCAGAGCGGGGGGGGATGAGGGCGGGTCCCCTCCCCTCGCCCCGCTCCCCTCGCCCCCCAGTCCCCGGGCACCTACCCTGCGGGGCAGCGGGCGATGAAGCGGCTGTAGAGCTGCTCGGCCGCCGGCAGCCGCCCCGCCGCCAGCAGCCGCCCCGCCGCCGCCAGCAGCGCCTCGGGCTCCATGGCGCCCGGGGAGGTGCCGAGGGGAGAGGAGGGGACGCGTCCTCGGGGCGAGAGCGGGGAAGCCTGGGAACGGGCTGCCCGGGGAGGTTCTCCTCCCCCTCTGTTCTGCCCTGGTGAGGCCGCGTCTGGAGTGTTGTGCCCAGGTTTAGGCCCCTCAGTTCAGGAAGGGCAGGGAACTGCTTGAGGGAGTTCAGGGCAGAGCTACAAAGATGACTAAGGGAGTGGAACATCTCCCTGATGAGGAAAGGCTGAGGGAGCTGGGTCTCTTGAGCTTGGAGAAAAGCAGACTGAGGGGCGACCTCATCAGTGTTTACAGATATGTTAAAGGTGAGTGTCAGGAGGACAGAGCCAGGCTTTGTTCAGTGATGTCCAGTGATAGGACAAGGGGCAATGGGTGCAAACTGGAACACAGGAGGTTCAATGTGAATATCAGGAAAAATTTCTTTCCTGTGAGAGTGACAGAGCCCTGGGACAGGCTGCCCAGAGAGGCTGGGGAGTCTCCTTCTCTGCAGACATTCAAACCTCCCTGGACACGTTCCTGTGTGATGTGCTCTGGGTGACCCTGCTCTAGCAGGGGGGTTGGACTGGGTGATCTTCCCAGCTCCCTCCCAACCCCTGAGATTCTATGATTCTGTGTGTGGTGGAGGCACCGTGGCTGGAGGGGTTTCCAAATGGCCCCTCAAGAAACAGCTGAGTGGTCATGGGGGTGGAGGGTGGACAGGTGGAGTTGATGATCTCAAAGGCCTTTTCCAGCCTTCTTGGTTCTATGCTTCCTATGGCTGTTTGCAAATCAATGAGCAGATATATCCCAGACCTGCAGGATTCACCCGGGGACCACAGCAACGAGTGGCTGCGTTTCTCCAGCCAGATTTTATGGCATCGGGCTGGAGCAAGGACCTGCAGCACTTCAGACAAGAGGCTGAAATCCAGCAATCAAACCACACAGCTCTACATAATCCAGAGCTCCTTAAGCCTTTGTGTGCGATGAGGATGAGAGCTCAGCTCTTGAAACGTGTTCAGCAGATGTCAGCTGCTCCCTTCGAGCTACTTAAAAAACAAAATCACTCATTACAAAATGCCAGTTGGAAGGTCCACAGAGGTTTCCTTAACCAGCTGAAGACGTCACCAGAGCTCAGGAACCCAGATGCAGACTAACAGCACAGATTGCTACATGTGGGTGAGACCCTGAGTGCTGTGGTGGGCTTGAGAAAGCCCAGTCATTTCCCACAGAATTACAAAAACAAAGTGGAGGTTCCTCACAGTAAAAGGCCCTAAGATCAAGGTACATGAAATCTGCATGGGTTTGAAACCAGACTCAATTTACAATGAGAAAAAGAATTATTTTACCTTAAAAATTTGTTAAAAGATGGAACTAAAAAAAAATGAATCATCACACAGTGGTTTTTTCACAAGAGTGGAACCAGTAAAGGTTTCTCTTGTGAGTTTTCTGGGTTTTTTTCTCTAATAGTGGCACTGTCTGTTACAATTTAGTACCCGAGTCGTATTTTAAAATATAGATAACCTTTTATAGAGTATTTTTAGTGACACAACAGAGAGGGGCATAAGAAGTCCTTGATCCTCTGCTATGCTGTACTGTGGCACAGACAACAGAAGTTGTAATTGCTTGCTTCTCTGGCTTTCATGCAGTGCTTGCACACGCTGCACATCCAGAATTGATACTCCAGGATAGGTTCTCCTGTTGCAACACATACAGGAACTTTTCCATCTCCACTACTAAAGGGGAAAAAAGAAAAGAAAAAAAAGAAAGTCAGTAAGGCTCAAAGAATAAAAACATGGTTTTAAAACACCAACCAAGATTTGTTTTGTAGAAACTTCCAAAACAGCATGAATCCTGTGTGCCTGCAGCTGGTTACAGAAGTTGTGATGCTCATCTGTAAAATACTGCTTCTCTGTTCAGATGGGCACCACTTTTTGATCAGGAGTTATTAAATCCTGTAACACTTCACTGTTAACACAGCCAAGTATGTAAAATCTTCACGTGACAGAATGCAAACCCCCAGAACCATCTTGGCCACAAATCAAGATCATCAGATCCAAAAGATGAAGTGAAAATAAGCAGTGAAGGCCACAGAAAGGTAAGGTCCAATTAGACACCTGCAGTACTGTTATTATTTATGCCTCTGGGGTCAACATGAAAGCCACTAGTGAGATTCTGTCCTTCTGCACAGTAAAAATCAAACCTGACAGGTTAAAATCCTATTTATTAAGAAGAAAATTGATTCCCAATCAATTGCCACACTCTCAGATTCCATGCTGCCGACAGGAAACAGCACTATGGTCAAAGACACCACTGTGGGTACAGCCACTCCCAGGACTTCCCTGAAGCATGCCCTTCATATTCTAACTCCTTCACTTGACATACTCATCTTCTCACACCATGTATATTTAGGGAATTCACAAAACACTGGAGACTTGTTGGTTAATAAGGGTGAATCATTCACTTTTTAACATTTGCATCACACCCCAGTGGTGATGCAAACAGTAACATTATTACTTTAATGGCACATGGCAGCTTACCAGAGGTCTTCAAACTCCTGTGCTCTGTGGAGATGTGCTTCAGATTAAGATGAAGTGTTATCTTTATTATGCCCAGTTCTTTAACTGCAGCCAGTGTCTATTCTCCCAAACAAAACAATGTTGAATTACCCTTTCTGCAAACTGGTTACCACCTGCATCACACCCAATATCCAGTTTAAGCAGCAAACACAACGTTAACTCGGTCACACAGAAAACCTGCTAAGCTCCAAAATACAGAAAACAGCAGAAAAAAAAAGAAGCTAGTACTATTATAGTACCATGTAAATATAAACCCACCTCTCAAGAACATAATCCATATCAGTTTTTTTGTTAGACTTCGGACAATGTCTTGTGAATATCTCCAGACCAAGCTCTTCATACTGTTGCCTCTGCTCTGGATTAAGAGTTTCCAAGGATTCTAGTTTAGCAAAAGCTTTTGAACAAATATCAAATGCTCTGTTTGCACATGCACAGAGTGCCAAAAGGGAATAGATTTCAACTGCAGGGATAATGTCTTCATAATCTTGCAAATGAAGAGCTAAGGAAAAAAGAAAAAAATCCAAGGAAATGATGACAAGTCTTCTGGTAAGTGCTAGCACCTGGATGAAATGTTTGCTACTAGCAGACAATATTCATCTTATAAACAGGACACAATGGACCAAAGTATTTTCATAGACATGACTATGAAGCATTCTTGGTCAACACTTTTTAAAAACTAAAAATAGGAGCATTTGATTGAGAAATTAGTGTGTTCTTTTTGAGCCTTTTTTTTCAAACACGTTGGAAGGAACTGAGATGAATCTTCATTACTCAGACAAAGCATTAGGGCACTATTTGCTTCTCTAACTCCCACGCAATTTTTATGAAGCTCTTCAGGGAGGTGTGATGTTAATTTAAACAAAACAGTCAACAAAGCATCTACAGAGATTCTCCAATTTAACCAGGTCATATTTGGCAAGTTAGATTTGCACTGTCTCTAAGAAAATACTTCCCAGGTATCCTGACTGCTGCCACATTCCATTCAACCTATGGTTTTGTTTTAAATTCCATGGATCTAGCAGAAAAATGTGCCAACATGAAATTATGTTCTGTGCAGGTCTGTAAAATTAATTCTTTGCAGGGTGAAAAATCAAGTTCTACCTGTTTTAAGTGCTGCATCTACAGAACCTTTATAGAGCTGTCTCTGAGCAAGTATGAAAAAATGGTAGGCCTCAGCTCCTCGCCAGGGGTTGTCTGCAAAGCGGTACGATGAAGAAAGAACATCTTCTTCTAGCAAACCAGCCAAAGCTGAAGCAGTCTGAAAACCAAGCAGTATCACAAGTAAATTTTTATCCAAAACAGCAGGAAATGGGGATATATGACAAGAATTTCTCTGTCCTTGGTGATTACACCACTATGTTAACGAGGGAAAATGTAAACACGTGGTCCTAAAGTGAACACTGATGGGCATTTTCTGCAGTGCACAGGCAGAACATGTGGTGCAGATTTTCAAAGATAAATGGCATATACGTGTGTACAAATATATTCTGTGCACATCAGCAGACTGGTTCATAGTTTGGATACATATGGCATTTCAACACCAGATCTCTTAAAACTCTGTTTAAAGTCTTTCATTTGTACATATGAAGATGAAAGTGTGAGCAGAAAAAAAATAATCTTCCGTTTGCTTCCCCCAAATCTGGAGCCAGCTCCCTGCTGAATGACAGCCAGCATAGCTTAATCATAGCATCATAGAATCATAGACTGGTGAAGGTTGGAAGGGATCTTAAGGATCATCAGGTTCCAACCCCCCTGCATGGGCAGGGACACCTCCCACCAGACCAGGCTGCACAAGCCCCATCCAACCTGCCCTTCAACACTGCCAGGGATGGGGCAGCCACAGCTTCCCTGGGAAACCTGGGCCAGTGCCTTCCTGCCCTCATGGGGAAGAATTTCTTCCTGATGTCTCACCTCAATCTCCCTCTCCCAGTTTTCATCCATCCCTCTCATCCCATCCCTCCCTGCCCTTGTCCCAAGTCCCTCCCCAGCTTTCCTGGAGCCCCTTCAGGCACTGGAAGCTGCTCTAAGGTCTCCCTGGAGCCTTCTCTTCTCCAGGCTGAACACCCCAACTCTCCCAGCCTGTCTCCAGAGCAGAGCTGCTCCAGCCCTCAGATCATCTTCATGACCCTTCCCTGGACCATTTCCAATCCCAGATCTCTCTTTGGGATTGATACTGACTCCTAAATGACAGGGGAAAAAAAAATATGCAGCACCTTAGGTTTGATTTTCATTGTTAAAACATTGAAAAAAACACATTAAACTTTGGAAGAAAAATATTAATTAAGATATACGATTTAAATATTTTTTAAAAATAGTTTTATACAATATGTTGTCATGGAAGACTTGCTTTAAGTAAAGCTTGGTTCCTAGCAGGAAAAAAAAAGGGTTAATGAAAAAAATATTAACCTTACATGAAGACAGCTTTATTTATTCTGACTAGGGAGCACAGACTGGAATTCAGAAAGAGGAACAAAAAAACCCACACACAACACTCTACCTCTGAAGTTTTTCCTTTCACTTTTCCCCTTTGTGCATTCTGCATTTGTTCATGGCATTGCACTGTAAGTAAGGCTGCTAATACATAAAGCTTTTTAACTCGCAGAGGCTTGGTCCTTTTCTTTGCCTCTTCATCTGCAACCTTAAAAAAAACAAAACCAAGAAATTTAATGTAGATTTCTTCTTAAAAAATGTATTGGAAGAGTTGCTTCATTCTCCTGGACCATTGCATGCTTGTACAAACCCAGGAAATCATGCCAAAAAAACAATTCTGTATTTGAATGTAATAATTTAGACTGCAAACAGAACTACAAATGAAAATGTCAAAGTGAAGAATGCACATTTTTCTGTATTTATTTAGCTAACAAGTCCATAAAGCCAGATTCTTGGGAAGGATAAATGTGTGTAACTCTGTATCATGTATTGACTTAATATAAAAACAAACTAAGAAATAGTGATTTTTATTCAGTGAAGCTTAAAAGATACATAGCTTTCAATAAGGTCTGGTGGTTTTCCCAGATTAAAAAGAATGGCCTTTGAAAGAAACATATTTTTATATATATATATATTTCCTGTGAAAATTACATATCACTCTTACAGACTTTATAAGCTCTGTACAGAAATCTCTGCAGCCAAACCAAATCTAAGCAACATCTTCATCTTACAAGCACACCACAGGAGTTTCTAACTGAAGAAACCAACACAAGAAATACCAAAATTCAACTTCCAGTTAATGACATTGTTATTTTTTAAAATAAAGGAGAGAAAACTAATCCACACAACACCTCAAATAATCTGGATATTGCACCCAGGCCAGTCTGCTATACTCCTTTACTAGGCAATGCAGGGCAACAGGACCTTCTCTGAGGTGCAGTTCATCTTATTCTGAAGTGAAAGTCTCAAATCTGGTGGCTTGTGTCCTGCAAGTCTCCTCTCCACTGGCTGCAGAGGACTATTTCAGACAGAGATGCCTGAACTTTAGAGTTGGATTCATCTCTGCAGTATCCTGTATAATGACAGCTGCTTATTGCCTGGATGGTCTTTACAATAAAATAACCCCAAGAAAATAAAAGTAGCATGGAAATAATAAAAGCAAGTGCAAAACCCCAGTTATTTGACATGAAATTAAAACCTGCCATACCTTGAACATCAGCTTAGCAGCTTCAAAGAAATAATTTGCTTTACGATAGAGTTCTATAGCATCAAAGATCTTACTGTTTTTCAGTAAATAACTTGCATATCTGGCTAACAGGGATCCAATCTCTTTCATATTGTGATTTTTAGCCAGCTCCACAGCTTTATCCCACTAGAAATGAAAGCAGACAATTATTAACCTTGTTTTTACAAATCCATTCACAGAACAAGCTGCTTAACCATGAATAGTCTGCAACGTTTGTGTGCAACACTTCATGACCTTTTAGAACCAGGCTACTATAAAATTAAAGGAAAAAGCAAGAGAATACAAATGCTAACATCATTGCCAATCATGTGGTACAGCAGGCCTGTGAAACAAATGCTGGACCTCTCTCCAAAACCACATACAAAGCAGTTGCTTCTGCTTTGGTAAAAGCTTTGCAAAATCACTTCCTTGCTGCTCACAGCTGAACATGTGGATTTCAACACTTCTGATGTTACTAGAACTCAGACTGTCAAAAATATGGCTAACAGAGGACTTCATCCCATAAACTGAAGGCACAAAAAACCCCTCAACTTTACTTGTCTTTCTGTACACCTCATTTTGTCTGTGAATTTTCTGGATCTTCAGCATTTTGGCTACTGTGTTTGCTCCAGATCAAAAGTCTGGCAGGACTGAGAAACTTGGCTGAATCCCATAGCCCTTCAGATCCATAAACTAGGGAATTTTTTACATAAAGCCAGCACTAGCCAGTCCTGCCATTCCCACACATCAAGTTTCTAACAGCCATCCTCAGTTTCTCTCTTAATTGTGTTCACACAACTGTTTGCACAGATAAGTCATACTGGGGAACAGCTCTAGCTGTAAACATATAGATCATTTTTCAGACCAATTCTTTTCACAGAATAGTGGGGGTTGGAAAGGACCTCTGGAGATCATCTAGTCCAACCCCCCTGCTAAAGCAGAATCCCCTAGAGCAGATCCCACAGGAACACGTTCAGGAGGGTTTGGAATGTCTCCAGGGAAGGAGACTCCACAATCTCCCTGGGCAGCCTGTCCCAGGGCTCTGGTACCGTCAGAGTAAGGAAGGATTTTCTCATAGTCAGGTGAAACCTCCTGTGCTCCAGTTTGTGCCCATTGCCCCTTGTCCTGTCCCTGGACACCCCTGAGCAGAGTCTGGCCCCATCCTCCTGACACCTCTGTAGATATTGATTAGCACTGATCAGATCCCCCCTCAGCCTCCTTGTCTCTCAGCTGAGCAGCCCCAGCTCTCCCAGCCTTTCCTCACAGGCAGATGCTCCAGCCCCTTCAGCATCTCAGTGCCCTGTGCTGGACTCTCTCCAGTAGCTCCTTGTCCTTCTTGAACTGGGGAGATATCCTACCACACCCACAAATCCATTTGCAGCTGTACAGGGAAGGCGGGGGGATGTGGAAAACCAGCAGCCAGAAGCTCTGCAATCTTCCTCCCTTCCCACCAGGAGGCAGCACAGCCCGGCTCTACAAAGCTCAGCAATGTCAGTATGCCGAGCGTGCTTCCCACCACACACGCCAGCAGGAGCACTGCTGAACAGCTTTGCCTCTCCGATGGTCTAACCTTCATTTCAGATAAGTGCCTTGAGCAACGAAGTATCAATCTTCTAGAAACCACGACAAACTATCAGACACCTAACAAGGCCTTGTATTTAACTGGGCATTAGGATAGAAATGTCGCTGCTAAGTTGGTATGGGTAAAGGAGATTATCGACTGGTGGTTTACCTGGTTGAGATGCACACAGGTATCTACCGCATCCTTTGGGCGATTACACTTCAGGAAGGCAGACACAGCTTGTTCACACATCCCCACTCTTACAAACATATAAGCTATATCCTGCAAAAAGCATCAGCACCACGTTAAATTCACTCTGAGGTTTTGGTTTTGCCAATCTGCTAATTACGTTCTTGTTTAATTTAACCCCAAGAAGTTGGAGGGAAAGGCTCATTTGCCTCAGGGATTCTGTGGAGACAATACAGGCTGGTGTCAATCTTTAAAACTTGAGTATTTAGAGTATTTCACAAAACTCTGCTGTTAGAAAGAGGTTAAAAATAAAAGTATTATGTCTTGCCACTGAAAATGGCATTACATTTTATTTTGCATTTTTCAAGCATTTTGGATTAAACAATCATATAATAGTTTTAAATTAGCTGTTATTTAGTGGGTCATTTCAGGCTACACCACCTACTTTCCCTCCTTTCAGCAGAGTATCTTCAAATTTCATTTTAAATCAGCATTCCCACTAGAGGTATGATGAGAGGTTAAACCAGGGATAGCAACCAGGAAGAATCTGGGATAAAAAACCCAGTGTAGACTGGACAACAACATGAAAGCTAAACGAAGTGGCCAGCCATGAGAAGTGACTTCTCAGTTAAGTGTAGCTATTTTAGAGAGAAATGCCACAATTTGGGGAGGGAAACAGTAAATTATGACTTAGTCATGTGGTCATAAAGTGTGATGAATAATCAGGTCTTTGGGGAACTTGGACAATAAGGGAAAGGAAGAATGATGGAGTATGAAGACAACAGTAACACTGGAGATCAACACCAAAGTTAACACCTTTATGCCTAAGGTCAGATCCTGCATTCCTACTCTCTTAGCTCTCTCAAGATGGGAAATTTTATATCAATAGTTAATCATAAGACAACAAAAAATAAAGGTGTTTTTTGCTTACAGGGAGCAGTTTGTTGTTCTCTGGCAATGAGTTAGCTAGGTTCTCCAGTCCTTGGTAGTCCTCTAGCATGTAGTAACATTCAGCTAAACGTTCCTGGTTTCGTCCTTGTACATAATACTGAACAGCATTTAACCTAAGGAGAAAAAAATACATGTGGTGGCTTCCGATATAGAACCACAAGCAAAGCTTCTCACTGTGCAAGCCTTTTGCATTTGTAAGTTTAAAATTACTTTAAACAGGTAACTTGCTTGAGAGAGCTTTTGTAGCTACAATTACATTGTTTTTCTAAAACACGCGAAAAGTTTTAATTTGCAGAGATCATTATACTGAGGTAGTAGCAAGATTGATTATCTTAACTAGCATAAGGTTAGGAAATCACAGAATCTTAAAACTGTATTCCCACATCTGCACAGATCATGGCTGTCAATGGACAACAACTTAAAATGAACTTTCAGAAAAGGCCTTTACTATTGTGCTTCCATATCTATAGAACATAAGCACTAAGATCTCCAAGGCCATTCTCCAAAGTTACCTAAAGCATCTAAAAATCAACTTTAAAAAACTAATCTCAAGCTTTCAACTGCTTTAGGACCCAAGTTCTTCGTGACAATTTAGTCTGGGTAACTGCAACGTATAGTGGAGTTGTGGAGCTTTATGAGATGCTAAAAGCTCACATGGGCTTAGAGGCAATGAAAAAGTTCATGAACAAAAAACTTCTCTGCAAGTTATTAACTATGAAGATGTCACTTCTGGCTCAGTAAGTACCTGACTGCAAAATGTCTTCTGGAGAAATACCATTACATGTGTGCACTGTTCTTAAAACCTTTCTGGGTGCCCAGTTTAGGCAACAGCTGGTGACAGATTCAGGTAAGACAGAACTCTGGACCTTGTCAAATATTTGTGGGTTTAAGCATTTTAGAAACTTTGTGGTTAATTTTGAAATTCACTGATGTTTAATAATTTTCTCCTACTTCTTTTTTACTGATTTTATTTAATGTAATGCTTTTATATCCACCCTAATACAACTTCATTCTTGAGACAGTTCAGCAACACCTCTCTATTTAAAGGTACGTGCAGCAGTGGAACTATAAAGGTCTGAGCTTAATCTCATCATTGCAAAATTATCCATGGATTCCATCCTGACTTTCTCAATGTCTGTCCCTACTCATACATTAAGTCTTGTCATCAGTTTTATCATTGCCTTTGTATTCCTTCTTACTAGTTCTTCTACAGAACGTACCATTTCTGACGATCTGCAAAGTAATCTCCAATAGCATTGTATGCTTGTTCAAGAAGGGCATCATCTGAATCACCTGAGCCAGTCCTTAAAAGCTGCAGTACTCTAAACCCATCTCCCAGTTTTATCCGTAGTCCAATGGCAAGATCTCTAGTATAAGCAGAAAATAACAGGAAAAAGTCAAAGACAATAAAATAGCTTAAAAAAATATCAATAAAAACATTTAAAAGTATTGCCATGTTCATAAACTGCAGCATAAGTATTGCAATGATCCCAGGTATATTGTTTACAGTTCAAACAGTATTCCATAAAAGCAAGTACTCAAGAGAGCTCACAGGTCACATAAAGTCTCCAAGGAGACCTCACTGCTGCCTTCCAGTGCCTAAAGGGGCTACAGGAAAACTGGGGAGGGGCTTTTCACAAGGGTGTGTACTGAGAGGACAAGAGGGATTGGTTTCAAGTTGGATAGAGGGGAGATTTAGGTGAGACATTAGAAAGAAATTCTTTAGTATGAGAGTGGTGAGACACTGGCACAGGTTGCCCAGGGAAGCTGTGGCTGCCCCATCCCTGGAAGTGTTCAAGGCCAGGTTGGATGGGGCTTGGAGCAAGCTGGTCTGGTGAGAGGTGTCCCTGCCCATGGCAGGGGGGTGGGAACTAGACAGTCTTTAAGGTCTTTCCAACTGAGACCATTCTGTGATTCTATGATTCTATGTCTGTGCTTCCCTATGAGCCATGCTGCTGTGTGAGGAGTTAAACAAGCAGCTGGCAGGACAGTTGGGCTGCTGGTACTTCACGGTTCCTCATATCTTTAAACATTCTTTATCTTTCATTGCTTATTGATGGCAATCAAGAGATGGCAGAAGCTGCAAAAGGCTAAAAGCAGAAGGAAGATGAGGGGAAAGCCCAAGGAGCAAGGAATATGAATAATGGCAGCTAAAACTGAGATCTAATAATTTTTTGTCATATAGAAGTAATTCTGCAGGTGCACAGAAAATAAATGGGTGAGCTATATAAATACTTCTTTTGAAAATCCTGTAAACTTACAAGTGAGTTAAGGAAGGCAATAGCAAGTTAGTGCAGTCAGCTAAATAGTTGTGAATTGTATTTAAAAAATTGATTTCTTTCAGCCTGATTTACGGTAGGTTCTTATCAAGATTTTTCTAATGGTGAGGAGACCCATAAGGTCAATAGAGAATTCCCATAATCTTGTAGCTGGAGAATACAATGCTTTGGAGAAACAAGTGGAAAAAAAATTAAGTCTCTTGTCTTCTGCAGTTCTATAACAGCCACATTTCTCTTCAGCCATGTGGAAAGGAACACCCCATGTCTAAAAATCAGTGCTGCAGTGCAACTGAAGTGCTTAGGAGGCAGTCCAGCTCTCCAAATCAGCATACTTCCATGGGTTAATTAATTGTGTGCAAGGAGGTTTTCCATTACCAGGCTCTACCATGCATCTCTCCCCAGCTCCTGCCTTCCCCCCTATCTTCTTACTGGGGAAGAGGAGGGTTTCTCCATCTTAACAGCATGAAAGAAGATTTTTTTTTTGTTTTTCCATAATTCCTTACTTTTCTTCATAGCTCCATGAATCAAAGCTTAAAAAATGTCACATGTGCATAAGTGATTCATGCTGCTCCATGTCTGACCACCACCTACAGGCTACATCACACAACTGCTGCTTATTATCTCTCATTATCCTTTTTCATTAAAAACCAGCTAATTAGTTTGTGTTTCCCAGTAATATTGTACTTTTGCTTTGTTTGTTTTCATTCCTGAGTAAAAATTCCATTGACTGGTCTACAATTTAATCCAGAGTCCTTTCTGTCTCTCCAGAGATGACAGTTCATTAAAAACTCTGTTGGTTTTGTATGTAATTGGAGAGAATGTGTCCTTGGCTACTAGCTAAGAGCAACAGTACATAAATTAAACATGAGTTAAGGTTGTTTGTTTGTACTTTTTGAATCCCAGTTGAAATACTGTCAAAATACTTGCAAAAAACATCTATGAAACACAGCACTACCTGGAGCAGCTGAGGTTTTGCAAGGTTTGCAATGTGCTGATGTACATTTAGAAGCAGAGCATTGCCAGCCAGACAAGGGAGGTGATTGTCCTGCTCTACTCTGCACTGGTGCAGCCTCACCTTGAACACTGCCTGCAGTTTTGGGCACCACAATATAAAAAGGGTATCAAGCTATTGGAGAGTGTCCAAAGGAGAGCCACGAGGATGGTGAAGGGTCTGGAGGGGATGACTTAAGAGGAGCAGCTGAGGTCACTTGGATTATTCAGCTTGGAGAAGAGGAGGCTGAGGGGTGACCTCACTGCAGCCTATGGCTTCCTCAGGAGAGAAGAGATGGGGCAGGTCCTGATCTCTTCACTCCTGTGACCAGTGACAGGACTTGGGGCAATGGCAGGAAGCTGCATCAGGGGAGGTTTAGGTTGGATATCAGGAGAAGGTTTTTCACCCAGAGGGTGGTTGAGCACTGGAACAAGCTCCCAGGAAAGTGGTCACAGCACCGAGCCTGCCTGAATTCAAGAAGCATTTGGATGATGCTCTCTGGCACATGGTGTGATTCCTGGGGTGCCCTACACAGAGACAGGAGTTGGACTCGATGATCCTGATGGGTCCCTTCCAACCCCGCAGATTCTATGATTCAGCCATTCCTTATGAAGGAATTTTTTTGCTGCTGAGGTGATAACATGCAATTACCTTCTGTCCATATCCAGATACATTCTTTCAGCTTCCTCAAATCTGCTAAAATAGGCTGCCACTTCTGCTTGCTTCATCGACTCGCTCTGCAGGTTGCCCAGATGCTTCACAAACTTAATCCCTTGATAATCTTTGCAACGTACAAAAGCTTGTTCAGCAGTTTCCAGATCCAGCTTCTGGAGAGCAGCTTCAGCCAGGAGACGCCTGTGTGAAAAACAAGCATGATAGGTGGAAAAGCCATTTCACTACTCATTATTTAAAGACAACATTCAAGTTACAGCAATTGGATTGTTTAATAACTAATCTTACTTGCTTAGGGAAAGATGTTCAAATAATTGCTAATATTCTTTTTTTTTCAGCTGTTAAAAGGGACACTGCCTTGGAAGGAATGGGCAGGGTTTGAGTATTACAGTTGTCCTATGTGAAATGTGCACCGGGTCTCAATGCAGTTGCATTTAGAGATTTCTACCTCTGCATACATAATAACTTTGAGGTTGATGGCAGCCTCAGTCTGAAGGCCATGAAGAGTAAGCTATCCTTCAAATCCATCTGGATGTTCCTAGTCCAGTTAGGACAGCAGTCTGGGAGAGCAGGGCAGCTTGGGAAACCTCATACTGGCACTGACCCACTGGTTAACTCTACAAATAAGAGAGTTTCTACCTTCAGGCCAACCTAAGTCCATCAGATGCTTGAATGAGTGCTAGAAGTTTTTGCAAAAATAAGGGTAGGAGCCTGTGGAAGCACTAACCCCAAATCCTTTTTTTAAGGTGGCTGCTTGAACACTGGCTCAGCATGAATGAAACATGAATTCCAAAACCCTCACTTTCTTGCCTTCTGAGAAACCATAAAGCCACACAGCTTGAAACTGCCCAAACAAACCAGTTGCAAAAGAGGTAGGGGAGCCAGGCTAGCAGGGGAGTGCAAGGCTCTCTTTGAGCATTTCCTCAATGCTGGGATACTCTTGGGAGGTGCTTCAGCCCAAGGAAGAGACCTGCTCAGAATAGCAGCCCTTCTGATTGCAGGAAAGTACTGTGACCTTTTTTTTTCCTTAAATGATTCTGTTTCAAGTGTATACTGATTTGAAGCTTTGTCCTTTAATATTAGATCTGAACAGGAAGAAAATACAAAGTAACATAAATTACAGGAAAAGAATACAAAAGAATTTTCAACACAGTTGGCTTGTATGGAGATTTTACCAAAGTCTAGGATGTGGATTGTCTTCTATAAACTGGGAAGATTCCTCAATGCCAACTTTTTCAATCAATGCTCGACTGTCTCGTAATGACCGAATCTCAAAATTGATGATGTAATCTTTGTTAGGATGTTCAGGATTCTAAAAGAATGGATAAAAACCCATATTTTTATTCCATGTCACCTTTATTTTCATCCAACATAGGTATCTACTGTTCAAATCATTAAGACAGACACCAGCTTTTCCTACAAAGTAAAATTAATTATACTTACCTTCAATATTTCATCCAGAAGAACAGATTTGATTTCTAAATCTTCAAAGTGGCAAATATATCCAGAAGTTTGTATAGGCTCCTTCAAGTTAAATAAATTACAAAGGAATTAACTTGTACTCTGTCTATTAAGTATACATAAAGAGACTTTATTCTTCTCCAAACTAGGATTTAATTGCATTTCCAACAGGAAACAAATACTAAAATCATTAACATTGATAATTCCATATACAGAGACATAATTAAAAATATTCATGTTTTCTATAACTAAATTATGAAAAAGTGATAAAGGAACACCAATATTAGGTTAAACTGAATGGAGTTTTATAAATATCTTCAATAAATTGTGTTTATATTGTCCAAAGCATACAAAAAATATGCTCTGGAAAACATCTCATACCTTTAAGAAAAGTATGACAGCATTTTTCTCTTTCCAGGACTAAGAGTTAATTTTACTTGTTCCTAAACAATACTCCCACATTAGAGCTGACAAGATTTTGAGATTTCCAGGAGCTTGCTTATTTCTGTAAAGACTCACCTAATTGAACAGTAACCACAAGAATAATACTACTCAACATAGAGCCATTAACTTACTAGTGAATTTGTAAAATGAGTAGTTTCTGTACGTTAATATTTACCTCCGGATCCAAGTTTCTGAAAACATACATTCTTGTTTTCTCCATCATTGCAAACAAATCTGGGTTATCTTTGGCCCATTTCATATCCCAGACGTCTTTGCGTTCCAGTTTCAGCTGCTCTCCCATGACTTGCTGTCCTGTACTGTCCACTGCCCGGGCATCCAAGTCAAAGACAGTCAAAATACCTGAAAGGTCTATGATAGCAACACGACTGCAAAGAAACAAAGGGAGAAAAATAAGACAGCTAAATAATAACATTCAAAGTTGTAAATCTGAAACAGTTCCCTAAACTGGCACACTCAGGCCAAATTTCCCTCTAATCTAATAGCAGTGTCATTCCATTGATTCAGAGATTTTCATTTATCTGCACAGCAGAGACCAGAGACATGGGACTTTTTACAAGAGGTTGTAGTGAGAGGACAAGGGGAAATGGATTAAAACTGGAAGAGGGGAGATTTAGGTCAGACATTAGGAGAAAATTCTTTAGTGTGAGGGTGATGAGACACTGGCCCAGGTTGCCCAGAGAAGCTGTGGCTGCCCCATCCCTGGCAGTGTTGAAGGGCAGGCTGGATGGGGCTTGGAGCAGCCTGGTCTGGTGGGAGGTGTCCCTACCCATGCAGGGGGGTGGGAACTAGATGATCTTTAAGGTCCCTTGCAACCCGAACCATTCTATGATTCGATGGTGATTCTCTAGGAAGCAGTTTTTCATCTTCTCCTACAGTTCATAAAGTTCAGAAATATGCCTATTTTTCATCCAGCATTTTGAAGATCCTCAGTGCTTCAGACATCAAGTTGAATACACTGCAGGTTCTGCCCCTGGCCAAAACTTTTCTTATGTTGAAAACATAAGAGAGCATTACTAACACATTCTCTCAGAGCAATCTCTGATGACTGACCAAATAGAAGTAACTAGTAATAAACAAATGGTTGAGCAACCATTAATAATGACTAAAATTAATACATAGTTTATATTAAAGTCAAATTAGTACATAGAATCATAGAATTCCTCTACTTGTAGTGTTTTGTTATAAAATCACACACCTGGATTAGAAGCAGATCTGTAACTTACCTGGAGTTGCAGTTCAAAGACAGCTGATGTGCACGACAGTTCAGTGAGTACCTCTGTACTATTCCAACGCTGGGAAGACTGTACCTCTGGATAGTGCCAGATTCTCTTCCCTAGAGAAGAGCAATGCTTGCTTATTCAAAGAATTTTTCCATCAATCAGCTCTTTAGAAAGGTTTTGTTCATATGCTTTCCTAGACAAGAAGTGTTTTTTAGGTAAGTGACAGAGCCGAAGTGGAGAAGGGGAGATGTCATCACCCTCAAAGGTCCAAATTCTGCTACTTGAACAAGATGCTTTTAGGATGCTGCAATTTACAGGTCTGCTTAGATCAGGCGTGTTAAAATGAAAAGCCATAGTCCATATGCAGCCCACAGAACAGTTTGAGGAGCCTGACAGTTCCCCAATGAACCTTCAGACATGATCCACATAACCAAAAAGATGAGTGGAAAGATCCCTGTCCTATGCTGGTAAACACACCCAAACAGGGCCATGTGACAGCACCAGCTCAGGTCTGAACTAGTACAGATGTGTTCAGGTACTGCTCCCTGCACACTGACAAGTCTCACTAGTTATTTCAAGACCTGAGCTAGCTTGAAAAGTAAATGCTCTAAAGTATACTAGTTATTTAAAGGCTTGACTAACAGCAAACAAATCCAAGTACCACTGTGGTTTCTCTTTCTTTTGCCAAATGACACACCATGCCCTGTGTCAAGACACTACCAGGCCAGCAGTCTAAAATGAGTTTGACATCCCTGGACTGAAATGATCACTGCCACAACCTCCTTGTGGTGTTTCTGTAGACCAAACAACATATCCAGCTTATTTTACCTACTGTTTAACCCTGACGCTGGAAATGAGTCAAATATTAAACTTTAAGGTAGTTCAGACTTCATTCCTTTCCTCCTCTCCCCCCAGAGCAACTCCTAAGATCACCTTTCATCTTGGACATTTTACATCTGTATTACCCTATAAACTGAAAAGCAGGTTTGGTCAGAAGTGTTAGAAAATCTAACCACTGCAATATGAATTCAGCTTCAGCACAGTTATCCAGGCTCAGAGGCATTTTCTCTCATTCCCTTCCTTTTAATCAGATTCACTGATTAATTAGTCACAGTTTTTTCATTCATGTTTTTTCCTGTGACCCACTGATTTTGTAAAATCCAGTCAAAGGATGTAACAAAAAAATTAAAAAACACTGGAGTAAACATCAAGATCTTGAGAAGATGGATAAAATGAAGAAACATGTTCTTTTTCTGCCTTTGTTCTGCTTGCTTAGTTTATTTTGAAGCCCACCTGTATGTTCATCAGATGAGATCACTCTTTTCAGATTGGAAAAAAAAATGCACCAGCTGTTTGGCATAAGACCTTATACATATGTCTGATCTATAAACATATTGATATGGATATGAGATACTACATATATGTGGTATCATCTACCATCATGCATTATACCATTAATAAGTAAACAGAAAAACTTTGTAAATCTTTCTGCATTTATCTACAGCCTAGAAGAGATTTCCCAGAACTCAGATTACAGAATTAAGTCCTGACCTGGACTTTATCAAACCCTACATATCAATACTATTTCAAGCAACTAGTCTCTACTTAAATTGTAAGCACTGAGTAAATTAGCCCTCCTGAAGAAAGAGTCCAAGTTAACAGAAGAACCTGTTAATGTTATCTTTGAAAATGTCCAGAAAGAGATTTTATCTGTATAAACTCTAACTTCAGAAATGCCTACAAATTATGACTGCTTACAAATACATGGCAGAAGAATCTCCTGCCTTCAAGCACAATTAGAAGAGGCAATTAGAAGCTACTTTAATCACGTAACTTACCACAAGAAGTACCTTATCCGATGCTGTTATTGCACAAATTGGATCTCTTGTTGCCTGAAAGGATAGAATCACACAGAATCCCAGAATTATTGAGGCTGGAAAAGACCTCTGAGATCATCAAGTCCAGCCTGTGACCAACACCACCACATCTCCAGACCATGGCACTAAGTGCCACATCCAGTCTTTCCTTAAACACCTCCAGGGATGGTGACTCCACCACTTCCCTGGGCAGTCCCTCCCAATGTCTGATCACCCTTTCCATGAGGAAGTGTTTCCTGATATCCAACCTAAACCTCCCCTGGAGCAGCTTCAGGCCCTCTTGTCCTGTCACTGGTTGCCTGGTAAAAAAGCCCAGTCCCCACCTGGCTACACCCTCCCTTCAGGTGGTTGAAGAGAGTGAGAAGGTCCCCCCGAGTCTCCTCTTCTCCAGGCTAAACAACCCGAGCTCCCTCAGCCCATCCCTATGAGACTTTCCCTCCAGTCCCTTCCCCAGCCTCGTTGTCTCCTCTGGCCCTGCCCCAGCACCTCCAGACCCTTCTTGCAGTGAGGGGCCCAGAGCTGCACCCAGGACTGGAGGTGAAGCCTCCCCAGTGCTGAGTACAGGGGAGAATCACATCCCTGCTCCTGCTGGCCACACGAGATACCAGCATCAGTTTTAATACAACAGTAACAATACGCTGCTAAAGAAAGAAGTTTTCTTTAAATATACAAGAATGGTGTTATGTATCCACACGAAAAGGGACTATCAAACCCTGTCAGTATACAGTAAATGGCTGGTTTATGGTAGTAGTAACCTTTGTTACAGGAATCACAACAATAATAATCTTAACAGCTTCCTTTTTAATCTTGCCCCTCCTCCAGAAAAATAAGAAACCCCAAATGTAACAGGTGTTGAACAGAAAACACAAGGTGCCAACTGTCCCTGACTCATCAGGCCTGTCATTAATTTCACATAGATTGGAAAGTACAGAAGTGGGCACACACATGTGAACACACACACAGAGTTAAAAAGGCTGTAACTACTAGAAAGATTACACAGGTAATTGAGTTTCAACAAGCTTATGCTGAAGTAAGAAGGGCTGCTTCTCACTTAGAGGACAGCAGGTGTGTCTACATACTGGGCCCCAGAATACACTTTTTTATGTTCCCTACAGTTTTATGTATATTACCTCTAAAAAAGGTACAAGTAAAAGAAAATTTAAGTATGACCACTTCTACTTATGAAAAGCTATGAAAATAAATACAGCCATGCTACTTCTCTTTCAAGCTACCAGTGACACCACTAGATGAAAATACCACTCACTTCAAGAGCTCTGCTGTAATCCAAGTGTCCATCTGCAGATCCTGAAGGGTTATCATCAATATGATAAATCCTACAGAAAAGCAAAGTTAGAAGAACATTTTTTTATGGCATATAGGTATCTTCAGTCCTTGGAGAAGAAACCATTGCAATTAGAAAAGAGAACAAAGGTTATGCTTGATCTTATGTTCCAACAGTATCCCCTTTGATAACCCTGCTTTGGGCTGATGTAGAGGTATGGCACTTGCTTTCACTATCACAGTCCCTGATGGTCTATTCCCATATCATCTTTCATTCTGCAACAAGAAGTTCCTGCAAACCATCAACCACCCCAATTGCCTCTTTTCAAACATGCACTTCCACATTGCCTCAGGCTCTCTCCATATTTACAAAGAGCTTCAATTTCATGTCCTCAAAACTTAAGTATTCTCTGTTCAATACTTCATCATAACTTTTTTGTCTTACCAAGTAGGAAATATTTTAGAATGCTAAACTCACAGTTTATGCTGAATTACAACTATCTACTTTTCCAGTATTTTTATCAGATTTACAGTCTTGTCCAAGGCCTGAACATGCAGGTACTAGAACAACCTAAGTTATTACAGAATGTACAAATAATTACTCATTATTATGGATATATGGTGACAGGAGATGGTAGATTTATAGAAAGATGATAAAGCATCTCTATGGAAGAAAACATAACACAAAAGAAAATCATAGCAAAGTTGCAAGCTTGTGAAGGTTACAGATAATGCCACTAATGAACACCTGGGAAGGAAACAGTTTGGAGGCAAAATAATGTTGATTTTGGTTTGTTTAGTCTGAGAGGATAAAAGTCCATACAGGAGTAGATGTCAAAAACATAATCAAACACAAGAAACAGTTAAAGTTATCAGAGGGAACAGAGCTGCCTAGAAATTAAGAGTATGACAGAGAAAAAGGGGAGGGGAAAAAAGACACAGAGCTCTGTAAGGGAAGCACGATGTCATCAAATGGAGACACTGACCAGGGACTGATCCAAAAACATCTAGGAGGTTTGGATAACAAACACATTTCTAAACAGTATTCTTTAGTATTTAATCTTACAGGCCTGGAAAGTGAGTAGAAAAAGGAGAAGACAGAAGGTCATATTTTAGGCACTGGGGACACTGACAGGGTTTGATAGTCCCTTTTCATGTGGATACATATCACCCCGGGAACGATACTAATGGAAAGGGAAAAAAATACAGCAAAGTCTGAAGACAAACCTTTCCCTGCCTTCTTTTCTGGTCCGTGCTACCTGATTAATCTCCATTGCTGTGAGCTTCTTGGCCACACGATACTGCCAGATGTAAAAGGCTTCTTTGGAAGCTGCTATCACGTGTGTTTTGGTCATCGTGACAAACAACGGCCCTGTCGTGGAACCCGAACGGTGGCAAAATTAGTGAGGGAAGAACTGGACAAGATGATAATTCGTCAACTTTTTCCCAGATGGATGAAACAATAACTCCACGGGTAAAAGAAAAAAAAAAAAAAAAGAAAAAAAGGAAGAAAAAAAAAAAAAAACAACCCAAACAAACCTGAAACAACAGAACAAAAACTACACCACATACAACCCAGCAGCAGTTTTCATTAATCACTATGAAATTTCAGTTGGGCCTTGTTCAGAAGAACAGATAAACTCTTTCTAAGTTCTGGTTCTAAAATAAACACTTTTCTCCCTTTTCTCTCCTTCAGCAAAATTTCTGTGCACTGATGCAGAAGACAAATACATTGAGATAAACTTTCAGGTTCATGATGGGTTCAGGAATATCTCCAATCTCTAACAAGGTCTGTAATACCTGCATATCTGACATCTTTGTCATTATTCAAAGATAAAGAAAAGGAAGATGACTCAAAAGTTTACAATATAGAAAAGATTCCTTGATGAGCACCACTTAAAAGAGTATACAAACTTTAGACAAGACCTGGAAATACTGTTTGTATCTTAATAGCTGGGCCAAATAATTCTTTATCTGCATGGCAGCAAATTAAATATTTAGCAAACTTTATTGCATCCAAAGACCACCAGATAGGAAGGCAGGGCATTTTATTTAGTTTAGCCCTAAGCCTACATGGAATATGTGGAGAACTTGAGTACCTCATTCCTCCTGTCAATGTTCAGTGGACAAAGAAAAAAAATGTATCTGCACTTAAAACTACTACACTATTCTTTATCATACACTGTCTTGACTGTATTGTGCATTTTTTTTTCCCTTTTGCAATCCTTTTTATTCATCTTTCTGAAAACCAGTCAATGTAAATAAAAAGGCATAAAAAATGTAGAAACCTATTAAATACATCCCTCAGTGTCTTCAAATTCTAGAAGTAAATCAGTATGACACCAGACGAAACAGGCAAAGTAGAAGAATTTTGTAGCCCAGACTGTTACTGAAATAATGAGTCATACAGATTAAGATGCTGTGAGCACAAAAATCTGATTCTTTTATCATGAATCTCATTTCTTTTCTGTCATTTAACACAGAACAGAACTCTGGAGGGAGCTCTAAGCCCGCTATACAGAACAGCAGGGCTACAAGAGACAGCTGGGGGAAGATGGGTTGAACAGATTTTCTTTCTTTGAAACCAAGAGGATTATATCAGCTACCTGACAGCTGCAGAATACTTTTTCATATAAATGTAAATACTGGATAGGAAGGCTCAGTGATAATGCTTAACATGTGAGCAGTACAGTTGTTTACATTATATGCAGCTCAGTGCATTTCACATCCTTATAACACATTCATTCCAATAATTATTCACAGACAACTGAGGGATCCAGTCTCCTCTGCTTCATTAACAGAATTAATAAATTCTATGTATTTGTTCTGTTCTTTCACTACCTTGCAGCTCTACATGCCATAAGAAGTAACGTTTTTATCCCTGAAAAAATCAAAGATGAGAATCTGCTGACCTGTGAGGGAATAGGGTTTCCTCTTGCTAAAATAACAACATTTTAGTACTAAACCTTAAAACGCTTTACTCCAAGACAGTGCTAAACAAATCCACAGCTTAAAGCCATGGGCATTCCTCAGGCTGACCAGCTGACTCCACATCTGACCCCACCTTCCATGGAGCCTAAACTTACTAATGGGTGCACTCATCAAAGGACCCCAATCTGAGAAAAATGATGCTCACATTAGCTCTGTTGTGATCCAGCAACAAGATGGCAACACATCTATGCTTCATCCAGAGGCATACAACCAATTAGGCATTTTTTGACCATGTCTAAGACTTAAACTAGTCATTGCTGTCAAAAACACACACACACCAACCCCAAGACATTTCCCTGCCACTTCTTGTTTATCAGCTCTAGCAGTAGCTTGGCCACAGAGAAAGTTGAATCAGTTCACTCATCTAACTGACCTGAAAATTAAATAAATGATTAATTAAAGTTAGATTAAAGAGAAAAATCACAAATGTTGGAGAGGGCAGGAAGGAGCAGCCAGCATGGACTATTCCCATTTTTGCAACACTTGGCTAAACTATGATTGTATTTTAAGCCAAATGCAAAATTGCAGGGAAAGGGATACACAGCACAAAGGCACAATCCTCAGGATCAGATGGATTCAATAACTCATCTGGAAGAGCAGTATCCATATGTGGGGACTGATGCTTTCACAAAATTGCCTGTATAGCTTAACAACTGCCTAAAGGTAGGACTCATGGGATTTCTTCCAGAATTGCTTCAGCATTTTATACTGGACAGTCATTAAACAAGGAAACACACACCAATCAAAAACAAACTGAAAAATCAGCGGAAAAAGAAACTAAAATCCAAGTCTAGACTGGACATTAGGAAATATTTCTTTATTGAGAGGGTGATCAGACACTGGAACAGGCTTCCTGGAGAGGTGGCTGATGCCCCAAGGCTGCCAGTGTTTACGAGGCATTTGGACAATGCCCTTAATAACATGCTTTAACTTCTGGTCAGCCTTGAAGTTGTCAGGCCATTGGACTAGATGATGGTTGTAGGTCCCTTCCAACCAAACTATTCCATTCTATTCTGTTCCCCTTTCTCACCTCAGAGCCCTCATCATGGGGCTACACTCTGCTCCTAAAATGCTTTCAGTCTTGGCTACATAAAAGCATAGCTTCAACACCAGGCAAGGATGTCCCAGCCACTCCAAGTTTGGGCTGTTGATGAGGCAGAGCAGGAAGGGATTTATCCTTTCCTTTCCTAGGAAAAGTGCTGAGGAAGATCTAGAATCCCTATCTTATACAGTGGACTTTATTTTAGCAATAAGTGCTGCCCACTGGGCATCAGTGCCCTGCAGAGAATTCAGGCTCTGACTATGAAGCAGACAGAAAAGCACTGTAAGTCAGAAGGAGACAGGAGATTTGGACCCTCCTCTGCTCAGCATTTCCACTGCACAGCAACTTTCCATACTAAACGTGGACTTCTTAAGAGTGCCTAGCTCCTCTCACTGATTTTGCAGCTATCTAACTGCAGTATTAACACCTCAATACTTAATTTTCAGACCTTGAAAATACGTATGGAAGAAATTTAAACAGGTGACTTGCTTTTCAGTGATCAAATACTGAAAAGGATTAAACACTCCATCCCATCAAACATGCTAACATGTGAAACAACTGCCCTTAAAGTCTTCACTGGCCCTTCTTTCCTCACCTCATTTCTCTTCACTGTTCCTTCATAAAACCTCCTCCCTGAAGGAGAGAAACTTTATTTCTTGTAATTCCAGAAATCTGGAATAACCTTCTGCCATGTCTGTATTCCATCCACACTCACTCTATCTCGCTTCAACACAGATAGAAAACACCTGCTCTCATGTCTAATCTTTAAAAAATAGTGGATGGAAAAATAAAAAAAATAATGCATGACTTTAATACTTCACAGCATGAAAAAGCTGAGACAGTTTCTAATATATGAAATAGGAGATAGAAGCACCAGAGAAGTAATCCCACCTAAATCCAATGGAAAGGAAGCAGTCTGACACAGACACACAACTAAACTGTTGCTTTCATACAAGCAAGTTACAGGCTGCTCCTGAGAAACTGGGATGAACTTAGTCTGATCAATAACATCTACTGAATTTTAAAGCTTGATTCAAATGTCTCTAGAAGTGTTAGCTCATAAATAGGAGAAAAAAATCAGACAGCAGCAGGGACAACTGAACATCACATGGGACAACTCATGAATGACCACAGTTGACAGAATACAAAGAAATACTAAAAAATCAGCTACAGTTTACTTCAAATGGTCCAATTTTAAGCAATCCAAGTGCTGTTTCAGATGTAGTTCAGTCATCCTTGTTAAGGTGTCCAGAAGGGAGGTGAGACACCTGGGCATGACTCCAGCACTCTGCTTTTAATCCAACTGGAGGCTGATCAGGCTGTTGGATGCACTTCGCTGGGCGTGAAGACACACGTGTGAAAGATAACTCAACACTTCACTGTGTCACTGCTCCTAAGCACATGGAAGAAGATGATATAATCCGGCCTGAGTGACATTTTCTTAGCAGATACCATCTGTTGTGTTTCCATTAAAAGGTATTATATAACAAGACATTTAACCTTCTGTAGTTCGGAGTTATTCAAGAAGGGACTTGGACAGCAAGCCTTGGAGCCTGTCAAACAACAACAGACTGAACTGTGTACAATACTTTTTGTACCCTCCTAGGATGGAACACAATAATGCTAGACAATGGGGAGAAGACTAATTTATGGGCTGGCAAACACTAGCTATTTTGAAGGACCCTAAAAACAAGGAACAGGAAAAACAGGAAGAAAAATGATCTTGGATAAAATAAAGAGTTAAAAGAAAGCTTACTGAAGGAAAAAAAAAATCAGTGAAAAGAAAAATTGGCTTAATCCTGGCTCAAACCGGGACAGTGAGGAAGAGCTTTAAGGTGTAACTATCCATCAATATCTAAAGAAAGTTGAAGGGATTGCCTTTCACCAGATAATGACTGATGAATCCTTTTCTGCCATCATTAGCAGAAGCAAGCATTAGAAAGCTAATGACCTTTTTGAACTATTGGCTTAGAGCCCAACTACATAAGACCAACATCTCTTGGGAGTGAATCAAACACTGCACATTGTCACAATCACTTTGTCATTTGGAGATGAATAGCACTTTGCTGAAGCAACTTTATAAAATGTTATGCATTGACAATTGGTACAAATTGTGCTTTGCACATATTCTCAGATGCATTGTTCAGATGCTTCATCAGCTACTCAGCATCCCTAGATGCTGAGCATCTTTTTTCTCCTCTATCAATTTCCTGCCAGGTAAAAGCCCAACAAACCTGCAGGGCACCAAAGTCTCAAGGAGGAGTAAGATCTTTATCCTTAGTGAAGACAGAGATGACTGCCATTCCAACAAGGGGCAGTCTGGTAAAGAACAAAGATAGTGCAAGTTCTATAGAGTAAATAGGCTCCTGGGATGCATTAAGAACAGTGTGTCCAGCAGGTCAAGAGACATTCTTTTCCCCTCTACTCTGCCCCAGTAAGACCCCACCTGGAGTACTATGTCCAGTTCTGGGCTCCCCAGTTCAAGAGGGACAGGGATACACTGGAAGGAGTCCAAGAGAGGCTACAAGGATGATTAAGGGACTGAAACATCTGTCAAACAAGGAAAGGCTGAGAGACCTGGGGCTGTTTAGTCTGGAGAAAAGAAGACTGAGAGGGGATCTTATTACAGTCTATCAGCAGGGGGGGTGTCAAGAATGGGCCAGTCTCTTTTCAGTGGTGCCCTCTGATAGGACAAGGGGAAATGGCACCAAGTGACAACACAGGAAGTTCCACCTCAACATGAGGAAAAACTTTACTGTGAGGGTGATGGAGCCCTGGGATAGGCCCAGAGAGTCTCCTTCTCTGGAGACTTTCCAGACCCTTCTGGACACGTTCCAGTGTGATGTGCTCTAGGTGATCCTGCTCTGACAGGGGGGTTGGACTTGATGATCTTCAGAGGTCTCTTCCAACCCTGGGATGCTATGATTCAATTTGCAGTAATTACAACCAGTCAAAAAACACAGTTCAGACTCAGTGGCAGTCAAGAGCAGTTAGGAGCACACAGATACCAGGTGCTCTGTTGAGGAACATCCTACTGTATGAGAAGGCATTTTTGGTAAGATTTTATGAAAATCAAATAAAGTAACAACCTAGGTGTTTTTAAACCACTAGGACACATAGAAGTCTGAAACAAGAACAAAAATCTGAGTTCAAAACAAAAACTACCTAAGCAACTTATTTTCTGGACAGAACTCAATGCAACAATTACTAAAAAGACAATAGCCTGAAAAACTGTTTTGGTAGAAACAAAGAGAAAGAAAAAGAATTTCACAGACAGGTAATATATTTTTCATAAGACAATAACACCCCCCCATTTACCTTCGGTAAGAGGTAATTTAACTTTTGTACTGCTCATATCTTAAAACTATGGATTATTCCTCTCACCTGATAATGGATTTAAAGCTGATTGTTTTCCTTTATAAACAGGACAAAAGGCCAGTGATCTTGCTAGAAATGCTGCACCAACTGGAAACTAAAAAGAACTTAGAGAAAGGTCGTCTTTAAGGTTTTACAAGGTCTTCTCTCAGCAAGGATAGCCAGCTGCTTAAGATCAGCACCCTGTCAAACTGGAACAATTCTACTTTCTACTGCCAAGAAGCTCCAGCTGGGCTAAACAGCATGATGTGCTGTATATTAAGACCTTGACTATGTACAAGTGTCTACACCTCATACAAACTGACCTTATGTTATAAATATTTCGACTTGCTCTATAGAGTTGTATCTTCAAAGGTTACCCAAAAGGAAAGCAACTATGATAAAACCAGCACGATGTGTTCCAAAAATGTTGCATTCATAGGGGTTTGCTTTTCCACTTTCATCCTCAATCCCTTCTGCAAGTTTGGTGGGCTAACTTTAAAGGGAGTCTTACAGATGCGTACGTTAAAAACAAGCTTGAATCTTTGTGTTTACTAAACAGCAATGAAAGACTTGCTTGTTGTGTTTGAACTACTGAGACTTCAGAAATTTTTCAAGACTCAAAAATGCAAATATTTGTAACCTCAAATATTTGCCTGCCTGTGAGGTTTGAGGCTATAATGCCCAGCAGTTTCACCAATGAACTCACACTGGGAATGATGATTGTAAATCTATGCACTAAACTGATCCTCTGACCCTGGAGGGAACAGAAATAGGCTGCAGAAAGCTTAGTTAAGCTAAAGGAAGAGAAGCTTTTTCTACATTGTTTAATCTCTTCAGCACAATTCAAACACAGTTGGAACAGCAGCCTTTGTCAGTTAAACAGCATCTCTCTTTAACTGTTTGCAGTCACTAGAGAAGATTCTTTCCCTCTGCAGGAGATGGGCAGTAATGCAGGATGATAAAGCAACTGATACCTTTGTTTATGACACAATTAAATGAAACTGTCACAGATGGATTTAGAAAGCTCACATAAACAGAACACTGGAAAATGCAAAGAAGAGTTTGAATGCAGAGTTAGAGGTGTACATGCACAGCTAATTTTGACCATTTGAGTGGGACTGGTCTCACCTAATTTTAGACGTTTCTGACTGAGATGAGCTGGTTGCCCTGGGCTTCTTTGTAGCCAGTGGAGAGCAAAAAGATCCCTTTCAGGAATGATTCACTGAACTTATTTTAGATCTCTACCGTAGCAATGAGATTAATTATTCCCTATAACTCCCCAAATCCGTGCTCTTACCGCCCCAATCCCACCTGTCAAGTCCACGAGACTAGTAGGCAGATACAGCAGAGACATCTGATCAGGAGGGGAGCAGGACAGGGGGGCACACAGAAGATATCCCACCCACGCCACTACCACCCACCACATCTTCAGTGCTCAGGTTTTGCAGACTTTTTTTTTTTATCCCTCTGGCCACTGCAGAATTCTTGGTATTGAATTCTCTGGGTACCTTATTCCTTAAGGTTCTGATGTGCCACCCCTGTCGTGAAAGGTGGGGACAGGGCATCCAACTGACATGAACAGAAAGTACCAGACTAAAACGTACCACAACATTTCACACATATTCCCTAGGACAAAGAAGTTAAACTCATTCATCAGAGCAGGATACTCTTCATTTTAATTATGATCTACTATGTATGGCATGAATTTCATAGAATCATAGAATGGTCTGGGTTGCAAGGGACCTTAAGATCATCCAGTCCCAACCCTCTGCATGGGCAGGGACACCTCCCACCGGACCAGGTTGCTCAGAGCCCCATCCAACCTGCCCTTCAACAATTCCAGGGATGGGGCAGCCACAGCTTCCCTGGGCAACCTGGGCCAGGGTCTCACCAGCCCCATACTGAAGAATTTCCTCCTAATGTCTGACTATCACAGAAAAACTGAACAATGTTAGGAAATGACACCTACTAACTTAGACAATTTATAATAAAACTGTTTAGTAGCACTGGTTGAGGAAAAGAATAATCTTTATGATCTCAAATATTTCAGCTCTTTGGCTGATTTTTTTCCTGCCTGTGTTCTTCTGTGAATTGTTGTTACCTCCTTGTCTTACAGTTCTCCACCTTACTTTCCTCATCATTTCTACCTTACCAAAACTTTGCTAGACACTTTTTCCATCTATTTTATCAGACAGATGGCTGTTTGTTTATCATTTAATATTAACACCAAGTATTAATACTGTGGCTTGGAA
Source organism: Apus apus (assembly GCF_020740795.1). NCBI lineage: Eukaryota > Metazoa > Chordata > Aves > Apodiformes > Apodidae > Apus > Apus apus. Next base: position 113,577,457 of record NC_067284.1, on the reverse strand, counting down.
CTACTCTAATGAGATTAGTTTAGATTGAAGTTAGTTTTTGCAGAGAGGATGAAACCAAACCATGAACCCCTGGCTCTAGGAGGCAATTTACAAAAACAACAAAAAAAAAGCTCATGAGGTTTCTTGTCATAGTAGCTCTTTTTGGCAAAGGTAAGGAAAAGATTTGGTTTGGTTTGATTCAAAATTAAACCTAATTTCTGCAGAACAAGAGCATCTAAGTTCCAAAGCTATAGAGACGTATTAAGCAGACACCTTTCAATTAGTAATGGGGAGGAATTTTTTCAGGTTTATAATTAACAATCTGGTTTTATCCATAACCTGTTCCAATATGGCTATTCTCCTCTGCTGTATCAACCATGCCCAGATTATTTTTTTCCTGTAAGTATTTTAGTGTGCTCAGAAACTACTACAGCACTGAGCACAGCAGTGTTGTAGTGTATCCCACCTTTCTAACGCAGGGGGATCACATTAGATGTCTACTGCTACATATGACCATCCTTCCAGCTAGGAGGTTCTAAAAATAAGTATGGAGCTTCCATTTAAATAGCTATACAAGTAATTTAGACTTTCAACAAAACTGAAAAGCTACTCAAAGAATCAAGCTTCAAAGAGACAACTGCTAATGGGGTTGTTGGTGCCTCTTCGGGATCCAAATTAGATCTATTTGGGTAATGAACAAAAAATAAAGCAAAAACCAGAACAAACAGAAGGGAACTAATTAATCAAAAAGCTGGTCAGTTTTTCTGCACTTCCCTCATCTGTTGGAATGGAAAAATCAATTTTTCTGCTCTAGTAAAAATCCCAGAAGACAGTGGTTTGCAATTACTTGGCCATGTTCTGCACCACACCTGCAGTAAACAAGCAGTAGGGAGAGCCTGGAATTCAAGTCTGTTTAAGATTTGGGGGTATTTTTGCCCTTCTCTTAGAATCCACTGGCTATTTTCTTAATTTGTTTTTTAATTTATAACCTGAAACTATTTAGATAAAACAACTGTGAAGAAGATTGTAAGGAAAAGATAATATCAACACTGAAATATGAGAAATTGATCTTTAAGAGATCTGGGAAGCAGCAACGTGTTATTTTTAAATGAAACCCTAGATCAAACTATTTCAAGTGCTCTGAGAAGCAGGACCCTCTTCAAAAAAGAATATTTTCTTAAAAAAGAGGTGAGTTCCCACTGTTGTGAAGGAAAATATGAATCACCAAGAACATCCATTTAAAAAAAAAAAAAAAGGAAAACTAATTTTTATTAAAGAAATACATATACTGTAAATATTTTGTATTCACTGGAATAATCAGTTTAAGTTTCAATTTTTACAAGGAATAGGGCTGGTTTTATAAGCCACTGCTTTTGTTAAGGGAGTAATTAATAGGTCATTTCCAACAGAAATTACAGTTCACACCATGGGAAACCCTGATCACATGTTTATGACATTTAAGGAGATTCCAAGTAAAAGTGAGAAGCCAATATAAGATCAGTTATAATCACGCACAGAACAGGAGGTCACAACATTTGGATGCAAGGGGTGTTACCACACTGTTTCACTGAACAACAGACTTGCAGAAGAAACTCATTACAAAGAAAACACAACAGAATAAGACTATTGCAAGTTGCTTACCAATATCAATATATTTTGGGTCCAAGGGAGTGCCAATGGAATTGCAGAGAACCAGCACATACTGCATGGAAATAAAAGTAAATGTCATCACTACCACATTTTTTTTAAATTAGGAAAATATACAAGGTTTGCTGTGAAAGTGCATCACATGATCCACATTTCACACCATGTAGTGCTGGTCAGCAACAGAACACAGAGGGACCATGACTACAGTGAATATAAAAGAGCATAAGCATGAGAGTAATGAGGTATTTTGCCCATTAGCACCATGAACAAAGCCAAGCACAAACCAGGAACACGACTGGCTGCTTTACATGAAGGAGCAAATCTACCAGACAAAATGCAACGGGCAGGATGTCCTACCAGCAGGGTAGACAAGCAAGACAGTGTCTCACCCTCTGCTCTGTGGGGCACCCCGTGTACAGGGATTATTTACTAGCATCATTCTGTGATTCTGTAACACACCAGCAATTTCTCAGTGACTCAAGTCTGACCTCGCTGTTTGTGCAAAGGATGATCTAATGAACCACACCAGACCCCCTCAGTAGCTCCCAGAAGGTAGTAGCTCCCTTGTTCTAGCCTTTGCAGCCTCCATCTTGAACATCCAAGAGGGGTACCATGTGGGGAGAACTGTAACTAAGACAATCCCTCCACCTTGCAGTATCACAAATACTACAAAACTGATGAGCTCTGTTAGTTTTGCCCTTCTTGTGATCCTGCTGGGGAAGGCTCTGATAGCACAAATACCTCAGACTGGTCTGTTGATCTCAGGAAGATGCAATTAAAATTGGCCTAGACACCACTGCTTCGTTGTTGCTGCTGATCTATTTTTTTTTTTTTCAGATCTAAATTGAGAATTAAACAGCTTTTTGATGATTGCACAGGGAAATAAGGATGACCTGAACACCATGTGTGGAAATTAAGTAGCAACTTTACAGTAAAGTCTTTAGATTGAGAAAATAAAAAAAAATACAGGGTTGCCAAAACTTGAATCACCTAAGAGCTGGTATATCCTGACTCTCCAGGAAGTGGAAGATAATTCTTTTTTATAGCTCTTTCACCTCCTGAACAATTCATGTAATTGTGGTAGCAGGGAACAGCAACTATCCCTTTAACCTGACTGGTGGCTTATTAATTGCAGGAGAATGGCAGAATTTAGGTTTTCAGCTACTATATGAACACAATTTTTCTTTCAAAGAAAAAGATCTGAACAAGGATTTCTTTTAATGAAATATTTTTTCTGCTTCTGCCAACAATAAATACCTCTCAAAAATAGTATTTGTATTACTTTGTTCATGAGTTAAACTCTCCACCAGCAATCTCAAATATCCCTTCCAAAAAACATGTTAAGCCTCAATCTCTCTGTAGAAAACCAGACCTGGGTTTTTAAACTACTTGTTATTTGTTTCCATAATGTTTGTATTAATTTTTCTCTGGTAAATTGTCCCAACGCTCACTCTCTAATAATTTTCTCTTTTATGCCCTTTGTACTAATTTCTGAGACTCTAAATCAGTAGATCAGAGACTGCCAAGGGGTGATGGAGCAACCGTGTCCAAGAGAGAGGCTGTATGAGCTACACAGGGCAAAGGGGTTTGGATGGTCTTATTTAATCCAAGCAGAAAGCTCAAGCCTTGCTATGAGTATCAAGCTTAAATCTTCTGTAACTTACTGACATTCACATCTGCTTGCAACACCTTTAAACAGTTCCTGCTGAAATTGGTCTTTTTTTGCCCCACCAGTTATTGCTGCACATTTTGCTGCCTTGAAATCACAATTCCAATGACCAAAATCTATTGCAAAACAAACCTGTTTTTCAGAAAGCAACTCAAACTGCTACCCAAAGGATAAGCTTGCTCACTTCACCTCCTAAAAGCTTCCCACCCACGGTGTTAATAATTACACCAGAGCCATTTCAAAAGGAGACTGAAAGATGCTTATTCTCTGTACTTTCCTGATGCTAAAATTAAATCACTTTTCAATGCTCAAGAAAGTTCCACTAAGTCCCAGTGTTTGTTTCCTTTTTCAAAAATACAACCCAGAAAAATCTCACTTTATTGCACTCAATTTCACCACATGGTTTTGGCCATGTACCCCCCATTTTCAGCCCATGGGACAGGACATTATTTATTGCACAATCAAGCATAACAGCACTAAAGCATTTTTGTTACCGTCGCACCAACTGACTCCGTCTCATGCTCCTCCTTTGGAAGCAACATACATGTGATACAGAGGAGAATTCAGAGGTGAACACAGGAAGAAAAGAATGGGTAACAGTTATCACCATCATCCTAACTGTACATACACTCAGAGGCTGAGGGAGCTGGGGCTGTTCAGCCTGGAGAAGAGGAGGCTGAGGGAAGACCTCGCTCTCTACAACTCCCTGAAAGGAGGCTGTAGTGAGGTGGGTGTTGGCCTCTTCTCCCAATTAAATTATGAAAGGAACAGAAGTATTTGGGTCAAGCTGTGCCAGGGGAAGTTCAGATGGGATATTAGGAAAAACTTCTTCACAGAAAGAGTGGTGAGGCATTGGAACAGGCTGCCCAGGGAGGTGCTGGAGGCACCATCCCTGGAGGTGTTCAAAAAACAGGTGGATTTGGTGCTTCGGGAGATGTTTTAGTGGTTTAGTGTTTAGGCTGATGGTTGGACTTCATGATCTTGAAAGTCTTTTCCAATCTTTATGATTCTATGATTTATCATATCATTTGGCACTATATTTAAAATAAGTAAATAAACAAACTGAGCAGTTTGGAGTAACATGGGATTTATAACACCTAAAAAATTCCTTCTTTTTTCTTTTTTTTTTCCACTTCTGACTGATTAAGTATTTGTTACCACTCTCATCTTCTCCTGCTTTTCAGCTCTTCTTTGCAGACCTGTTCTAAATATTTCTAAAGAAATGTTAATCTTGCAGGCTGCAGTTTTCATTAAATTACTAATAGCTCCTAGAAGGTAAAATGGAGGCAGTTACTTCATTCTGCACATTTTTCTTACTACTTTTGTAGTTTGTTGGGGTTCTTTGTTTGTAAACACTGAGCCTATTCAAGTGCCATTCTGTCAAATAACAACTGAGCAACACTCTCTGAAACAGATTCAGTATTTTACATTTCATCTTATTCTGCCTGTAAAGCACTGACCCGTGGAACCGAGCGCTTCAAGTGAAAATTAAGACTTTACCTGAGGTTGATTTTCATCTGCTTTAGTTGCTAAAACACAGAAGTCCCCATAAGTTGTTATGGAGATCAAGCCCTTGACATATTTCACATACTTCTCATTGTTTTTTGTGTCCCAAAAGACCACACAGTATTCTGGACGATCGGGTCGGGTATACGCATAAACAACCGTATTGGAGCAGTAACCCCACTGCCAAGAGAGACAATTTCGTTAATTTTGTTATCAGAAATCATAAGAAATCAATAATCAATTGTTCACAGCTATGAAAGAGTTAATTTCACACACACAATCAGTCTTCAATATTCTTTACCTGCCAAGTGATGTGCCTGTTCATTAAAAGAATGTGAACACAGCTTGGGTAGTAAGCTATTTGCATGACATTAAACTGGCAAGAGCAGCTTTCCCATCACATAGAGTAACCTATCAAACCAGAATTGGAGCATCAACCTCAAAATGTGACAGGATCTCATTTCCCCTTGTTTCTTCCTTGTTCAGCAGGAGCATAGAAATACCCACTGTGATGACGGGTTTTGCCATGAGAATGCTTGCTCTGTGACTACTGATTTGGAAACCCAAAGATCACTTCTCAAGGGAAGTATAATCAACACATCAAACTGTGCAATTCCTCAAGCAGACAAAAATAAGCCATTATATTAGAGCACCACAATGACTCACATCACTTCTTCCATATTAGTAACATGAGAAAAAACCTCCCCTCCCCCCAGAAGAAAGTAATTATTCATGCAGCAAGTAGAATAAAGCAGAAAATATCTCAGAAAGGAGGTGACACTGACAGACAGCTGAGATCTAAACTAAACCACTTAAGGATGATGATGCAACTGTAGAAGAACTAACAGAATTCCATGCATCAGCCTTTCCTAGAGAGAGAAGAGAGAGCTCATTGGAGAGCTGGCCAGAAGGGTTGCCACACCAGATGGAATGAAACCAAGATGATAACCTAAAACATCAGTAAAAAAAACTCTATAAATCTATAAACTGAACGGTAATTAACTGTCAAAACCCAACGGTTTCGATGGAACTGCAGTTCCATGGGAATTCCAACACAGTGCTGTGGAGCACAGCCAGAGGAACAGGAGGGGGAAGATGTAAAACCTGCTATGATTCTGCAGATCACAAATCAGCACAGCCAGCTTTCACACAAGGTAGATATGTAAAAAATATATATAAAATAAATAATGGAGTTAGATGGACATGGATAAATCAACACACTGGATAGTCATGTTTTTAGCCCTGGAAGTTGTATCTCATTCATTTATTATTTTTTATTACTATATTTCAGAGAGGAAAGAGGCATGTGAATGAAGATGACCCAACTGATGTGGCCTACTTGGATTTTCAAGAAAATCAAACCTATTTTGGATAAAATAAATAAAAATAAAAGGATTGGGAAAAAGGCAGGTTTTGACAACCGAGAGCACTTCCCACAGGATCCTCCTCAGAGATGCAAACTGGAGCTTATACTATTCTGAATATTCAAAATTGATATGAAAGCAGTAAGTTATGAGGTGGCAAGTCAGTAAACTATAAATCATGTTTTCCAACTCTAAAACTGATTTCAGTAAGTGGCAAAGGACCACAGGATGCTGGACAAGGAGGATTTAAACTGAAATCCAAAATAGATTTAAACACCAGAAGAAATCCTACTAGAGCTATAGATTAGTATTACAACTATATGTAAGTATAAATTAGTATTACAACTCCAAAAAGATACCATGTAGACTATGACTACTTTAAAAACAGATCTGCTCAACTGATAGTTTTTACTGTCCCATCAATTCAAATCCCCCTTTCTCTTACTATGGAAATAATTGAAAAACACAAAAAACCTGATTATTTAGTAGACTGGTAATGGATACCAACATTTCATCTCCAAGTCATTAATTCCAATCCAGCCTAAATTAATGACAGCTTTGAATCACTGCTATTTAATGGCTGTCACCTTTTGGAATATCTAGTTCCTGAAAGGGAGTAGCTGATATAATCAGAAGGAATATGGTAGTAGTAATGTGTATTATCATTCACCATTAAAATATTTAACACAGAAAACTACAAGATAAGATTTTATTTGCTGCAGAAATAACTTGATTTGAGCACAGCTTTCTTCCACTCTAACTATGTGAAAGGAAAAATAAAAGAGAGAGAACTTACACATGCAGTTTCTAAAACTAGGATTTCAAAACATTATTCATTTGCAATCTGTGCCAGATCTTGAAATGTTCATGGTCTCACAGACACTGAGGAGTTTAAGAAAAAGCAATAGGCCTGTGTTCCAGCTGTTACACATTTTGCAGAATAAACATTAGGTAGCATTTCCTGCAAGACTAATTTCCAGCTCAAATTTCCAGAGTCTTTTCCAGCAGATTTACAACAAACTATCTGAGAATGCTTCCTAGCAGATCTGTGTTTATAACTCCCTGACCAATGATTTTTCACAACTGAGTGGAAGAATACATTTCAATATAGCTGCAGCATGGTCCTCAAATTACAGTCCCTGTCTCTCTCATTAATCACAGTGGTTACACAGTGATGATTAAAGAACATATCCTACACTGAGGAAAAAAGTGTAGAATACTGTATACTGGACAGTCATCACTATTTGTTATTAAACTGTAAATTCAAGTGACATAGTTTTAAGTCTTTAAAAAAAAAAACACAACAAACATATAGTAGATAAAAACATTATTTAGAATTAGCTGAATCCACACTTCTAAGAAGTGTATTAGGAATTGAAATATAAGTAAGATGCTTGCCTATCAGGTTGCATTCATTTCTGTTGTTCAGGTTTCTGCACAGCTCTCCTGGTTCAAACTAATAATTCACCACCAAAACAATGCCAGAAAAATTCAGGCTCCAGCAATTCCCACTGTATCCTTTAGCCCACTCAGTTTCACCAAACAGCAATGAAAACACTGGAGCCTCACCTGCACAACAGCCTCTTTTACTACCAAATTTAGAATCACGCCCAATTCTTTTAATATTATCAAAGCACACATTTCCTCATTATGAAAACAAAATCCCAGTTCATTGGAAAAGCAATGGCTAAGTCACTGCATCACCAAAGCAGACACTCACACTCCACTATAACTTCACATCAGCAGTGTTGTCCAGTCATTGTAAAATAAGCATTGATTCATATATTAGAGAGAGCTACTTTTTCAACCCAGAAAGAGAATAAATAACAGGAAACTTACACAGTGAACTGCCACATTACTACATACCTTGTAATCTGGACGAATGTTTGCAAAATATATGTAAGAATCAACAGCCAGTGCAATTTTCAATCCACTTCCCTCCCAAGACAAGGCAGAGATCTGTTTGCCAGGAACCTTCAGTGTGCGTAAATGCTTGTTTGAAACAAGGAAAGAAAAAGATTCTGCATTGATTCTAGGAAAAACACTATAAAATACAGAAACAACAGCTCTGATAGTTGATGAAAACCAAACATGGATCTTCTTTACACTATCCATAATGACTACTAAGTTACAAAACAAATGCTAACAAAGGGGGAGGTATTTAACATGCATTACCGTGAAAATCGTTCACTTGTCTCAGATCTTTTTTTGTCAGAGAGAAAGGAAAAAAACAGGACTTGGTGGCATTTCAAACTTATAAAGAATGGTTGGAGAATGACAGTATAAACATTTCTTCCTTTGGTTGGTCATTTGAATCACCCCTCATTTCAGTTGCCACTAAAATAAACACAACAGGGCTGATTCCTGACATGCCTCAGCAGTTCCATTTATCCAGGAAATCGATTAGTTAGTTGATGTACAACACCTTTAACTACAGCTAATAGTTAAAGCAAATAAAAACACATAGCTAACCCTATGTCAAGAGCATACAATGAAGCAGCTACAGAGGTACACAATTTGCCATGGAGCAAAGGATATTTTCCATTTCTCTATCCCCTTTTCAAAAAAAGTCTAAGAAAGGCAGTGAGACACCCATTTGCAACTTAAGAGCTAGCAAAAAAATATCTTTATTTCGTTGTGGAGTTTGAAAGTGAACAAGGGAAACAAATGGAAAAAATAATGTTTTCAAAAACTATAACCTTAATCCCTCAGAGCACTTGCTTGTGAGAAGCTTTTGTTTGCAAATAATATAGATGTATGTAGTAAAGGATACATTAATCTACTACATAGTGTAAGATTTTGAATAACCTTAGGCTTTAAAAAAAAAATCACTTTTTACTGAGCAGAACACTCATACTTATGCCTAGATCTAACTTTCCTGTTGAGGGCATAACTTTGGGCTTAAATAAACCATTATCAATGAACTCACACAGTTTAGTACCCATTTTGGGCCTTCGATCAGATGCAAATACCAAGTCCAAATGAAGTAAGGTGAAGTTTGTATATCAAAACTACCACAAAGCAATTCTAAAATCTGAAGCATTTACTAGATACAGAATCTGGAACACCTGTTTCAGTTAATCTGAAGGGCATTAGCAACCAGGGACATAGCACTGCCAAAACCTTTGGTTCCATTTAACACTTTCAACCACGGAAACCCCTAGGATGTGGGATCTTAGCCCCTCTCACAACTCTACCCTTAGCACAGTTACCCTCAGGACTGGTAACTGTTTCCTCTGTACAAGGAAAAAACTTCCTTCTGTGTTGACTCCCAACACTAATTTTCTGAATTCCAGGAGATAAAGTGAAATGTGGTACTTGAGGGCATGCTCTTGTGTCTGAGGTCATGGGTTTTTAGGGGTTTTTTTGTGGGTGGTTTTTTTTTGGTGGTTGGACTGAGTGATCTCAGAAGTCCTTTCCAACCATGATGTTTCTGTGACTTCTGTGATTTAAACTGGAAGAGGGGAGATTTAGACGAGACATTAGGAAGAAATTCTTTAGTGTGAGGGTGGTGAGACACTGGACTAGGTTGCCCAGGGAAGCTGCAGACACCCTATCCCTGGAAGTGTTGAAGGGCAGGTTGGATGGGGCTTGGAGCAGCCTGGGCTGGTGGGAGGTGTCCCTGCCCATGCAGGGGGTTTGGAACTAGATGATCTTGAAGGTCCCTTCCAACCAAAACCATTCTATGATCCTATGATTTAATGACACGCACTCAGATTTTCATGCAAGCCACTAACTGGCTGTTTTAAAAGGGTGCCTGGTCCTGTGTCATGTTTCCAGATCTAGATGGATATCCTTAGATACCTCATGCCATGTTAAACACACTAAACACCTACATTTTGGCACCCAAATTGCAGCAGCAGTGACCACACAGATAAAACATATGAAGATAAAAAAACCCCATGTAAGCATATGAGATATTTTTACCTCACCAAATGGAGTATAGAACTGCACAATGTTTACATCTTTATCTGGAGAAGCTGCTTTCAGGGAGCCTGCCACAGCCAAGATGCTTCCACAGTGGTTCCACTGAATACACACCACATTCATACCAGTGTCAATCAAAACAGGATCTAGTTTTTAAGAAACGAACATTAAGAATGTAAACACAAGTGTATGTTTTGGGTGAAGAGCAGCTCAGTAATTAGCACCACACTTTTTGTACTTACTGTGGTCGTTCTCATCTCTCATTATCTGGCATCTTCCATTGTCATAACAGACAGCAAGGCAAGGACAATCTGGTTCAATGTAGCCTTCTGTCCCATGGTACCAATGTATCCCAGCAATACTGAATGCTCCAGTTACATTCACCAAACAACTCAGTTTCATTTGCACCTAGACAAGAATGGTTCATTATTTCAAGTTTTATACAATACTGTTTACAAGATACTTTGCAAAAGGAAAATTTTCACGTTCTCAAAATGTTGAAGTTTGAAAAACTTCCTTATTCCAAGCCAGATCAGATAGATTAAAACACAGATTTGGGCTATAAAGAAGTACTTTAATGTTGCTCTTTTCATTCTTTGAAAAGTAACTTAAAACCAAAACACCACACAAACACACATGTGCACACACACTAGGAATAGCACTGGAAGTTTGCAAAAAATAAAAATAAATTCAAATCATTCCTGGCACCAAGATTTTATTTTATTTTTTAAATAACCAGTTTGTTAGCTTCTTCTTGACAAAAGTCTCTTTAATAATAAATACAAGTAATTGGAAAAAGTAAGTGTCCAAATAAGAACACCAATTAAGGTAAGTTTGCTTTTGTAATAATTAGCCCTGAACATCTAGTAACACAGGTAAGGGCTTGTTCTGGAAGGTAAGAGTGGAGCTGGATCAGTCCCAGGAGGGCTACTAGGCAACTTATGGATGGGAGAGAGGAGGGATAGAACGGAAGCACACAAACACACATATTGTTTATACATGTCTGTGGAGGGCAGGGGGAGTGACAACAACATACTTTAAAGAATTTCAATGATTAACAGCACATGCTAGAAACACCATGACTAGTTTTATATGTAATATAAATCTTTCTTCCTTGGTAGCTAAATTAGTATTAAAAAGCTGCAATTGCATAATCTTAAAAAAAAACTGTGCTCAAGACCTTATCCAGTTCTCAGTACTGAAGTCCTCCAACTAAACAAACAAACATGAAATAAATTAAGAGGAAGTAAGTTCTGATGCCTGTTGAAGTTAATACCTTTATTATACCACCATGAACTTACAATAAAATTTCCCTGGTTGTCATAAATGTGAATTTCTCCATTTGCCATCCCAAAAAGTAGAACTTGGCTATCAGAGGACCAGGCCACATGGCACAGGTGGGTGCCTTTCAAGTCCTTGCCCCAGATGCGATTGCCTGTAACAGAACATGGATTGAGCTTAATAAACCTACCACAGAACCTACCAGAGCCACTATGTACATAATACTGAAAAGAAAAGCTATGTAACTAGTAGGGCTTAAAACTTTACCATCCACGGATCCAACAATCACAGCTCCATCTTCATACACAATGCAGATCTTCTGTCCATCTGCATTCCAGCTCATACTTCGAACAACAGATTTATTTCTGTTGTTAATCATCTCTTCACACCAAGTGCCTAGTGGTAGTGAATGAAAAACTGAGTTATACTTCTGATTTGATCATAGATTCATGGCATCATTTAGGTTGGAAAAGACCTTTAATATCACAGAGTCCAACTGTTAACCCAGCACTGCCAAGGCCACCACTAAACCAAGTCCCTCAGCACCACATCTACAGTTTTTAAATCCCTCCAGGGATGGGGACTCCACCAGTTCCTGGGCAGCCTGTCCCAGTGCCTGACAACTCTTTCAGGGAAGAAATTTTTCCTAATCCTCTAGTGCATTCTAGATACACACTAATCACTGAATTCAGAGTAAAATTACTCTTAATTAAAAATATATGCAATTAGGCTTATAATAACATTTCTTAGCAATATGAGTTCCTGAAGCTGTTAAAAACAAACAAATCCAATACAGACACACAAAATAGTTTATAAAGTTATCAAGCAATCAAATTAGGTGTCCAGTGAAATGGAGAAACCTGGGAATGGTCTGCTTATAATTAAACAGGACACAGTAGGTTACATACACAACAAAAAGCCACAGAAATCTTGGAAAGGAATTAAAAACAAAGGTGTTCTGCCCTTTCAGGAAAACCCCAGCAAGACTATGTTGTAGAGTCCCCCAGAATACACAGAGATAACTACTGTCAAATCCAGTGCTCAGATGTGAGCTACTTCTTTCCAAAAAGAACCTGATGCATGAGGAATTAAGACGGGAGACAAAGTCTGAGAGGGGCTCTAAAGGAAGAGATCTGTGCTTACCTCATTTCAGAACTGACAATAAACTAGGAAACACAGAGGGAACAACTGTCTTTGATAGGAATATGTATGAAGTAACTCACTGGTTCTTTTCCAAAACTAAGAGATGATTTATGTGAAGGAAGCCACCACATATCAGTCAGAAAGACTAATCAAGTGATACTCTTCACTCCTGAACTAAGAAGCTGAGCTGAGATTATTTTTCCATCTTTCATTAAGCAAATATGTCAAAAAGAAAACCCTTTATTTTCTTTTCCTTTCCTGCACGTGTCAGAAGGTGGTTATTTTGACTAAGAGGTTTGCTGACTTGCAATTGAATTTCAGTGTACCAAAGAAGTCCATGTTCGTGTGAAAAAATCAAGAATAAAAGCCAATTACAGGCAATTCACTGGTTAGTCATATTACATCATGGACTTAATTAAACATTTTTAAAGATTGTTTTTATAAAAGTATTTCATTGATGTTCTAAGTAGGGTTGCTACATTCCTGTAGTTCTACCAGTATGTCTGTGCTGGATGCATTTTGCAGAACTATTTAAATATTACAATGAAACCCAAAACAGAACCTACACAAAGAAGCACTGCTTGCTTCCTGTTGTTGTTGTTATTTAATGTACTATTTTCCTCCAAGGGAACAGAGTAACAGAGGTCAGAAAATAAGAAATTTAGGGCAGTTTACCAAGCATTTGGCTAAGAACTGGTATCTTCTCCCAAGGGAGCTCTGCAGGACAAATGCCTTTTTATATGTGACTGTGCTACAAAAAACGTAGACAATCATTAGAATAAAATCTTGAAAAATGTTTTAAATCTATTTTGAGCTTGACAGTCTGCAAGGTAAGAAGTCTGGAAGAGAATCATAGAAATTGCTGGGGAAAAAAAAAAACAAAAAACAGAAAGATTTCTCACAGGATGGACTACCATCCCCTCTCAAATTTGTCCTGTAGAATACCTTTATACAGCATCCACACAATGATGAGTCCATTTTGATCACTCGTGGTCAGTTTTTCAAACTGTTCATTCCATGTCACCACTTGCACAGAACCTAGAATGATTCACATTTTTACACCGTGTAATGAATAAAAACCACCCCATCCAACTTTATCTACCTGGACCTTTTCAGAAATTTGCCCTGCTGACTTGGATTTAGTTTTTAGACATCCTTTCTGTATCACTTCTTTCCTCTTTCAAAATTCCACTACATGGTTCCTTCTGCTTCTGTATTCAATCACTTGAGTAACATCCTCTCCAAATTCTCCTCAGCACTTTGCTTCAATACACACAACCCAGATCACAGTCTTGAGGTTTCTGATGGCCTCTGACATGTTAGTCCAGAAAACTGACCAAACAAGGAGTTGTGTTTTTTAATTCCTCTTAGCAGTTTGATCCTCAGTAGGGCTGCAGTTGTAAAAGAAAATCTCCCTCATGATTACCAAGGAGAGCACTCTACACACAACTCCTTCAGGCCCTTCAGCCTCATATGGGATCCTACTCATTAATGTTACTTGAAAAATCTTGAAACAATCTCTAAGCAGCATCTTACTTCAGCACTTCAGCACTGGATGTGAACTTGGCCAAGTGAAGCATCACACTCTTTCATGCCCTCACTGCTAGTCATTCATTTCCTCTGTGTTCTTTCCATTTTTCAGCATTTCAGACATGAAAATTTCTCTGAACAGATGCAATCAAAGATATTCTACCTGTCAGGGATTTTTGCAGGCAACAGGAATCTATTCCGAAAATACAGTCATCCATTCAAAATATCCTATCATCAGATGCTTTGGGTTGGAAGGGACCTTAAAGATGATCATCTAATTCCAACACCCCTGCATGGGCAGGGACACCTCCCACCAGACCAGGTTGCTCCAAGCCCCATCCAACCTGCCCTTCAACACTGCCAGGGATGGGGCAGCCACAACCTCCCTGGGCAATCTATTCCAGTGCCTTCCTACCCTCATAGTGAAGAATTTCTTCCAGATGTCTAACCTGAATCTCCTTTCTTCCAGTTTTAATCCATTTCCCCTTGTCCTCTCACTACAAGCCCTTGCAAAAAAACATCCCCCCCCAGCTTTCCTGGAGCCCCTTCAGGCACTGGAAGGTGCTCTAAGGTCTCCCTGGAGCCTTCTCTTCTCCAGGCTGAACACCCCAACTCTCCCAGCCTGTCTCCAGAGCAGAGCTGCTCCAGCCCTCCCATCATCTTCGTGGCCCTTCTCTGGACCCTCTCCAACAGCTCCATGTCTCTCCTGTGCTCAGGGCTCCAGAGCTGGACACAGCTCTCCAGGTGGGGTCTGACCAGAGCAGAGGGGCAGAATCCCCTCCCTGGCCCTGCTGCCCACACTTCTGTTGATGCAGCCCAGGACACAGTTGCCCCTCTGGGCTCCAGTGCTCACTGGGGGCTCATGTCCAGCTTCTCATCTCCTCCCACCCTCAAGTCTTTCTCCTCAGGGCTGCTCTCCAGCCCTTCTCCCCACAGCCTGGATTTGTGCCTGGGACTGTGCTAACCCGGGTGCAGGACCTTGCACTTGGCCTGGTTGAACTTCATGAGGTTGGCACTGGCCCTCCTCTCCAGCCTGTCAAGGTCCCTCTGGATGGCATCCCTTCCCCCTAGGGTGTCAGCTACTCCACACAGCTTGGTGTCATCAGCAAACCTGCTGAGGAGACACTCAATCCCACTGTCCATGTCTCCAACAAAGGTGTTGAACAGCACTGGTCCAAATACTGACCCTTTATTTCAAGCTTATAATGACCAGTTACAGCAAAATTACTCTTACCAACTTAGGAAACTGCTGTATTTTTTTATTCAAATCAAAAGTACTTTCAATGCCCAGTGACACTTACCACTATGACCTTCAAGAGTTTGATTCACAGAGAGATTGCTGGGAGCTGCAAGTCCCTTTATTTTTGCTTCATCTAAAAATAAGAAAAACAGCTATAAAATAAACCTAAGAAAGCACACACATTACTGTCTCTCTATCAATGCTGCAGTTCTAATCACTATTTGCATAAAATTATTCCCCTAAAAGTATGTCAATTTTAACTGCAAATTTTAAATTTCCCACCCCTCAGTTCAACCTGTTTGCAATTCACACCTGTCACTCAAATCTGTGTGGTTTTTTTATGGCCTAGCAGGTTTTGGGGGAAAAAAACCCAACAACAAAACCAACAAACCCACAACAGCAACAATGAAAAAAAAAAACAACATGGTTATCACATTTTGTTATGTGCAGGACAAGGTTTAAAAGGATTTGAAAATATATGAATTTGGCTTTTCTTGGAACATATTAATTAAAAAAAACACAAACACACAGATTTGTCCCTAAAGTAATGAAGATGGTAGAGAACATGCAAACAAAATCAAGGAATGATGAAATACATTCAAAAATAAACTGAAAGTCTATACACAAAGAACAAGAATTAAACATGTGCCCTGAAAAAAAAACAAAAAAAAAACCAAAAAAACCCAAACACAACCAAAAAGCAGCACTGAAAAGAACTTCAGCAGATGTTACAGATGGTTGAATTTCATGTGTCCCATGTAGGACAACCTGGAGGAAAAGTATGTTCAAAAGAAAGTGGCAGCATGTTCAGTGTTTATGCAAATGCACAACTATGCCCAGACTGTGAACACAAGCAATGTCACCAGGTCACCTGTAAAAGGAGCTATGCTTTCAGAATTGTGGATTTTTTTTTTCTTTTGAAAACAAATTAAAAGACTCATTTACCTGTCTGTGTTTCCAATTTTAAAACTTTCAGTAACCCATCCTCTCCACCACAGGCTATGTAACCTTGATCCTTATTCCAGGAAAGACATCTTAATTGAATGTTACCAGGAATGGCAATCTGAAACAGAAACATTTTGTGTCTCCACACAGTTGTACGGATCGTGTTTCATTTTACAACAGTGTATTTGAAGGTCTCAGAGGCACCTATCACAGCAAAGAAGGTAAACTTATTTCTACCAACAGCTCAGTGCATGTAAAAGAAGTACAATCACTAGTGGAAGTTTTAACACAACACTTGAGAGGACTCTTTAACGCACGGAGTAAATTATAACCGCGTGACATCTTCAAAGGCGCGCAGAGAAGGTGCCATGAGCAAGAAAGCAGGTGAGAGAAACCCCAGCGAAGCGGGCCTAGCCAGGAGCTGGGCTCCAGCTGAGGAGCTGCGTCTGCCCCAGGGCTCCGGGGCGAGGGGCTGCCCAGCCCCCAGCTGCAGCCCCAAGTGACCCCAAGCCCGGGCCGGGAGGGAGCGGGCAGGACGGCGCAGGGCAGCCCAGCAAGGAGCAGAGAAGCCGCAGAGGCCGCAGCGAGTGCCCCGAGGCTCCCCGCAGCGCCCGAGGCCTCCGCGCTCCCCGTCCCGCCGGCTGGAAACGGGATCTCCGCCTGCCCCCGGCCGCCCCGACTCCCCCCCCCCGCCGTGCCCCAGCAGCACCTTCTTGCACAGGTAGATGAACATCCCGGAGGAGCAGGCGGGCCAGGCTCCCGGGCCCGCAGCGCTGCCTCAGGCCCAGCGCGGCCTCCCTGGCAACTGCCGCGCCCTGGCAACCGCCTCACCATGGCAACCGCCGCTTCCGGCCGCCACTTCCGGGGGAAGGCGGAAGGGCCGCCATTGCTGCTGGCGTCAGGCCGCGGGGCTCCCTCCTCTGCCTCTTGCCCTGCCTGCCTCCCTGCCCGCCTCCCCGGCTCTCTCCCTATCCCCTGCCCGCCTCCCCGGCTCTCTCCCCGCTTCCCTGCCCGCCTCCGAGGCGGGCGGACCGGGCCCCTGCGCGGGGAGGCGGGCCTAGGGGCCTTGCCCGCCCCGGCACCGCCCTGGGCGGTGGGGCTCGTGTAGAAAGCAGCCGTGGTTTATGGGTGGAGGTGGCTCCGCTTCTAGAGGGAGGGGAATCGGAAGAGCTTGTGAGTCGCAAGAGTGTTTTCCGCGCGGTGCTTGCCGTGTTGGATCGCAGGTAACGCTGCAGGCGTGGGGGGGAGTGGCTGGGAGGCTGTCCAGAGGGAAAGGGCCTGGGAGCGTTGCAGGATCATAGAATCACAGAACCGTTCAGGTTGGAAAAGCCCCTCGGGATCACCCAGTCCAACCATCACCCCTACTCTACAAAGTTCTCCCCTAAACCAGATCCACCAACACAACATCCAAACAACCCTTACACACCTCCAGGGATGGGGACTCCACCACCTCCCTGGGCAGCCTGTTCCAGGGTCTGACCACTCTTGCTGTGAAGAAATGGTTCATAATGTCCAGTCTGAACCTCCCCTGGTCAAGCTCTCTTCCTCTATGGCCAGGGTCCTGAGAGGACTTGGTCCTTTCTTCTGCCTTCAATCCTGATCTGCACCTTCCTGAATCCATGCATTCCAGTATCCAGCTCCCATCTGCCACTGGCTCCAGTAGCCCCATCCATGGCTTTCCCAGGGCCTGCCCTGCAGCCTCAGGGATGATGTGAGCGTTGCTGGGGGGGAGAAGGTGATACCACTTTTGTATATATTGGTATTATTTGTATATATTTCGTTCTTTTCTTTTTCATCATTATTGCTGGATTAAAGCTGTCTAGTTCCATTTCCAGCCTCTAAGTCTCTCCCCCTTATTCTCTCTCCTTTCCCTACAGGGGAAGGGAGAGGGGTTAATGAGGAGCATCTGTCACTGGTTTAATTGCCAGCCCAGCCCTAAACCCTGACGGTTTCTCAGGGCCCCCCCCTCACTTGCAGAGCAGCTAAGCCCTCCCCCAGGCAATTATCCACAACACAGACACTGAAATATGAGCAATTTGTTCAGTGTCAAAGGAGGATCATGACCTAGCCAAGTTCTCAAACCTGCGTTTTGTCAAGTTTAGCTTGTTCCCCCTTTTCTCAGAGAGGCTGTCTGGAAATGCAGAGAAACAACAGCCACAGGTTATCAGCCCATCATTTAACTGAAGGTACATGAAGATGGAACAGTGAGGAGGACTGGGCATCCAGGTTTTTGACTGATGCCAACTTAAAAGCACATAAGTAAGACAGAGCTACAAAGCAAAGCTGGCTGAACCCCTGGAAGCATTTTAGAGCTAAAGAAGATAGCTGAAAGTAATTTAGAAAATGCCTGTGGTCATGCAGTTAGACCAGAGGATCACTGTAGGCCCCATCCAACTCAAATACTCTATGCAGAACAAGATAATTTTAAAAGACCATCCAAATATAGTTATTTTCATAACAATTCTTCACATTAAAGTTCTGCTGTCCCAATAATTAACAAGTACATCTATATTTAATAAAAAGACTCAATCCGTAAGTCATGGTGTTCTTTTACCTGGTGCCCACAAGGAGCAGCAAGATAATTGCTCAGAAGAACTGAATGTAAATGCTGTCATTTGTAACATAAAATGGAGTATGGATACCAACACATGAAACAAAGCCTTGACAGCTTGCAAGAGACATCTGGCCTCCAGGACAATTTTCTACTATCATATAAAATGATCCATCTCATCTGGCAGCTGGCCTTGGTGTAAATGGGAAATCCACTCCCTATTGCCAAGAAGTTGAAAAGGCTTGTATCAGATTTACAACTTGTTTATTCTTACCATTTTGGAGGCCAAAGCATACTCTGGTCCTGTAAATCCTTGTGTAATACCCATGTCTAAGCAGAGGACACGAAAGTAAGCAAAGTAAAGTGCTGGATATAAAGCTCTATGGCTTAGAGAAAAAAGAATGCATGCACAGCACTTTGAGGGAGCAAGTGTAGCACAGCTAGGTTGGCCCATGCTAACTTTGATTGAACTGCAACAAAGTAATACCAGTGCGTACATAGCACAAAATATCAACCACAGATCAATCCAGCTGTCTTGGAGAGTTTATACTCTCATTTTTAGCCCTTGGTGAAGCTGTGTCCCATGTTTACCTGGGCTATTTAATGTCCTAATAATAGAATCATAGAATGATAGAATCACAGAATGGTGAAGGTTGGAAGGGACCTTAAAGATCATCCAGTTCCAACCCCCCTGCATGGGCAGGGACACCTCCCACCAGCCCAGGCTGCTCCAAGCCCCATCCAACCTGCCCTTCAACACTGCCAGGGATGGGGCAGCCACACCCTCCCTGGGGAGCCTGGGCCAGGGTCTCACCACCCTCATGGGGAAGAATTTCTTCCTGATGTCTAACCTAAATCTGCACTCTTTCAGTTTAAAACCATCACCCCTTTTCCTATCACTGCCCTCTCTGGTGAAAAGCCCCTCCCCAGCTTTCCTGGTGCCCCTTCAGGCACTGGAAGGTGCTCTAAGGTCTCCCTGGAGCCTTCTCTAGGCTGAACACCCCAACTCTCTCATCCTGTCTCCAGAGTAGAGCTGCTCCAGCCCTTGGATCATGTTTGTGGCCCTTCTCTGGACCCTCTCCAACAGGTCTATATCTCTTCTGGTCAGCAAACTTGCTGAGGATACACCCAGTCCCACTGTCCATCACTGTATAGTCACATCTGCAGTCTCACCAGCTGTGCAGTGAGCACGAGAACTGAACTTCCTCCCACCAACTTCCCATGCAACCACCTGCACCTTTTATTTGCAGGGTATGACACAAGCACAGGTGTCACTGTACTATGTCCTCAACATCCTATTTTTTGTAATTATATTGCAAAGCTCAAGTAGGTTGGATATTTCAATGATTTTTTAAAATGAATTAATTTTATTACATCTTCAAATCTATTTAAATATGGTTTCCAAAGCATGTGGATGATTATAAATGCCACGTGTGCAAAACAAGTGGATTCCTTTAACAAATTTTTGAGTTGTTAGCTTGTGTGTTTTATCCTACAAGCCCAAGTGACACAAATAGACTCAGTAAATCTGTGGTATGACAAGAGGAATGACTTGCTAATGCCATAAGTAAATTTTGCAGGATAAAGACCTTAAATTGGAGGACGTCTGTCATCCTTTGGCATGTTAAACAACATTATTAATCCTTGAATTTACTAGTAAACATTTTATCTATATTTAAAAGGACTTGTAGGTTTTAAAAGCAACTTTTCCCAACTAGGTGACTTGGGGCTAGTACCCTTTTTAATTGTGTAGATTTCTTCCAATTATGCCTCCTCTATCTTCAAGGTCTTGTTTTCCTGTTTGTGTTAAACCTTTTATTTCATAACACACATCCTTTAAGTTGCATACAATAAAAAAAACAAACCCAAAACATCAGTGTGCACATCATACTGTAGTTTATTAAAATAAGTTACAAGACTCCAGATCACTTTCCCATTTCATGGGCAGAGGGCATGGGCACATTTTTTACTCTGCCTTGCCATTTCACAGCTTTGTATCATGTGACACACTGCATCCATTCATTTTTGGGAGGGGTATTTACTTTTAAATAAGAGTATAAAAATGCAATTACAGCAGCAAAGCAGTACCTGCTGTACAACCTGTAGCACAAACTGAAGCACAGCAGGCATAGGTGGCTTTATGGTTGTAAAGTGACAGTACATGAAGATCCTCAGGGTCCCTGTCTTTTCAAGACTGTTGTCCTCCTGAAATCTCCATGACATTTGTCAATAGTGACAAGCCAGCTGCTGTTTTGTAAGCTGTGCACCAAAACAAAGCTTGCTGAGCACAGCAAAGAGGATTGCTTCTGAAAGATTCTGTTAGAATTAAGTGGAGTGGTAGCTCAGACCACCTGGTGTCTGCCTTGGAACCCCTGCAGCTTCTCAGACACTTCATCTAGTGGTCAGTTGTTAAGGACACTAAAACCAGTGGCTGTTGTGTTTGGTTTATTGATAGCCTTTCTCATTGCTGCATTTTCAACAAACTCTGCTCTAAATAGGTCAGTAGGTGCTTGGAGCAGAGATTTTGAAATGTCTTGGAAACTTCAAGGTCTGGCAACTTCCCAAATGATCTCAACAACCCTGCTTTCTTAGAAGGACTTAGACCAAGTGACATTCAGGGCTGAGGAGCAGCAGGTGATTGAATCCACTGCTTTTTCCAGCTTGTCTGGAAAGGATGGTAGGGAAACCAAATTTGCAAAAAATTGCAAACCAAAGAATAACTTCGAAAGAAAGCCTCAGTTCTTTGTAATAAAGTACATTTTTAACTGGAAACCACCACATTTTCTTGCTTAACATTTGCTCTTTCAGGCAGAAAGATGGTTCCCTGAAGGACATGCTACTATTAAGATGACATGACAGGTTTAATTATATTTTGTGTTCAGTTTTAACAACTTAGATTTCCTGGAATTATATATTATAGTCCAAGGAAAAATGAGAATCTTCTTTTCACCTTTCCCGGGCAGATAAACTGAACTCCAGGCACTCAGTTAGAAGAGAGATTTGCAATTAGACCTTCTAAAAATAATTTTGAATTTATTCACTAATTAGGAAAGTCATGTGTCCTTGAAAGAAGCTTTCAGAAACTTTGGTGAACTGAAAACATGCTTTTTCTGTAAAAATGATGAGTTAAAATATAGAACTTACTTATCTCCTACTTTGCTCTCCTTCTTTGATTAATCCTAAATATCCTGTTCTTCATAGAATCATAGAATCTTCGAGGTGAGAAAAGACCTTCAAGATCATCAAGTCCAACCATCCACCCTGCAACCCCTAACCACTAAACCATCTTAGGAAACACCATGTCTACCCCTTTTTGGAACACCTCCAGGGATGGTGCCTCCAGCACCTCCCTGGGCAGCCTGTTCCAAGGCCTCACCACTCTTGCTGTGAAGACATTTTTTTCTAATATCCAGTAATATGACAACCACAGACAAAGTGCTCCCCCAGATTAATTCCTGTTTGAACAGGAGCACCTTTTACAGGAGAAATAAAGTATGCAGTCTCAAACATTTCCAGTGATTAAAATCTTGGTAAATTGTCCCAGTGATCAGCCACTCTCACTTCTAAAAATGGTGCCTTCTGCTGAATCACAGCTTGTCCAGCTTTAACTTGGAGTCATTAGCTCCTGCTGAGCCATCTGTGGGCATTTATTCCAGCCTCCAGGTTTGCTGTGGTACCACAGAGTTCACCACTTTCTCTTTTCTTTGTTTATTTCTCTTCCACATGTTTGTGCAATGTCCAACCCAAGTGTCAACCACACTTCTCTTCCCTGCCACAGGCACAGCTCTGCAGCAAATGAAGCCACCACATTCCAGCGGGAATAGCTGCCACCTTGGATGTCCCACAGCCCTCCAGCTTGCCCTGTGCCTCCAGCCTCAGCACCCTGCCTCACAGCTCCATCCCAGCAGCTGGATATCGATAGCCTAGCACATCTGCAGGGGGAAGAAGAATGATGCATGAAAGTTGCTCCACAGGACAGTGCCTGATGCAGAGGATGCAGAGGGACACCGCAGCTAACAGCCTGTTGTCACACTGCCTGGGAAGCTGTCACGAAAATCTGGGGACATAACAGGAAGGCTGAGCTTTTTCTGTAAGAGCAAAAGCCATCTGGAAGAGTTATGAATTATGCCCCTAGCAGATATAACCTAGGGGGTCTGTGTCGTGACACTGAAGCCCTCCAGTGGCATGCGGAAGCATAATGGTACTTGCAACAACCAAAGTTTTGCTTCTTAATGTTTCTAAAATCAACATGAAAATACTTTCTGTTGGGAGGGATGTCCCTTCCTTGGCTTTTGTCCAAACAGCTACCTCTGAAGTACCAGTAAAGAGCTGGATGCAGAAGATCATGTAAGAAAAAGGATATGTTTTGTGGACAGAGCTTCCAGGCGTGAGGTGACCGAGTCCTGCAGGGCAGCGATGGCTTCACACTTGCAGGATTCTTCACTTGTGGTGAGACTGCTCGTGATGGCTCCTAAGAGAGAAACCAGCATTTAGAGTATTTATGCCAACTGTTGAACATTTGAATCCCAGGAAAAGGCTTGGTTCTGCAACAGGAGTTGAACCTGTGCTGTGAGGCTGCAGCAAGCACTGCAACCCAGGGCAGTCAGGAGGGAGGGATGGAGTGAGCAGGGGCTGGTGTTCAGGCTGAGACACGAGTGTCACAGCCCAGAAACAGGACAGCCAAGGGAAGGCTTGGCTCCAACTGGGGAGGAGGCCAAGCAGGGGGCTCCTCACCTGCCTACCTGGACCTTCTGGGCTCTTCAAATGAGACTGTTATTGAGCAATATATGAAAAGAGGCCTGGGCACGGGGACCAACCAGCCTCCCCCACCAACTCTAATCATTAGACCACAGTAAATCTTCCCCTTCCCTCTCATCCAGAATATCCCCCACCCCAAAATGTCGCCCACCCTGAGAAGTAAAATGAGTGTGTTCAAGTGCTGCAGACTGAGAAGGACCTGCAGCCCAGCTCTCCACCTCACAAGCAGTGCTTCCACCACCAGACTGTCCACACGGGAAGGCCACGGGCATGGCTGCCAGCAGAGCCTGTTCAATAAGCTGTATCGAAGGCAATGACTGACGAGTTGAGCTTCTCTTCAGAAGAATGATAGAATCATAACAACGTTTTGGTTGCAAGGGACCTTTAAAGATCATCTAGTTGCAACCCCCCCATGCCACGGACACCAGACCAGGTTGCTCCAGGCCACATCCAACCTGACCTTGAACGCTTCCAGGGATGGGGCATCCAAAGCTTCCCTGGGCAACCTGGGCCAGGGTCTCACCACCCTCACAGTAAAGAATTTCGTCCTTATATATAAATGTATCTAAATAGACTCTAAATCTATATATTTATACAAAACCAAGGTTGCTGCCCTGTCAAAGCTGGCTTGTGATGGCATTTGGAGTACCCTTCACTCCCAAACACACAGCTGAGAATTCATTAATCTGAAGTTCAGCATCCAGTAGTTTTGGAAGCCAATTTTAGACACATAAAAAGACAGTCAGTATCAGATATTGGTCAGTTTGCATCAGTTTCTGAGATGTGGGTGGAATTTAGATACCTGAGTCTTAGCTTGGGAAGGACTTAGAAGAATCGAATTTACCACTAGGTAAATGAAACAGGAATGAAAGCAGGAACATGTGTATTCATGTTAAATACTAAGCAACAAAGGTTCAGCTGAATTGTCAATGTGTATCACCTCACAAGTCCTCTGGGTTTGAACTTTGGTAATGTGCATGCACAGGGAGTGTCATTTTTGATTCATCCAGAGGTGTGAACTCAAGGCCATTCCAATGTATGAATATGGATGAAGGGAGAAATAATGTTCAAATGGGCCCAGATGAATTTGAATCTGGTAGAACTCATCTGTCTCTTAGGAAAGAGGAAACAAGCATTGCCAAACTCTGCAGTGATTCAACTGAATCACAAGACCTGTTCTAGGTCTTGCCCTCCCTCTCCCAGACATACCAGGGACGAGCTCAGCTGTCCACAAGAATTCCTTTTTCTCCACAATGCACCACAAAACCAGGGATGATCACAAAGGGCTCAGAAAGAGGATCATTGAATGGTTGTACAACAACATGTCAGGCATCAGCTGGTGGCTGTGAGTCCTGAGCTGCATGAAAGGCAAGTTAACCTCACCAGCCCCATGAAGACAACAGGAGTTGATGCAAGCTGCAGGCTTGCTGCAGGCTAAGAACAAACATCTCACCACCTCCTGAAGCACTGCCACTGCAGTGAGGTTAACATCTAGGGCTGAGACCAGAAGAAGAAGCTTCCAAAGGCAGAGCCTCCTTAAGAGGGCATGCACCTTTGCAAAATACTCTTTCAGTAAGTCACCAGGAAGGACTACTTGTATGTAATACCTGTCACTTCATACATGTGCTCCTGTATTACTTGCAAATGCACCAACAGCAGATTATTAAATTATTTCTGTAGCTATATAAATGCAGACATGATCAATGCCAAACAAATGATGTGAGCATAAAACAGTAAAACAATAGGAACATTATACTTGGATTCAATTTCTTTTTTTTTTTTTTTCTGAATTGCTTTGGTTTCTCTTTTTCCTTATCAATCACATCTTTGATATTTCCATTCCTCAAGGGTACTGATGGCTGCTTGAATTACAGAAAAATGAGCAAAATATATCAGTTTCAGAAGGCTGTTCACTCAGTGTTTCACTGAAAAAAAAACAGCTATGAACAGATTCACTTCTAGCAGTGCAGATTTTTTTTGGTCGTAGAGCCAATGTTGAAGCTGATGTCTGCTTGATTCCACTGAATCTGTATTTGTTCAGCTCCCTTCTCTGCAACATCCTGCTGGCTTCATGGTTGATGTACAAAGAGGAGCTGTTCAGGGTTCAGCTGGAGGAAGGCCAGTTCAAAATATCACACCAACACAACTGGTTTCCAACCAACTCCAGTTAAGTTCTCATGTTTGCATTTCAGTTCTCCAATGATGGATACAGATCCTCATTGGATTATGTCTGGTTTAGTGAAATTACTTTTCCAACCAACTTTGGCAACTGCCAGAGGGTATCCTGAAGCCTTCTACAGTCCTTCTGTGAAATTCAGAGTCTTCCAATATTTGGTATTCAAAATCTTGGGTACTCCCATTTTCACTGGGATGCTTAGCAAGTCACACAAAACATGCTAGGCTTGTGTTTTTACACTGCATTTATGTTTAAGTCCAAACCTACAAACACTACTGGGTTTGCAGATGGTGTTCAGCTGTATCCACCTAGTTTATAACTTTGCTCTTCCATAGGGTTCTTAGCCACTTGGTGCAGTGGCAAGTTATTCCTGCTCTGAACCAGAGATCACACTAGGTACTTCTTGAGGTCCCTTCCAGCCCGACTTTACTTATGACTCTACATCAAATGGTGCAGAGGTTCTGCCAACAGGTGATGCCACTAATGCCCATGTGAAGGGACAGCAGCTGGTGAGTTAATGCCTGCTCCACTCAGCTCAGAGGAGTGGACAAGAAGGTCTGGTTTAGCACTGCAGCAGTTCTTCTAACAGAGTTCTGTTCCCCTCTCACTCTGGGGAGACCTTAGAGCACCTTCCAGTGCCTGAAGGGGCTACGGGAAAGCTGGGGAGGGGCCTGGGACAAGGGCAGGGAGCGAGAGGACAAGGGGTGATGGTTTTAAACTGAGAGAGGGGAGATTTAGCTTGGACATCAGGAAGAAATTCTTTACTATAAGGGTGGTGAGGATTTGGAACGGGTTGCCCAGGGAGGTTGTGGCTGCCCCATCCCTGGAGGTGTTGAAGGCCAGGCTGGATGGGGCTCAGAACAACTTGGTCTGGTGGGAGGTGTCCCTGCTCATGGCAGGGAAGTTGGGACCCTTAAGATCCCTTCCAACCTTCACCATTCTATGATTCTATCATGTAAGGAAAGTTTCTCAAACAGATCCAAATACATTATCCTGCTCGTGAGAGCTGTTTCAAGACACATGCTTAGCTGGGGAGGGTATGCAGGGGACAGGCAACAGCAATCTGCTCTTACTTGAGCAAGTCTTGTCTGGATTGAGGGTGTAGCCTTGGTAGCAGCCGCAGGCACAGAACAGATCATCCCTCAGGCAGAGCTGCTCACACTCGTGCCTTCCAGGGGAACACATGTTCACAGCTGAGGAAGCCATTTGAGGAGACAGAAGAATACTAATCAATACCCAAACTTCACTTTAGTTGATGTTAGTAATTCCCGTTTGCAAATATCTCTTCATTTGGATCCAAACCAGGGTGTTTTTATTGCACGTCAGCACACGATTAGCTGTGGTAGGATATACAGAGTGTGTTTGTTTCTGGCTATCAACATGACTAAATTAATATGATTTCTGGAACACTGGCAACACTTTTTTTTTTGCAGTTGTAACAGATTGCAACAGGAACTGAACTAGCAGTGACCCAGTTACAATATAATTATCCAAAGGAATTTCAGAGAACAAATATCTAGGTTTTAAGAGAGCATTTGGCTTTATTTCAGCTCTAAATGAGTTGGATAAGACACTGTTTTATGGGGTGAAAAGACCATAAACAGAAGAGTATACGTGGCTGCTAGAAAAATTATGAGAAACGTGGCATCCACTGCCAGTTACAGAGTGGGTACTTGATGTGTGAGGCTCATGTTTGCTGCCAAATGTAACATGTCATCTCTGAAGGGCAAGATGAGGAGTTCCTATATTTGGGTATCTTTGCAGTACAGAGGTGCAGAAAATCACAGGGAAAGAGAGAGGGAGAGAGAGAGAGATAGAGGGAAGGAAAGGAAGGAAGGAAGGAAGGAAGGAAGGAAGGAAGGAAGGAAGGAAGGAAGGAAGGAAGGAAGGAAGGAAGGAAGGAAGGAAGGAAGGAAGGAAGGAAGGAAGGAAGGAAGGAAGGAAGGAAGGAAGGAAGGAAGGAAAGATTCAAATCCTAATCAAGATACTATAGAATACATATTCATTGTAGGTATAATATACTTATATGTACATCCTTTAATACCAGCTACATCTGAGCTTCTGTTCCCCACAAGAGACCAGCCCTGGGGAAGAACATTTTCCTCCAACCTCTAGAGCTCTTAGGCTGGAGTATTTTTTAAGTCCATACACATGCACCAGGAAGTGATCACACCTGTGATGCACAGGTCTCAAATTATTGCTGGGAACACAGAAGAAAAAAAAAAGTTGCACTGTGTTTTCAGCAGTTGTAGAGAAACTCTTGGACAATTTGTCAGAAAAATAACATCAATTAACCTACTTTTTAAAAACTACTTGTTTTTAGCCAAACACAGTATTTCATTGAGCAGGTCTTACCTGAGCAAGTCTTCTGATCTGGGTTCAGAGTGTATCCTTCAAAGCAGCCACAGCTGTAGGATCCATCATTGCTCAGACAGACTTGTGCACAGTCGTGCCTTCCAGGTGTGCACATGTCCATGGCTGTGGTGAACCAGGTTTCAGAGAAGCAACCTATTTAACCCCTCCCAGACACTCAAGCATTTTAAATGCATTCATGTTTATTAGCCCAATTCAGTTAGAATTCAAATTAAGATTCAAGCAGTGCTCTATTACATCATATTATTAGGCTGCAGACAACTGAATTCAGTTGCTAATTATTTAATGGAGGAGGCAGATAACTGGACTCCAAGACATTACTATAGCACATCTCATGCAATCTGATTTTCACCAGCAATTCTGGCAGCTCCAAATATTCCCAGGAAGAATGAAGCTAAACCACCAAACTGAGATAAGCAGTAACCTGCCACGTTGTCAAGGCAGAAGTTGTTTTCCTGCCACATCAGCATGAACTGTGGGGATTTTGAAACTGAACTCCCTAGTCTCATCCATGAGCTGAAGGCAGGCACAGAAAGGCAGGCATGAGAGATAGAAGTGCTATTCAATGGCAAGGAGGTGTGAAGCCCAGGGAGATGAGAAGCAAAGAGACAAAAAAAACCCAAAAAGGCAGGAGCGCCAGAAGATTGTGTTCTCTCTCCAGAGACAAGAAGAGTGAGAACTTCAGAAAGAAGAAAGCTGACGTGCTCTCAGAGGGAGGGATGCACTCACCTGGTATAAAAATGCTACCCTGAGGCTGATGCTGCTCACAATGTCTGGGTTTAAAGACTCAACTCCAGAGAAGTGCTGGGGGGAGGAGGGGAAGTTTATAGAATAGGCTAAATTTTCAGGGTGATAATTCAAGAAGCTGGTGCTGGTGCTGGTGTAAGGCTGGGGTTGCTATGTTGCAGATCCCTGCACAGCTTGGAAGCAGAAGCATCAAGCTGTAAAGAGAAAAAAAGAGTTTTGACAGGAGAGATGGAGAGGACAGGGGAGCATCATAAGGTTTTAAGTTATTTATGGACTAGTGGCACTCACTGCCCGATGGAGACACGGTGCTGGTGGGCATCTCTGGAACAAGTTCATTCTGTCCCAGAGACTAAGTGATCTTTATGAAGTACCACGAAGACCATAAAGTGGTAGGAAAGTGCCAAATTGCATTTTTGTAGTCAACATGTTTAAAGGAAAATGCAATTTTACTGTTACTGGAGCCAAGGGGAACGTGTACAGGTGAACTCTCAATTAAGTGTTGATGTCTGTAAGCAATTTTTCTATTAGAAACAACAAAGGTATCTCACAGAAAACATGTCCATGTCTCCACGAGTTTCATATATTAAAGTAGCCTTTAATTCTTACCTGAGCAGGTTTTCTTGTCTGGATTCAGAGTGTAGCCTTCATAGCATTCACAGGCATAGGACCTGTTGTTACTCACACAGACCTGGTCACACTGGTGCCTGCCAGAGGCACACGTGTCCACAGCTGCCAGACACATGGTAGAGAAAGAAGTAGTTTGGGATGGGGTGTATATTGACATTTTAAAATATATTTCTCTTTGGAATCAGCTCGGAAATGGCAATAGTAATTGAGGGAATTAGGATAAAAGATAGGGGAGAAAAATACATCTACAGTGTTTACATCTGAAGAGCTTGTTTTGGCATCTGGCCCAAATGAATGGGCTGGTTGGCATAATAGGTTGGGATGGAATCAAACTAGTTCTCAGTATTACCTGCAGAAGACTTGTATTAATTATTTATTATTGTTGAAGGGGATGCATAATCACACAACCACAGAATGGTTGGGGTTGGAAGGGACCTCTGGAGATCATCTAGTCCAACTGCAGATCCCACAGGAACACGTTCAGGAGGGTTTGGAATGTCTCCAGGGATGGAGACCCCACAACCTCCCTGGGCAGCCTGTCCCAGGGCTCTGGTACCCTCAGAGTAAAGAAGGATTTTCTCATAGTCAGGTGAAACCTCCTGTGCTCCAGTTTGTGCCCATTGCCCCTTGTCCTGTCCCTGGACACCCCTGAGCAGAGTCTGGCCCCATCCTCCTGACACCCCTGTAGATATTGATCAGCACTGATCAGATCCCCCCTCAGCCTCCTTGTCTCTCAGCTGAGCAGCCCCAGCTCTCCCAGCCTTTCCTCACAGACAGATGCTCCAGCCCCTTCAGCATCTCAGTGCCCTGTGCTGGACTCTCCAGTAGCTCCTTGTCCTTCTGGAACTGGGGATTCCAGAACTGCACACAGGGCTCCAGGTGAGGCCTCACCAGGGCAGAGCAGAGGGGAAGGAGAACCTCCCTGACCTGCTGGCCACACTCTTCTTAATGCCCCCCCAGGATGCATAAGCTTGCTGTTTCAACACAAGCTCACAAGTAGCTTTTCTAATCAAATTATGGTGTGAAAAAGTCATTACTTTTTTTTTCTAGTTGAACACATTTACCCAAGGAGCAATACCTGAGCAGGTTCTCTTATCTGGACTGAGAGTGTAGCCCTCATAGCAATCACAAAGGTAGGACCTGCTGTTGCTCACGCAGACCTGCTGGCAGGAGCGGGTCCCCAGTGCACACACACTCACAGCTACAGAGGGCATCTCCAGAAAAGGCATTTTCAGTCATCCCAAAGGACAGAAACTGCCATGAATTATTTACTCTTACAAAAGTACATCTTGCTCTGGTTGCTGGAGCTGTAGGGGCAACTGTCAGTGCTGTGTCACGGTCACAGAACTTGCAGGCACCCTTTGCAGCATTCTGCAGCCAGAAGAAAGAGGTCCTAAAGGACACTGGAACAACTGCTCTGAAATAACTCACCACCTGAGGTGGCAGAAATACAAGATTAAGTGAAAAGGGGGCAAGAGGGAGAGATTTCAAGCATTTAGTACCATAGAATCATGGAATGGTTAAGGTTGGAAGGGACCTTAAAGATCATCTAGATCCACCAACCCCCTGCACGGGCAGGGACACCTCCCACCAGCCCAGGTTGCTCCAAGCCCCATCCAACCTGCCCTTCAACACTGCCAGGGATGGGGCAGCCACAGCTTCCCTGGGCAACCTGGGCCAGGGTCTCACCACCCTCACAGCAAAGAATTTCTTCCTAATGTCTCACCTACATCTCCCCTCTTCCAGTTTTAATCCATTCCCCCTTGTCCTCTCACCACAAGCCCTTGCACAAAGCCCCTCCCCAGCTTTCCTGGAGCCCCTTCAGGCACTGGAAGGTGCTCTAAGGTCTCCCTGGAGCCTTTTCCTCTCCAGGCTGAACACCCCAACTCTCCCAGCCTGTCTCCAGAGCAGAGCTGCTCCAGCCCTTGGATCATCTTCCTGGCCCTTCTCTGGCCCCTCTCCAACAGCTCCATGTCTCTCCTGTGCTGGGGGCTCCAGAGCAGGACACAGCTCTCCAGGTGGCGTCTGACCAGAGCAGAGGGGACAATCCCCTCCCTGGCCCTGCTGCCCACACTTCTGTTGATGCAGCGATCAGCAAGGCCAGCTTGCCATTAAAAAATAGAAATAAAAATAAGTAGTTGGCGCTGCTGATTACAAGCCCCACGTCCCAGGGTCACCGCAGCCAGGGCGAGATCAGTAGGAAGCCAGAGTTCACTAAGCTGCATGGACATGGGACCACTGAAGCACTTAGAAATAACCACCAACAGACCAGAACAACCACAGCCACTGGTAAACATTTTGTAAAAGATTTATTGAAGTATCATTTATCACAAAGACAAAAATACATAGGAGATTAGAAGCATGCAACCATCTTCCACATTTCTATTCATTTTTCTTGCATTTGCAGCACACTGTGATACAACTCCTGTGCCACCCTCACTTCTTCCCCACAAATACCATGTTTCAAGACGCCGGATAACCAAAAACAAACCTACACAATAAAGGTTAAGGTAACATATGAGAAAAGTGCAAAGTAAAAAAAGTCACGTTTATACCACATTCAAACTCCCTCTCCCTCCCCCAAAAAATGGATAAAAGGCAAACTGTCATTTTGCTGCACGATCAGATTGTCCTTAGGAACTACTTTACAAAAAAATTAATATAAATTAAGGGCACGATCCTGCAGACACTTATAATTGTAGCTAACTTTAATCACAGATTGGCTCAGTTGGTATTATTAAAAGCCACAAGTTAGTCACATGCATAAGTTCTTGCAGTATAAGGCCCTAAGGCAATAAAAGAAAGATCATTAAGGAGAACAAAAATTAAAGCAAACAAAATCACTCCCAGATGTGTTTTGCTTAGTAAGTTTATATCAAACGTATTTTAAACAGAACAGTTTGCTCCTAAAGCCCTGAATATTTCTATTACTTAAGCAGTTTTGCAAGATTAAAAGACAAAACCCCCAGGAAGCTGGTACAGATGTTTATTAATATGAAAATTGCTTCAGGCAGGTATGTAGGGAGGTGGAGGTTCCTTCTCAGGCATCTTCACTGCCATTTCATAGGTTGGCAGAACATACTAAAAAAGAAGACATTTTGATGAGATTAATGCAGAACATTTAGCAAAAAGAAACAGAAAACAAACAGAGGCCTCTTCAGCAACTTAAGTCTCTGGTGCAGGCAAATGTTTTTAAGAATGTGCTGTTTTTTCTAGTAAGCTAGTGAAGAAGTGAAAGGCAGCAGTTGGCTGCTCTGCTGAACTTCACCCTGGGTCCTTCACTCCACCGTGTCTCTTGCAAAGTGGCAAGGAAAGTTTTGACTGGTGGAATCAGAAAGCTTCATTTTACTACAAGAACAACATTCAAAGACTTCCATCCATGAGCCAGCAATGTGCTCCTGCAGCCAAGAGGGCCAATGCCATCCTAGGAGGCATTAGGAAGAGCGTGGCCAGCAGGTCAAGGTTCTTCTCCCCCTCTGCTCTGCCCTGGGGAGGCCTCACCTGGAGCCCTGTGTGCAGGTCTGGAATCCCCAGTTCCAGAAGGACAAGGAGGTACTGGAGAGTCCAGCACAGGGCACTGAGATGCTGAAGGGGCTGGAGCTGGGAGGCTGTTCAGCTGAGAGACAAGGAGGCTGAGGGGGGATCTGATCAGTGCTGATCAGTATCTACAGGGGTGTCAGGAGGATGGGGCCAGACTCTGCTCAGGGGTGTCCAGGGACAGGACAAGGGGCAATGGGCACAAACTGGAGCACAGGAGGTTTCACATGACTATGAGAAAATCCTTCTTTACTGAGGGTACCAGAGCCCTGGGACAGGCTGCCCAGGGAGGTTGTGGGGTCTCCTTCCCTGGAGACATTCCAAACCCTCCTGAACGTGTTCCTGTGGGATCTGCTCTAGGGGATCCTGCCCTGGCAGGGGGGTTGGACTAGATGATCTCCAGAGGTCCCTTCCAACCCCCACCATCCTGCAATTCTGTCACTTTTCCCAACAAAGCCTCCTATTTCATGCACTATAAGAAATAGCCTACCCTAACATTAGCTGCTTTAGCTTTTTTCATCTTTCCAGTCTTTGTTCAGAAAATTGGATAAAACTTGTAAACATATATGGATATGGTGGTTTTCTACTTCAAAATTCAATGATGCTAGTTTCTGTTATCTCAAAAAAAGGTTTTACCTGTGGAGGAGCTTCAAAAGCAGGGTACACAGCTATCTCTGGCAAATTTCTGTTGGTGATGTATTTATAGCAGTTCCATACACAATTAATTAGATATGCCTGAAAAAAAGCAAGATTTCTCTTTTTAAAGACCTCATATGCCTTAGCTGATTCAGAAATCAGATGCTGGATTACATTCATATAACAAAAAGCAGCATAAATCAATGTAGTTGATAAATAACTGAGGAATCGTTGCTGCTTCACAGATGTAGCCACATCCCTCTTGTTCCACGTTCAGCTTTGCTTCCACAGTGACTCAGAGGTTCAACACAGGTTTTAGCAAAAGAATTCACAGATCCACCCAACTAACCTCTCTATCTCCCTCAGCACTGCTCATCAAATTAATTCCCAGCTGGCTTATATTTCTGTGGGTCTCAGTCCACACATGCCAGGAAGAGGACAGGCCAACAGCCCAATCCCACTCATCCCCGAGTTGAAATTACTACTTGTCCAACTAACAGTGTGAAGGTGATGAGGAGAAGGCAGTAGAGCAAAGTAGCCTGGACTTTAAATTAACATTAACTGCTGTAGAAAGACATACTATCATGTTCTGATGGGGATTAGATTTTTTTTATTATGAATCTGTATAACATTAAGCTCTCTGAAGTTTTTGTTGGCAAGTTTGCAAGGTACTGAGCTTCTCAATCAATACATAAATATCCTCTACTGTACCACGCTTCCACTCCCTCAAGTCAGACTATCCTCTTAGAGAAAGTACAGAAAAATAGTGAAACACCTGCATGAATTATTTTTTTCTTAAATTCAGTCTGAATGCAATAAAGGAATATTGTAATGGCCAATGTATATTATCAACTCATTTCGCTAATATACTTTGTCTGCACAAGTTTTTGTAATTTAAATGAATGCTTCTGTATTTAGATCATCAAAAAGAAGGTAACTGGTAATATCACCCTCAGTAGGAAGAAAGATGCAGCTCTAAATTAACCTGTGCATTTCCTCCTGCCATCATCTTCCTTTCAAAACGTGCACCCTGGCTTGTTAAGCACAGTGATTTTAAAAATTCAGAAAACTTGTATGTAAAAACTCAATGTTGTTTCACTACAAGCCTAATTACAAATACCAGATTTATCTCCACACATGCAAAAATATGGAATTTGAAGTCTGTGCATTCCTGCTCCCTACCCAGGAAGGGCAGAGCTGCACGAACATGCCCCCCTGCATACAAACAACTTTGTTGAAGACACCAGTACTCAGAATGCAAATCTCAAGTCATACCATAACTGAGCAACTCTGCTCAAAGAAGTTCTGAACTCAGTGTAAAGAAGTCAGCTGAGTGCTTAAATCAGAATTGAGAATTAATTCAGATTGATAACATCTTAATGTAGTAAATTATTAAAAAGACGTAACTTGAAGTTTTAACTTACCTTTAAGATGATAACTAAAGCAAAGAACACCAGAACAATAAACAAGAGACAGCTGGAGTCCAAGGCAAGGAGGTCATCTTTGTAAGGGAAATCCGGCTAGTTAAAAAAACAGGGAAAGGAGAGAAAGGGAGGAGATGAGCACAAACACTGCATGGTCACAAGTCTGACAGAAGGACATCCAAACTTCACAACAAATGAAACAAACCCTGGCAACAACTACTCCCCCAGAGGCAAAAAAGTTCCATTTCCTACTAGTTTCTTCTCTGTCCTCCCACAGAACACAGTATCCTGCCTCTGTCCTGCAAGAACAGGTCTCCTCAGAAGAGGGCTACCTACACAGAAGCCTTATACTGTCT
The DNA here is from genome assembly GCF_020740795.1 of Apus apus. Classification (NCBI taxonomy): domain Eukaryota; kingdom Metazoa; phylum Chordata; class Aves; order Apodiformes; family Apodidae; genus Apus; species Apus apus. Next base: position 113,542,041 of record NC_067284.1, on the reverse strand, counting down.
ATGTCCCTAGTCACTTCCTCAAACTCAGGCTAATACAGATTTTGTACTTATACAGCATTTGTACTTATGGTCATCTACCTGATAACTCCTCAGGGACTTAGCATTAATTACCTCCTGTCAGTCCAACCAGCAGTGTACATCTGTGCAAAGGAGAAAGCAAAAAAAGTTGCTCCCGAACTTCAGAAGAGCCAAAACAGAGCTTCTGCAAATTTCTGACTCTTTTCTTTCCCTGACCACAGTAACAAAGCCTCTCTCTACAACAACCTTGTCTGTTTTAAAGGACTGTTTTTTTACATCTACTTGAACAGATCTAAACACCAGCCAGAAAGAGCTTGTGATCCCTGCTGAGTGTATTCTTTCCATTGCAATTAAAACACAAGCAGTTAATGATAACCCCATTACAGTTTCTTTAGAAGGTATTGTTGCAAAATAAGAGCAGCCATCAAGAACATCAAAAGAAACTCTTCAGAATCTCAGATGCCATCCCATAATGCTGTAGGACCCGACATCATATTAATCCTTTCCTATATTCTTCTTGCCCTCCTCCACCAAATAAGGGTCAAATAAAGGACAACCTGATTGTCTGGAGTGCAAATATAGCAGACAGTTCAAACCAACAGGTCCTGTCACAATCCTTTCCTGACTCTCCCTGGTTTTCCTTTTAGGGAGCAATTAACACCTTTGGCTCTTCCACCTCTGAGAAGCTCTCGTGCTCACAACCACCCTAGCAGTCATCCCCTATGGCTGCTGCAGCCTGAATTCCTCTTCCTTATGCACAGAAGGTAACTACAGCTCTGTCACTTATCCAGTTAAACCCCAGTTTCATTTCAAATGTCAAGTATCAACTCGAGCTGAACAAACACTTACCAACTGATCCAGGTAATCCTTGATTCTGGGCAAGTAGGTTAGAGAACTGATGGCAACCAGACAACTGAGCACAAAGTCAAAGAGTTGGTAACAAAAAAATGGGATGAGCCAGCCTACACGATGCTAAGAAGACAAAAATAAAAGCAGCAGCCTGTAAGGTGTTTTGTTAAAAATTCAAGTAGCAAGTTTAAAACCACATCCTATAAATACACTTACAGCGATTGCACCGTACACCACCATTGCACTGATTGTGAACATGAGGAGGGAGATGGCAAACAGCACACAGGCATTTTCTGCATTAAAAGAAAACCAAAAAGCATCAGTCATTTCCTGAAGTTGTTACACTGCAGCTGACAGGTACAGGAGCTCTACCTATTACTATGATCTGTTCTCACTCAACCGTTTCATTTGTGCAGCAGCAGAATTGAGTAACTCAGGCCTGTTCTAATGGAAAAGGGTCTGGTTCAAGAAAACCAGCAGGCGTTTGGAAAAATCCCTCTGCCTTAATCAAAAGGCTGGATAAAGCTCAGACACAGCAATTAGACGTCTGACATCATTTGATAGTAATGCAATATAATGATGCTGATTTGCAGTATGTGTCAGTGCCAGAAGTATGTGGGTGATTAAGCTTACAACTGGAAAGAAGGGGAAGTGAAGCCAGCTCAGTGTCAACCCTGTACACTTGAAAACGGTTTGATGATGTAAGTTGGGCACTGGCAGCAGGAGCAGCACTGCTCCTTCAGTAACGCTGCAGAAAACAGGAAGCCAGTGCATGGAAGGTGTCCCCTTATTTACAATAAAAAGCAGCTGAACAGAAGCCAAGTGGTAGCAGAATCCAGGACACTCATGGCAACCGAATGATAAAGATTCCCCTTGCGCATCCCACAGGAACAGCTGCTTTCCACAAGTTAGATTACATTAATTCTATTACAGCAAGCACATTTTAAAACACAGAGAAAGCAAGCAACTTGAGAGTCTAACAGGCGTGGTAAGCTGGTGTTTTTAGTCATACTGAAGCTAAACTGTTGTGGTTCCCATGCTTGAAACAGATGATACCAGAATCACAATTTTCTAGTCTGCAACTGATTTGCAAAGCTACACTAGAAGCACTTACGTCCCCAATTCAGTACCAGATACCATCTCCACACACAGATGGGATGAAGCAGGAGGACCTCTCATGTCCAAAATGCACTACACAGATCAGGAGCCCCAAGGGCTCAGCAATAACCAACACATGTGGTCTGCTTTCTTCTGAGGATTTGTTACTCACAATACCCACATGCACAATCTAAAAGTGTAATATTACTTCATGCACATAGAATTCCAGAATTACTGAAGCTAGAAAAGACTTCCGAGACCATCAAGTCCAACCTATGACCAACACCACCACATCAGCCAGACCATGGCACTAAGTGCCACATCCAGTGTTTCCTTAAAAACCTCCAGGGATGGTGACTCCACCACTTCCCTGGGCAGGCCATTCCAATGTCTGATCACCCTTTCCAAGAGGAAGTGCTTCCTGATATCCAACCTAAACCTCCCCTGGAACAGCTTCAGGCCAGGCCCTCTTGTCCTGTGACTAGTTGCTTGGGAGAAGAGCCCAGCCCCCACCTGGCTACAACCTCCCTTCAGGTAGTTGTAGAGAGTGAAAAGGTCCTCCGAGTCTCCTCTTCCTCTAGCCCATATTCCAACATGGGAAACAAGAACTGAAGTCAAAAGCATGTGATAGCCATTTTATGCTTAAGAGTGGAGAAAGCATCTTCAGAGGCATCTCTCAGTCATACAAGCTTAAGGCTACTCGATATACCAACTTTTGTTACAAAACATAGGACATTTTACAGGTATCTGCTGTCATTTTACTTGGCATCTTGGCTTTATGAACTATTTGGTCCTTGTCCCCACTCTTTTATTTCATTACTAACAAGCATGACTTAGAATCACAGGTCACAACTGACAGATCCTCAACTCAGGTCATGAACAAGCATGAAGGTTGTAAGCCAGAACTGTCTCAGAATCCAGATTTGTGCTGTACTATTAATCTTTGCTCCGAACTGGATTTGACCCTCCCTAAATTTTAGTGTCATACAACAGACTTCAGTGAGAAACATCAGAAGTGCCACCCACAACATATTTCTTGTGTTTAAAACCACTAAGCTTACAGTTATACAGCAGCTCAGAAACTTGGTCATTACAGACAGAAGTTCATTTATAACAAGAGTGGAAGGGGGTTCAATTCCTGTCAATGTGCTTCCTCTCCTGTTTCTTCTGCATGTCAAGCTTCTTAGATAAGTACTTAGGTTTCACTCAAGTACTTGGCATCCCAATTCTTCCAGTGTTCTTGGAAAAATAGTATGGTTTTCCTCTTAGTAAACTACCACACAATAGCTTTAAGGTCTTTGCTTAAATCTAGAAGGATCACCAAAAATGAAAAAACAAAAACAACAACGAACAACCAACCCTTTAAAAATAGTTTTCTGCTTTTTGTTTTTCTGACACATCAAGGGTAGTAAATGTTTATGGAGAAAGTGCATTAAGACATGTTTCACACATACTTTAACTCTCAAACAATAAAAGGCCAAGAAATCTTTAGAAATCTTACTAAGATGCTTAGGAGCACTATGAAATAAAATATTCCGCTTACAGGGTTGTTTTAATTCTTGTAGAAAACCTCAAACCCAGAATAATTAAGAGAAATTCAGGAAACAAGCTGACCATACTTCAAAGCTGTCTGCACATCCTACACACTAGTGCAAGGCAAGCACACCGTGACACTGCATGCTTGGTTTCCTCCTCAGGCAGCAGTTCTCCACCTACCAGCCATTCTCTCAGAAGCGTAGTAATTTCCGATGACTTCATACTGGATATCAACAGTTGGCACCATATTTGGATGAGTCACTTCTACTGTCAACAAGATGCCCATCAGCAAGTTCACCACCTGAGAAAGATCACAGTTACCTAAAGGTTATTTACAGTGCAACAGCTAGGATCTTTTTAAGGACACACCAGGAAATCTTTTAGTTCAGGTCAAGTCTTTGCTTTGCCTATACATGGAAGTAAAAAAACCCCAACATCACCCCCCAACCCACTTTACAATTCAATTTCAAGTTGATTTTGCTAAACCACTACCAAAAAAACCAGAAGAGCACTGGATGCTTGCTAGTTTTAACAAATCACAACTAAATAACTGCAAATTAGGAGGATGGAGAGGGCTAGTAAGGATTCAAATGACATAATTAAACTGATGCAACATGATGAATAAACAATTTGTGAACCAGAAAACTGGGAAGTTAAGAGGTCAGAAAGGAAAAGGTGCAACAGAGACAATGAGGAACATGTGGAAAGAGTTTGCACTTTCCACAACAAATAGAAAGGCAGAGTTAACTCATTCTACAGGTAAGGCACTCACCCTACTCTTTTCAAGGGTGCTGGGGGCCAAGCAGTGCAAGGGGATGTGTGAGCATCGCTCAGTAAATACTGAGTGTGAGGGAAAACTTCCAGTACAGCTCTTACTCCTCAGATGTAGCTTCGTGGTTTCCCCCTGTGCTGTAGATTGAATACAAGCAAGGGAGAACAGGCTCCCTCCCCTTCCTAGATCATTCATTAAAACCTCATCAGTCCCTGTCGGAAAGGCTACACAAGCTTCGGTAAAGTCAAAGAAATCTCACGCAAAGGTTGAACCCCCATATTTGTAAGCACCCAGCACTAGCTGTGTACTTATCAGGCTTTCTCCTCAGTTACACTGCCACTGAAAACTCTTTCTGTTGACCCATTTTGGTACATACCAGAAATGCTTTCAGAAACACTAAGAGCTCAAGGAGTCAAAAGTAGTTTAAGCTTCTGCAAAACTGCCCTCACGGCACTTACAACGTATTCAAGACTTACAGGGGCATAGTTCCTGTTACTAATATCTGGAGAGACACGGCCAAAGAACAAGGCTGCACAGCAAAAAGGGAAAAAAAAGCCAAACATGAGGGTACTTTCAAGCTGTAGTCATTTTCCAATCAGTATTCAGTACGGTCATCACCACCAGCAGGACCTTTCACCATTAGCCTCAAAAGAAAAATAAAAAACAAACAAACCAACCTCCCAAAAACACCCCAGAACAAAAAAACACCAAAACAAATTGGTTTGCAACTCACTCACAACTTAAAGAGTATTTGCCAAGTATTTTTTCTTCTGCTGGCCTAGTTCCAGGAGTCAATGATAGTAATAGTGACAAGTATATGCACAATTGCTGAAGTTTTCAGTACGGAAAAAAAGCTTTTGAACATTTAAAAGGAGAGCTGGCTTTTAAGGCTCACAGTTCCTACCAAGTTATTATTTTTTTTGCCTTTATAAAGGGTTTTGTTGGGTGGTTTTTTGGTTTGTTTGGTTCCCCCGCACCTAGGGCTTAGAGATGCCCTGGGCAATAGATTTGCTTACACTTTCTGCTAAAAAGAACCCTTTAGTGAAATCAAAGCTGATTTTTCTGTAGCAAAATTATCATATTGTCAGGTATTATGCAAACTTTGTAGAAACTCCAGCTACTTTCAGCCACTTGTATCCTCCATTTGATGCCTTCCAATGTAAAAATAAAATAACTAGTACTGCTGGCAATAAAGAACCAAGTTTAGCCACCAGTATCTTTAACCTGGAAAAGAACATATTTTACCCCTCACAAGACACTTCTTACAGGGCAACCAAGTTGCTCATCTGTCACTTAGGATAAAAATCTTTTTGTTTTGCTTCACCATCGTTCGTATGTATAGAACACTATTCTCTCACTGCTACTGTTTCATCCTTCTCTCCTCTGGCTTTCTGCTCTCAAAGTATTTTCAAGCCCGTTTCCTCCTCTGTGAGGGGATCAGGGGTATCAACCCACAATTTGTAAAATAACTTCCTGCTCTATACTGGTTTTAAAAGGCCTATGGTCAAGGTTCAGATATCTGGCAGCTGAAACACAGATTTCTACTTCATAAAAGACAGATATACGTTCAAATATAGCTAAGTCATGCATTGTTTATACACAGTCATCATTTTAACTTAAATAGTGATAAAGTTCAGGACAAAAGACTGCATTACTTCAATGCTAAGTTTAATTGCCATGATAGGCTATCTACCTCAAGATAAAGAGCAAGCAGCACTTGTGTTAATACAGAAGTACTGAAGAACTCCAGTGCCTTGGAATTGTGAGACTGTGGTCCCATATCTGTCACTTTTTAAAATTTTCATCCTATCCACAGTCCTAATATTTAGCATACAAAAGTCCTTAGTAATTTCATTAGTTACTAAGCACAGTTCAAAGCATTAGAGCTCCATTTCCTCAACCTGAAATGGCACACAAAGAAAACAGGAAATTAGGAGTAATTCAAAATCCAATCTATTAGGATCAGTGAGACAGAATAAAAATGCTAATTAAAAAAAAAAAAAAAATCACCCAAACAATAACAAACCCAAACCTCTGCCAATTACCACGCCAGGGTTTCCAGTACTCCATTACTACTATTTGTGAATCGTATCACACCACTGAGCAATTCATCATATTCAACATATGGTTTTCAATTAAGAGCTACCAAGAGCTCCAAATTAGGATTCTTTCTAAGCACAAAGCCAGGGCCTGTATTTTAACTACTGCCATTCTTCTTAGACAGAAGCTTGATAGCAGCAAGACCACAAGGCTTTTTTCAACCTGACAGTCAATGAGACTGACAGCAAGAGTATGGTTTGGACAGCAAGGCAGAGACACAGCTTAAAAAAATATACTCACTGCAAATAAAATGTATGTCATAAATTGTCCATAGGAAAGTCAGGAAAAGCATAGGACAGGTAAGTCCCAGTGTAATCTAAAGATGGTAACAACCCCCTCCAAAAAAACAAAACCAACCAAACAAAAATACCCCAGCAACCCTGAAAAGACAGCACTCGGTGGATACTGCACCACTCAGAGGTAACAGCTCAGAAATCTCAGCAGTCCCCATCCTAGTCTTTTTACTAGGAAGTAAAAAAAAGAAAAAACATACAAAAATTACAAACTGCATATGCAAACTCCTATTCAAAAGATAGTTCCATTAAGATAAAAAAGTTCTGTAGTAGTTTAAGAAGTGTATTTTAATTTTATAGTTGGGATAACTGAGCTTAACAGAAGTTTGGTGCAGCTTATATAAATTAAAAAAATCCAATAGCTGGTACTCAAATCAGCCTTTATTACAAACTGGTAACAGAAATACTGCCTCCCCATACAACCAGAACTCAAAAGACTGTGGGACTATAACAAGCATTAGCTTTTTAATTAGTGAGGTTTATCTCCATGGTATACATTTAATAGCTAATCATCTAAGTGCTTCATGTCTCTGGAGGCCTGAACATGAAGTCTACGTTTCCTCAAGCACTGAGTGACTACAAATCGTGGAAAGAAACAAGAATTCCTACTCATCATTTCCTTATTTTTATGAGTGGGAAAGGAGAGGGAAATTGCCTTGAACTACTACACTTGCTCATCTTCCTCTAACTTTCAGTGTTTTTCCTTAAACACATTCCCGAAGAAACAAACCAAGATGGGGTTTTCATTCTTTGTTTAATTATTATTATACAGCAATAATAAAAAACTAAAAATAATAATTTTAAACAGCATATTTCAGAGCTTCCAGCACTGTCAAGATTAGATTGAGACCAGTTATATTCCTTCATTTCTGGAAGTCTTGTGCAGTGAATGAACAACTTCAGAGATGATCCTCACCCCCCTGCTAACCAGGAGCAGTTGCATCATTTTGCCTCCATTACTGAAGTTTGCTGCTAGCACCGAACAGCCACTCCCTCCAAAACAATGCTATTACTTTTAGACTGTTTACTGAACCCTGCTCTGCTTTTTGCCAGTGCAGTGTTGGTGCTTCTGGTTAGCTGTGCCCAATACAAAAGTTACAAGAAGAAACAAACTTCAAAGCCACACGTTTGCAATTACGGAGCTAGGAATAGGTTTCTTTTTCCTTCCTACACAGAACAGTAGTGGGTGTTGCAGAGTAAGCCAAACTACATTAGTCCTGGAACTCGAGTACAAGTCCCCTAGAAGTGTTCTTAATTCATCTTCTGGCAAATACAGTTTTATCTCTTTATCAGCAGCATGCTGACTGAACCATGCCTGAAAGAGGCAGTTTGATCAGACAGCATCAGATATTTTAGAAGATCTCGTCCTTGTTCTCTCCTTAAGTACACAAGGATAGTGATGTAACTGCTTTAGTAAGGAGATAAGTTAATTAGATGCAAAATTTAAGTGTATACAAATAAGAAAGGAACAGGAGAATGCCTAAAGAAACAGTTACATAAGAGTAATGCACATGTATTCAATAGCCAAAGCTCTTATCTTACTAAAACATCTGGAGTAGATTGCTACAAGACTCCATTTTGTTTGGTATCAAATTCCTTCACGACTGCACAGCGCAAGAACACAGTGTAAATACAGGCTGACCAAGACTCAGTCACACAATTGTTGAACAAAGCATTCCTCCTCACCAAAAAGGTACCTCCCTCGAAAATAAAAACCCCAACACCAAACAAAAACAACTACAAACAAACAAACAAGCACCACCAAGTTATTATTATTTTTTCCACTGTAACTTACAAGTGCAGATTATTAAATTCACTTAGAAATATGTATCACAAGCTAGTATCTGAAGTTAGTGATATACTTAAACAGTGTGTTAATTAATGTGATTAAACAACCTGACATGCCCTAGGCTGTTTAATATTTTTTTTTAAAGTTTGTCAGTAGAAAGATAGGTTTCATTTTCACTGTCCAAATTGTACTTTGCCTTCAGAGGGTAGGAATTATAGTTGAATTCTCATTTGAAGCATGAGGCAAGACCACTTAAGACTTCATGGTAAGACCTTATTTCAGCTCAAACAGCTCACAGCTGTCAGACTCAAGAGCTAACACATTTTTCCAGCTGACAGCTGAGAACTGGATAAAGATGTTCAATGCGTAATAGTTTAACAAAGTGTTTGATACAGTCTATAGAAAAACGCAGCTATGATGTACTTTGCATGCACCCGCTCACCCTGAATTCAAGTATATTTCCCCCCTCGAGCAGCCTGAATCCATTCAGTTAAAGGAGACCAGCTCTGAAGCCAGCAGCCTCATCCATCACCCTCCAACTTTTCACCAGCCAGAAGAGCTTCAGATATTTGCACAAAGAAAGGAGGAAGAGATGCTGCATCCAGGCAACAAGATGAAACACAAGCACAGCACGAGGCAGAAGCTGCAAGGAGCACAGTTTGTGGCCAGGGAAAGCACATCCCTGCCCACTGCCCCCACCCAGTTCCTGGATTTCTAGATACTCCTAGCTAACAGGAAACGAAAGTGGGGAAGGCAGGAAGGTGCATTTGTTCTGTAACAGGGGTGATTGTCTCCTTACTGTTAACAATTGATGCTTTTACTTGAGGTATCAGAAGCATATTCGTGATCTCCTTCCATCAGCACAGGGTAAAACTTCTTTAAGTTTTGCAGGTTTCCAGAAAAAGTCTGATGTTCAATACTGCAGAAGACTTTTCTATTTTACATGACCTAACAGCAGAACTTCATCAAAGCCAAGACATTTTTCTCCAATTTCTTTTTGAAAAAGAAAAAAAATAATCCTTTTCCTAGAGTTACACTTCCCACCCCCATACCTTGCTTTTTCTCCCATTCCTCTCTCCAGAGATTTTTTTTTGGACAATGGAAGGACCAAGATGAAAATAGAAGAAGGAAAAAAAAAAAGAAAAGATAAAAAGGGTCCCCCCTTACTTGCTTAAGATAAACTCTCCCAACTTGTAACCCTGTGCCCATAAAAGCAGTTTCTCTGCATGGCTCCTTTACATCAAGTCATAAAAATTCTATTTTTACAATCTGGGGAAGGGTGAAGGAAGAATATTGACTTTGGTTACAGCTTCAGGGAGCTACAATGCAATGCTTCTAAACTATCCTCACATTTTTACTGCCCATCAGGGTAAAGGGAAGGAAAGATCAGGAAGTGACTTCAATAAAGGGGAACTCAGCTCCCCTCCCTTTAAGGGAACTAAGAGAAGTTATGGCTTCAGGCCTCAATTTGCTAATACTGTTTTCACATTTCCACTTTACTCCAGTTCAAAACTATCTTTTAACATTTCAGCTTCATCACCACAGCGCTCTGAGCAAAAACATCCACCAGTCAGAAAACAAGAGGTGTTTTGGAAACAAGACCTGTTTCTATCGCTCCTCCAGCACTGCGTTGAGAACACAGAGTACCCAAATAACCAGGAACTTCCCTTTCCACACAGCTCTTCAACAAGCTGAAGCCATGTTCGTTTTTAAGATCTTAACCTTCCCCCCAGAGGTTACATACTACTCAGAGCAACCACATCTTATCATCCTGTCCTCGACACACCCCAAAGTCCAGTCTCCCCAAATGTTGGCAGCTCGTCTCCTACCAAGGACACACTCAGTACTGTTTGAAACACAGGAAAATCGCTACTCCTCCTACCTAAGAAAAGGAACAGGCACAGAAACCCTCAGAGACGCAAGTTAAAGTGCCCCAAAGTCTCCCATCGTTTTATTTTTTTAACCAGAAGAAGGGAGGCCGCCAAGGGTTTGGGGAGGCCGAAACAGGGAAGGAAGGAGGGTGGGTGACTCCAGAGAACTCCTGCCCGGAGCACAGGGAGCAGTGGCGACGGCTGGCACGACGACAGCTGCCTCCCGAAGGACACCAACTCGGCCGGCGGGGAGAGGGGGCTGGGTCCGCGGCCCCCTCAGCAGCTCCAGGCCCCCTCAAGAGCCCTCAGGCCCCCTCAGCAGCCCCCCCCAGGCCCCCTCAGCAGCCCCCCCAGGCCCCCTCAAGAGCCCTCAGGCCGCCTCAGCAGCCCCCCAGGCCGCCTCAAGTGCCTCCCAGGCCCCCTCAGCAGCCCCCCAGGTCCCCTGAAGAGCCACAGGCCCCCTCAGCAGCCCCCCCAGGCCCCCTCAAGAGCCCTCAGGCCCCCTCAGCAGCCCCCCAGGCCCCCTCAAGAGCCCCCCAGGCCCCCTCAGCAGCCCCACAGGTCCCCTGAAGAGCCACAGGCCCCCTCAGCAGCACCCCCAGACCCCCTCAAGAGCCCTCAGGCCGCCTCAGCAGCCCCCCAGGCCCCCTCAAGAGCCCTCAGGCCGCCTCAGCAGCCCCCCAGGCCCCTTCAGCAGCCCCCCAGGCCGCCTCAAGTGCCCCCCAGGCCCCTTGAAGCGCCACAGGCCCCCTCAGCAGCCCCCCCAGGCCCCCTCAAGAGCCCCCCCCGGCCCCTTCAAGAGCCCCCCCCGGGCAACGGCCCAGCTCCCGCGCATGCGCGCCGCGCACACGCCCCAATCGCCGCCCCCTCAGCGCCGCCGGCTGCCCCCCGCGCCGGGCTCTCACCATGTACCAGGTGCCCAGGATAATGGTGCCGGTCCGCACATGGCAGCAGCCGCAACAGCGGGTACTGTAGAAGCGGTCCCGACTCCGCTTGAACGTCATGGTGCTGGTGGCGGTACGACTCGGCGGCGGCGGCGACGCGCAGCTCCCGCCCCCAGGCCCGCCGCCCGCCCTCTGCAGCCGCTTCTCCTCCAGCGCCGGGCTGCCCAACCCCCGCGCGCGCGTCACCGCCGCTCTGACCAATCAGAGCCCGGCAGCGGGGGGAGAGGGGGGAGGGAAGGGGGGGGGGGTGTCGGCGGGAGGGCGGGGCGGGCGCGTTGCCGCGGCAACGGGAGATTGGCGGCGGCGGCGGCCAATCAGAGCGCCGCGGCGCGCCGTGCCCCGCCCCTCAGGTGCGGCTGAAGCCCTCGGCGCGGCTCCTCCGCAGCCCTTCCTCGGGTGCAAGCGTTAATGTTTCGCGCTTGGTGCTGAGAGGGGGTGAGGTGAGAGGGTAAACGGAAGAGGTTGGAGCCCGCAGCGGTTGCCGCTGTTTCTGGTTCGTGCGCCAGGGTCCCTGTCGGCGGGCGGGGAGCCACGCTCCATCGGTCCCGCGGGCAGCTGCCGGAAAACGCGTGTTAAGGGTCCTGGTGGGCAGGAGGATGGCCATGAGCCAGCAATGGGCCCTTGTGGCCAAGAAGGCCAGTGGCCTCCTGGGGTGCATTAGAAAGGGGGTGGTTAGTAGGTCAAGAGAGGTTCTCCTCCCCCTCTGTTCTGCCTTGGTGAGGCTGCATCTGGAGTATTGTGTCCAGTTCTGGGCCCCTCAGTTCAAGAAGGACAGGGAACTGCTTGAGAGAGTCCAGCGCAGAGCCACAAAGATGATGAAGGGAGTGGAACATCTCCCTTATGAGGAAAGGCTGAGGGAGCTGGGTCTCTTGAGCTTGGAGAAAAGGAGACTGAGGGGTGACCTCATCCATGGTTACAAATACGTAAAGGGTGAGTGTCAAGAAGATGGAGTTAGGCTCTTCTCAGTGATGACCAGTGATAGGACAAGGGGTAATGGGATCAAATTGGAGCATAGGAGGTTCAATGTGAATATCAGGTAAAATCTGTTTTACTGTGAGAGTGACAGAGCCCTGGGACAGGCTGCCCAGGGAGGTTGTGGAGTCTCCTTCTCTGGAGACATTTAAAACCCGCCTGGATGCCTTCCTGTGTGATGTGCTCTGGGTGACCCTGCTCTGGCAGGGGGGTTGGACTAGATGATCTTTCGAGGTCCCTTCCAACCCCTAGGATTCTATGATTTTATGATTCTATGATTCTATGATGGGCGAGCAGCGCGTGTAAATCCCCGCGTGGCTCTGGGGTCTGCATGTGACAAGAGGCTGCTCCACCGCGGAGACCTGAGATCCGCTCCCCTCTGGAGCAGGGCCCGTCACCTTTCCCTGGCCCCAAAGGGCAGCCCAGCTGTTGATCCGGAGAGACAGCGTTTATTTTGTCCCCGGGGCAGCTGCAAGTATTTCCTTCTTGGCTGCCGACCGCCAGTTCGAGACAATCACAGAACCATCAGTCTTTGCTGTGCAAATACACACACGAGGATGTATGTCAGTATTAACACTGATTTATTATTTTTTTTCACTCTGAACTGTGAGGAGGTAATGACTGTCCTCGTCCTCTTGATTTATTCCAGATCCTGCAATTAACACATTTTATTCTATTAGCTACTTAGTCTATTTTTAAACACGAGCTGCTGCTGAGTTGTTTGAAATTATTTCCTCAAAGGCTTTAAATCTGACCTTTTTAAGTCCCGTGTGTTCCATAATTGGTGATTTTTTTTTTTCCTTAGGGCATATTTCATTTTTGAATAAACATGCTGTAAGTGCTGCTCAGACTGCTCTAATGATCCTATTATGAACTATTGTTTGCTCCTTCAGTGCTCCTAGTGTTCTCAGCCCTGTGCACAGATGCTTAATTACCAACACTCTGATTTAATGTAGCAAAACCAGACTAATTTTAATCAATATACATGCGGGCATGGAAATAAATAGAGACGGGAGGCGTGTTTTGTTGTAATCAGTCATTTAAAAGATGAGTTTTCTCACAGATGGCACGTTGGGAAGCCTAGTCCAACTGTTTCCTGGATTGGTGCAGTTCCTGGGGAGCTGAGAGGCTGTTGGTCTATCCCTGTGTGAAAGAGGAGTTCACAGGACTGGAGTGGGTCAGAAGAGAGAGCAAGAGCCTCCTCTCACTTGAGTTGGGACACCCACTTGGAAACACCTAGATGCCATTCTCAGCTGAAATGGTTTGTGAGGGAGAGTGTTCCAACTAAGGTCAAGTTGGACACTTGGCTTTCACCAGGGTCACTGGCAGCTCTCAAGTCAGGCTCCGATCTTCAGGGTCAGGGCTATTTTCATGAAATGAGAGAAATCTTAATTAAGTGTTCATATCTTCGCCAGCCAGGCTGAGAATATAAATTGAGGCAATTCCCTTGAGCTGCAGACAACAAAGATACTAGGAAGAATAATGGGAGTGTCATTTAATATCACAAAGCAGCTTTCCACAGCAGGAGAGACTGATGTGGAACTATTGAGCGGGCATAACAAACTTCTTCACTTTCTCTTCCCTTCAAAAAAAGAAAAAAGAAAAGAAAAAAAAAAAAGTTAAATGAGTACTTTGAGAATGATTGCATTGGTTTCTGTACTTGGGGGAAGAGAGGCTAGGTTAATGATTTTAGTCCTTACTCTGTGAAAGATTCCAGTTCTTCCATGCCATAAGTAGCCCAGGTGACCTCAGGCAAGACACTTCATTCTCTCTGAGCCTTAATTCTCTCCTTTTTCCTAGTTCAGAGAGGATTTGTAAGGCTAAATATATGAAAATTTCTGAAGAGCTCAGCTTACAGTTACGGCAGCCAAGGCAAACCACCAGAGAGACAGAGAGCACTGGTGATAAACTTTTCTTCCCAAATAGGAAAACAACCTTGACATCTTGGAAGCAAATCATCCACTTCCAGAGCAGAAAGCCCCACTCATATCTGCAAGTCAGAAGCAGCTGCAAAAGAATGATTCAGATTCCTTTACCGGCAAGACACTTAACTCCTTCCCTCTCAGCAGGTAGGGAGGGAAGGAGTTTCAGTATCATGATGTTCCTCATTAGGGTTTTCAAACTCTGTGTCTAGACAGGAGATTTGAATCTCTGTCTTGAGAGAGCACGGCGTTGTTTTACCAAAGGCAAATTACTATTTTTGAATAATCGTCTTTGAGAATAATATAAAAACACATGTGAAAGCAGAACAGCTAGGATCATGGAAACAACAGGCCAGGTTGCATTCTCCTTCCACTTCATCCGAAAGGTACATTCAACACTTGTAAGTTGTCAAAACAATTCAGGCTAAGACTGATTTACACTGATCTCTCCAATTCCACAGGCTCTCCCTTTTGTGCCATTCTTCAGTCTATCCTCGGCCAAAAGGTGTTGGTTTAGACTTAACTGCTGTAATCATTCCTTCTCTGCATGTGCTGAGCTGTTGCCAGGGTGCTCATGGAAGATGAGGTGCTTTCCTGCTTCAGCATCTGCTGACCTGAGCGTTGTACACACCCTCCATGGGCAGGGTTCCTACCCCTTGATCATGAAAACACTGTCTTGTTTGGGCTTGGGAAAACTGAGGCACAGTCAGGTGAGCTGATTTGACCAACCCCACAAAGGCTGGTGAAAGTGACAGGAACATCAAGCAAGTCTCCTGTCCAGTTCCTTCTTTGCCAGGGAATAAACAGTGCCATGCAGGACATGTTGGAGCTCTTCCATCCCAAATGGAAGGCTCTTGACTATGAGGGCAGTAACAAGCTACCTCTGTAATTTTTTTCTGTAACTTCACCCCATGCTACTCTGCATTATAAAATTTAAAAGGAAAAGTGACCTTGCTTCTCAGACTTGGTTATTTTCCACACTGAACAATTATTTTTAAATTAAAAACAAACAACAAAAAAAGAAAGGTTTTTTTCAGCATCCCAGAGAAACAAATGTCTTTACATAGATACTGCAATATGTAACACCAGATCCCTTCAACAGAATTTAGAAAAATCAATAGAACTGGTACAGAAAATGTGAAAAATATCTGGGCTGAGAGCATGGATTGGCTTTTTGCTTCCTTAAAAAGGTAAGAATGTACTCAGTAAAAGCAAAGCATTAACATATGAATGAGGGAGGGAAAAACCTAAAATAAATTAGTCAGGAGGGAAACTTTCCTGTTGGTGACTCATACAGTGAAATCCTAGATATCCTCAGTCAGCAGTAATGAATTTCACCAGCCTTTCCCTCCAAAATGGATTCTGTTAGAAGATAACAAGCTAATCCAGAGATTCAGGGCTATCTTGTAAAAGAGATAAGAAAGTAATAGGAATGTATCATGATTAATTTTGTGGTTATTTGTGGTAATCAGCATCACTTTGAGATTCCTAATGTAACATTCCAAGCTTCTGTACTTTTTGTTCTAGCTGATTTCTGTTAACAATGATCCTTTACCAGCAACAGTCATTTTAACCCCATTCCAAACCTTTTAACTTGTACCAGATGGATCAGAAAGTCAGGGTTAGAAAAGCAGCTAAAATATGACAGCATGACATAAAACTTGTATTAGCACAAAACTGTGTTTCTGGGTTACTTGCTGGATGGTCAGGCTTCCTGAATATCAAGCACTGAATAAAAATTCTTGCATTCATTTAGAGAATCAAAATCTGCTCAACTAAAAAGGGCCCTGGTTCACTGGTATCAGCCTTCATTCAGCTGGAGAGCCATGAAAACATCTCAAGAATTACACAGAGCATTTTCCTCCAGCTAAAATGGTACTTTTCAAGGTCAGATATCTCAGTACTTTCACATGACTGAAAGTGAGTGCTGGAAATGGGACATGTCCTGCACTTACTGGTAGTCTTCCCCTCCCAGCTCTCTACCAGCCCTTGCCTCTCCATGAACCTTGGCAGGGTGAAGAGAAGGAGCCTGAGGACCTAAACACCCCCAGCTCAGGGAAGAAGGAGGAATTACCTTCTGGTAATTGTTATTTCTGTACACATTAGCTCTTTGAGTGGGTTTGCAGCGTGGGACGTCAGCAGAGGTTTCCAGGAGGAACGTAGTGACAGGCAGCTGATGGGGCCAGAAGTGCTTCATCAAGTCTCTGCAACTTACAGCACTCGCCACCACCACCAAAGGAAAACAGAACATGGACACAGACATCCAAGTTTGACAGAAACAGAAGTTCACCAAGTTTAAAGTAGTCCCTCAAAGGGTCAGTGGAAGGGTCAGTTTTTTGTTATGGTGGCTTTTTCCTAAGAAAGCAGAGGAGTTTGTTTGTGGCACCAATGCACTTACAGCGTCCTCTCAGTACAGGAGGATGTTCCCTTTGCAGATGGGAACATCTGCAGAGCTGAGGATCAGTGGTGGCACACGCTGTAGAATGAACTTCCCTTAAAAATCCCCCTGAGTCTGGTTCAGTATGATCACAGAAGAAGGACAAGATTTCCTAGATCCGATCTTTGTGGCCAATGACTTAAAAACCCTCCCTCCTCACTAGGAGCCAGTTATCTTCGGAGCACGTTCAGTGTCCTGGAGTAGGCCTGTGTTGTTGGCATAGCAAATAAATTATCTTCTGCCAAGCAATTAGCCATGTCTCACTGATATCAGCTCATGCAGACAAGTCAGCTGTGCCACTGATCTGCAGATTGGGTGGAAACTTGATAATTACAGATAATTACAACGATCAATTACAGATAATTATAGAACAGCAGGCCAAATTCCTCTCTGCAGTTGCCCCACTTAACCCTGATGGTGTCACACCACAGTCTGAGCATGAAGCACAGCTTCAGGCCCTGCATCTGCAGAGTTGCAGCCTGCCTATGAGTAAGCACAGCTTTGTAGGTCAGGAGTTCATCAATTAGAGCATCAACCACATCTTAATGCCTGAAATATTCACGGACCCATCACTTCACGATATGGCCCTATTATTAGGGATATAGCCAATCTTCCACCTTCAGAAGGCTTCCCACAAGAAGGAGCATCATTACAAAAATAGAGCAGACTGAGTTTAAGAGAAAGTTGAAACTTAAAGCAGTGTATTTCATAATTTGCAGCTGCTGCTGTAACAATTCATTGCTTGCTGCTAACCAGATCGTAGATGTTTTCCCAGCCACACTTCATCCTACCTCCCACACCATGGCTGCACCAAGGCTTGATTTCCAGCCACTGGGCCATCTACAGGCACAGGGAGAGCTTTTGGCTCTTCCCAAGGCACATGCCATTCAAGCAACTAATAAATTGCTTGGAGAAAAGGCAGGGAGAGCCAGCTGGATCTGGCCCATGAACTGGGTTGATGAATGACCAAAGAGAGGCTACTCTGCCCTTCTAAGGGATAAGTAATATGGAGAATAGAAACATTCAGCTATAGCACAAGCAATGCTACAACCTGTTGGGAAGGATATTGAATCTCCTGTCTGAGGGCTTATGCTACTCTCCAGCTAGTAAAGATCAGTGCCTGGGAGAATAAGCATAGCGAGCACATTCATTTAACTCCCAGTTCCAGGAGCTGCACAGGAGGCTGATGATTTGCACAGAATGAGTAATTGTCATAGAAAGGAAGGGGAGACATGTCTTAAAAGCATAGAAACCAGTGGGTAGCCTGAACACGCAGAGGAATATCCTGAGGGGCTCAAAGGTCTGCTTTTCAAAGGCATCCACCCTCTGCAGAGACTGTTTGTTAAGCTGAGGGATGGATTTCCAGCCTCTAAGGACTAGGAAGAGAGACTGGACATTAAGGGCAGCTGCCAGGAGCTTTGCATTTTGGCTGGGTGGGGTTTTTAAACTCAGCCCATTCACTGAGGAACCAGACCCCCAGCACCTTTTCCAATTCCTAGGAGCCCATGCAACAGGAGTGCTGGGGGATGTGACACAGCCACTGCCAACCACAGCCACATCAACCAATGTACCCTTCCTGACCACCCACAGCAGTGGTGCCCCTACAGCAGATGAATCACACAAACAGCTCATTGCCACCAAAGAGACATTTGCAATTATTTAGGAAAGCCTACAATCAGCAGTATTTGGTTGTCAGAGTGCATTTTCTTTGCCTACATTAGAATGTGGTATTAAATCACATTAAGAGTGTCCAAAGAAGGGCAACGAAGCTGATGAAGGGTTTGGAGCACGTGTCTTATGAGGAGAGGCTGAGAGAGCTGGGGTTGTTGAGCCTGGAGGAAAGGAGGCTGAGGGGAGACCTCCTCTACTCTCTACAACTGCCTGAAAGGAGGTTGTAGAGGTTCGTCCAATGAAGTTAAGTGACAGGACAAGAGGTTATTGCCTCAAGTTTCACCACAGGAGGTTTAGATTGAATCTTAGGAAGAATTTCTTCACTGAAAGGGTTGTCAGGCATTGGGACAGGCTGCCCAGGGCAGTGGTGGAGCCACCATCCCTCGAGCTATTTAAAAGTTATATAAGATGTAGTACTGAGGGATATGGTTTAGTTAAGAACTTGGCAGTGTTAGGTTGATGGTTTGATGGGTGATCTTTAAGGTCTTTTCCATCCAAGGTTGTTCTGTGATTCTGTATATAAGGTGCTGCTGTAAACTACTGAACCCATCTGTATTACAGTGATGACCTCCCATCTGTGAAACAGTGGAGCCAGGAGAAAAATACTGCTCTCCTGATACCACTGATGTCAGTAACAGTGGTACTGATGAATTTGACAAAAAACCGGGCAATGTAATTTCTTGCTGCTTGTCATCAGCCCCACAGTCAACTTGTCATTGTTAAAGATCTTGATTGTTCTTGTATCTCAGCAACAAAATATCATGAGGATTTCCTAAACATAAGGGGGTTCAGATGAAGGGAATCTCTTGAAAACATTTATAGCACTGCAAAAAGGCTAGAAAATGAACTGGTTTTAGCCAAAAAAACACATGCTATTACCCACACACATACCAATTAATTAAATAAAACTCATGAGTGCTGTGCTTTGGGCAGAAGTTTTGATATTTTTTTAAATTATAAAAACAATCAACATTTGAAATACATGTTGAAATAAAACATAATTACACAGACATCAAAATGTTTGCAAGCAGATATAGAGAAAAAAGCAGGAGAAATCTGGAGTCTACCAAGCTGGTAAGAGCTTCTTATTTATCTTTTTTTTCTTTTTTCTTTTTTTTTTTTAAGACAGAGGTCATCTTCAACACTAACCAAAGACCTTGGGCAACATCCTGGCCCCAATCAGGTCAATGAATGTTTTCCATTGGCTTCAGAGATAGCAGAACTTACTACCCACATACTCATTAGCACAGCTAATTCCTTGAACTTGCTGTACTTGTTTCTCCAGTGAGGCCATGTGTGTTCTTGTTATGCATCTGATCCAAACCAGTTACTCTCCAGATAAAAGCCCTTTGGTCTCTTCAGTCCATTCATAACCTGCCCATATTTCCCCAGGCACAGACACCAAGATGTGCAGGTTTTAGGCAGCGGGCTACTAAGTGGCATCAGTTAAGATTATCCCTCACCTGTCTCTTGGAAACTGCTGTGCTACATTTCAGGGCACGCTGTAGAGGTAGCCACCCCAAAAATCACAGCACAAGAGAAGGACCCTTTGACACACAACAGCTAACCTCCAAACACAAATGCACTGCTGCAGTTAATTGCTCCTCTGAAGGGTAACAGCTGCTCTGAACTATGCAACAGCTGAGGGCTCCAGGTGGAAGTGCTGAGCTGCAGGTAAGGCTCAGAGCAGCCAGCACCAGCAGCAGGGTGGCTGAGATGGCAGAAGCACAGAGCTCCTCTCTGGCTCAGCAGTGCACACAGGAGCTCTGCTGTAAAGCCATTAACAACCCTGGTTACTCCATGTGCAAGGAGCTTCACAGCATCAGCCCCACGCCACCAAACATGCACGAGGGAGGTCACCTTCCCATACTATCTCCGAAGGCACAAGTTTAAATGCAGATGGAGACTTAAGAATCACTATCTCATCCTCCCAGGCAGCACTTCTCAGATGGGTCAGGTGGAGGCACAGTCTCAGGACCATCTAGGAAACACTCACAGCTACCACCAGAGCTGCAGCTCCTCTAGGGATAAAGTGCTTCAGGTTTGAGTGGTGTCAGCTCAGAGTTACTTATAAACACATTCCCTCCTCCATGCTGTAAGCCCTCTGACAAGAAATACACACATTTCAAGAAATACACAGTCTTCAATAAATACTAAAACAACATTTAAAAACACTTTGTTCACAAATTGAGTTTATATTAGAATACTGAAGTAACAAAATGATGAAAACTTCCCAAGATCAGATTAAGAAAAAATATTTCAAAGTCATTTCAGTCTACAGTAAGTACAAATGCAACATGCTTTTGACATACAGCCTTTAAACTTCACCTCATCAGGAAATCTGAGGAGAAAAAGGTTTAGACCATGTTTCCAGATAGGTTTAAAACCTCCTTTAAAAATTTTCCCCTGTGGAATAAGCTAGCCTGATAAGGGGTGAAAATTATGTCAAGGTATCAGGCAAAAGTCTGGCTGCAGCGGCTCAATAAGGATTTAAAAGATGTAGGAGGTTTGAGAATGACCCACATTATTCTCCCTTTGCCTCTGCAGAGTGCTTCCTTCTGTACATTAGTGTGTCAAGCATCACCTCTGCAGAAAGGCCAGAGACCAGATGAGCTGGTGGATCCTCCATGGCACTGAAGTACAATCCCGGTCAGGTATGTCCTGACCATTTCTACAATGGCATGTAACATGACAAGTTGACAAACACCATGACAGGGAAAAACTGAAAGGACTTAATGCAACCAGTCAGAACCCATTCAGCAGCTTTGAATTGAGGGCAGCAGCCTGGCATGAACAGCCACTCATTTGTCTTCCATCAGTTCCAGTGCCACCTCCTGTGCTCAGCACACTCATTCTCTCACACTCATGCTCTGGCTCCTCTTCTGTTCCTCTTGCTGGGAGATCTCCCAGAGCCTCTCTTTACTTTGAGCTCAGCATGGCATCACAGAAAGCAGAATCCTTGCAGCTCATGGGCAGGCCTGCCCCACTGGGTTGTCACTCTGGCAGCTGCACGGCTCCCTCAAGTCTCTTTCTCCATTTTCTTCCTCTTCTTCCTCTCCTTCTTCCCAGGGACACCTGCCATACAAACAGGGGCCAGTGCACAAGCCTTCCATGTGCAATCATGTCCCCGGGAACTGCTGGCTTTTCACCTGAAGAAGGGTATTTTTGGGTTCCTAAATGTATTTTACAAGGGTCACCTACTTAGAAGGGTGACCTGAAGTCATGGGGAGGGCTCTGAATGTTTTTGGTGGGCCCTGACTCACACATACATTTGCTTCCATTTCACATCTCAAAGCACTGTGCAAAAACTCCTCCCACCAAACACACTGGCAGTGTTGCTCATTAACTCTGGCACAACAGGTATTTGCCACAGAAAGAAACATTCAACAGAGCCTCTCTAAGAATTAACACATTGAGCTAAAGGACAAGTATTTTAAGTGTAAAAACGCATTTGTGAACACTCCTCAGATTAGGGATTATTCTGAAACTAAAATTAATCAGATGCACAAAAGCAGCCACTTACCATTACTGGGTGGTGCATTATTAGCAATATCCAAGGATTTTCTGAAGGAAGCACAAACTGCACCACTGCTGTATTCTGTAGATATCAAGGCCCTTGGGTCTTCTTCCATTCTTCTTTCCAAACCTTGCTGGGGCTTAATTGAAACAATATGCTTCACTAAACATACATGAGTAAAACGAAGCATATGCAAGTACAAAATATAAGAGAAAATGTCTTTATTGGAGGGAATGAAGGTATTTAAAGAACCTGCAGGAAAGTTAGTTTTTAAATGGTTAGAATATTCTGGCATGTTACCTACCTGCCTCCTGTTTGTTTTAGAAGGGATTAAAATATTGAAAATGCCTTTCATTTCCATCTTTCCCCCTTTTTTCTTCATGAATAGAACAGACTGAAGACTAAGATGTGCCCAGTGACTGCTAAATGACCACAGAAATACTGAAGGTCCCACAGGGAGTGTGATGAGCACCTTTGATGTCTGGCTTCATAAGTAATTTCTTTTTTGTATGTCCATCCCGAAAGGACAACCTTGCATAGCAGCAGACACTGGTATGTGGGGCTGAGTTGCAGCACAAAATTCTTCTGGCTTATCCTAAATGTGCCAGAAGAAACGACGTGGTCCTGAGGAGCCTGAGCAGCACTACTGAGATTACTCATGAAGGTACCTGCAAAGCTAAAGCAACTAATAGGATGTGCAAGAGGGAGGGTGGCCTGGCAGCACTCCAGGGGCTCATGGGCTGCCCCCTAATGACCATGTGAGTTGTGGTCAGTGAGTTAGGTAAAAGCTTTTCCCTTAAAAATGGGAGCATCAGGAAGGAGTCCAGGGAGCAAAATTGCCCCAAGGATCAGGAGAGACCACAGTGGGTGTGAGGGGAAGACAAGTGACACTACACAGCTGTACAAGTCCAGAGCAACATATTCAGTGGCACATGAATAAAAACTAATGAAGACATTTTGGGGGGTCCCCCTCCTATTTCTCATCTCACTGACCAGCAAGGACATCACAGCCAAGGGCTGATCCAAAACCTAGTCAACACTCTGTTCCTTTGTACTTCCCATCCCAAATGAACTGACATTTTCCACAACCTTTCTCTGTTGCCATTCTCTGAGACATTTTCTTCTCAATAAGCTTTTCACTGACATAACACTGGTCTCACTTTATCTTCACTGGCTTTTGGGAACCACCTTTGCATTACTGTTAATATCCCCAGGTGGCCTTCCACTACAGATAAAAACACAGCCCTGTTCTACACTAAACTCAAGAGTGCATTTGCCTGAGAAAGCATTCTTTATTAATTTTTTTTCCATGATTAGGACCATCTGCTCCTCTCTGCATTGCAAGTTCAAACTGTTTTGTAGGTATGTTAGGGAATTCTGTGTTACAAAACCCCACTGGTCCCTGTGCTCAGCCTGCTTTTACGGGAGGGCAGGGAGAAAAGAGAAAAGAAGAGAAGAGGAAGCCAAAAAAAGGGAAAGGAAGAGAAATCCCCCTTGGGTCACATCATCCTAATGGAGAAGACATCCCCCTCTGCTCTTAGAAAACCAGATGCTGCTCTGGGAATACAAAATACTCACATGCCTCAGCCCAGCTCCACCCCTTGCTTCCTTCACTTCAATTTTCTTCTTCTTCCGCTGTGTTTTACTTTCGAGTCCAGGAAGGCAGGGATGAATGCCTGCTCTGCCTTCTGGCAAATCCTGAAAGCATCAGAGATTTTATAAGGGGAGGCCTGGGAGACGCTGATTCATGTGTTTTTCAGGAAAACTGATGACCTCCAGGAGTGTGTGCTGACATTGTCCAAGCAGGGTGTCTCTCTGGACAAGGTGCACGCCTCAGCTGAAGACAGCTGTTTGCAAATAGCTCAGCACGCTCTTCCCACTGCTGCCAAAGAGGGACATTTCCCTGGGCTTCCAGAAAGCATTTCAACAGCAAGTCTTCTGCTTCTACCTCTCCACCCAAGCTACGACTGTATCGCTACGGGCCCAGTTGCTGGGGAGGGTGTGAAGGCTGGTGTCAGCTGTGGACTCCACACCTCTTGTAAAGCCCAGGTATTCAGGAAGGTCAGCAGCAGAGGGTAGGGTGGCAAACGCCCCACGTGTGCTGCTCAGGACAGCAATGCCATCAAAATGATAAACTCCCTGAACCAGCCAACCAACCAAACAGACCTCTCCAACCCATCTCACATGTCCTGCAAGCTGTGTCCCCCTATTCCAGCTATCTCAGGTCAGGGAAGTGACCATCCCAAGTGCCATCTCCCAGCGTGAGAAAGTCCCCACGACTGCAGGAACCAGGCTCTAGGGTTGGACTGGACACTTCAGCCTGGCTGAGACTGTCCCCAGTGAAGTAGGTCTCCCTTGGTCATCAGTGCTGCTGCCTCACCTTGCCCTTCTTGTCCCCTGTCTGATGCTCCTCATCCCCTGTCCAGTTTCCCCACTCTTCCACGGGAGCCTTCCAGTCAGAATCTGGGTCAATCGTTGAAGGGTCATCTATTGGTACAAGCATATGAATGAGTGATGTTCAAATCTGGGCCACTTCCCAGGCTCACACTGGTAACACAACTGCTGCAAAGAGTTTCTGTCATCTTCCCACTTGCCGATGGGATGGCTGGGTGTGCAGGTGCTCACATGCATGTTTTTAACAAGTATACATTGACTGCTAATTCACAGGTAATGACTGCACTCTTCAGGACAGGAGGAAAACTAAAGAAGGGCAGCAATACACATAGAGGAACAAAAGCCCTTCCAGCCTGAGCTTCGATAAAACCAGCTTTACAAAACTAACAGCACAGTTTGTCAAACATTTTCTTTTGATTTCACGGAGGCATATCCAGAAACACTGGCAGAGATGACAGGCTCTTCCACTCACTGCAACACATCACCCTCAGGGCAATTATGTGCATGGAAGAGGAATATTAGCAAGGGATTTGTGCATTTTTTAATGCTCTCATTGACTTTACTTTCCTATAAAAAACACTACCAAATGCATTCTTTACTTCTCCTTCCATTTTCTTTTCTTGAATGGAAGCCAGAAGGGCACCGACACAGCACAGATTTCTAAAGCTCCCTAACAACTCCCTAACAAATGCACAACAGGTAACACCTTCCCTGCATGGATTCTGATAATTTCACAGGGACTAGGCAGAAAGCTTCTGAAAATCTTTTAGGTTTCTGTATCTGCCAGCATCTGGGACCTTTGAAAATCTGGCCACAAGCCCTCAGCTGCCTCTCCACAAATCACTGGGAAATGATCCTCAGGCAAGAAAGCAAAACAGACTGATCTCATTTTTTTTTGCCCAAACTAAATGAGGTGCAAAAGAGCAGATAAATCAGTGTAAGATGTTGAAAGGACTACTTGATTATTTTTTAATGGTTTTAATGTAACAGTCTAAAGGCTTATCCTAACAGGGAGAAAGACTTTCAAAACACAACATATAATAATAGCTCTTTAGCTGATCACATCTCTTAAAATGAAAACAAATATAAAAACATCCCAGGCTGGATGGAAAAACTTCTAGTTGAAGCAGGGCCAAAACCAAAAGCATGCTGGGGATGATAAAAGAAAATGGTTTCCAAAAAGTTGCTCTGTCCAGTTTGCTGCCAAATGTTATGAACATGATTATAAACATTGCTCAAGTTTCTCAGTTTAAAATCCATGCTCTATGCACAGACAGTATTTCTCCTCCTTCTTCAGAAGGGACAGGAACAAATATTTTCTAATGTGTTTCCCCCAAAATTCCAGTCTAAGTGTTTTAGGCAAATGAATGCATCTAGATTAGAGAGCTGCACAATAAACATGAATGACTTAGACATCTGAAGAAGAATTTGTGTAAGCTGTAGCATGGGATACCACCACCAAAAAGCTTCTGCTGCTTCTCCCCAGTTTGGTTACCCGAGGGTCTGGCTCACAAACCCTGGAGGATTTAGCTGTTGTGGTTGAAGGCAACACCAACCAGCACCCCCCACCCTGTATCTATGCCAAAAAGTACATCAGGGTGAGGACACAGCAAGTCCCAGCTCCACAGCCCATCCGTGCACGCTCTGCCTCTGCCCTAAAATACCACAAGTGTGCCATGGCAGCAAAAATACAGGCAAAACCATGGTGTTACTGCTAGAGAGGAGGAAATCCTGGCAACCAGGAGGTGCACGGCATGACGCAGGGACTGGTGGAATGGCACCAAGACTTCAGGAATGACAGTCTCTCCTGAGCTGTACGGCAGCAACTCTGCCAATAGATGCTCTTGTGGGTGTGCAAGCAAAACATACTGTCACTTCAGGAAGGCCCACTGGAAGGCACGACTATCATTTTCACTTATTTAACTTCCCATCTCTGGAACAGGATATTTATGCACTTATTTTTAAGTATGACAGTCGTTTTAACGGCTGAATTCCTGCCATGGGCTTCCCTTCATGCTTCGCCCTCATCATGAGGGTGGGCAGGAAGCTCAGCCAGGCAGAGCTGAGTCTGCCTCATCTCAGAATTTCTCTTCCCAAAGCCTTATGTGCCAGGGGTGTTAACCTCAATTCAGAGTAAAACACAAGTGAAATATAAGAATATTTAAATTTTGCTGGATTTGATGGGGAAAATAGGGGTTAATGTACTTATTCTAGAGCTCTGGTTTTAAACCCCTCCTGTTATGTAGCCTTACAGCTACAGTGACATCTCCTGGAATGGCTTTAAACTTCAAGTAATCTCTAATATTTTTAAATTAGCAACTGGTCCTCCATGGGTCACAACTTCTCTCACAGGCTAAAGCTGGTCACTAATTCCTTCAGTAGGAGAAAACCACGAGGACAAAAAGGAAGATGCCCTGCAGCAGCAAGCACTCCAGCTCCCTTGGTGGGTTTAGCACTAATGGAGGTGATCACTCCCACTGCATCTTGACCAACATCTTAATAATTCCTGCTGTTTATTTTACAAAAGTAGTGCTCATTTGGCACCTTCTTCTAGCATAATTCAGCAGATGCAAAAAATATTGAATAAATACCAGACTGAAGACTTCTTTAGTCCAAAGAAGCTGCCCAGGACTGTGCCCAGAGCACAGCCCCCTGCTCTGGGAAGCAGACATGGGGCATAAGATCTGGATTTGCTTGCCCTGGAGCCAGACACGAGTGCTCTAGAACAGCCCAGCTGGCTGCACTGCAAAGGTTACACGTTTTGTAACAGCAAAACCCACCGCAGCCTGTAAAGAGTTTTGTGAGACAGCCAAAGACAGCTTCATAAATGTCACCAAAGGGGCAGTGGCAGAGGTGTGGTACAGTTGAACAAAGGCAGGGTTGGGAAGCACGTGCAAAGCAGGAAAGCCATCAGGGTAGAGCACAGGAGGCAGGGCAGGCAGGAGATGGCCAGTGAATCCAGAACTACCCTGCAGAGCAAGGTCCAAAGGCAAGAAAGGTGCCTGGTGAAACCAGAGCAGCTCCCAGGCCCAAAAGTGAAGTGAGCTATGCCAAAAGCACCAGAGATTTTCTCTTTACACAGGGCTGAAAAGCATGCAAATTGTAACAATGAGCAGGGGAAAATGAGGATGAAAGAAGATGCCAACTTTGGAGCCCCTTTCCTCATGAGGTACTGCGGCCATCAGTGCTGACCCTGTGGCTTCAGCTCTGAGACACTTCATATCCCTAGCTAAGGCTTAGATTGCTAAGGACTAATTGTTTGAATAGGCAGAGACAATGACTGATGACTGAATGAGGATTACAGAATCTCTTGAGGTTGGAAGGTGCCTCTGGAGGTTGTCTAGTCCCACAGTTGCTGCCCACAGCAGGCTCAGCTGCAGCAGGTTGCTCAGGGATGTGGCCATATGAGTTTTTAATATCTCCAAAGATGGAGACTCTGCAACCTCTCTGGGCAACCTGTTCTGCTGGCTGTCCACCCTCACCCTAAAAAAACCAAACAAACAGAAAACCTTTTTCTTATGTATACATAGAATTTCAACTACTTCACTTTATGCCTGTTGCCTCTTGTCTGCTCAGGGGGCAGAGCAGAGCCCACCACCCCATCAGGTGTTTCAGATGGACTCTGCTGGGCCCACTCCAGTATGTCCATGCCCATCTTGCACTGAGGAGCCCATAAACGGCCCCAGAACTCCAGATGAGACAATGATTAAGAAGTAACCATCAGCAATGTGTATCATAAATGAATGTCAACCCAGCAGTGTGTTGTTTTGAAACCAGCCCGATTTATCTGTCATTTGAACGCTCCCATATCACAGTTCAGTTCCCTAACTAACTGCCTCTCTCCCTCTCTGTATATATATTTTCAGTTGTGACAACACTTAATCCTCAGACTTTTGGGGAGTGAGGCTGTTTTTATTCCCAGAACTTCACAAAAAGATAGCCCAGTGTGGGGCAGGGAGCCAGCCAAGGCTGCTCCGCGAGCCGGGGCAGAGGCAGGAAGCCAGTATCCAGATCCTTCTCCTGCACCAGCCCATCATGGAACAAAGAGACTCATTAAATGTACTGATTTGGCTTTGATAAAATGACCCCAGCTCATATTCGGGTTATGAATGGCATTCTTTTTAGTTCACAGACCTGCAAGAGCTAACAGGCCTTGTTTAACTGTCAAAGAGCTCATTTTGCCTGCAGCACAGACCTTAACGCCAACCATTACCTCATCCAAATTCAGGGAATACATGTTCCCAGCACTCCCCTCTGCATTAATATCAAGGCTGATGAGTCAAAGGAAAAAAAAAAACCTACTACTACTAAGAACTAAGCTGTAAGGCAGGCAGAAATCCTTCCATTTCTGCTTTCAATCACATGCATCTGCTTCGACGTTTGCAAGAGCAAGATGCTGAACTCATTCCTCTCTCTTCTGCTCTCACACAGACCCAGCACCGAAAAAAAGTGGAGCTCTGCCCAGCTTTGCAACTGCAGAACAAATCTAGAGCGTGCCAAGTGTGACATGTGCTAAATGCAACACCAAAGAAACACTGCTGAAGAGCTACCTGCCTTGCTTCCCTCCTTCCCGCACGGGCAGGCCTGGGCTCAGACGTTACAAGGGGCCGGGCGCTCGCCAGCAGCAACGTGGGGGTAAACAAACACAGCACTAAGGGAAGGGAAGGCTTTGGGTTGGGTTTTGGATTCTTTTTATTTTGTTTTGTTTTGTTTTTTCTTTTGTTTTTTTTAAGCAAACTCTGCTATTTATAAAATCCCCTGATGGCCAAGCTGATGCATCTGCTGCAGAGCCTCAGCTACCACTGGGTAGACAAGCAAGACAACCACAGTTTTTTCCTCCTCAGTGTGTTCAACCCCTCTGGGTTCTCCTGTAGTTAAGGCAATCAGGGCACCTAGAGCAAGAAGGGGTCTGCTCGCCTCGTCAGGCATCCTTCCTGCAAGAGCAGGGTAAGGCCTCCCAACGACAACGGTATAAATAGATACTTCACTCAATCCTGACCAAAAGGTCAAGACAAAAGGCCACCTAATACCCACACGGTTCATGCCAAATTATCCCAGCCACTCAGGACCCACTCTGGCCTCTCAAGCAGATTTTAAAAGTTACAAAAACATTACTCATCATAAAAAGACTGAAATCCTGATTGCTACGGTGCACATGGAGTTGGATCCTGCGTCTGGGTTCTGGGTTTTAAGCTCTGGCAAAGGCACCCACTGCTCCAGCAGTGCTCTGTCCTCCCCACTGCTCCTCCCCAGCCACCCCACTCAGCCTGGGCTGGGGGCTGCCTGGAAAGGGGTCACTCAGCTCCACCTTCCCCACCCAACGATGGGAGGGAGGGGAGCACAACGCTTCAGTTATGAAAACCAAACCCAACTGTGAGGGTTGGGTTTTTTTTGTAAACTTAGTAATCTGTGATGATTGCTAACACGTGTTGTTGTTTCGTTGGGTTTTTTTTTGAAGCACAGAGCCCACATTGTTGCCTCTAGCTCTGGAAGTCCTTGACCCACTCTCTGCTGGGTGTGGGGAGGGACGTGGAGGGATTGCCCTGTGCTTGACCTGTT
This sequence comes from Apus apus, assembly GCF_020740795.1. Lineage (NCBI taxonomy): Eukaryota > Metazoa > Chordata > Aves > Apodiformes > Apodidae > Apus > Apus apus. The sequence continues at coordinate 113,512,299 of NC_067284.1, read as the reverse complement.
CCCGTGCTTATCTGCCAGCAAATGCCACGTGCAATTGCGGGAGAGAGGACACCAGGCTATGGGAGCCTTCAGGCTGCCTCCCTACGGCTGGCCTTGCTGCCCAGAAGCTCTCATTACACTTTGCACAGCAGGATACATGCACTGAACAAGACTGCACCTACTGCATCCCCTTTTTTTTGCCACCTTCTAAGTAAAAACAAATGTCCCTGCCCTTCACAAGGGTCCCACGGAGGGCACCAGCTGCTCGGACCGAGCTCGCAAGAGCTTTGGGCACCTGCCCAAAACCAAGACCCAAACTGAATGTCTTCCTTACCTCTGCCAGCCTTGTGCCAGATGGGAAGTGAAGTCTGATTTTTAAGACTTAAGAGAACAGACTGAAAAAGTTATCAGCATGAATGCACTCATCTTTCAATAGAAAATGAGCAAAGAGACCTACCCTGCCCCTGCCATGCCTCGTCTGCTGGGAAGAAAGTGGAGCTGGCATGCCAGCAGCATCTGGAGGGACTGTCCTCAGATGCTTTACTCTTCATGCTATTTGCACACAGGAAAAGCATCTTTAAAAAAAAAAAACAACCAAAAAAAAACAACCCTCCCCCAAACCTGAAAGATAATCACATTGGTATATTCATATTAATAAAAACAATTAATCGCGTTAGGTAATTGAAGCCAGACATTAATCTGTGCTGCTCATCCCAGTGGATTTATTAACAAAGGCTGGATGAGGGCACTACATGCATAAGTTATAAAAAGCAGCCCACTCAGGAGTGGCTACACTAACAATATTCAGAGATGTGAACTTCCAACACATCTCTGCTGGGGATGTAAGAAGGGAGCTATTGCTCCTGCAGAACAGCAGCTGCAGCCAGTGTATCCAGCTCCTGGTGACTTCAGTGAGAAAGCTCCTGCTCATTCTGACAGAAATCCCTAATTACCAAGCTAATTACTCTGAGAAAGAGCACAGATGAGAGAGAGCTGCTGGAGGAAAAAGAAGAGTTAAAAGTTTTTTTTCTGATTATTATTTTCAACAACTAAGGCAACCAGTACAATTCCCATGCCCCCCTGAATGATTCCCCTTGGCTCCCTCCTTAGGCCTGTACATAACAGATTAATGCTTCCTTCATTACTTGAATAAACAATAGATATATTTTCATCTCTGATTTCTCCTTTCTTCTTTCCACCTAAAATACTCCTTTGTTTATGCAGTTTTTGCTCTGCATCAGCTTGATTTTTTGCTGCATAGATGCAGTTGTTAACAAGTATGTCTCCCTGTCAAGCACTCATCCATTAGGAACTGCTTCAATCCACTGGTGCAGTGTTGAAAACCAGATGATAAAATATGGCATGTATTATATTGACTACTGTCTCTGGCTTTAGAGGTGCATTTCTGGCTTCCAGCTCACATGTTGATTTCTGCAGAGATGTCTCTTCACATGTATCTATGCTTGCCATCTCTAAAAGCCTCAGACTTTTATTCATCAGACAGTTGGACCTCCAGACAAATTTAAGTTTCTGGTAGGCAGAGAGTGTATGAACCAGGAGCACTCAGAGCCAGGCAGTGAGAAGGACTGACAGTTGCAGACAGGTAAAATGAAAGCCCAAAATGAGGCTGAAGATTAATGCAAAACCAGAAGATGCTCCAGCCTTCTCAAGGCCGTGCCTGGAGAGGCTCAAGCTGTGCTGGAGGGGAAGCTGCTGGCTGGGCAGCCTCTTCAACTGAGGCGTTTGCTCCCTCCCTCAGTCTGAAATTCTCTGAATTGTTGGTCATCAGAACACAACAGAAACCTTCTGTGTGAGTAAACCTAACAGAGAAAGAATCTGCTGGGGAGGCAGTATTTTTATTTATTTATTCCAAGATGAGACATGAGTTTGGAAAGAGCTCAGTAAAGCATTCTGATGTCACTGCTGGTAGCACTGGATTGCAGATGGGAAGAAGCTCTACAAGGGAGGACTAAGGAAATGTGGCTCCAAGGGAAAAGACTCCTGTGTAAGCAATGAGAGTACTTTTAAGCCAAGCATCCAAGAGAGCAGTACAAGAATTCAGATAGAAGTCCAAACAGAGACCACTCACCTAACTCCCTGGACAGCTGTGGTAACGTCCCAAAGGTCACAGGACAGGATTTTACTTCTGCAATATCCCATGTTCCTGCATTTAGAAAGCAAACCAACAGTCACCCAAAATGCAATGTCCCGTTCACAGCAGGCGACTGCAGATTCTACCTGACACTCCCAATCTCATGACAGCCCTTCCACATTCTTACCATCCCAAGTCTCCAACCACTGCTGGAGATGAATCAAGTAAGGAGAAATTACCTTCTACCAACAGAGAGAGTCCAGCCCAGTCACCACCTACACCTTCTCAGACCTTCAAAGTGCACATCACAGCCGCACAGCCCTTCTGTGGACTTAGGCAAATTCCTCACTCATCAGAGCTGATGTCCCCTTTTTGCACAACTGGCAGAAGCTGTCATCAGGTATCAGTGTGGAATTTGGCCTTTTGAAAGCATTAGAGTAAAAAATGGTACTGGTGTCCTCCCCCACATCAACCCTATACTGGACAAAAAGAAGGACTCCCACAGAGACAACAACTCATGGAAGTGCAACCCAAGATCATTTCCTGAATCACCAGAGTACTGGATTACTGCTAGTGAAGAGGAGTCATCATACAGCCTTATATACCAACCCATCCAGACACCAAACTCAATTAATCTGTGGGATTGTAATGAAAATCAAATGCTTTTGAAAATGAACCAAAAAGCAGTATTAACCAGTTTAAATTTTAACTCGTAACTCTCCTTCCCCAACAAGAAGTCAAGAAGAGAGATATAAAGGAAACTGCAAAGGCCCACTTATCACCTAGTTATTAAATATTAGTATTACTCTAGAATCTCCAGTATCACCCACAGGAGAACTAAAACATGAGACATAACTTGGCCAGAAAAATTAAACTATGATGGAGATGAAAAGTCATTAAATACCAGTGAGAGAGCTGGTATCAACACCTCCTAATCTTTAGCTTCATGGCCTGGCAGTCTGTCCCTTCACTGCTTTAGAAGTGCCTGAGGTTTTTGAGCAGCAGTATACACACAGGTATGGCCTGAAGCCCAGCTCTCTGTGTGAACATCCTCAGAAGGGAAGACTTTGGTTCCTTGGCCAAGGAACCAAACACTAAATAACTGTGGGTATTCCAACAGGTGTACTCAGCACTGGTGAGGCCACACCTGGAGTGTTGTGTCCAGTTTTGGGCACCTCAATTCCAGAGAGATCTCGAAGTGCTGGAGTGAGGACAGAGGAGGGCAAGGAAGCTGGTGAAGGGCCTGGAGAATCAATCTGATGAAGAACACTTGAAGGAGCTGGGAATGTTTAGTTTGAAAAAGAGGAGGCTGAGGGAAGACCTCATGAGCCTCTGCAACTACCTGAAAGGTCATTGTAGAGAGGTTGGTGCTGGTCTCTTCTCACAGAACAAGAGGGAATGGCTTCAAGATGCAACAGGGGAGGTTTAGACTGCACATTAGGGAAAAAATTGTTCTCATAAAGAGTGGTCAGACACTGGAACATGCTGCCCAGGCAGGTGGTTGAGTCACCATCCCTGGAGGTGTTTAAGGGTCGTTTGGATGTGGTGTTGGTGGATCTGGTTTAGGGGAGAACTTTGTGGAGTAGGGATGATGGTTGGACTCGGTGATCCCAAGGGGCTTTTCCAACCTGAATAGTTCTGTGATTCTATAATGGCCCCTCTTTTCACATTGCTGGTAAATAAACAACAGCTGGTGGGGCTTGAAGGGGGTGGGACAGACTGTATGTGTGCAGGACAAACTGCTGGACACAGTGATTCATGAAGCTTTCCCTCTGCAATGCTTGAATGTTGACACTCACCTATGTTGGAAAAAACATCATCTTCTGCCTGGCTGGGGGCCAGTTCTTCCTGTATGGCTCCAGTCTCCACCTTGGCAAGGAGAGCCCCTTTTCCACCACCACTGGTGTCTGCTGTGAATGGCCACACCACTCCTTTCTCATCCCAGTCAAAGGCTGGCTCAACCACCGAGCTACCCAGGGATGCTCTGCTGAGGTCTTCTTGGAAATAAACCACAGGGTCGTCATGATTTTTAATTACAATGAAGAGTTTATCCAGGGGAAACAACAGAGCAAAGCCTGGTCTAAACCCATCAGATGTAATGGCCACATTCCAACTGACATTCACAGGTACAATGACAGCAAAGCAGAGCCCCTGTGATGGGACCCTGAAGCAGCAAACACAATGGCCATGTGAGAAGGAGCCCCACGGGAGATGACACCACACTGCAGAGGCCTTGGCCATCCTTCCCTGACTGAAACAGTGGCTCAAGGCATCCAGAGTCCAGCTGGGGACCCAGAGCAGTAAAGAGGGAGAAAGAGAACAGCAGGACCTCCAAGGAAAAAGAAAACAGTCCTCTTGGATCTTGGTAGTTCAAGGCTGCTAGGGAAATCAATGCCTGGAATATGGATAGTATAAGTAATGACAATTATATCCAACATCTTTGTTTACAAAGGACTCCCAATTCACTTAAGGGTTCCACTTTCCTGTGACTCTAGTGGGGAGGGAACCACTGCTGGCATCAACCCCACCTTCACACACCTTAATGCTGCTGCTTCTTCCCTGCTAGAAAAGAGCAATCAGCACTTGGCTGGGTTAGGGCTTCTTCCTGGAAGAGCACACTTCACTGCTCTGTAAATGTCCATATTAACAGGACCACCATGACCACCTGGCTGAGCCTCCTGCACAACACAGGCTTCAGAATTGCACCAAACACTTTGGGAGCTGCAACTGTGACTTAGTCTGCTGAGCTTCTTGTCCTGAGCCAGCAAAGCACTTGACATGCACATGGGCTGAGTGATAAACCATGTGTGATTAACCTTCTGCACCTGCAGCTGGCCCCAGCCATGCCAACAGGCCAGCTCACACAAATGAAGCCAAATGTGGACACATCTACTTTGCTGGAGAGCAAGTAGAGACCTCAGCACCTTAAGCTCTTTGAGGCTGTCATGCAGATATTTAACTCTTGATTTATAGAACCCAAATGATAGAGAAAGTGGCCCCAAAATGTCTGTATATTTTCAGATTAAAATTTGCTGTTCACTTACCCCGCCCTTAGAAACACAGAATGATAGAATGGTTAAGGTTGGAATCTTCAATTTTAGTAGAGCATGAAAGCACATTAATAGTCTTACTGCAGACAGTGCACAAACACACTCATTTAGCTGAATCTCCCAACACCAAACTTCCATCTCAGCCTATACATTAATATATTAAACTTACAGATTTGTCTATTATGTTAGGGCCACTGAGATGATGAGGGACTGGAGCATCTGCCTGTGAGGAAAGGCTGGGAGAGCTGGGGCTGCTCAGCTGAGAGACAAGGAGGCTGAGGGGGGATCTGATCAGTGCTGGTCAATATCTACAGGGGTGTCAGGAGGATGGGCCAGACTCTGCTCAGGGGTGTCCAGGGACAGGACAAGGGGCAATGGGCACAAACTGGAGCACGGGAGGTTTCACCTAAATATGAGAAAATCCTTCTTGACTCTGAGGGTCCCAGAGCCCTGGGACAGGCTGCCCAGGGAGGTTGTGGAGTCTCCATCCCTGGAGACATTCCAAACCCTCCTGAACGTGTTCCTGTGAGATCTGCTCTAGGGAATCCTGCTCTGGCAGGGGGGTTGGACTAGATGATCTCCAGAGGTCCCTTCCAACCCACCACTCTGTGATTCTGTGTAATAATTTTATCACAGATAATGAAAACATTCCCACATGCCTCAATTCCATGACCTGGTTTCGTACAGAGGTTATAACACCATCATTAGTAGAAATGCATATAGGCATAAGTGCATGAAAGACACTTTGAAATCGCAGGAGAAGAAAGTGAAGTGAGTACAAAGCATTGTTTCATTTTGTCTCATTAGGATAAGAGTATATCTCCCCTTCACAGCTGTTTACTCTGGGCAGGCCTGGATTAAAGATCCCATTCGGAACCGAGCAGATTAGCAGGTTTTTATACATCTACTATCAGAAAACTTCCTCTGTCGAGTCACGCAAGAGTAATGAAGCCACATTACACCAAACTTTTAACATATCTCAGCTCTAATAGACATTTGCTTTCAGAGTCCTGTGGGTAACACTACATTTTAATGAAAGCCTGGAGTAAAAGGCAAGCTCCCAAATAAGAGCTCCCAGAGCTGCCTTTTCCTGAGTAAACAGCCTAAGCAGGTGCAGAGGTTTTGCTGCTGAATGTTGAAGAGAGCAAACAGGAAGATGCTGGGAAGGGAGAAGGGGTAAAAGCCCAGCCAGCTCAGGTGTGTAAACTGAACTTGTACATTTACCTTTTTGTTTCAGTTTTTCCTTCCTTAAGTGTCTCTTCTCTCGGCTGCTGATCTTGGTCTGCCAAACTCCTGCAAACACAGAGCAAAGCTCCTTTTTTACACGAACAAGAAACTTCCTTTATTGCTTTATCCCTTGGCACCCAGGTAAACAGCTATCTGATTGTTGCTGAAGGTGGCTGTGAAGGTGGCACTGGGGCAGTGAGTGCTGTCCTGGCCTTGTGCAGCATCTCTCCCATGTGCAGCCTTTGCTGTCTCTGCAGAAACACCTTTCATAAAAATCCCCACCACAAACCTGTTGTTTGGTCTGACTCATCTAACTGCACATGTTCTTCTGTCCTTTGTGCCAGCCTGATGTGACACACTTCTCCCTTGAGGGAGACGTCACAACAGAACATCAACTGCCTTGTACATCTGACAGCAGAAAGAAGTTCATGAAAACCTTAACTGTCAAAAAAGGCTTCATTTTACTGGCCTCAAACATACCTCAAGAATTGTTCTGTGATGTGGAGGCCCTCTGCCACAGATCCTTCACTGTGAGGGGGGTGAGACACTGGAACAGGTTGCCTAGGGAAGCTGTGGCTGCCCCATCCCTAGAAGTGTTGGAGGCCACATTTGATGGGGCTTTAAGCAACCAGCTCTAGTGGGAGGTGTCCCTGCCCATGGCAGGAGGATTGGAACTAGGGGATCTTTTAAGATATTTTCCATTCTATTATTTCACTTGAGTCAAACCTCTTTCTCTGAACCACCCCTGAATGACGTGTAAAACAGTCCAGCTGGCGCATCTGTTCACAAAGCTCCACATCTGTTTGAAGAAAGCCTCTGCTGTTCCCCATTCTCCTCCAGCAGCCCTGCAGGCTCTGTGCTCCTGACACACAGCCCCACAGGAGGACTCCAGTCCAACAGCAGCAAACGTTTCTCTTGCTCTCACCACCACACTAATCACACTATAATCTTTTAAGCCCAGCAAAGCCTCGAATTTGTTGTTTTCAGTATGACCCTTGGTGGAGGAAGGCAGAGAGGGGCTCATGGGATGCAACGTATTTTCCAGTGCAATTATAGCAGCCAGAGCCTTGCCAGCCTCTGCCAGACTTCTCTGCAGATTTGCTTCTGACCAAAGACCTTGGCTCTGTTCATGGGTGAGCTGCAACAGGGGACATTTTACGCCAGCGCCTTCACCAGCCTCAATTATGGGCACAACAGCTGCTTCCTGGGAAGACCACAGCTTCAGCATGGCAGAGGCCACAGGATAAGGAGTAGGAGCATGAAGACAGGACCCTGTTACCCAGTGGACCTCTGGCCTCTTCGGAGGTTTTTCCTCATCCACAAATTTGCCACCTCTGAATGAAGTAGGGACCTGAGAGGTGTGGCAGCAAAGCACATGGTCCCTGTCCACATAGTTACACCAAGTTAGGAGAGGAAGACAGAAATAACTTCCAAACTGGCAGGTTTTTTTCCCCAATAACACAGAACACTGGAACAGTAGAGAAGATGTCCCTTTTAAAATATTTCATCCTATTTTTTGGTAATACAAATCAGGTAACAGAAGAACCAGGCAGTTTGTTACCTTCCTCCTCTCGCAGTTTGTCTTTTTCCACAGAAAGATCTTGTGGCACCTCCTTGTCAGAGCACTGGGCTTTCTTCTTCTTCTTAGGCTGCATGGCAGGAGGATAAAACAGGTTACATTCCATCAGGAAGGAAAAAAGAGTCAGGACAGTCATTTTGAAAGAAGACGCCACATGGTGTTATTCAGAGAAAACAGGAGATGAGTGAAGTCTTGGAGTGGGTGAGTCTTCCTGGGCAGATTTTATTGCAAACCCCAAAACAATGAAAGTTACCATTTCTGACCTACAAAATTTGACTTCCCTGCTAGGTTAGAAAGCTCACATTTTAATTCAGGCACCTGCTCTATAGTCAGCTTTGCATTCATTATTCCTAAGTCTATAAAGGAGGAAAACCTAACATTATTTATCCCTTTTAAAACCAGCAACACTGAAATAAAGAGCTGGGACCCTGCCTATGCTTAACCAAAAACACCCCCATGGAACAGCCTGTTGTTAATGAAGGTGACTGTAGTTCACACTCATCTGAAAGGTCACAGCAGTGGCCGAGGCCATTTTCACATGGCCTGATGAAACAGCAGAGCTAACTTTAAGCCTTCAATTTCAAATGGTTTAGTTCTAACACAGCAGTTCTTGACATTTCCAAGGCAGGACACTCCTGCCTGGAACACGCTTCCTGCCCAGGCTGGGGGGCTGCTCCTCACTTGGAAGTGGCTGCAGAGCACAGACACTTTCCTCCATGTCAGAACAAGTGCTGAAGGATCAAGATAAAAGCTTAGGCAGGCCCAGGGAAACACCCCATGTCAGAGCTGGAACTGCAGGGCAGGAGATCCCAGCTCCCACTCTGGGCTTGGACCACGAGACCATCCCACTTGTGGTGGCAGTGACAAGCAGCACTTCGAGACTGTGCCAGAGAGCTGCTTGATCTCATGTTCCTAAGTCATCTCTTCAGTGCTCCAGCAACAGAAACAACCAATTATCTTTAAAGGGGACTACCAAATAAGGAACATTCTTTAAACAAATGTGTCTATAAAGATAACAACAACAAAAACAAACTAAAACTCTTACTGGTACCTTGAGGAGCTTTTTCTCTCTGGTGTTGGCTGATGTTATGGGCTGGCCATTCACTGGGACCTAGAAGGTAGATAATAAAAAATGCATTCTGGAATATTTACATGCATGTGCAAATATATATATGCATACAATAATTGTAATAAATCCCTATAATACATATGATAGGCTGAAAGACACAATAAATAACCTCCAGTAGAAACCTGGCCTAGAATTTGTGGCCTTGTTCCAATTTGAGTTAATTTATTCCAAATTAATTAGTGTTAGCTAAGCCTTTATGAATGTAAAACCAGAAACTCCACATAGATTTATTCCAAAGCAGACATATTTGTGGTTTATCCTAATATTTGTCTAGGATCAAAGTTGTTTCTCAAATAGGGTAAGCCTGTCTTTAAAAAGCAGCATAGACAGGAGAGGGCTTATTTTAATGCTTGTTTACTGTTTGGGGTGGACATTAAGTTCCCCTCATGGGAGGTTCCAGCTGAATATGAGAAAAAATGTCTTCACAGCAAGAGTGGTGAGGCCTTGGAACAGGCTGCCCAGGGAGGTGATGGAGGCACCATCCCTGGAGGTGTTCCAAAAAGGGGTAGATGTGGTGTTTCCTAAGATGGTTTAGTGGTTAGGGGTTGCAGGGTGGATGGTTGGACTCGATGATCTTGAAGGTCTTTTCCAACTGTGACGATTCTACGGTTCTAAGAGTATCTGAGCAACTAAAAGAAGAGCCTTCATCCTACCTAGACCCTACAGGTCCCTCTGCTTCCCCCTGGCATGCATGGGAGCATGCTGATGAGTGCACGACACCCCTCTCCCTTGCCTGGGTTGTATCCTCCTTGTGCAATGCAACCCCTGTCCAACTCTGCCCACGTTTCCTTCAGTCCCATCAGACCTGTTGGGCTGCTGAGCTGAACCCAAAGCTCACAGCAGGGAGCCTGACCCAGGCTGTCACCAGCACCCTTTCATGTAATGAAACAGAGAGTTAGAAATCAGCACGCTTCATAAACCACTGTGCAGTAAATCAGGAAATCTAAAACCCGGGGGGTTGATTTAAAAAGAAAAAAAAAAAAAGCTTATTAGGTGGTGGCATCTCTTTGGATGACCAGGACACCATCCCAGATGTGAGAGGCAAAGTCTTGGAGGCACCTTGTGGCAGGCAAGATTACAGCTCTCATACAGCCACGCTAGGACATGAAGGGAAACTCTTTTCCACAGAGCAACAAGCCTTTTATGTTCTGCCAAAGACACTCCAAAATACTGTCAGGACCCAAAGCAACTTCTTCCCAGAGATGAACCAGATTATTTCTCAAAACCCAAAAATTAATCTCTGCTGATGCTGGCAGTGATTAGTTACCAGCAAATAAAATCCTGTGGGTGACTGCCCACGCCTGCAGCCTGGTACTGCTTAGCTCTTTGGTATTTTGGAGATTTTAGAGCTATTTTTCACAAGTCTCACAAAGGTCTGATTTGAAGTTCGGGTTAAAGACAGCAGGACAGGCACCTGCACACTGGCAGATGCCTTGTCCCTGGAAGTCTCTGCTTGGAAACCCAGACCAGTTATTTACAAGCTCGTGGTGGCACAAGGGCATGGCACTGAACTGGCCTTCAGCTGACCCACAGCAACCACTTTAGGAGGGGACACCCCAAAATTGTAGGCATTGCAACGTACCACTCTGAACACACAAGCACCACCAATTCTGCATCTTCCAGTGAAATATGACAGTACCAGGATGACTACAGGTGGAGATGAGGAGGTGTTAAGATGAAGGACATGGACTTTCATCCTGCCCTAAGTGAGCACAGCCTGAGCCCTGGCAGAGGCAGGGAGAGCCCCACAGGGAGGTGTAGAGTGCAGCAGAGAACTGAGGCAGATGCAAACTGTATTGGCTGTGACAGACTTGTCTCAGCTGGGGCAGGATCACGTTCCTGGGCCTTCTCTACATCTAAATGACAGCAAGCAAGAAGCTGGGAAAATTGCAGCACTTTTAACACTTTGCTGTCTGGCTGCTGCACTGTTACCAGACAAGCACAGTATTTCCTTCTTCAGTGATATTTCATCTGCTAGGGAAACAACTCTCTCTCTAACACTAAGAGGTTAAAAATACACTGCTGACAGTCATTTGCTATATCCCAGGGGCCTTCATGCTGACTGACCAGCTACTCTGCTCTAAGTACCTACCTGGGACTCCCAAACCTTGCTGCATCCTTCCCAATGAGCAGCAGAGTGCAAGAACAACACCAAACCTGACCACTAACTGCTATCACCAGAGAGCCCACCACTCCAGTGGTGCTCCTCCTGCAAACCTGAAGTACCTGTTGCTTCTCCACCAGCAGCAACTCCTTTTCATCATGAAGTATTTTTGCCAAGTCCAACTTCCTTCCAGTGGAATGATGCTATTCTAGCCTGACCTATTGTATTGAATCCTGCCTTGATCCATCCCCTTTTCAGGCTGAGGAACCTCACCCTACCCTATTCTTCCCTGTGGAAGCCCTTAGGATACAGGATTAGTCATGCTGCTTTATCATGGTTTGGCCATTCTGAAAAGGGAAAAGATTTTTCATTATTTTATTGCACTAATGGACTCATTAAAGGGAAATTAATTTTGTCAGTATAATGTATTTTTTCTTAATGAAAAATACAGTTCTGTACAGGGAGAACAGCTCTCAAGCCACCACATTAGGTGACTGTATAAAGTCATCAGTGCAATTTCAAATACACTAAATAAATAGCAGAGAAAGAGAATCAGGACTTAGAGTGAAATCAGACTAAACAGATTAATTTCTACTCACATTCTGTGGAACAATAGAAAGGCTATTTTTAGTTCATGGCCATTTGGTTCGTGACCCAGTGGAACAGGATTTCCCCCCCACCTCCTGCCTTTTTTTCCCTTTATATATAAACCTAAGGTTGTATTTCTGAGGAGTGCTCTGAAACCTTTCTTCTCTTGGCTAGTGTTTTAATTGATTTTGCACCATTAATGCATTAATACAAAAAGTCACACAGAAAGAAGGCAATGTGATAGCTCTTCCAGTGTTAAAAAATACTGGGTTTAATAATCAATATATAAACTGTGTATTTTAAGCCATAAAAGTGTAGCCCTAGACACTTACCTTTATGTATTTCAATAGTTTTCTAAGACTAGATTCACTAAACCAAACACCTTTGTTAGTGTCTTATCAGATTAGGAACTCTGCTTTCAAATCTCAGTGCCACCAACTGGTTAACAAGATTAATTAAAAATTATGTGAGCATTAGCTTCAGGTTCACTAACTGCCCTTTGTCCCACTTGGGGAAGGTGCTTGAAATTGCCTTCATTAAGAAGGCAGGCAAAGGTTTCTCCAGCAGAGGGAGGGATACCAGAATAAAATAAACTCAGTGTGTGAAACCCAAGGGGAACTATTACATGCTTCACACATTAGGCACGAAGAGATTCATTTAAGAACGTGAATAAAGATTGAGAAAACTGTTTTTTCACTTGCAGAAAACTCAAATTAAGTGGGACACTGATAAAATGAAAGGAGGCAAACCTACCCCATTCTGGCAGGGGGGTCTGTGAACACAAAGCCATTTCCAGATTTAAGAAATGCTGCAATTCTATTGTTTCCTAGTGCTTATTTCCAGTACAAAAAACTAGTTGGTTTTTTTTTCACCTCATGTTACACCACAAGATAAATGTGGTAGACTTAGGCCAAAAGGCCACACTCATGTGGCAAAAGCAAGACCAGCATGTGCTAAATTAGAAGATAGAAAATGAGAATGAAAATAGAAAAGAAGATAAGGAAAAGGACTTTCTAACCAGGGCACTTAGGAACCTCCCTGCAAGATGCTGTGTTACTGCTGAACAAAATGCCACTGCACTCTTCAGCTTTCTCAGCAGAACTGGAACAAGCTGAGAAGCAAGCATGAAGTCTCCACCTCTCAGCATCCTCTGGAAGATCTGTTCTTGGCTCCCTACCCTGTGCACTCAAGAGTCAGACGTTTCAATACCACTTGCAGCCCACTGCTGGCTCCCTGGAGGTGGGTTCTCCTCCCCTGTGCACAGAAGCACAAGCTCAGCCACAGGGTGTGCAAACCAGAGCCCAGCAGCAGCCAGCCAGCTCCCATGGCTCCCCCAGCAGACCAGGAGCAACCTGCATGACAAACACCCTGGGAAACAGAGCAGCACACTGAGTTCTCTTAATTCTGAATCAGATTTTCAGAAATGGAAAGCAGACATCCCGGTCAGTCTGGCTTTGCCACCATGGTCCTGGGCTGATGGAATGGTCCTGGACACCAGCCTGCAACACTTACCTCCTGAACCAATAGGAACCAGGTCAATGTGTCCAGCTCTGGAGCCCTTAATACAAGAGGGACATGGAGCTGTTTGAACAAGTCCACAAAAATGGCCAGAGGGCTGGAGCAGCTCTGCTATGGAGACAGGCTGAGAGAGCTGGGGCTGCTCAGCCTTGAGAAGAGAAAGCTCCAGTGCCTGAAGGGGCTACAGGAAAGCTGGGGAGGGGCTGTTTATAGGGGCTTATAGAGATAGGATGAGAGGCAATGGCCTTAAACTAGAGCAGGGGAGATTCAGATTGGGTATCAGGAAGAAGTTCTTTACAATGAGGGTGGTGGATCACTGGAACAGGTTGCCCAGAGAGGTGGAGGAGGCCCCATCCCTGGGAACATTCAAGGTCAGGCTTGATGGGGCTCTGAGCAACCTGATCTAGGTAAAAAGGTCCCTGTGACTGCAGGGGGGGCTGGACTAGATGGCCTTGAAAGGTCCCTTCCAACCCCACACATTCTATGATTCTATGAACTGGAAAGGGCAAGCCTGCATTTGTCAGAGGAGAAAGGATGGGGTTTGGGCAGAGCACGAGAGAGACAGGAAGGCACCAGCTTCAAAGACAATTACTCATTCAGTCCTAATAGCTGGAGAAGGGATAACACAATGGCAGTTTCCACTCAGGTGGCAATAGGAAGCCACAAAAACATATGTTGTGTTTGCAAAGGAAACAAGCTCTTCAGGCATGGGAGAAGAACATAAAGGAACTCCTCTGGGCCATGCACACTCCACACAACAAAGGAGAGGGCAATCAATATTGTAAATCTTAATCATCTTCTTCTTACCATCTATTATTGATATGCATTAAGACAAAGTTTTCTCCTGACAAAATCACCTCAGACAAGTGTGTTCCCAGTAGGAAAGAACAGCCTGTTGGAAAGCAAAATTACATGGGAAACACATGCCATGAACAGACAGAATTCTATGGGAAATGTGTGAAATTTCTCCCTTTGTTTAAGGAGCCTGGCAGAATAAAAATGGTCGTGGTCCCATCAACTAGATGCTCCAAGAACCTCAGGGAAAAGGATCTGAGCCATCAGCACAGAAAACCTGTCCCTGTGCACATAGTCCTAAGGGTGGCCCTTAGGAACAATAACAGGTAACAAATACAGGCAAGGACTGGGAGCCAGAACAGCAGTTGTTGCCATTGAGACCCGAAGGCTATTCCAGCATAAAATGAAAGCAGCAGCCCCAAGATGCTGCTGCCTACTGGCCAGCCTTCCCAGGACACACAGGAGGCCACACACACCAGCCACCAACATGGGGGGCTGACAGGTACCTGCCTCAGCTCAGCTGCTCTTATCACCCGACAAGATATCTGAGAAAAGACAGAAGGGTTTCCCCAGCATGAGGGGATTAAAACCACTGTTGCAAAGAGGGATGAAGAAATAATTTTCCTGCAATTTGCTGCTCTGATTAATTAAAGCAGTGGAATAACTGCAACAAGAGATCATGGGTCCATTTTAAGGAGGCAATTACCAAACTCCAGCACCTCCCAGGATACTTACGAGATGAAGTTCAAGACAGTTGTATGAATTTAATTGGGCAACTCTATTGCATTAGCATGAAGAGTACTGTATAACCTGGAAAGGTAGGAGAAAAGGTCTGCCTGCATCCCTCTGGAGCAGGGATTGTAGGGGCTGTTCAGCCTGGAGAAGAGAAGGCTCCAGGGAGAACTTACAGTGGTCTCCCAGTGTATGAAGGGGCTACAGGAAAGCTGGGGAGGGACTTTATATAAGGGCTTGTAGTGATAAGACAAGGGGGAACAATTTTAAGCTGAAAGAGGAGAGAGTTAGGTTAGACATTAGGAAGAAATTCTTTAGTGTGAGAGTGGTGAGACCCTGGCCCAGGTTGCCCAGAGAAGCTGTGGCTGCCCCATCCCTGGCAGTGTTGAAGGGCAGGTTGGATGGGGCTTGGAGCAACCTGGGCTGGTGGGAGGTGTCCCTGCCCATGGCAGGGGGGTGGGAACTAGATGGTCTTTAAAGTCCCTTCCAACTGAAATCATTCTGTGATTCATCTTTAGTTCTGGTGCTGTTAAGCCCTCCCTGCAAGAGGGAAAAGGTACCTCCAGCTTATAAAGACACTTCTGAAAAGCAGAAAGCTTTCTCTTGGGATGTATCAGATGATACATATTTTTGTAACTTGCCTAAGGAAGATTATATCACTGCATTTGTGCAAAAAGCTTTTATTTTTAACTGACCAATTTGCAGAACAAGCCAAAAACTCAAACACAAACTGCAAAACTCAACAGCAGTCTCGTTCAGATCAGCTGGCTTCCAGCAAGTCTCATTAGCAGGTTCCTAAAAGACTATCCTGAAAAAGACTAAAACCTCCAGCACCATGGAGATGGTTTTGTGTGTGACAACAGCCAGACTGGAACTTGTTCTATGTGATGCATAATGAGATCACATGCAAAATGTGTGATTGTGTTGAGGCCATGCATACATTTGAACCAAGTTTGTTTGACAGGCTTGTTTTGCACCCAGATCAGGCTGGGTGTTAGGGGCACAGCTTGCTCTGAGACTAGTTCTCACTCCAGCCTGCTACTCTGCTAGATGCCAAGTTAACATGCAGGGAGATGAAAAGCTGGAAAGCTGCCTGCCAGCAGCACTGGCACTGGGAGAGACTAACAGCTGCATTTGAGTGACTTGGACCCGGGAAGGATTTGGGCAGGGATGGCTGGGAGGGCTGTGCTGTGGCAGGGAGCTGCAGGTGGGAGCTGAGGGCACAGTGCAGCTTGGGCAGGGGCTGGCTGCCTCTTGCCATGGGGGACTGGGGCACACAGAGGGGAGGAAATCAGTCCTGCAGCAGAGGAACTGCCTCCCTGCAAGAGCAGATTCCCGGGGAAGGACTCACAGCCCACCCAGGGGGCAGCGGCTGGGAATCGCTGGCCAACAGGCATTCCCAAACTGAAAGAAATAATTAACTGCCTGGTTTCTTTTAATTAAGATCTCGGCTTCCCCACCCTCCTCCAGGATATGCAGATGTTTGGCTGCTGGGGTGTATCAACACACCTGAGCACTGGAGGCGATTCATCTCTTGGCTTCATCCCTCAGTGTGAAGCAGAGAGGGGCTCCCGTCCTGCATGACCTGCACACCACAGCCCAGGGCATCCGCCACATCCACGGATGGAGCCCTTTGCTATTCATAGTATCTCTGGTGCTGCCTCAGTAGAGATTCTCACATGCAGATTTCAACACATTAAAGGTGTTCCTCTGTTCTGGCATCCTTGCATCAAGCTGAGTGCCAAGGCAGCACGCAGTGTGTTACATTTACGTCAGGAGATCAGGTTTTTGCCTCAAGGATATGATGTTCCAAAGACAGAGGTAACGTGATGGGAAATGACAAGGAGCAGTGGAGAAGCAGGATAGGGAAAACAAAAGAGACAAGAAGAGGAGAGGGCAGAATCCTGTCATGGAGGGCGAGCCTGATTTTATTCATTTCAGCATGTAAGATGTTTTCCCCACGTTATCTTTCCTTAGGATCTTTTAAGTTATTTTTCTTGATAATCCTCATCCTCCACCTCCTCAGGACAGCATTTTGCTTCACGAGCAGTGGGTCTCACATAGAGGATGATGCTGCTCTCTGTAAATCCAGCTGCTAAGTGCAGCCCCTAAAGAGTGGGAATCAGCTCAGTGCAGCCAAAGATGAGATTACTGGTAGAAACTGCAGATGACTGTAAACAAATTTATCCCTTCAGTTTATCCCTTCCTCCCCTTCTTTGCTTTCTGTTACTCCAGCCTATGAGGTACAGCTTCTCTGACCAGAAAATATCTATTTCAATCAATGTCTTCAGCTTGAACTAATAACCCCACCATTGTTACAGCACCAGGCCTGTCTCTGACCCCAGGGTGGGTGTCCCCCCCTTTCTGTCCCATGCTGCCTCCAGTAATTGGTGGCTCTGCAAAATCTTAATTTGTTCTACAGCCGAGTCAAAGCTATTATAAAGCTATAATAATATTGTTACCAAAATCCCTCTTCATCCCTTGACATGGACCGTAACGTTAGGATTGATTTTTTGTATTTGCTTTTTACTAATTCAGCAATATTTACACTGTCAGGCCAAGACACTCTTCTCACTGAGGAAAGATAAAATACTCTAACATGGAATAGCCTATTAAAATACAGCTTTAATCAACTAGAAGTTAACATTTCCATGACAAAGTAATAAAACCCTAAAAAAACCATGTAATGATAGAAAGCCTGATATATCTGTATCTGTGAAGAGACCCACTTATTTCACAGCCCACCTAAAACCTCTGCAAATAACCTTTGGGTTTGCTTCTTGTTGTTTAGTTCTCGGAATTAAGACCTAGGAGATACTAGTGTCAAATACTTAATGTTCAGGGGGTTCTCCCAAGAGCTTTACTTTTTGTACTGCAATTGCTTGGTGAAATGTTTGCCTGTCATTTATACTGGGGCTTTCTGCTACAGCCAGCCAGCAGCAGGTCAGAGAGGCACAACCACGGCAGTGTCACACAGACACTTTGTCACACGCATCATCTCCAACTCACAGCACAGGTTGAACAGGGTGGCCCTGGTCATCAGCTCACAGCTCCTCTCACAAATTAATGCAGTCAGAACAAAGGTTTGGTTCAGAGTACATAGACATTATCAGCACGCTGTATTAATACCATAGCAGAGATACTCGACCTGGGTCCCCCTTCTTAGTATGACGGAGTTTTCATCATTCCCTGCAAACAGGATCAAGCCCATATGGAGTTATGGTGTAAAGGACCTACAGGCCAATACCAGCAATCCCAGGCCAGCTTGCAAGCTGCTTCCTTGCACTGTAAGCTCAGAGAGGGGCTTGATTCCACCACCACAGGGCTCAGAGAGGATTGCAGAGCTCAGTAACCCCTGAGCCACCCAAAGAGGTTTGGGACACAGAATCTCGTACAATCCCAGAATGGTTTGGGTTGGAAGGGCCCTTCAAGATCATTTCATTCCAACCCCCTGCATGGGCAGGGACACTTCCCACCAGACCAGATGGCTCAAAGCTCCATCCAACCTGCCCTTCAACACTGCCAGGCACTTCTTGAACACCTCCAGGCAGGGCAGGCTGCCGGAACGTGCAGGGTGGGGTGGGATGGGGTGGGGTGGGATGAGGTGGGATGGGATGGGGTGAGATGGGGTGGGATGGGGTGAGATGGGGTGGGATGGGATGGGGTGGGGTGGGGTGGGGTGGGATGGGATGGGATGGGGTGGGGTGGGATGGGATGGGATCGGGTGAGATGGGGTGGGATGGGATGGGGTGGGGTGGAACGGCAGATCACCCGGCGGGGCAGCAGATCGCAGGCAAGACAAGCAGCAGGAAAAGATGCTGGGGAGGAGAAGGGGGAAAGGATGCTGGTCCCGGGGAGCGCGGGCAAGGAACGACACCCCCCTCCCCCTGCCCTTACCTGCTCCGTGCGCCTCGCGTCCTCGGGCTGCCGTCCGGGGCCATCCTCCTCCTCCTCCTCCTCCTCCTCCCCCGCGGCCCGGCGGGACCCGGGGGGGCCGGCCCGCCCGCCCCGCAAGCCCCGCAGCAGCAGCAGCACCACCACCAGCAGCAGCAGCAGCAGCAGCAGCCCCGCAGCCCCCGGGGCCAGCTCCCCCGGGCCCGGCATGGGGGGGTGGGACACGTCGGTGGCTGCGGGAGGCGGGTCGCGGAGGGGTCTGGCCGTGCGGGGCGGGGGGACGGCGGAGGGGGCGGGGGACCCAAACCCCCCCCCCCAGCCTCCGTGCGGGGCCGTGCCGGGGGTGGGGGAAGGGGTTTAAGGAGCTGGTTGGTTTTTCCCGTGGGAGGATGGAAGGGGTGAGGAAAAGGCAGACGCGGCGCGGAGCCGCGGGCAGCAGCGTTCGCTCGAGGGGAGATGTTTGGGGGAGGGTCGGGGTTACCCCGCGGGTGTCGTCAGCACCTGAGGAGTTTTGCAAAAACCTCCCTGGAAGAGCTGTTAGGAATATGCTCCTGCTCCCGGGTGCCGTGACACCAGCGCCATCGTCGAGCAACCCCCCGGGATGGATGAAGGCGGGTGATGCTCTCACAGAGTCTTTGTGGTTTGTTTGGTTTTTTTTTGCCAAAGCTTCTTTTAAAGTGACAAGTTGTGTTTTATCTCGGCCAGTCTAGATGTGTGACCTCCAGGAAACGAGCAGTGAATACGAGCAGGAAACGAGGGAAAGTAATACATCTCCGCTGTCCCTGGAGGCATTTAAAAGACCTGTAGGTGCTGCAGGGACACGGTTTAGTGCTGGAGCTGGCAGTGCTGAGTTGCTGGTTGGACTTGAGGATCTTAAAGGTCTTTTCCAGCCGAAGCAATTCTATGGTTGTAAAGGAATGAGCCCCTAATTCAGGAGAGGGTCTCGGCGTGGCCGTGTTTCACACCTGGCACAAGCTCAGTGGGGTCACCAGAGTTAGGGGACATCGCTACAAAGACGACAGAAAGTGAAGCCTGTTCAAGTGGAACAGCATTAGATGGTCGTGTCTGTAGTAGAGCCAACACAGGGGTTCTGGCTTGGTTCATGTCACACCCAGTGAGGGGACACTCTTCCTCCATGTGCTGGAGCTCAAACCCAAACGTGTACCCATGCAAGAGACAGGGATGGGGCAGACTCCTTATCCCTCCTGCCACTGGATTATCAACTCTTCAGGAGCAACGGATTTGTTACTTCTGTGTCCTGAGTCTAATTCCAACTAATCCTGAACAGATCTAGGTTTTGGAAGCACAGTAAGGTGTCATAGCCCCCTGGAAATTTCCAGACAAAATACAGGAAGATTGTCCATAAAATGATGTGCTGAATGGCTTTACGGGGAGATGAAGGTTTTGGGAGGAAGGGAGAAATGCTTAGTACACAGGAGAGGGCCACAGAGTGGTACTTCAAATGCTGCCTTTTGGGAATGGGATGGGAAGCTTCCATTTAAACATGCATCCCAGAAATTAGTGATCTGGTTTTTGTCTGCCTGTCTTCTCCTGCCTATCTTCTAAAGTTCAGCACTGACTAATCTTGTGGTCTGAAACCTGAGAAATTTCAGTGTTTCTGGTCCTAGACCTGATACTGATTTCTTATGAGAATTCACCTATCGTGTACCTGACCAGGTTGCTCCAAGCCCCATCCAGCCTGCCCTTAAACACTTCCAGGGATGGGGCAGCCACAGCTTCGCTGGCAAACCTGGGCCAGGGTCTCACCACCCTCACAGTGAAGGATTTCTTCCTAATGTCCAACCTAAATCTCCTCTCCTTCAGTTTTGGTCCATTACCCCTTTTTCTCTCACTACAAGCCCTTGTCGAAAGCTCCTCCCCAGCTTTCCTGGAGCCCCTTCAGGCACTGGAAGGTGCTCTAAGGTCTCCCTGGAGCCTCCTCTTCTCCAGGCTGAACACCCCAACTCTCCCAGCCTGTCTTCATAGGGTAGGTGCTCCACTCCCACTGAGTGGAAAAGGGGAAACATAACCCCCATTTCCCAAAAAGGAAAAAAAAGGAAGACATAGAGAACAATAAACCAGTCAGTCTCACTTTGTGCCTGGCAAGGTCACGGAGCAAATCCTCCTGAAAGGTCTGCTAAGGCACGTGGAAAACAGAGGGGTGATTGGTGACAACCAACACGGCTTCACCCAGGGCAAATCCTGCCTGACTAACTTGGTGGGTCATGGCATTGGTATTCAGACATGTCTGCTTCTGCCTGCAGAGTTGGTCGTTCGAGGGGCTGAAATGATGAAGGCAGGCTTTGGGAGTTTCTCTGGGGGAAAAAATACCCAGTCTTGTTAATGTTAAACCATTCCATGAAAACAGCTTGATTTTGACAAAACCAGATAGCAATTGGAAAAAAAGAAATAAAATAGGCAAAAATCTTGGTTTGGGCAGTTTTCATGGTAAAAGCAAAGCAGTGTTTTCCAGCTGAAATTAAAGCATAAACTCTCTTTTTTCAATTTTTCTTATTGAATTGTGACAAAATTACGTTTTCTGGAGAAGCAGGGAGGAAAGTAATTGTTTTAATAACATTTCACAGAAATTAGAAGGTTTTGACCTGGTGGATTAGCAGTAGACTTAAGGATTGACCCACAGAAGCTGAGAAGTACCCAGCTCTGATGCTGCTCCCGTGTCATGAGCAGCAGCAGAAGTGACAGAAAAATCAATGATTTCCCACCAGTCACAGAGGCAAAGGCAAAGCTTTTAAACTGCCTCAGCAAAAAAAGCCTTTTGAGGGGTAATGAGAAAACTTCTTGGAAGCCTGATGGTTCAGAAAACTGTAGCTGAGCCAAGACAGGTGAGTTTTGTTTCCAAGGGCTGCCCAGAGAGCCGCGGGTGAAGGGGGAGAAGGAGCTTTCCCTTCGGGTTGGAAGGAGCCGGTGCTCACCAGGCTGTTCAGAACAGACCCTCTGACAGAACGACAGGGCTTTGTCCTCGCCTCTCTGAGGCTCTGGGAGGTAGCTCCGTGGGAAGCAACGGGGGTTTGCACTGGTTGGAGGGACAGGGAGCAGCTCTGCTGTGTGTGGGGGGTGTGGGAGCACCAGGTGGGAGGTGTTTTGGGGAGTGCTGTGCAGGGAGGGTGTTTGCCCGAGGTCAAAGCATTGGGCCCTGCTTTGAGCACACAGGATCACCAAGGCTGGAAAAGACCTCTGAGATCATCAGGTCCAGCCTATGACCAACACCACCACATCTCCAGACCACGGCACCAAGTGCCACCTCCAGCCTCTCCTTGAACACCTCCAGGGTCGGTGCCTCCACCACTTCCCTGGGCAGTCCCTCCCAATGTCTGATCCCCCTTTCCATGAGGAAGTGCTTCCTGATATCCAACCTAACCCTCCCCTGGAGCAGCTTCAGGCCAGGCCCTCTTGTCCTGTCACTGGTTGCCTGGAAAAAGAGCCCAACCCCACCTGGCTACACCCTCCCTTCAGGTGGTTGAAGAGAATCACATCCCTGCTCCTGCTGGCCACACCATTCCTGGCACAGGCCAGGATGCCATTGGCCTTCCAGGCCACCTGGGCACACTGCTGGCTGCTGTTCAACCAGTTGTCACCCAGTGCTCCCAGGTCCCTCTGCTGGGCTGCTCTCCTGCCACTCTTCCCCCAGTCTGTAGTGCTGTCTTCTGCTGCACTTGTGAGTCATGAAACGCAGAGCAAGGACACGTCCCCTGGGCAGGAGCTGCTGCCACGGGGCTCTGCTCCCTGCTGTCACCCTCTTGCCCTGCTGTAACGAAGCTGGTTTACAGGCTGCCACCATCTCACCACCTGCAGCTTACTTACAGGCTTGAAGGGACGTTTGCACCAAATCCTGAGGTTCACCTGCTGACGTGCAGGAGATGTATTTGTAGGATATTTGTGGAATTCACAAGCTTTCCCCATTTTTTCTCCTCTCTGAAGCCCTGGTGCACTGGTGGCTTTCCACAGACACACGTGAAACTGATGAACCATGGAGCTTGTTTAGCTTATAATTGGTGAGGAAACATGCCAGCTGCGTGCCTGGCAAATGGGTGTCAATAACCAGCCCTGAGAGGAGTGCTCTGTCTGTTCAGACTATTCACCTCTTGCATGGCTGCCCACCTGGCCAGGTATTTGCCAGTAAGTAAGATGATTAATTCCCTGACAAGTTGATATCTGGCCTAGCAGCCTGGCATTTCCTTTTGGCATCTGTGGCTGCTTTGAGGAATGCAGCTTTGCAGATTTTTACTAATTATCTAATAGCCTTTCAATCTCTTGTTGCAGAGTGTGGAACTGGTATTAATTAATTACAGCTCTTCAGCATACCGCTCTTAACTGATTCCCCCAGTAAATAGGTTTAACACTTGCCTTGGTTTCCTGTACATGATTCACTCAGTTGGTAAGAGATCCGTCTTTGTTTGCTTTTAAAGTCTTGGAGTTGGAAGTGGACTTGAATCATTTTACTTGGCTCTTCTGAATAGGGAGAAGAAATGGAATCCAATAAGCACACAATGGTAATGCAGTCAAAGAAGAACCACGGCCTGGGTTTCTTTCACCAATAAAAAGTTGTGCAAACTTCAATTTCCCTTTCATTTTCATAAAGAGCATACTGGAAACATCCATTCAGCCAAAGAAGTGAAATTAAAACAAAGAAACAAAAGCATCTTGAAAGGAGGAAAGAAGGCGCTTACCCAGCTTATGTGTTAATTAAGACCAGTCAAAGAAAACTGCTTCAAAAGGAAGGAGGAAGCCAGCAGTCAGGAGGGCTGCAACTGTTTTTAATAGGCTATAGCAATGGCATTCATGGTAGACAAAGTCATAGCAAGCATTAATGCAGCAGTGTTGGTTCAAAGAGTACAGCAAAAGAGTTGGAGGCAAAACTGAACTTACTGAATAGTCAAATTGTTTCACTAGCAGACTTGTCAGCAACAGCGTGGGACAAAAGAACTTGTTTAGCGGAACACGGTCGTCTTGAGAACTATAAACACTGCTGGTTTAGAGATAAAATCAAAGGCCTTGAGAGCAAAGCAGAAGCAGACATAAAAATAATTTGCTTTCCTGAAGGTGAAGAGGTTTGCATCCCTGTCAAGCAGCTGAGAAGGAAGCTGGTAAGTGGCCCAGGTGGCTCTTGCACCCTGAGCACCCACTCTGCCCCCAGATGAAAGCCTGCCCAGAGCTGCATGAATATACAGCAGCACTGGTAGGTTTTCTGTGTATCCCTTCATTTGGGAATCTGCCACAAGAATTTATTCCCTTCTGCTCTACAAAAAAGCTGAGTGCAACCTATAACATACTATTACAAATATTTTATAGAATAAAAAAGTGGATATGTCTAGCAGCAGAAGAAAGGTCTGATAGTATGTTCTTTACATTCATTTATTTTTTCCAGCTCTGTTCAGCCTGTCTCTGATCCAGCTCCCTGGTAATTTGCTCTATCTTTTGACAGGCAGTTTAAGCTCTTGCTTTACAAACTTCCTAGGTCCCTTCATCAGAGATGAGCAGCCTGAGTGCACATTTTCAAGATAACGATCACTACAAGGAAGTCTCCTAAAATCAAGAGAAGTGTCTGTCCTTCCTCTGTTCCAAACTGGCACGTGACACAGTGAACACAAAGTCAATTAGTGGTGACACACAGTTTATTGCTATCAAAACCAGCATTCAGAGGGATGCAGCTGACACACTGGAGGGACTCAGTCGCTGCCCTCAGGGGGGCTTTGGTGTCAAAAACGTATGAACACACTGACAAAAGGAGGAGGCTTATGCTACAGTGTTCAGACAACATCAGATCCTTATGTGATCTGGGTATCAAAGGCCACAAAATTTTCCCTAGACACACTCACATAAGCCCTGTATCTGAAGAGGATCTTCCACTTTGATCTGGAGACATGCAGCAGGTCTGAAAAATGTACTACACCCACCACATCCTTCATGGTTTCTTCTCATGTTTAGCCATCCTCCGTGTTAAAACCCTACATCTTGTTGCTCACTTTTCCCACCACTGATTTTTGTGATTTTTTTCTCTAACAGAAATTTCCTTCCTGTAGCTGCTGTATTCTTCATGAGAAAGTGCTTCAGTGTTACAAGTACGTGCCCTCTTAAACTCACTTCTGATCAATGAAAGATCTTGAATCATTTTGTAGTTCTCATCAAAATTCATTTCCGCCAGGTCTCATGATAGTTTTGGAGGCTTTTATTTTGCACATCCCCTTGACATCCTCTTCCTGTGTCATCATATGGAGAGGTAACCATTCACTTGTTCCTAGCATATACATTGTGGGATCATTTTAGCCTTCTTTTCCACACCAGTCCATTAGGGGCTCCAGTGGAGCTGCCTGCTAAAGTTTTTCTTGCTTCCTAGCCAGTTTACTAATTTCAATTAAAAAATGTTTATTGGATTAGTAGAATAAATGACATCTACAAACTAGCAGGACCTGTTGGTTGCCAGCAGGTGACTGCCCTGTACTTGATTCTTTCCTCTGCAAAGGAGAAATGGTGTTTCTACAGCACTTGGTCTATCATGTCAGCTCAGACTAATCTCATTTCAGTGTTGGGAAGAAGAAGTTGTTTAATCTTTTTGTGATTAACAGGGAATCTGGAGCACTTGCAGATAATATCTTTTTGAGGATACTGAAGAGATTTATGGTTGCTGCACAGGCTGGTGGCCTTGCTCAGTGTGACATTAGCAGACAAAGCCCTGATGCGTTAGTGTTGCTTTCAGATGGTCTGTCCCATCATATCTGTGGAGCAGGTGTGGTCAGTGGATGAAAATTTGCTTCTGCACTGTTTGCAGTATCACGTTCTGTAATGAGGGATTATTAGAAATGCATTTGATTTCTTGTATTCCTGGCATACCTGCTGAGGAGAAAAGCAGCTTAGGGAGGCTGTATTTATGTGGTGCTCTGGAAGGACATGCCTGTTTGTTCTGCCCACAGTATGAATGCAGCTGGTTGCTCAGACCTGGTTTTTGTTCAGTGATTTCACATCGGAGTCAGAGAAACTGTCCATTCACCCATAAAAGACCAGAGTGAACAACCAAGAGCTGGCCCACTGTACTCCAGGAGAGCTGGGACAAATCATCTCAGCAT
Source organism: Apus apus (assembly GCF_020740795.1). Taxonomy (NCBI): domain Eukaryota; kingdom Metazoa; phylum Chordata; class Aves; order Apodiformes; family Apodidae; genus Apus; species Apus apus. The sequence goes on along the minus strand of NC_067284.1, from coordinate 113,486,530 downwards.
GCAGAGCCAGACCTGGCATTTATGAGGCTGCTGCCCCCCGATGTAACCTGGTTGTAAATGATTTATTGTTTTGTCTTCTCTTCCTTTAATCCCAGTTCTCCTTATAACTGAAGGAGATCATCCTTTTTGGGCATTGCTTTTCAGACAAGCCCCAAAATATTCAGACATTGAAGACTGCTGTGGTCTTCTGGACTCACAGGAATGAGTCTCCAGTTCCTAAGGGCCCCAAGAGTGAATTTTGTATTCCCAGGGAGCTTGCTGGCCTTTGTGGTTCCTTCAAAGGAGACATCACAGCAAAGGGCTGAGTCTCCTCCATGGTTGCCCATTGCTTGCAATGTGAGTGTTTGATTTATTGAAGGTTCTGCCCTATCAGGAGCCAGGTTGAAGGCCTGGAGTCATCACAAAGGAGCTTCTGGGTCTGGCTCTGCAGTAGTATCTCTGTTAGTGCCTGAGCCCCGAGGTTTTTCAAGCTGCTGTTTTGTCTGGATCCCAGGCTTGTGTCCCTGAGTTGTGCCCTGAGGATCCAGCCAGAGTCAGAGCAGCCTGTAGGATTCATTGGGGTTGCTGCTCCTCTGCTCACCCTGCCCCCAAAAATGCAGCATCTTGGGATGAACCCAGCATTTTTTGTCTCATTCCATAACCCAGGGAGCCACAGTTACACCATAAGGCATGTGACATGCAAGCCATGACAGCAACACTTTCCCATTTTATAATTGCCATGGCAATTATACTGTATTTTAGGCAACATTTAATTTCTGGGGTTGCCTCTCTTAAAGCATGACATACTATTGCATTCAAAGCCATCCCACCACGGCATGGCCAGCCGTGCCATGCAGCATTTTGTTGCAGCTGCTCTATTGGAGACTCCCATGCATAGGACTACTTGTTCCCCTGCATTTCTTCCCCCAAAATGCAGCATTTCAGAAGGGAGGGATGTGTTTGGCAGGTGGTTTTCAGAAGGGAGTATCTTGTAATTTTCTGAGCCTCTATAGGAGTGTATGTTTAAGCCAAACTCAAGTCCTTTAGTTGTTCTTTACACCCCGTGTTCCTTTCATGTAACAGTTTCCTAAATTTAAGATATTGAGCATAAATTCACTGTATAAGGCACCTCCAGAGACAGGATGGCTCTTTTCTCAGCTATCAATAACTGTGCTGCCCACACCTTACTGCAGCCTTTAGATACCACACAAAACATGCAATTCAACACATGCAAAACAGGGAATTAAAATCAGTTTCCCCAGCACGGATCTGAGGCAGTCCTATTTTTAAGCCTAGCTCAGGAGTGTGGGTAGCAAAGCATCTCAGGAGGAGGAAATCCAGGCTGAAGATGGTAGGCGACCATGACAGGGCAGGAGAAGCTTTTTACTGGAGTGGTGCTGCTGCTGGGCAGAGCCGTGGTGGCCTTGGGGCAGGCAGGAGAGGGGCTGGTGACTCCTGGCCTAGGTCTATTCACTGAAGAGAAATCATCAGCAATGGCTGGACCCTGAGGTCCTCTCCAGGAGGAGCTCACTCCCCATCACAGCTTGCTCTCACTAAAGCCCTCATGGTCAAAAAGTCACAGCTAATTCTGTCTCCTGCTCTCACCCCTCCTGTGTCATTTGTAGTCCTGCTGTTCATCCAAAGCCTGCTCCGAAACCTCCTGAAGTCAGGGAAACTGGGAAAGGTCTTCAGCCTCACATAACCTCTTGACAGCTCTCCTCCAATTAGCCTCAGGTTACACCAGCATGGGGGGAGGCAGCTACCACAGAAAAAAGGGGCTGGAGTGGATGCTGTGTCCTGTGGGGAAGGCTCAAGCCCTGGAAAGAAAAGCTGGACATCGTTATGTCAAGGGTCTCTGCTGACACTTCATCCTGTTTCTGTCTGAAAATGAATCATTCACAGTTACAAGCACGTTCTAAAATGATTAAATGAAGCAGAGGAGGGACAATGATGTTAGACACGTTTTCAGTCAGTGCAAAGGAATTTTTTTTTCTATGTTCTTGATATTTTTCCCTTTACTTCTCAACTAGGAACCATAACTTTCTTGTTTATGTGCTGCTCGGGGACCATGTTCACTGCCCAGCTCAGCCAGGTAACTCTGGCCAAGACGTTTCATCTCAGGAGTTAATGGCTTTGCTTTCACATCCCACATCTGCTTGTCTCCTCAGATCAGTGTTCCCCAAACTCCCCCAAGTCCATGGGCTAGGAGAGACAAGAAGTTCTCCAGACAATGACACACTTTGCTGTCCCTGTAAGCCTCAGTTTTAACATCCAAATTTCAGCCTAGGATCAGGGCAGGTTCCTGCAAGCCACGGGCTAGGGTGGCCAGTGGGCTGATACGTCAGTGCAGGAGCTCTTGATGTCAGGATGGAGATCTAAAGGCTTGGGGACAGGTATTTGGAGGAGCACTGGTGGTGTGCCAACTGTAAGTGTTAACGATGCTCATCTGGGAGTTCTTCATGATGTAGAGAGAAAAACGTGCCTTAAAAACTGCCTAAATCCTGAAGCTGAGTGGGATTTAAGGTGTATGTCTCTTAGTATTTCCAACCAGCTTGTTTAAACAGCTTCTTGTCTGCAGTGCTGGCCTGTCTCCATTTAATGTCTAGGCATACACCTCCCCCTCATTATACAGTCTAGATGCCAAAGATGCCAGATCCTACAACTCTCAGTAACAAAATCCTATTAACTAACTGCTAACATAATTCTGTGTCTAAAATGCAAGGCATTTCCTTTCCTAATGTGTCAGTAGATAAACATGCCAGTGATGTGAGGCAGTTGGATGTAATTATAACAGGAACCAGGAGCAGGATTAAAAGTTCCAGGTCAGTTGTGTCTCTTGAAATACGACTTTGTCCCCCTGGAGAGCTCATTTGTGTACCAGCCACCTGAGTTCCTGAGCTGCCACAGACAGGTATGGAGCACAGAGTGCCTGCCCTGCAGCAACTGCCAGGAAAGATGTCCCTTATTGAAAAGTTTAAATTGAAAATGCTTTTGAGACCATTTCCCTAGCCAGTCCTCTCTGGCAGGCCTTTGAGCTCAGAAATGCTCCTTGCAGAGGATGTGGGTTACCCTTGTGAGGAATCTGACTACCCATAAGCACAGTTGTTTCCAGTTTTCCCAAAGTGGCATTGCTTTCATCTTGTCAGATAAGGGATCCTTGTGGTTAAGAATGTAATGAAGTTTCAGTAATAAATACCTCCATTGTTCAGTCCAGTTTTTAATAGCTCCATAATCCCAGTAGCACATAAACAACAGGAACTAAAGTATAATATAAGGCAGTGGTTGGAGTTCATTCCTTGTTCTCAGTCTTTTTGTTCTCATGCACATGCAGTCCCTCTGAGATGCTGATCTACAAACAGTGAGAGGCTTCAGCAAGCTTCAAGAACACAAACTAGTGATTTATTTCTGTCCTCAGCAGCTAATTTACAGACCCGTTTTTCAAACTCCTGACCAAACCACCACTGCTGAGTTAGCACCTGGGGGAGAGCACTTGGATGTGGTGGAGATGGTGGAGATGGCACCAATCTAAGCCCCAACTAAGGTAGTACTCACCTGAGCAGAGTGTTTATTCCAAGAACTATTTTTTTTTTCCAGAAAACTGATGGCATTTTGAACTTTGCTAGCCCTTTTTTTTTGCTGGCAACTCAACATACCCTGATGGTCCAATCCTCCTGTGTGCTGGTTGTGCCCAAGCTCTGATAAAAATGCTGTTTCCCAGAGGAGGACATTCAGTTCATGTCTCTGCCACATGATTCTTTGCCACTTGAAGCTATCACAGCTTGCTCCAAATGCACAAACATGAGGGCCTGGCAGGAAGGTGAAATGCTGCCCTGAGACTTTGCTCCTTTGCTGTACAAACTGTAGCAGCTCTGCACAACAGATACCCTAATTCACTCTGCCTCCCTACAGGGCTAATGAGGTGATTAGCAGGACTGTGGTGATGTGCCTGTGCTGTTCCCAGATCAAGAAATTGCTTGTTGAGTGTCAACAAAAAGGTACCCTGTGCTGTGTGAAGCCACCAGCAGACAGTACTGCCTGTGCCTTAGGGACCAGGAATGTGGTGCATTTAATACATGATTCTGGGTGAAAATGCTCAAATGAAGGGTTAGGGCATCAGAGGCTGTTAAAATACTGCTGTCAGCAAGTGAATTTCCTGAGTCTCAGGGATGGCAGTAGCCCTATCGTGGGGACCAGGCAGAGATACTGGCAGAATAAGCCCCAGGACGTTCAAAGATGTAGCTTACCTTTAGTTGTAAAGCCCTTTTTGAGGCCCAGCAGCCCCACGTTGCTGAGGGATGCTCCCCACTGCACTTGAGAAGTTGGGGTGCCTTTTGCTCCTCGTTTTGTGGGCCCAGCCTCCAATGTGCCCCTTCCCACTCAACTCACCTGGAGCTACAGCCTCATTCCACAATTACTGTGATGGTACCTGGAGCTAGCAAAGGTGCTGGGAGGCTGAAATTGCCCATTCCTTCGTGGTCTGTGCACCTTCTCTGCTCATGGAACAGAAGAGCAGAACGGAGTTTCAATTTGCTGTTACAATTTAATGCTGCAGACCTTCCCCCTAGGTGTCTGATACCACCTTTGATAAAATTACTTCTGAGCAGCAGGGACTAAAGGGAGGTCCTTACCTGTCCATGCCAAAGCAGAGCCCTTCAAAACACTGGGATAAACCCTTTTGGGAAGGCTGAAGCCTGCATCTGTCCCTCCCATGGGAACAAAAGGCAGGCAGACTGGTGGAGCGGGTGGGTGCAGCCTGTGCAGACCCAGGGAAATCTGCAGCTCCAACAGCAGATGGCACAGTCCTAAAACGAAAATCAGCTGGCGAGGCAGCCACGGGGAAGCCTTTCCTGGGCTTCTGGGTCTGAAAGCTCCTGCAAAAGGATCTTGTGGAGTAAGTCTGTCTTGTCATCCTAAGTAAACTGGTTTTCGAAAACAGTGTATTTTCTCTTTGGGGGGAAAAATGTATCAAAGAAACTGCATATATAAGGCAAGCTGGTAGTTGTGCAGTTTGAAGAGTCTCAAGTACCTCTGACAGCTTAAATGTAATTACAAAGTTTTTGATATCCATGCCTCATGAAGCACTCTTTGAGTTATCTGTGAATGATCTCAAAACAACTTATAGTAGCCATAGATACAGAGAAATTCTGTTTACTGGAAGGAAAGTGAAGCTCCAGAACTATTTACTTGAACAGCTATGTTAAATTTGCTTTCATGCAGACCTAATCCTTCTTGTGTTTCTTAGTCATCAGCCCGGATGTCACAGAATTAGGCATAAAAAAACGTGTTCTGTTATGCTTGGAATTTTATTAACTAAGTGAGACTTGAATATGTCAAGTCTAAGGCCCCAACCCTGTACATATGAGAAAGGCAGTGCAGCAGACTTAGTATTTTGGTCCCATTAGCATCAACAAGATTGTTGGTCAAATAGTCTTATTTTGGCACTTTTCCTACAACTTTGCAGAATAAAACCTAGAGATATTTCTTCAAGATCTGGCCTGTGAACCTGGATGTATAATCCAGGACAACCATTTCATGATGTTTAAGGAATTAAGGAACTGATCCATCCTTTTGATGCACCAAGGAGGAGGAGTTGTCTAGTGGTTAGACCAGGAAACTGTGAGTCAAGGCGTTTGTTCCCCCCTTTGTCAGTGAATCATTTCCTCTTCTTCGAGCCCCACAAAACACCCAGACAGAATCTGTTCTCAAGTGAAATAAACCCTTCGCCACATTTGGTCCCCATATAGCTCCCATTGCTTGTGGTAGAAGCTCTAACATGTGCTGGAATTGGAAAGCTTTAAACGTCAGAAGAGAAACGAGTGGTGGTCCTGTATATGAATCTTCTCTCTGTGGGTTTCACAGAGCCCAGAGCTCTCTTACCAGCTGCCCTGTGATAGCTCATCGAAGCAGCAGTCTCCACAAGGTCCTCATTTTGGCAGACTTCTTAGAAATACAGAGGAAAAGAATTTTACAGTGCTAAGAAGCACAGTAAGTTCCTATTAGTAACACTGAAGGACGGGACTATCCACCTCGGTTAAGGACCTGGTGACTGTCTTGCAGTTAGAAAGAGGCTGATGCAGTCAGAGAGCAATTCAACTCGGAAATGTTAGATCTTTTCCATAAGATAGGATTGATTGTTTCCTGGAGCTGCCTGCCTCCCTCCACATTCATAGAAGGAGCTGTGGAACCATTTTACTCCTCATTTGCTGCCTCAGCTCAGCGCTCGAATATCGAATCATAGAATCATTTAGGTTGGGAAAGACCTTTAAGATCATCAGGTCCAGCCGTTAACCTAGCTCTGCCAAGTCCACTGCTAAACCGTGTCCCTCAGCACCACATATGCAAGACTTTAAACATGTCCAGGGATGGTGACTCTGCCACTTCCCTGGGCAGCCCGTTCCAGTGCTTGACAACCCTTCCTGTGAAGAAATTTTCCCAAATATCCAATCTACACCTCCCCTGGGTTTATGCATCCTTGACTCCAGCTGTCGGTGTCAGATTATATCAAGCACCAACTCCTTCAGTTGAACAAAAGTGCATTTGCTGCTGTGTTGTGCTTTCGGTACAGTTGCTGCTGCTGTTTTTTACTCTTGCCACACATTCCTAGACCCCCTCTCACTGCACACTGAGGGCTGCTGCTGCTCTTTGGGCAGTGGAGCTTGCCCAGGAACCAGCCCCTTCCCAGATGCAGCCTGTGAGGAGCGGGCAGACAAACCGTGCCATGCTTTATTGCCCAGCACCATCATTGGTCATACTCCCCCACTGCTAATGGAGCAAACAAAAATATGTGCTCTGAGAGATAACAAGGATTAAAGGGTTTGCAGTGATTTCCCACAGGCATTGCAGGCTTTCCCATAGTTGCAGTAATTCCCAGAAGTTTGTGTCCCAGTTGCCTAGGCAGGGAGAGCAGCGGTCTCCAACATTCGGAGAAACATGAGTTCTGAGTTGAGTAACTCTGCAGAAATATCTTGAATGTTTGGGATTCCTCCTCCAAAATATCTGTCTGACACAAGAGGAGATTAATTTTACCTATTTGCAGCTTTCTAAAAGTCAGGCTGGTGGGCAGGAACCCTCAGTAACTGATGGAGGAAGAGGAGCAGTTTCAGACAGTGAAAGTATGAAAGAAATAATGCCTTAAACAAGGGAACCACAATGGTCTGTTCTTTCCTTCCACATTATTCTTAAATGCAATTAAAACTGTAACTTTCTCACTGAGAAAATAATGTTTGGTTTCATTTGTTCCTCTGGCTCTATAAAAATTCAGTTCATAGTTGCCTCATACCTTCCAACTGGTGTGGTTTTTTACACTTCTCAGGTTGCTGTGGTTCAGGTACAGGAATGTAGGTACCTGGACTGTAGATGTTTACATCTGATCTAGCTATTTTAAGCTCTGCCTCTCCTCACTTTTACTGGGTGGTGATTCTTATTCTAAGATAGATTAGGCCTAATGAACAGCAAGCCAGAAATGTTTATTTTTCCCCATTAATAGTGTCAAAAGCCTGGGGTCACTAGCTCTGGTGTGCTGCAAACATCTAAAATTAGCTGGGATAAATATCGTGCAACAAGCTTGAAACTTTAAGCCCCTGTTCAGCAAAGCACTTACTGAACAGCAAAAAATGAAGCCTGAGCTTAAATGCTTTGCTGAGCTGAAGCCTCAATTACTTTAGGGATGGGAAGACAGTTGTGGGGGATCAAAGCAGTTAGACTTTCACATGGCTTATGTTGGATTTCCACCATGCAGCCCTAAATACCCTTCTATTCCCCTGCAGAAAACACTTTTCTTCCTTCAATTTCCTTTTCCAAACACGTGTGTTTCCAACTCCTCCTTGCTCCCTGTCTGAATCACACAGGTGGTGTAACCCAACATGGGGCAGAGGAGCAAGAGGCACCACAGACACCGGGATTCGCAGCCCTTTGCCACTGGCTCGTGGCATTATTGGTGTTTTCTTTCAGCCTTTAGCATAAAATTCTTCACCTCGTAGCTGGAAACTTTGCTCAAGAGTGGCAAGACTGCATAAATATTAATATGTCATGGTGGGATGAGTGAGCTTTGTGTCAGCTGGGGTTTGGTTCATAAACTCCTGGGGGTAGGTGGCTGGAGCTGGAAGCCTGGCCTCCTCGGGCACGTTTGCACCAGCAAACTCCTTGTTTGCAGGGCACAGGTCCAAGCACAGACCCCAGCTCCCACCTCGTGGTGTTGGCCTGGTCCACACTGCTGTCCCATGCAGCACATCCAGCCCCAAAAGTCCCTCCCCATCCTGTCACTTCCTCCTGGCCACCAGAGCAGCCTGGCTATAGGTGTAAACCTTGAAGCTATGCTAATTATTTTTTATGGTCTTCTTGAACCTTTGAGGCAGAAGACCTAATAATCACTTTTATGCAGAAAGAAATTACTGAAGTAATCTCCTGAGCTTGGCTAGGGCTTTTGGGTGCAAACACCAAGTAATGATAGTGATTTATGAGGACAGGCTGGGAGATTTGGGGCTGTTCAGCCTAGAGAAGGCTCCAGGGAGACCTTAGAGCACCTTCCAGGGCCTGAAGGGGCTCCAGGAAAGCTGGGGAGGTGCTTTTCACCAGAGAGAGCAGTGACAGGACAAGGGCTGATGGTTTTAAACTGAAAGAGGGGAGATTTAGGTCAGACATCAGGAAGAAATTATTCCCCATGAAGGCAGGAAGGCACTGGCCCAGGTTGCCCAGGGAGGTTGTGGCTGCCCCATCCTGGAGGTGTTGAAGGGCAGGTTGGATGAGGCTTGTGCAGCCTGGTCTGGTGGAAGGTGTCCCTGCCCATGCAGGGAGGTTGGAACCTGATGGTCTTTAAGGTCCCTTCCAACCCAAACCATTCTATGATTCCATGATTCTATGATTTATGATTGTTGTGCTCATGCTGTAAAGATGTTAGAGGGGATGTCAAAATACTCAAATCAAATGTACACACTTTGTTTCTATGTGCCATCACTGTGCTGCATGGGAGCTGGAGAAATCAAACCACTAAACTGAGATCAGGCACCAGCAAGAACTGCTGCAGCCCTGAGGATGTGCAGGGTGCAGACTAAGTGGAAATTGAAAACTGCAAAAATACAGGATCACCAAAGTGATACTTTTTTTCCCCCGTTACCACATTTTAAGCTCTTTAGTCCCTGCTGGTTGATAAAATCAATGGAGATGCAATCCCAAGTATTGAACAATACTGGAACTGGAAATCACAAACACCTGAATTCCACTCTTAGTTTCACAAAACTAGTTAACTACCTAAAAAACCAAATAAGTAAATTAAACCAAATAGAAACAATTGAAATGTAACTGAGAATTCAGTCATGCCAGTGACTGTCACTGCCATGGGCAAGGTGACTCTGTTAAGGGCCAAGGAGCATTACTTAAAATGATCAGCATATTTCTGGGCTAAAATACATTATGTGTTGTTGTTTTTTTTTTCCCTAACTCCCCAGATCTAGCTCACATTTCCTTGTGTCAAGTGCTTATGTCATGTTTACAAATGGATTTATGAGTCAAATGCATTTTCCCTTGTTTTTCTTAGGGTATTTTCTATACAATGAATGGCTGCAGCCTGCACAGTCTGTGGTTGAATGTCTGTGTAAAAAACCTCAAATCACTGGGTTTTTCACTCCATTAGCCCTGAACAGTTTTGGAAGATAATGAGGCACAGATCAATTTTTGATTTTTCCTCTTGGTGATATCTTTAGAATGTTTAAATGTGGGGAAAAAAAACGCCACAAAACAACAACACTTTTTCTTCCAATTAATCTATGTGACAAGTTTTTATTATTAGCCTTTGATACATTTCACAATAAATATTTTATTTTTACCTTTTCCCCACCTTTTATTTGCAGGAAACTCTGTGAGTATTCCCAGTACACTTCAGGCTGGAAAACAGATGCCTGTATGTTATAACTTTCTGAAATGCTTTTTGGTGTAATAAATAAACACATTTGGAGTTTTTCAAAGTGGGAGAGCCTTTCCAGTGGATGTGAAATGCTGTTACATGATTGCTGAGAAATATTTACTTAATCTCTTTGACAAGCTTTCAGGATTAAATGAGTGAATAATATTTGGGCTTTTTGTTTGTTTTTCTCTTTCATTGCATTGTGTGTGAATTAAAATATCTCTGTTAAATCACCTGTACACATAGGTTTAATTTCCTGTCACTCCTAAAATGGTATCAAAGCCAATTTTACCTGCAGTTCTTCATTCTGATTTTCAAGTGTTTACAATGTAATGAGTAATTAAGAGCTACTAGCAGTGCAAAAGAAAAAAATCTATACATTCAATAAAAGTCACTAAACTCCCTCCTTGCATAATTCACAGGGTTTCACAATTCTCTAGCCTTTCGTTTTTATATAAGACAACAACTGAGTCAGAGACTGCCCCACATTGTGTTATAAGCTCATCTGGTTCACACTGTTTGCTTTCTGACCATGGTCATAAGATGATCTACATCCAATTAAATCTCTGAGCCTCTGATTAGATCTTCATCACACGCCCCTGCTGACTGAACACGGGAGAGTTGCATCATGTCTTTGTAAACCTCCTTCGGATGAGTGAGGTGCCGAGTTACAAAAATGATGTAAAGCTTAATCCTGCCCTTTCCTAGGTTGTAGCACACTACACACCTTGGAGAACTGGCAGCTGGGGAGATGAGAGTCTGCTTTCCCCACGACACCTGGGGAGGTACCACTGAACATTCAGGATCAGGCTCTGACTCAGTGGTTATTATTGAACCAAGGTACCAGTGAAGGAGCCAGAATCTTGGCTGTTGATATTGAAGCCAGTATTCCCTTGGCATTTATTTTGATTTCATTGTGTTTCTTGAAAGGACAATAAAGTTCCTGCTCTATAAATATAGGGAAAGCCTAGTTTTTTGGTGGGGATTTATGGCAGGTGCACTGGCTTGCCTGATGCTGAAATCATGTGGGACTTGTTGTTTCAACAGTACTGCAGAGGTAGGAATCAGCTTGTAGTGAAGTAACCTTGCTTCTTCAGGCTAAATCACAAAGGGACTTGCCTGCAGGGTGCTGCACCACGGCCCTGCCTCACATCAAATCCCATCTCCAGCCTTTTCTCAGGACATTTCCAAGGGAAGGGAAAATCATGCTCACTGACCTGCCTTTGGGTGGGAGCTCTGCTGAACGCAGCTACAGCTGTTGACAGCGAGCCCTCGAAAACCTGTCCTGCTCAAAAACCTGTGCCTCACTTTTCACAAGAGCAAACAGAGCAGATAAGGGCACTGATTTCAGCTCGTCACCCTCTGAGCCTGCAGGGTGGTGAAGCAGTAACAATCCAGCTGGTATTGCTCACAATAGTGTAACTGATACCCAGCTCAAGAAATTAAACACATGCCCTGATACTTTGCTCACCAGAAGTCATTCAGGAGTGTGGGGTTTTTTTCTCTCTTCCTTGGACAGTAAGAGACTCCAAGCTGGAGAATAATTTTGGCTTGCTTTCTTCAGGAATCAGTCCACAAGAGACTGTGCCACATGTCTTAGATAATTCCTCTGTCCTCTCTTTCCCTGATGAGATGCCAGAGGACTGGGAAGTGCAAGGGGGCTTCCTGACAGTGCTCCTGGTTGTAAACTGCTCTCACCCACGGGTCAGGCTTTTAATGGGAAAGTAAGTTTGCAGTGGATTTCACCCCCCTGGGAGACAGGGCTCAGCCCAGCAACAGCCCTGGCCAGAAAACTGATTTCTCGTTTCACCACAAGAGGAAACCACTGTTTTTAGAGAAGAAAAAAAAGAGTATGAGTGAGGGAGAAGCCCCTCCCTTATTCCAAGTGGCCAAGATCCTTACTCCAGGTGTGGTGAGAGAAGGTGGAAGCTTTATACATTTACTATTGCAAACAGTTTTTGTTTTTGTTTTTTTGGTTTTTTTTCTGGAAAAAACAACCCAGCACAGATTCTTTTATAGATCTGGGTTAAGTTTAGCCAAAAAGATTTCCCCTCAAAACAGAGGCATATTTTTTGAAAATTTTCTTTTTGTACTTCTTCCTGATATTTGCCAAACATAACTTTTCACTTTTCACTTCAGAATGGCAACTTGACTTGAAAAATGATCCTAAATTTACAAAAGCAAGCCTTGGAAAGGTTATGTTCTATCTCCCTCAAGAGTCTTAAAACCTTTTGGCTTAGAACAAAAATATCTTAGATGGTAACAAAAGTATTTCTTTCTGCCAGACACCCCAAATTTCTGTTACTTGGTTCAACCCAAGCCAAAATTTCCTATTCATTCAATGTCTGACTAAACAGGAAATGTTTTATATATATATATATGTATGTATGCATGTGTGTGTGTGTATATATATATATATACTGAGATTTAGATGGCAGACTAAGGATTGAGCTCCTGTCCTCATGCCCAACTATTTGTAGAAAGGACATTTGAACTCTGGTCTAGGTAAAGGTCCCCAACACTGACCTATTACCTACCTCGGTGGCAGAAATTTCTCCTGTGTTAAGCAAAAATCTCTCTCCCCACCCCAAAGAGAATACATGTGTTCCAGCAAACCATTTTGGTTCATATTATATTAAGCAAAATCTTCAGGTAAATGAGGTTTCTGGAGGGAACTTTTAACCCTCTCTAGTTGCCAGGGTGCTTTTGTGTGGAGATTTCTTTTCCTTTCATGTTCCACCAAAGGAAGAAGCAGTCGCAGAGGTGGTAAATGAAGCTGCTCCCCCAAAAACAACCTTGCTGGGGCAAGGAGGGATCCAAGCCACCTGGACCCACCTGCCCACCATGAGAAGGGGGCAGAGGAGCAGCCTTGGCAGGGACAACACGCTGGCTGGCTGGCCTCACAGCAGTGTAATCAGGACTGGCAAGGAGCAGGATCACTTAAAGCTCTTTGAATTTAAAAAAAACTCTTGACATTCTAGGTATCCCCACGGGAGTATTTTCCAGAGGTAGCACAGTGTGGGAGTTGGGGAGCCCGTGCAGCAGTAACACCTTGTATTCCTCAAAGGTTTTGAGAAGCAGTGGGACATGTAGGAGACAACCTGGGTAGAAGTGAAACCATTTATGGCAAAACACCCTCACAATTAAGAAGAGGAATTAATTGCCTGACAGCCAGAAAGGACTAAGATGTTGCTTGCTTTGCTCCCATGTAGGCATCAAAAAGAAATCAGAAAAAGAGAATTTGAGAAAGAAATGGCCAAACTGCTAGTTTATTTCACTAAGCTGTTTGTTACTAAGGTTAAGCAACACAGAACCAGTGCCCATGAATGAGCTCATTGCAGTAATTTACAGCAGGAAGAGAGGTAGGATCTTCTCAGAGTAGTTCTTCTGGTGAAAGAGAAGCAGATTTAAATAGGATTTACTTAATGTAAAAGCTTCTTTAAAAAAGGAACCCAAATGGCCAGATTGATACTGCAAGGTCCCAAAATCTCATCTCCATGGGAGGGAGGCTCTTTCATTGCATACCCAAGGTGGGGTTTTGTTGTTGGGTGGTGTTTTGGGTTGTTTTGTTTTGTTTTGAAAAATGCACTCTCTTTTATGCAATATGCTTGAATTCTTGGGTGCTTTACCCTTCCCCATAAAGATCAGCTGTATGTGGCACAGAGGGGACAGACAATGGGCAAAGAAAGACAAGAACATCCTTGAATTTGTGCCCAAGCTTAAAATGGCTGATGCCTCTCCAGCCATGAGGAGAGCTGCTCAAAAATCATGTGCAAGTCGTAACAGAGACAAGCTATGCATCTGCCAGCAGACTCATTTTTAATTATTCTTTCTTTCTTTCTTTTTTTTAATGTGAACCAGGGCTCTTCCACAGGGCAAGTGGCTGTTTCACCCCATGGCTCCTCACTGTCAGCTGCAGGGAACGTGGGCTCCAACCCCATGTCCCTCAGGCTGCTGGCGTGTCCCAGGCCCAAGGATGGGCTCTCCCAGTGCTGGGTGCTGAGGACTTTTTGTCCTCCTCCTTCATGTCCCACGTTGCCCTCAGCACTGCTCGGGTGCTTCTCCTCTCTGCTGAAGCCCCCGCTGCTTGTTTCCCTGCTCTGAGGAGCTCACACTGGTGAGAGAGGAGCCTGCAGGACAGAAAGCCAAAGCATTTCTTTGCTGCAGGAGCAGGGGGAGGGGGGGGGCAGGAATGTAAAATATTTCCCATTCCCCTTGATTCCTGCATCTCCATGTGTCACACCCTCAGGAGCGAGACGGGCTGGCCAGGGGGTCCCAGGAGGGGAGTGTCCGCAGGGTCCTGCTGCCAGCATGGTCTGCACCCCCTTCCAACCCCCAACATCTCTCACACTCCATTGTCCCACCCAACAGCAACACTTCTGCACTCCCAGCCTGAGCCAGCACCTAAAGCTCATCTGCAGCTTCAGCCCAGTCTGAGCAGCCCCAACCTTGGGCCGTGTCACTCGCCCCTGCCACCCATGGTGGGGCCAGGGGGAACCTGCTGGAAGCTACAGCTGCTCCTGGCCCAGTTCTCAACAATTTGGATGCTGTGAAGAGCTCAGTTAACCCTCTGCAGGCTGCTCTGTGTGCAGGGGGAGGGGAGATAGCTGCAACACATCATCATCCTGGGAGCTGGCAGGAAGCTTTGGAGAAGTACAAATATGGATTATAAGTAGCAGCAATTCATTCCTGATGTAAGGACCTCCAAGGCTAACATCAGATCCAAAGTGTGCAGGAGCCCAGGTACTGGTTAGAAACAAGTGGATGTCAGCAGCACTGGTGCCAGTGTGGCTGTCCAGGCAGGAGGTGTCCTGCAGCTCTGCTCTGTGGACACAGAGTGTGCTAGCAGTGAGAACTTGAAGGGGAAGAAGGAAGAGAAGGGTGTATCCTCAGGGAAGATGGGACATAATGGGTGGGAAATGGATGCACCATGTCTCAGACTGGCTGTTTCTCTGCCTCGTCTTGCTCTCCTGCCCTGTCTCACATCATGTGTTCTGCTCATCCTTTGCCCATCTTTTTGTTCCCTGTGCTTCCTTTCCTTACCCTCCTGTTGCATCATGCCTCCCCACGTACCTGAGCACACATTCCTCTTCCTGGGCATCAGGGGGGTGATGGTGATCAACCACAGTCCCCAGCTGTAGGCAAGAGGTGGTCCTGCAAGAGCCATGGCAGCCCATGGCATGGAGTCTACTGGGCACCAGTCTGGGGAAACTGGGAGCATCTGCCTAGACTGAGGGCTCCATGGGGACTTCCTTCACCAGCAGCGAGGCTGGGATCATTGTCCATGGGATGCCTGCAGCTCTGGAAATGGCCTGAGTAGTCACCCCACTGAACCATCCTGGGCACAGGGATGCTTCAAGGGAATGAGACCAGGGAGGAGGGCAGCAGCCAGCCCTTTGGCACCATCACAGCTGCCAGCAGAAAGCGGGGTCCAGCCTAATTCCTTAAGAACAACACTGAGGACCAAGGCTGTTAATTCAGGCTTCCCACACTAATGCTTCTTCTGCTTCGTTCCCTCCCTTCCCTCTAACAGAGTTCTCACTTGGAACACACTGTTAAATCTTGCTCCTGTGACAGGAAAACACGGCTTCATCCAGGGTGCACAGAGAGAGTCCTTTAGCCTCCCAGGTTTCTGAATGGGAGGTTGAGTCAGGGTTGCTCCAGTTTTCAAGGAGACAGAGCTCAACATTGGACCCAACTTCACGGCACATGATGAAAGTGTTACAAAAGTAAGCAGACAAGACTAAAAAAATGGGATGAGGTGAAGGATGCTTTCAGTATCCCTCACAACTCAAGATATTCTGTGATTCTGTGACCAAACTATAGATGCCTTCCAGCTTGAGGCATTCTATGATTGATTCTAGGATCCAGCAGACCATCAACAGCAGAGTGGGGAGAGATCTGGGCCTGTCTGACATGTCCATCACAAGACTGGGGGTATAGTGGACATGGACATGCCCTGAGGGATGCCAGCTCATGTGCTTGAGCTCTGGGCCCAGGTCTGAATATGCCCAGTAAAGTCTCTTAGCTATTTTCCAAGCCTCTCTGCTCCTGCTGTTGCCCCTTGGTTCCATCTGTAGGAAATTCTCACCAATCATCTGAGAGACTCGCTGCCACCATCGTGGAGGAGGTGGTAGCAGGGAAGATAAGGATTTGTTACCACCTTTGCTTTCCATGCTCTATAAAAATAATTAAAAAACCTTTAGAGGCTGGTGCTGCATTCACAGACCAGCCATGAGCTTCCCTAAAAAGGTGGTACCATCTCACACAAAGTTGCAGTACCCAGAATGGCAGAGTGAAGAAGACAAAGTATGGAAATCAACACTGGTAGCCCTTCCTATCTGGACCTCTCTATGCTTTGAATAGAAAAAATAAAAGCAGTATTCTCCTTTTCTTTTCTTTATAATCATCTTAATGAAGACCAATGTATTATTTGATTCGTCTGTCTTTTAAAATTCATTAAAATTTGTTCTGAATTTAAAACTTGAGAAAGATGGGGTAGGTTTCAGCTCTAAATGAAAACTCCCAAACTTCAGGGACTAATTCAATCCACACCTAGCATGCATCTTACATCTGAGACCATCATGGTCAGTGGAGAGCTGGTCAGTACAGACAATGAAGCCCAGTGAGCAATTCAGGTCACCAGTCCCCAAGGCTATGGGCTCAGCTCAGTTGCCCAGACACACATGCTGGGGTGCACAAGAATTTTATGTGGTGCTGTGAGAAAAGACCCATCACAGAGAAGACCCGAAGTCTTTTGCACTGTTGTCCAGAAGCCAGAAGGGACACCAAGAAGGTCTCAGGTGATAAACACTAAACTGCTGCTTTGCTTCATGTGTTGACACCTAGATGTAGACACCTCAGCTTAGTGTCCTACATGGAATCTTGACTTTTTGACAGTAACTCACTGCCTCCTGCTCAGTCCTGATGTCTGAAGGGCTGCTGAGAGCCTCATTTACTCTTGTTCTCCCCTTACCTGGCAAGATAAGTCCTGAGATGGCACCACTGTGAACAAAAATTGCTCAAGGACTGCTTTCTGCCCCATGGTCTAGAGTTGTGGCATGCCTCATAGCCATGCAGGTAAGCAACCTCCCCCAAAACTAAGTGTGAGTGCATTTGTCCCCTCAGTTCAGAGTGCTGCTTTTCAGGGTTATATCCACTTTTTTAAGACAACAGAATTTTTTAAGGCCAGGATGAAATGTGACTGAAATTTTCTAAAACTCTGGGAATTCTGTATAATGAAGGGGAATCACACCCACAGGGTTTCTTCCCTCAGACCAGAAGCTTTTCATGGGTACCCTGCACGTGACAACTCTACACAGCTAAGGCAAACTTGCTAAGCCCAGAAGTGCCAGATTTTCTGAGAGCTGACTGGGTTTTGCCCTTTCATCCCACCTTGGCTTCACATTGTAAAAATGCAGATGCTTAGGAAATTGCCTCCAGGTGTTGAGTGATCTGAGCTTCACAAAAATAATAAACCTTGATCCGAGGTAGATGACCTCCTTGTCAGCATACAATCTTTAGGCTTGCAGAAGAGAACTGAAAGGGTCTTTTTGCATTCCCTTGCTGCAGCTGCAGTGCTCTTCTGGAGAGTCTCAGAGAGACTCAGAATTGCTCCATTTTCTTAGAATCATAGAATGGTTTGGGTTGGAAGGGACCTAGAAGATCATTTCATTCCAGCCCCCCTACAAGGGTGAGGACAAGCCATTCTATGATATCCTCTTTGGATGTGAACCAAAAGCATCTGAGCTTCCTCTCTTGATTTCTTCAGCCAGGAGAAAGGATGATCCTATTTCATTTTCTCTTGGGAGTTCTGTGTTTTTTGAATTCTGGAAGTTTTTACACAGAGGCTCTCTATAATGACACTCTTTTTGCCCCATGTCTCCCAACAGGGCAAAATATGCATTATGCACTCAGTGGTAGCCCAGCAACTACTGCCCAACTGCCTTTATGGCCCATACAATATTCACTATGCTGCCAGGTTCAACAGTGCTGGAAAACATCCACTGTAGATGCAGTTTCACTGTAGAAATTGTTTAGAGCCTGCAAAGCTTTAGGCAGAGTATATGGGAGTTTTTTCTTCTACAAAAACCCTGAGGGTTAGTAGTGTCTGTTCACCATTCAGGAGGCAAGAAATGCTTCCAGCACGTGGAAACAGTGAAGAGCATCCATCTGGGATCCCTGAGATGAGATACTACATCTTGTAATGTACTGGCAGTCCTTTTTCTCCTCTTACAGCAGACATGGAGAGGTAGCAGTTGTGTCCCTGTACATCATCACCCTTAGCAACAAAACACATTAACTCAATGCTGCTAACGAGCACCGAGTGAGCACTGGAACAGGAAGCTGTGTTGGCATTGAAAAGGTCCCAGTTATCAGGCTCCATGTTGCTTAATTGCCAGGGCTGTGTGGGAAGAGCTGCTGCAACGTCTCTATCTAGTATGGACATGACTGGCAGGAATACACTGCTCCTCTGGAATGTCAGTTACTGCAGGAAACAATTATCCCCTCTGAATATTCAAAATATGTCAAAACATTCTTCCTTTTCCCCTCTTAGGGCTCATCAAAGCTGTGAGTGTGTCAACATCACTCCACCTACTCGGAGGCAGCTCTGGAATATCTGATTCACGGGCATTTCTCTTGCTCGGCGTTGGGCCTTGGGCAGCTGTAGCCAACCCAAGCCTTTGCAAGACATACAGGCCAAAAAAAGGGATTTTGCCAAACTAAGGGTGATCTGATCAGCATGTGCCACCAGTATAGCCCTTTCCTGGCCAACCTAAGGTGCCCATGTCCAAATTTCCTGCAGCCCTGGACTAGGCTCATTCCAAAACTGTGCTGAGCGTGTCTGGGAGAGGGCCAGCTGACCCAGGGCAACAGCACATGGAGGGCAATTGTCCTAACAATTTAATAGCATGGGTGATCACGTTCTAGATCCTGGGCCTGGGTCCTGACACTTTAATTTACTAACAGAGGTTGAGCCAGTGAGTGGTAACAACAGGAACATCCAGTTAACTGGCCTGATGGTATATCATGGATTATTATGTCTCACCTTGCTTCCCTTTCATAGGGGTTTGCCTAGGGCATCTCTACTAGGAAGACATCCAATCTTGATCTGAAAACATCAAGAGACAGAGAATCCAACCTTACTTTTGGTAAGTAGTTCCCAGGATTAATTACTTTTACTATTAATAATGCATGCCTGGGTTTCTTTGTATGAATTTGTTTGGCTTCAGGTTCGAGCCGTTGGTTCTTGCTATGCTTTCTCCACTAGATGAAGGAGATCTTTTGCATGTGGTATTATCTTGTTGTGGTGGTACTTGTACACTTTAATCAAGTCATGTCTCCATCTTTTTGATAAGGTAAGCAGAGAGATCCCTTCCAGGCTTTCACTCCAGAGAGACATTTTCTCTCATCCTCTCTCTGACCTGTCTCCAACTTTTCCCATTTAAAACACGGGCACCAGAACTTTTTGCACTGTGCCAATATTAGTCTTACCAGGGCAGTGGGGAGAGATAAGATAAGCTCCCCACTCCTACTGACTACTTCCTTGTTCATACATCCATGAATCACATTATCCCCTTTTGCTTTACACTAGGAGCTCACGTTGCTGCCCTTACATCCAGCCCGTGGGCCGTGATTTCCATGGCTGCCTGCTGTCTTCACAATAGGCTCCACTCCTGGTTCCTTCAGGAATGCCTAGACTCAGAGACATCTTTAAAATTAAGTCTTCTGCACTGTCTGTGTTATCACGGCCTGGGAGCGTGTTGCAAAGTGGAATCCCTCAGCTCCTCGGGTTAGATTCCTGGGTGTGGAACAAAGAAAATAAGTAAGAATTGTTCCTTAGAAAATGCATGACAAAATTCTCCTTAATGTTAACAGCAGTGGGATCAGCTCATGGCATTTGTTCATAAATATGAACCTGTAACTACATTTTTCCAGCTCCACAAAAGGTGAAATCCATGCTGCTTTAATCCTCTCTTCATATACAAGACCTTGTGACTGCTGTAACCAGCGAACACACGTTGGATCCTTCCCACTGCTACTGACAGTATTTTCTCACCTTAAAAAAAAAAAAAAAAAAAATTAAAAAAAATCAAGTCTAACCTGTCTTTCCAACAAAGATTTTCTGCTCATTAAAATCTGAGAACGGCTGCGTGGATTTCAGCTGGATAGGCAGAAAGTATCTCATTCATCCCAAAGGCAAGTGCAGCCTGCACGGTTAAGCCAGCACGATGAATTTTTTTTTTTAAGTCAAATCAGAGCTATTCTTTGAAGGGCTGTGATGGTGCAATCATCAAGGCATTTTTCATGCTGGCAAGAAAAGACACAAAGCAAACTGACCTGATGCATTTTCACAGTTGTTTGGTTTTTTTAGATGTGCAGATTGAAAGAACAGCCCTGCAACTTTTACAGGAGTGATCCTTCCATCTTTGGCCCTCCTCATTTCGATGAGAGTTTCTGCTCGGAAAAGGATGTCAGGATTTGCCTTGTGCTGCTGTTTTCTGCCAGTGATTTTTTTTTTTCCATGCAAATATGAGGTCGTACTGATGTCATAACACCAAGAGATCAGTCTCGTGGGCTCATTAACTGGGGACAAGCATCTAAAAGTCTCCAGGTTTTTGTGGCTAGCCAAGGATTGCAGTGTAAACCCAAACACAATTCATACTGGTGCTTGAAAGAAGAAAGGACTTTCAAGTTCATCTGAAGCTGTTGATTCCTGTGCACAATTACACCAACTGCCATTCAAACAGGACCTGCTCATTCTAAGGAAGGCTACATTTTTTGTCTGAAACTACTTTTAGAGACTAACTGCAGTCAGAGTTGATGCAGCTGCCACTGTCAGATGTTCCTGTGAAATTAAAAGGTGATTATTTCCGCAGAGCCGGGACGTGCCCCGCAGTGCTCAGGAGGAGGGACAGTTCCCAAGGCCCATGAGGGGGTGGCTCTTGGTCAGGGCTGAGCACAAGGCTGGGATGTTTGTGGAGACTTGTACCTCTGTCATATGCATCTCACCCTGGTTTGTTTGTATTGTCCCAGGTCCCTGCAGCACACCCAGCGTGTGAATTACAGTCATAGAATCACAGAATGGTCAAGATTGGAAGGGACCTTAAAGACCATCAGGATCCAATCCCCCTGCCATGGGCAGGGACACCTCGCACCAGACCAGGCTGCACAAGCCCCATCCAACCTGCCCTTGAACACCTCCAGGATGGGGCAGCCACAACCTCCCTGGGCAACCTGGGCCAGTGCCTTCCTGCCTTCATGGGGAAGAATTTCTTCCTGATGTCTGACCTAGATCTCCCCTTTTCCAGTTTAAAACCATCAGCCCTTGTCCTGTCACTGCCCTCTCTGGTGAAAAGCCCCTCCCCAGCTTTCCTGGAGCCCCTTCAGGCACTGGAAGGTGCTCTAAGGTCTCCCTGGAGCCTTCTCTTCTCCAGGCTGAACACCCCAACTCTCCCAGCCTGTCTCCACAGCAGAGCTGCTCCAGCCCTTGGATCATCTTTGTGGCCCTTCTCTGCACCCTCTCCAACAGCTCCATGTCTTTCCTGTGATGAGGGCTCCAGAGCTGTACATGGTACTCCATGCCTCTTAGTGATGTATTAAACTAATCCAGCTCCATCACATGCATTTGGGATGTGGTTTTGCAGTCAAAGAGGAGAGCCCATCCCTCTTTGATGGCCAGTCCACCATGTACCCATGCAGGCACATTCTCTCTGAGCTTCCTAAAAGTTTAAAACAGGAAAGTAAAGTGAATCCTGTTTTATATAAACACAGCAAGAAGGTGAAAACCTGTGTTAATTATAGCTTGGCCACATAGTACTGTATAAGGCAAGGGTGGGTTTTTCTCTGTCAAGCCAGTGGTGGCTGTGCCAGTGGCTGGGTGGCAGGAGGTGTGTTATCCCATGGGAAACCTGACCTGGGGAGTTCCCAGGCAGGAGAGTGAAGCGAGGCCACACTGCCCAGATGTCTGTTAGGCCACCCATCAGAGACCTCACTCAGCCAAATATTATCTTCCAAAGTACTGGTGTCTGCTCAGGGCTTGGAAAACAGTTAGAAATACTGGTTGGATCCCTCCGTTGCTTAAAAACTTGGTGTGATTCCTCCACTGAGAGAGGACTCAAAATAGCCATATGCAAAACATCACCTCCCAGCCTCAGCCACGCCTGGGAAGCTGGAGTGTGGCATTCTGTACATGGATCGTGTCCAGGGACTAGAAACACGTGGCCAGCAGAGGTCAGGTATGGATTTGAACAGTTTGAGAACAAAAGTGGCTCAGAAGTATTCATTTGGCTGGATAATGTCTCTGGATACTTGGGGATGGAGTGTTGTTTGGTGCTAGTGTGCAGAACTGGTCTGCCTGCCCTTGAGATGTTACAGTTTGCTGCTGTCTGTGATGGTATTTCCATCCTTATTTCCTGTGTTTCTCTTACTAAGTATTGGTTTTATGTCAAATCTCATATTTTCACAAAATCACAGAATTGTCACAGTTGGGAAAAACCTCTAAGATCACTGAGTCCAACCATCCACCCAGTGGACCTTTTGCCTCAGTGATGAACATTAGGCTATGTGGAAAATCATAATTCATGAACAAGATGTATAAATTTCCCTTCCTTCCCCTGTTCTGTCTTCTTTTTCTGGTTTCTTTCTTTAGTTTTCCCTTCCCTTCTCTCCCTCCCTCCCTCCCTCCTTGTTTCTCCCTTCTCTCTCCATTATTTTCCTCTCTCTTCTCTGTCTCCCTGTTTCTCTGCCCCTTGTTCTCAGACTCTCAGGCCTGTTCTGTGAACTTGGATACACTGGATGACATAGTTCCACCCACGGATTCACCCTCCCTGAAGCCATTCACAGTCAGACTTGCCACTGCATGTTCCTCTCCTTTCTGAAGCTGAACAAATGGCACAGAAAGAACCGAAACAACTTAAGATTTCCTTTCTAGCATCTTTTGGCTGCCACAATCACTGAGCGAGAGTTGTGTTCTGCAGATACAGAGAGCAGCTTCTGTTGCACAGAGGTGGGAACCTGGGGTGGGTTCGTCCTGAGGGATAAATTGCCTGTGGCTGTTCCAGAGGGGCTGGGCAGCAAACTGGGCAGTGCTGATGTCCTGGCCAGGAATGGGGCAGGCACAACCTTCCTGGGCAACCTGTGCCAGTGCCTTCCTACCCTCATGGGGAAGAATTTCTTCCTGATGTCTGACCTAACTCTCCCCTATAGATGAACCATGTTTTAGGAGAAGGGCACTCAGGACAAGGAAGAAAGCACAGCCCTGGGTGCAGGGCTGCCCTTGACAGCCATTTGCAGTCTTCATCATGAGCATCCCAACAGGAGAGGTATTTGTTTAAGTTTCCCCTTTAAAACCATGTTTTGTTTGTGTTACAGAATTTCCTGATGTAATTTTCTGACCTCAAGAATTAGAAGAATTAAGAGGAATTAATCTGGACGAGCAGACCTCCTGTGAGGCCTTTTTCCTGCTCTCAGCCAGAGTACCCAGAATTTTGTATCTCAGAAAGTAAAGTTCAACACAACTAAGGATATCATATATTGACACTTCAGAGCTGTAGCAAGGCCAGGGTCGGGGGTGGGGAGGAGGAAGGACAACAAGACCTGTTGGCTCCTGGTGGATTGGCAAGCAGTTCTCGTTGCAGGGAGCTCAAAGAGGAAAATCAGGTAATTCCTGCTTCCAAACGTCTTGTTATTCTCTGGAAATGTTGTATATGGAAGAGTACTGCCCACAGGCCTCCATCTACATTGGGACTGATTTGTGTAAACAAGTGAGGGAGAGTCCCTCCTCTGGAGAGCTTGCAGTCCAGATAGGGATGAAGGCTACGGGAGGAGACAAAGTCACCAGCAAAGCCCTGGTCAGCCAGGACAACCCTGCTCTTCTGCACTTCCAGGCTGGTCTTCTCCAGGTCATGCCTGAAGAGCACGTGAGGTCCTACAGACCTGGCTAATAATAAACAACTCCTGGTTGCAAGTCAAGGTCTGAAAACTGCATTTCCTTGAAATGCTTGGGTTTATGGCTTTTCCAACCCAGCATTTTAAACATGAGCTGAGGCTTATGATAGTACCTTGTGCCTCCACTATCAGAGGCTGCAAGTATGTGTGAAAAACAGGTAATATAATTTGCAGAAAGAAACATCTCAGTAAATGCCTAATTATGCCATTTAAACTATGCTGGCTGGAGCCCTGGGCTATATTCCACTGCTTGAATTTCTGTACATCCTTGATATTAAAGCTGCTTAAACCCATGCCAGGAGCAACACTGGATCTGTCAACCAGAGAGGGAGGCTTCTTTGTCCAAAGCTAAAGATGCGTGAAGCCTCAGATAGCTTTTCACTTTCAGCTGCTCTGCTTCAGTCGTGGAGAGGCTGTGTGAGAGATCCAAAGCCCACTTGTAGGATTGTGCCCTCTATTTGTGTCCTATGTACCACAGGTATCACCAGTACATGATATCTGGGCCATGCAGAGACACCAGAGAGCCATCCTACTTGTGGTTTTCTTTGTGCTTTGAGGGCACTGGAGCCAGTCCTGCACCCTGAACAAATCAGTGAAGCTCTGCCAGCCCAGGCCAGTGTCTGAGTTTGAACTGAATCAATTGCAAAAGATTCCAGTACAATGCTAGATGTGTTATCAGCATAATAATGTAAATCTCCTTTGTAGTGCACTTCTCAACATAGCTCTGGCTCTTTAAAGTGACTAGAAGAACAGCTTCTCCTCATGGTTAGGTAAATACTTGCAAGGTGTCTTCAAGTTGGGAATATTGTCCAGAAGATAATCACATGGGAATGACTATTCCACCTTCTTTTGGGGGAAAAAAAAAAAATGGTTGAAGAGAAGGTGATCAACTAATGTGTCAACAGGAGAGTCAAAAATTGCCATAAATAAAAGGAGCTTTGTCCAGATCCCCATGTAAAATCTTTCACCTTCTCTGCATTTTCGAAGAGGTTAGGAAAAAAAAACACCCCACACTTCAAAACATGATTTTTTTAGTAGTCCCATTAAATGATGCCTGCTCAGTCAAAACACTTGTTTGTTCTCAGTTTATCAAAACTGAGCTGAAACGTAAATATTGCTCCTTCCATGAAACTTGCTGGTGGGCCCTTGCTTTGGTGGTCATCACACAAAGAACTCAAATGTGCTTGGACTCTAAAGATGCCTTGGCATATTTTTGCCAGAAGGGATGCAGTATTTTGGGGATGTAAAGTAATTTCAACTGTCTTCCGAGAATTCCTTGCAGGTGGAGAGTGATGATAAATCTCTACACTTCCTTACAGGGTTTAGGGTTGCTGCGTGCTGTTTGAACAGCTGCACTTGTCCCATCCCTGAAGGTGGCTGCAAGTCACTGGAGGAGGAGGCAATCCAGGCATGTATCATTCTAAAGTGACAGGCAGGATGAGTTATTTGGCCTTTTTCCTTTTTTTGCCACTGATAAATCCATGTTTCTGTTAGCAATACTGAACATGCTGTCATGACTGGAGAGTTCCAGCAACTGATCGTGGCGCTCAGTGCATCCCTGGTGGAACAGAAAAGATTCTCTCCCTGTCCCAGCTCAAACTTCCTAATATCCAAATCTCTCTAAACTCCCTTCAACCCCCAAAAGGGACATTTCATGCAGCAAACTCCACTGCTCTGTGACTTGGGGAACTTAGCAGTTACAGCTTTCCTGCAGGGCCCTAACTGGAGGATTCTTGTCCAGTCATTCAGTAAAGAAGGGATATGTAGCCCCTTCTCAGAGGGCTTGCTTAGAGTGAAAACTTGATAGTGGTAATTCCCATTTTTATTCATCAAGTGATCCAGGAAAGCATGATCTCTTCCAAGAGAGGGAAGTCTCTTCAGTCTGCCCTTGTGTTGCTACAGGCTGAAGTCCAGGTAATTCCCCAGGCAGCAAGCACACCTCCATACTGAGTGCTCTTGCAGAGGAACCTCTACTGCTGCTTTTCTCCAGGGGACCTTACTGATTGAGAGTGACCATCTCTGTGGAGCTGAATTTGATTCAATCCAATCCGTGACTGGCATATGACATTGGATTTAAGCAAGTTTGGTTGGGTCTGTGGTGGTGGCAATGATCTGGTCAACATCCCCATGTTTGGACACCTCCCAGGCTGCTGTGCAGAGTCTCAACTCACTGGTGGCTTTCAGCTTTGCTGAGTCTCACTAGGACTCCTCCCAGGACACATCAGGCACAGACTCTGGGTGGAATCAGATTCACCTACATTTCAATGTTTATAAGTTGGCTTTAGGCTCCCTCTGCCATCTGTGGTGCCAAAGGAGCTCTCCAAGGGGGTATTTTTCACATTCAAAGGGAAATGTCAAAGTTAGAAAAGGAAAGGAGTTTCTTACAACTTCCTGTTTTACATCTAATGACTTCAAAGGATGCCCAGAAAAGCAGCTGAGACTTAGGTGACTAAGTTTATGTATCTGAATTTATAGAATCATAGACTCAATGTTTAAGGTTGGAAGGGACCTTTGAGATCATCGGGATCCAACCTCCCTGCCAGGAGCAGGGACACCTCCCACTGGACCAGGCTGCACAAAGACTCATCCAACCTGGCTTTTTAATTTAAGTGGTCTGATATCTGTCACCTCCATCTGTTAGTCCTTCGTGGGTGCAAAGGCCCACAAGCCCATTGCTGCTGGCCCTTAGAACACTCACAGCTCCCAGACAGGACATCTTGATCATTGAAGCACAGAGAGCTCTCCAGGGAAGGTGATGAGTTTGTGATGCCACAAAACAGATCTACAGGAGCACATGGTGAGTTAGCACTTACACACAGAGACGGGCAAGTTTTGCATGGGTTTTGTTGCTTTTCATCCCAAAGACTGAAAAAACAAACAAAAACAAAAAAGAAGTTCAGATGGTTTAGTTGACCAGAAACTTTGTGACTGCTGTTCTACTTCCACCAGTGCATCTGTTGGAGGTGAGCAGATACAACAGTCCCAGATGAGAGCCATGTTTTCAAAGTCTATGTCAACCTAAGTAGCCTCCAAAGACTTCAAAGCCATCTGTGGTATACCCTGTTGAGTGCTGGACATATAAATATTATGGATATTTAGTTCCTGGTGAAATAATTTGGGTATTGGCTCTTCAATAAATTACAATTCTAAATCTCTTCATTCACTCACATCTGTATTTCAAAGATGTTTTAAAATCTGAATCTGGTTTCAGATCTGAAGTATACCAAGCTACTGCCAGAGAGGACTTGCTTACAATTCCCATCCTAAATGCCACATAAACTTTGGACTACACAGTGATTTAAATCATCAGCTAGAAAGCAAAGCTTTCTCAAGGTGTTTCTCAAATTACTAACCTAGATAGACTTGATGCATTCTATATGTAGAGATAAATCCTTTTATCCTATTTTGTACTGTTTTGTTTATGTAACAAGTAAAAGGCTGTTCTGCATCATAAAAGAAAGCTAAAGAGACAAAACTAACCACAGCTGACCAAAGCTGAAAAACAGGAAAGCCACTGGGGAAAGAGAAAAAAGGAATTCTAGTTATTTTACATAACAGATGGCAGCATAACAGAAAGCAGCTGATGGTGGTAGCCTAAAGGAATTTTCCCGTGTCAGAAGGAGAATAAAATTTAGGATATACAAACCCCCCCCCCATTAAATGAGCTTCATAAAAAAAAGTGGTTTATGTACATATAAATGTGTGGACATAAACATATAGATCTATACAAACTTCAACGTTAGTTGCACAGACGCGTGAGAGAAAATAGACTAAAAATTGTGTTAGCATTGTACTTTCCTTACCTGCTAGACAGTGTTTACTGCTCCTTTCTTTGGAGCACCTTGTTGCTCTCCTGCTCCAGGAAGGAGAAAGCCCTCCAGGGCTCTCTACATTTTCATCTACATACTCATTAGGGTTCCCGTGTCCCTGTACTCCCTCCTTCCTACACCTACATTCTACTCAGCCCCGGAATGTGGTGCCCCACATCCATTGCACCCTCCTGCTGGTCTCCTCCTAAAACCTTTTTTTTCCATGCTGCTCTTCTGCCTGGAATCACAGTTTGCAAAGCAAATCTCACCCAGTGAGCAGAACCCACCAAGCCTGCTGGGGCAGACCCAGCAGACAAGAAGTGCTGCACCTCATCTCTCCGAGCTGCCTCTGCCCAGGCAAGGAGCTTTCAGGCTGATTTGTGCTGCCTGTTCAGGCCAGAGATACTTCATGTATGACCTTTGGCATCTGTATATCTTGCCTGGGCTATTCATCCACTTTATGGCTCACTCTCTATGACCTTTTTTCCCCGTGAAGGGCGGATGAAATATTCTCAGCAGTGGCATCCCCCCTCCCACTCTGGTTCCCAACTGGCCTGGCCTGTTCCCCAAACACACCCATCACAGGAGGCTTAAGGTTTATGACAGGGATAAGACAAAACAGTTAAGGCAAGAGACTTGATTTGCCTCACCAGAAGGTCCTGGGGAGCTGAGGGCCATAAAAGCTGACAAAGACATCTGAATCCAAATATCTTATCTGAACATGATACACAATATCCAAAGGAAGATAAGTTGCAGTGAGGAAGCCCTGAAAAAGGGCAGCACAGAAAAGAGAAAGGAGAACATGAATCATCTCATGCAACAGCCTGGAGTGATGTTGCTTGGAGGTTGATGGGCTCAAGTAATTTTGGGCTGTGTGCATACAAAGTCTGACCCTGTTTGCAAGTTGTTCTGGCCTGCCATTTGGGGTATAAAGGAAAAACAGCTGCTGATCTAGTACCACTCGACCTAGCACTGAACACACCTCCATTATAACTGTTAATGTCATGCTTAGTAATTGTTTCTCTGGGGTACATCATTGCACCACAAAGGGAAGTGGTTATTATCAACTAGATTCATTATTCACTAAAACCTGCATGGAGGAGTTTTCCATGCACCAGCCTAACTCCATTCTGGCTGAAATCAATGTGTTTTGTTTTGTTTGTTGGGGTTTTTTTGCCCCCCAATGTATTCAACTAGAAGCAAACCAAGGCCTGAGATCTTTGGGAAAACCCAGCAACAGAAGGAAGCTTTGCCTTGTTGAGAATCATTTTTCTCAGATTTTGAAAAAAGGTGAAGTTTTAGCAGCCTGAGAAGAAAATAGATGGGCTCAGCATAAAAATCCTGATGTCATCATTCCTAAATGGGAAGTGCTTCCATCCAAATCCCAAGAAACAGTCTGTTGAATGCTCTGCTCAGCATCACTGTACCCTCAACAGAGGTTTGGGCTGTGTGGCTCTCATCCCAGCTCCTACCATTGCTGAGGTCAAGGAAGGGCACAGGTGGCTGTTGTCACCAGCCCTTTCCAGGCTGGGGTGGTGCCTGGCTACAGTTCTTTCCTCTTTACAACTACAAAGCTACCCTGGCTCAAAGCTGAGCAGAAAACCTGACAACTATTTTATAGGGGGACTTTTTTCCCTCAACGGTTAATTTTTCCACTCACTTTTCTCCCCTTATATTTTAATGAAGAAATATTCCCTGTTACTGTTTATTTGCTCCTGCCTATTTAGACTCCCTGTTTATCCATCACAACTTGATTTGTGAAGCTTGAAATGCATCAGATTCTAACTTGGGCCCACAGTCTCACTCACTAATGGGCATTAGGTATTTCATTTTTCCAGAGCATGTGCCACACATGAACCCCCTCAGCAGTTTATTCTCTGTGTGTCATATACATGAGTTTACAAATAGTGTGTGTCAGCTGACAGAAGATCACACAAAGAATTCAACGTTTGAGGATGCTGTCTGGATTTCTGATCTCTGGGAAACTTTGGTCCAAAAGTCAATGCAGGTCTTAGCCCCTCCCATACAGGCAGCATTTCATTTCTGACAGAGCAGCACAATTCAGACATGAACTTTGCTTCAGCTGTTCCAGACAATGCAGTCAAGAACAAACTGGTGGCTTGATCTTCTGTGAGATGGGAAGGTGAAGTACGTTCTGCCTAGCAGTGGAGGACTGCTCAGGTGTTGCATATCAAAGGTAGTGAACCAATAACAGGAGACACGCAGACTTAACTGTGAAGAGCTGCAATATGCCCTGATGAGCTCTGGAGTCTGCAATCTGTCTGTAAAGCAATCCCCTGCAAGATGTGAGAGGCTAGGCCAAAGAGCTAAAGCTCAAAAAGAGTAAAGGGATCTTACCTGAGTTCCAATGCTGTTTTAGGCTGTTTCACAGAATCATTGGGCTAGAAGGGACCTCTGGAGACCATCTGGTCCAAGATCCTTGTTCAGAGCAGGGTCAAGATTTCCTCATCTGAACTGCAAGCTCAGTATTAATTTGGTTCAGGAGTTCACTGATGTCTACAAAGATCCCTGAGATCCTTGAAAGGGAAGCACTACATCAATAAAATGCATGTGACAACTATCTAGCTACTTATCTATGCAACTTTGGTACCTGCATGCTTAAACATGTGTATATGTGTATTTATGTATCTGCATCCCGAGGATGTCTGCATGAATCAACACCCTTGTTCTATTCACAACTTTTATTATGGTTTATTATGTATTTGCACTATCAGAGCAGAGTTTTAGGTTACAGAGTTAAGATCTCTTGTTTACTCCTATCTGGATCCTCAGTACTTATCATCATTTGGATCACCCAAGTGCCCTAAGCAAAGGGGTACCTTCTCCTTCTCTTCCCCACTCCACCAACATCCCCCCACCTACATTTTCTGGGGAAGGATGCCATGAGTCCTTGGTGCATCCTAAGTGAATTAGGTGCAGCCTGAGCACCCTGCTGGTTGGGACACACAAACACATATGACAGACATTAATGAAAATAAGCTGAGTCAACAGCCCAGTGCCTGTCATCTCACACTTGAGGATCAGCTGAGCAGATGAAAGCCCCTTTGCTCAGGTGCCTCAGGGATGTGGGGCTCTAGCACTGTGTTAGGCTGTCTGAGCCACTGAATCCACAGGAACCAACCTCTGGAATAGAGATAACTAAAGTCTTTCTCAGCTTGGACCCAGGTTTTGGGTATGTAGCCTAGGACCTAGAGAGAATGAGGTCCAGATTTTTTATGTGTGCCATTTGGTTTGACCTCACACAGGCAGAGACAGGTCCTGAAGCTTGGCCTTTGGGCCAGATTTGTAGAAGGCACTGTGATGTTTGGGTCACATTTTGATTTTATTCCCTTTTCAAACAAGGTACTGGCAACCTGGCTTCTGCACGGGAACGGATCGGCTGCAGAGCACTTAACAACAAACGTGTTTGAAAATGACACCCACAGCCAGATCTGCAGATCTGCACACCCTGCTCTGCCAAAACAAACCTCAGTGCAGAGCACAGGCCTCTGCAGAAGGCAGCAATAAGATGGGATGTACAATTCTTTTTTATTTACCTTTTCTCATTAACAAAATATTGGAACATACCCTTACCCATCAGATCAGAGTGAACCAGGCCAGCTGAGCAAGTTTAGTCTAGCAAATACCATCTGATGTGGATCCTAAAGAAGATCTCTAAAGTATATTGAAGAGCTGCAGAAATAAACGTTGTAAAGGCTGCCATCTGGCCAGAGTGGTCCACATGTGTATACTTGCATTGGGTGGGAGAAGAATGACTATTATTTTCCTGGGTTACTGCAGGAGCTTTAAGGAGAGTTTCATTTCTCACACCATAAGCTCCAGCTGCCATCATGGCTGTGGTGCCACATCTGTAGCACCATCACCATGAGGAATCACAAATGTTCCCTGAAATAAGGAGCTTTGTAAATAAAACCAGTATTAGAAAGCATTCAAAACACAAGAATCCTGCCTACTCTACACATGTAATAATGAGGCCCCATGGGGCAGCAGTCTGTCACCTGTGGAGGAGCTGGTGTCTGTGGTACTGCTGGACATAGGCGTGAAAACAAAGCAAGAATGTAAGTAAAAGGGCAAACAAGTGAGGAAAACCTTCTAACAGGGAAGGTCTTAGAGGGTGATGGCCTCCAAATCCAGTCAGCAGATTGCTGGGAGTTTACAGAGCTGTCACTTCAAGTCAGTTGAACCAAGCAGTCTTGGTTTTGTTTTTAGTGAAAGACTTGCTGAGAAGATGGCTGTGAAGCAGCAAGGGCTGACTCTGCTGAGGCAAGGCAGTACAGCTGGAGCCTGTTTTAGAGGTAATGAGCTGAGAAATGGCAAAGACACAGAAACTATGGCTGATTCTGAAGAAACAGCAGCTCTTTCTCCTGCTATATCATCTTCTTCCTGGCTTCTCTGTTTCCTTTCCCCTTGCTCAGCTTTAATGAGTGATGCTGGATTATTTCCACTATGTCACAACTGTCACAGACTATGTCTTCCAGTTTGCTTCTCCCTTCTGCTATTGCAGCCACTACTAACACACCCCAGAATGGCTGCTCAGATAAATTTATTGCAACCCTCTGCATAGACTGGATACTAAAACCCTTGCTTTACTTAACATGTTTCGACATATCCGTGTTCCTTAAATATATTTTATCTGCTTCCTGATAAATCACACTATAACATTTTAAGCTCCAAGTGAAGGGTCTGTTCCATCAGGTTAAGCAAACAGCACTGAAAGCACTGAAAACTGGAGGGTGTGAATTTGTCCTACTTAGGAAGTGGAGAGGGTGAGCTAACTGCCCTTCACAATTTCTAATTCTAATGTGACATCTGAACTCCCATTTCACATCTCATTTCCAGTGCTTCCCATTTGGGGACTGTTCCCAGAAACAGAAGCTGTACTGGCAGAAAAAATGAAGAAGACAGAAACTTGTTGATTTCAAAATTTTATAAACAGCTGAAAAATCCCCCACAGATGACCAAAAGAATAGGTATTGTTCTCCCTCTGACCATAATTTCTGTGCTCTGATATTGTCATAACAAAGCCTAGTCATTGGCCACCACTAGTGATGCCAAAACCCCTTGGGAACAGACAACTCCATCTGGTAGTTAGCTCTTCTGCTGCAATTTGAGGTTATCTACTTGGTCATCTCCTGTTGGACCTCTCTGTGGCCAGTCACCTACTGCTAAAATCCCCAGACTTGCAATTTAAGCCTGCACTTCAGCCACTTGAGACATCCTGTGAGGTTTAAGCCAGGATGAGTAACTCTGATGTCTCTGGATCCTGCCTCTGCTTTGCTGCAGTGTTTCTGAAAACATCCCTCCTCTCAGAAGACATCACCCTGGGGCACATACAGCCTGAGGACAGCAGGCCTGGCACCCTGGCAGGATAACTTGGGCTCCTCCATGCAAGTGTGGCTGAGTGACACTCCCCTCCTCCAAGCAGCTGGGCAAGAAGCTGAACCCACACCAGGGGAAGCCTTTTGGAGCTGCAGGGTGACGAGGCAAAACAGGGAAAAGTGTGATCACCTCTTGAAATCATACAGCCCTGTGCCAGGAGCGTGAGGCAGGCAAAGTGACATGAACACACAGGTTCAACTTTGCATTTGGATGCAAAGGTATCCAGTCATACTGCTACCAGGCAGGTAACCAGGACTTCCTTTCAGCTTCCACCAGAGAAGCCTGAATAACCAAAGTGCCTCTTGTTGTGCTTCTCCTTTCCTCTCCCCCATGCTCCTCCTGCCTTTTCACCCACTGCTCTGCTATTACAAGGCCTTGTGTATAGATCTGCTTCTGAGCAGCTGCACTTCATTACTGGTTTTGTTGTGATAGCACCCAAAGTCCTGGCTAGAGACAAGGTCTCTGCTGTCACAAACTGCCTCACTGGTTTTTCATTTCCAGCACTCATCTGGGCACTGGGAGGCTGAATGATCTGCAGGGTTTCTGAAGGAAACAGAATCATAAACCCCAGGATGACACCAGCCTTTTCTGTTATTTGCACAAGCTTCACAAAAGCCACGCCAGACAAAATTATTTATAGTCCTGGGCACTGCTGGCTTTTGGTTTGGACCTAGTCCTTCTAGTTTGCTTCTGCCATGAGGCTTTGTGGTTTGAGCAGAGTTTAAGAAGCAAAGCTTTCCGGTCCCTGCTGACCCCTTGTGTGGCCCTGGGCAAAGCAAGGAACCCCTCTGTGTGCCAGCCTCCCCATCTGCCAAACCAAGTCTGTAGGTCCTGCTCTCCTCCATCCTCTGGGTGTTAAAAAGGCCGACACATTTCCATTTGTGATGAGCATTTAATCCACGGGGTGCTTTAGAAGTGCTAAGCGTGATTTGCATGATTAGGACCATCTCTGGAGCTTGTGCAGGAGGTTGTTAACTTGAAAGTCTTTGGGAAAGAGAAAAAGGTGATGTGCAGAAAAAAGCAATCTCTTGGGGAAAAAATATAACAGGCAGACTGAGGGAGGGAGAACTTCACTAGTGATGGAAGTGCCATTCTGGGGCCTTTCATCCCCAAAGTGAGGGAGGGAGAACTTCACCAGGGCTGGAAGTGCCATTCTGGGGCCTTTCATTCCCAAAGCTGCTTGACCAACGGGCACAAACATGGGAGTTTGGACAGGTATCAACCACTCCTGTGGTCAGAGGCCTGAGGAGCACCTGAAGAGGCTCTGGGGCTGGCATACCTGGGAGGGGGACACTGTGCACCCCTTGCCTGTGGCGGGGCAGCAGACTCAGATTTCATGGAGGCTGTAATTTTGCCTGCTGCCGCCGCCGGATCCTAGTAACCGAGCTGAGAAGGGAATTTTTTTTTTACACCATCCGAGGCATTCCTGATCCCCCCTCTGCATCTAGTGAAAACTTAATAGCGTGAGAAAATGCCTTCCTGTAGCGTGCTGGCAACCGCGCGCAGAACGGGAGCAGACGGAGGGGGCCTGTCCTCCACCCGCCCCAGGGGCTCCTCCAGGATGCTCCCTGCTGGAGGATGGAAGCAGAGGGAGACCTCCCTGCACCTTTGCAGGGTGCAGCCTGGAGTGGGTGAGGGTGAAGCCAGCAGGAGTCGTCGAGGCCGAGGGGTAATAACTCTTGGTGCTCGGACAAGCGCGAGGGAAGGGAGAGGGAGAGCTGCTTTTCCGAAGCCTTTCCCCCGTACAGATGGTTGCAGTTAAGATTCCTGGAGGAGCCAGGAGCTGCAAAGTTAACACATCTGGAAGTTTCCTGGTGCCTGCAGTCAGGCCGTGGCAAACAATGCTTGCTGGGCCGAGCAGGCTCTGCTCGGGTGCTTTTATTGCGCTTGGACCGATTTCAAGCTCCGCTCCGTGATTAATTGCACTTTTAAAAATAAAGTTCAAAACACTTCCCAGGAAGTTTGGGGAAGGCAGAGCTCTTTGGTGGCACCAGAGCTCAGTGCTCAGAGTAGTTTTCACGACGGCAGCCCCAGATCCAGCTTGCATTAGTGACGGCTTCCTTTGACATAGGAGCTTGCAACCCTGTTTTGTTGTGGAGAGGGTGCCCAGCACTACGGTGCCTCTCCTCCTCCCCAGCCTCTCCAACATCTGCCAGACATGACAGGGTGGCAGCAGGTGTTGGCTGGGCTCTCTTGTTTGTGCAGTTAAGTTTGGGGCCAGGCCAGGATTGTAATTGTCATCTGCCCCATGGAAATTATGATAAGGAAGAGCCTTGCCCCTTCCCAGCCTGCTCCTGCTCGTCTCTCCCAGGGCCAGCCTCACTCCAACCCACAACTGGGAAAAGAAAAATCATAAGAATCCTTCAGGAAGAGCAAAAAAGTAGCAGAGCACACACTTTGGAGGCAAAAGGCATTTCAGAGCACTGGAGTTACAATGAGAGAGGTTCTTGTTGCCTTATAATGATGGAGAAGCCAGAGGCAAGACTGACAAAAGGAAGACAGTGGGTACTTTTCATCTTCATACTAGGATGGAAGAAGGCTTGGTCTCTTTGCTATAAAAACCAGTATGTATTTGTGGTAAGGGTGCTGTTGCTAATGATGAAGGTACCCAAATTATGCTGCCTGAGAGGAACTGGTGTGGATTGAGCAGAGACCTGGAAACCAGGGTCGTGGTAAGTCATTAACACATGATGTTAATGAAAGAGTCCATGAAAGGCTGTTGCACATCCCATACGGCCCCTCCAGGGCATCTGCATGAGATAGTGTGGACTAAAATTCACACGTCCACAAAGAAGTCCCCTGGCAGCCAGTCACTAACACACAAGGGGTGCACAAGGCTGTTTAAGCACCCAGAGGTGCTGCAGGAGCTGCAGAGGTACCTGGGTCTGCAAGTCAGCCCTGCACTAGCGTTCTCTTCCCTGCAAAAGGCAGAGGTTGTTTGTTGGACAGAGGTCAGTGGGATAAACAGCAAGAGGTGTGCTGGAAAATACCACAGGCAGGGAGCAAGCAGGAGGCCACGGCTCACGCAGGCTTGTAGGTTGGGTGAGGCCAGCACAAGGCAAGGCCAGTAGGGCTCTGGTGTGGGAAAGAGGTGGCAGATGCCTGGGAACCTGAGAACCAGACCACAGATTCATCCCCCCATGGGCCTGCAGTGGGCTCTTGGTACCCCTAGGCTCCTGGCCTGAAAAAATACCCAGATCAGTAAGCATCAAGTCAGTGAGTTTATTTTACAACACATCTGGAGTGCTGCTCCTCAGCCACCCTCACTTCCTTTACTCGACCAACATCTTGGCACAAGTTGGGACCTGATGCAGCGAATTATTTAACTACTTGCTAAATGTCCAGACACTGCAAGTCATCGTGCTGCAATCGCAGGTCACTGTGTGTAAAGCCCCCACGTGTGCTGACACTGTGTGCCCTGAGAAGTGGAGACAGGGGCCGTGGGAGTGGGTGGACAGGGATCCCTTCCAAGATCCCACCTCCAATATTTTTTGGTGACGACAACACCCAGTGAGCCATTCGGCTGGGGGAGCTCTGGGCCACTGTTTGCAATGCTGCTGCATCATTTCAGGGTTTGTTTGCACCTCCCAGCTCTTTTGTAGTCTCAGTTTGGCTCTTTGCTTCATCCACAAGCTCTTTGCCCTGTTTGTACAGGGCACCAAGCACGACCGAGTTGGGCGCGGGGTCGGTGTCCCGGCGGGTACCCGCAGGTCAGTGCAGGAGGCTGAAATACCATCAGGAGAGAGAGCATTCCTTGTGATTCCTGGTGGTTGGATGGTGTATGGCAGGCTGTGTGGTCACAACTTGCAAATAATAGTTTCCTCATTGCAGAGCAGTTTGTTTTTAGCTATTTATCCATCGTGCACAGGCGCCTCATCGAGGTGAGGCTGGAGCATACGGGCCCTGAGATGGACAGTGGCCCTTTAGAAATGCTCTCCTCTTGCACCCAGGACCCAGGGACTCACAGAGGGACTCGGACAATTCAGCACCACAGAAGGACCTGGCTCCCATTATCCTTCTCAGGAAATCCCGAGGCTGGATTTGTGTGTGTCCAGCAACAGGGCTGCAGCACCAGGTCCCTGCACCACGCACAGCTGAGCCTGTGAGCAAGCACGGAGCTGGGAATCGTGGCAAAAAATATCACCAGGGACTGCTCTGAAACCAGGGACTGCTCAGCTGTTGGCTGATTTCTCACTCTCTGGTTCATCCCTCGTGTATTCTTTCCTTTACTCGCAGCCCTGAAGGCATGAGTCTCCGTGGATCGAGGCTATATTGTATGCTGCTTTACATATATATCAAATAATAAATTAACAAGGAAGGGATTTTCCTGAGACAGATCAAGCTTCTTACCAGGGGCATGTACCAGCAACCGCCGTACACATGTAAAACTGCAGGTGGAACAAGCCTGCACATGGAAATACCGCTCTTTGCAGGCCAGAAATTACCCCGCTGTTCTGTTGTTCTGTTTCACTTTCCTCCTAGGAATTTCTTGCTCCTTCCAGGCTTCATCCTCTGACCAAACTTCATCGCTCACGGAGCAGAGGAACGTGTGTGAGAAACGCCCGCCCGGCCGTGCTCCGGGCCCCGCCGTCCGAGCGCGCAGCACTTCCCACCCCTCACCGAAGCCACTGTCACACGTTTCACCTGTGAGTCACTAACATGCCTGGCTGGTCATGTTGTGGCTTGTCAGCGATTAGTCCTTGTTCACACCCCTCTGTTTTGGTGGTTTTTTCCCCCCCCCCTTTATCCCTGCTGCCTCTGGTTCAGCTGACTCAGGTGGCCGGTGGCTCCCTCGCTCGCGCAGCTGCCGTTAGTCACAGCCCTGCTGTTAGCTCACCAGCCTTCCAGGGATGGAGGTGAGTGTTTGGTAACCAGGGATGGGCAAGCTGCTCCGAGGGAGTCAATCCCCGTGTGATTTCATGGCACCTCCAAAAGGGAGCTTAAGCCCTGCTGGTGCCACCTGCCTAAGCGTTTCACACGGGAGGTGCTAAACAGGGATCCTGGAGCTTTAGGGATGAGCTGAGCTGGAGGTGAGCACCAACACACTGGGGAAACAGGCTCTGCTGGCTGTGTGGGAAGGTGAGGAGCTACTGAGCAGGAGATGTTCATGCAGCCCTTTGAGAAATATAA
Organism: Apus apus; assembly: GCF_020740795.1. NCBI lineage: Eukaryota > Metazoa > Chordata > Aves > Apodiformes > Apodidae > Apus > Apus apus. The sequence goes on along the minus strand of NC_067284.1, from coordinate 113,448,364 downwards.
GTTCTGGAGACAGAGCCACAAAGATGAGCAGAGGGCTGGAGCACCTACCCTATGAAGACAGGCTGAGAGAGTTGGGGCTGCTCATCCTAAAAAGAAGGCTCTGGGGAGATCTTATAGTGGCCTTCCAGTCGCTGAAGGGGCTACAGGAAACCTGGGGAGGGACTTTTTGCAAGGGCATGGGTGAATGGTTTTGAACTGAAAGATGGTAGATGTAGATTAAATATTAGGAGGAAATTCTTTAGTGTGAGGGTGGTGAGACACTGGAACAAGTTTCCCAGGGAAGCTGTGGATGCCCCCTCCCTGAAAGTGTTCAGAGCCAGGTTGGATGGGGCTTGGAGCAACCTGGTCTAGTGGGAGGTGTCCCTGCCCATGCAGGAGGGTTGGAACTAGGTGATTTTTAAGGTCCCTTCCACCCCAAACCATTCAATGATTCTATATTGTGGCCTTCGGATACATGGGGCTGGAATGGCTGTGGGTGTCCATGGCATGGGAAGACACCATTCCTGGTATGTTTGCTGAGGGCTGGCTGCTGCAGGGGGGGAAGTCAGGCAGCTGGGCTTGTTTGGTCTCTCTCTGGGGCTTGTATGGCCAGGCCCTGGGCATGGCAGAAGAGGTTATTGAATGGCCACATCTGGCAAGAGGGCATCCCCATCTGCAGCAGGGACAAAACTGCCCAGGGAAGAGTCCAAGAATGGAGCAAACAGGCAACATTGCTTGTTGGAAATGGTTTGCATCTCTAGGACTCAACGTGCCACGAGGAGTTTCTCTGTACTGTTTTCAGGGTCATCTGGGAACCCAGCATGTCAGCAGCAAGAACTGCCTCCATGAATACACAGGCCATGCTGGAAGGGCCGCATTTTGACCAACACTGATCCTCAAAAGCCCCTCTGACATCCACAGAAGTTCTTCTCGTCTCCCATTTTCAGGAAGGTCTGCTGCCTCCCTACTGCCAGCACACAGAAACCAGACACCCTAACCACACATTTAGCAGTTTTCTCTTGGTGTTTACCTGGGACTGGGGCCAGATGGGCACTGAAAACTGGTTCCTGAGAGCAGAATTTGGGACAGCGATAATTTCATCTGACCTCCTGTGTAAACCAGGTCAGGGAGTTTAACGTGGTGGTTCCTGCAAGGGAAGGATTTCGTCTTCCGGGCTGTGCCCTGCGCTCTGCTCAGCAATTTGTGGTTGAATTAGGTATATTCAGTCATGGATCTGAAGCAATGATGAGTTTTCTTCTCCCTTCGTGGATTAAGGTCTGGTGTGTTGCATTAGGTGTTCTCCCCAGCTACACTCAAGAGACATTCAGCAGTTAAATTAGGTTAGAGGAACAATACCCTGTGTGATTGGGCTATAATTTGGATGTATACAAATATATTGTCCCACTAATGGTTTAACCTTGCAAGCTCTTAAGTAAAAAGGACAATGATTACAACTGTGGTGATCTCCTGCAGATGGCTGTGAGTTATTTGTGCACACAGTTGTGATTCAGAGGCTGTAGGAGTTGGGTGCAGATAATGCAAAAGGAAGTTTATTACTTCCTCCTCCACTTCACCCCTCTGACCCTGCTTCTCTCCTGCCTCCACTTCTGATATTCTTTTGGTTATATGAAGACTCGTGAGGGGATGCTGGATATAATTCTCGGGGTATCCACCTGTGAAAACTGAGTCATGTTCTCCCACAGGAAGTGTTTTCATCAGATTAGCTCATCTCTTGATTTATATGAGAAAGAAAGGTAAATAGGTTGGAGAAAGGAGGAGGATAAATGTTCAAAGCCTCAGAGATCTTAGTCTGAGCCCACTCCTTGTTAAATGACCAAAGGGAGATCACTCTTGGCCAGAGTCTTCCCAGCAGAAAGCTGCTGCTCCAGAGACTGCCCCTTGCCTGCCTCTCAAAAGGAATAATATACACAAACAGATCCCTGCATATACCTCAGCTGCTTCAGTTTGAGCTAGGAGCTGTCAGTGCCTCAGAGCTGCCAGGAAAGGTGAGATACATATTTATATATATATATACATACACATACATGCATCAGCTTTCCCTGCTGAATACAGGGATCCCTCCATGCCCTGTGCCCTGGAGCAGCAGGGAACAGGTGTTCCCATCCTGTTGTGGCTGGATAGATGAGAGAGAGGTGCAGACATAGAACAAAGCTAACCTGCTTGGGAAGGAGGAGAAATATCTAATAAAGCAAATACACACAGAGGGCCCAACCTGTGCTCTTCTTTAGTGTCACTGGCAGAATTCAGCCCACAGAGTGGGCTGGTGTATTTTCTTCTGCTTTTCTCTAGTTGCAGATTCGGTCACTTACCTGCACAAAACTCCTCTCCTTCCCATAAAACCATGGCTGCATTTTACTGAGCAGGTCAGCAGTGCTCAATCCCTGCCCTTTGGCATCCTTGCAAGCATCTGAGAAAACAAACCTATTACCGGGTAGTTTAAATTACTAAAGCAGATTCTTTCCCTCCACAAAGGCCAATGAACTGAAAAAGGCTGAAGGCCTCCAGAGGGGTTTTGAATATAAAGGTCAAAGAGCCCAAGAAAGAGCCTGCAACAAAAGCCAGGGGAGAGGTGAATGGCAGGTACCTTCTGCTTTTGCATCCATGGGTGAGCACTGGAACCAGCTCCCCAGGGCAGTGGTCACAGCACCAAGCCTGCCTGAGTTCAAGAAGCATTTGGATGATGCTCTCAGGCACATGGTGTGATTCCTGGGGTGCCCTACACAGGGACAGGAGTTGGACTCGATGATCCTCATGGGTCCCTTCCAACCCAGCAGATTCTGTGATTCTATGATTCTGTGAATCTGTGATTCTATGATTCTATTATTCTGTGATTCTGTGATTCTATGATTCTATCCTCTTGCTGCTTCTAATTCTTCACCTTATTTCCTTTTCTGTGGGTCAATGGGGTGAGTGGGTCTCAGGTCGTCTGTGTGTAACAGAGTGGAAGGAAACCCTGCTGTAATACGTATTGTTTATGTTTTGATCATGTAGGTTTTGTGACACTCAAGGAAGGAAGCATCATTTTGCTGACAGCTGAAACATGCTGAACAAAACCAGGCTGTGCTTTTCCCCAGAAGTCACTGCTTGTGGCTCCTGAATAAGCAGCTCTCCTTAAAATGACACGCTCAGCCTGGGGACTAGTGATCAGCTGGCATGGGTGGAAATAAAAATAAGGCTGTTGTTTTGGGGTATTATTTTTTCTTGGCACCCAGTGACTTTGCCCACATGTCAAATAATTCAGAGCCAAGATTTTTTCCAGAGCTCTGAGATCACTACTTTGCCTCTTGGTACATTTTCTTTTCTTGACAGAGTTTTACTTTTCATTATATCAAACCAACAAGTGAGATGCTTGTGGAGACCTGCTCAGAGGCTGAACATGGAGAATGGAGGGGAAAACCCAAACCAGTATTGCTGCATCCCTGGTGGCACAGAGGCTCAGATAACAACTGTGGCTGCTGGATTTTTAGGCTCTGCATTTAACCCACCTTTCCTGGCTCCCTTTAAACAACAAGCACTTTCTCTTTCCCAAGGCTTTACTTAATTGGATTTTTGTTGTGCCTTTTTTTTTTTTTTCCCTTCTCATCTGGCTTAAGAAACTGTAAAAAAAAAAAAAAATAGCTTGGAGGAATCAAAAAGAACCAGCACTCTAGAGAATCTCAGGCAGGAATTACACACCTTCCCTAAAAAGCCATTTTGCCTCTTACTAACAGGATGGGGAGGGATTGGGGGGTGGGAGGAGTTTTGTTCTGAGTTTTGTTCTGCAAGAGTTGGTGCTGAACATGAAATGCAAGTTTAAATCACCTGCAGCAGTGGGCACTGCCCTGGTGCAGAGGGGACAGTGAGCACCCTGGTGACTAAACCCCAGTCTGTCCTCCTCATCGATCCACACCTGCTTTTATACCCAGTCTAGAGGGGTGGGAAATGAGGGCATTATTGCCTGACATGTTTCCTTCAGCAGCAAACCTGGTGTAGAAGTCCTGGCCCCACCACCTTCTGGCTCCTGCTTGTTCATCTTCTCTGTCTCCTCCAGGGTGGAAGCCTGGCTGCAAGGCTGCTCCTATCCACTCCATCACCAGAAGCTTCCCCAACGACAATGAACACATCCATCTCCTGCCCCAGCACAGCTGAAGGGGTGGTGAGCTGCAGAAGGTGACAGCAGGCTGGGAGGGATGCACACGAAGGGCCCTTCTGAAGGCAAACAAGGAGTGTGTAGGTGCTCACTGCAGTTGCAGTAGGTCCCTGCAATAACCCTTCAGTCAAGAAATACGCTTCAAATAATATGGTGGGCAACTAGATATTGGATACGAGGAGATAGGAAGATATTTTCCACCTCACTGCACATCAAAATTTCTTGGTACTGATCTCCAAGAGGGAGATATAAACTCTGCACACTGGGCAGTACATCAGTAACTCCTGGCAGGCTCTGGTGCAGTCTTGCCTCTCCAAGATTTTAATGGTCCCATGTCCCATAGACTTACAAATGTACGTGTGCATTGATCCTCAGAGCACAAATGCCTCTGAAAAAGCAAGAACAGTGTTTCTTCCCTTGTCATATAGTTTTGTCAGTTTTCAAAATGCACTGGACAGCAATTGTCCTTTTCTTTTGAGAATGTCCTTTTTATTTTATTCACTCATGCCACAGGCCTTGAGTCAGAAACCCTGCAGACAGGACACACTGATAAAGGGATGGTGGGATTTTTCTCAAGCCGTGCCTGTCACTGTGAGGGCAGCTGGATCCAGGCCCGAACTCCTGGTTTTGTGGATGCAGCAGCACTCCTCTCTATCAATAACAACAGTGACTCTGCAGGCAGCCTGAAGTCACCCAGTGCTGGAGGCCCTTCTTCTCTCTTTCCAGGAGATTGCAGCATCATGTTGTGTTGGAGCTGCAGCCACGGGCATTAGCTAGGGGTAGGATTGCTGCCAGAGATCTGGAGACATGCTGATTCCCACTCCATTTTTCTGGACTTGGTTATCTTATAAAAGAAGCAATCAGCTTTCTTGAAAGAGAACAGGCCTCTGTATTATTGTAGCATTTTTCACTTCCAAATCAATTTACAAACATTAAGTGGTGCATGCTCACAACACACCTCCAGGGGGCCGTGGATGTGTTTTATCTTAATTTTACAGTTGTATTTGATCAAGAAAACAGGAAACTAGTTTCTCATAAAATCTGCATTTTCTGGCCCTCAGGATAGACCCACGGGCACAGCTCCATCCTCTGTCTGGCTTGGGGTTGGTCTCTCATCAGTCTGGGATGGCATTGCTCCAGAAAAACAGCCCAGAGAATAATCTGGGGGCAAGCTGTAAATGCCAACACCAGGCTGTAAAGTGACTGCATGTCACAGTTTTACCTTCAAGTATAAATGTTTAAGCTCTTGGGCATTTGAAGCCTTCTCCTCTCAGCCCACCCTACACAGTGCATGGCATTTTGCAGCTGCCACTCATCCTCACTCACTGAACTGCTTATTTTAAAGGCATCTGTTCCCTCCTTTTCCCAAACTGCAGCCACAGCAGAGTCAATGAACTTGTAAACATCAGTGGAAAACTTCTCCACATCAATGGTTTTCTTGCTTATGGAAGATCACTTGCATGTCTGGGTTTCCTACCACTATTAAGAATTATGGCTGGAATCCTCCATGAATGGCTTTTCAGTGTTTTAACTGCAGCAAACCATCAGGCAGGCAAGATAGCACAAGCCACATGGGCTGAGCTTGTCTGTGATCTCACCCCATTACACAATCATTTCAGGAGCCCCAGTGGTGTAACATTGCACAGAACAAGCTCCAAGGAATTTGGGGGTTACAGACAGTCCCGGGGAATTATTTTATATCATGGGAGAGAGAAACGGGAAGGAATGGGAATCCAAAGTTCAGATTACCCTAAGGTCAGCAAAACATATTCTTACAGCCTTCAAGTGTACCAAGACATCCCACTTGGCTCGTTTCCTTTGCTCTTGCCTGTAGCAGCCACAGCTTCAGCCCCGCTTTATTTGTGCTACAGCAATGTCTCAACAAAACGTGGCCATGGGGTCTGATCCTCAGCTGGTACCTAGCTGTTCTGATTCCTCTGTATGAACTCACTCTCCTGGCAGGGAAATACTATTTCCATTAAATTTTCACATTTGTTTAGGGTTGGGTTTAGTTTCCCCCCCCCCCACTTAAAGGCATCTACGTTTCAGCCATAAAATATGCTCAGATTCAAACTTGTTCCAGGCTAAGTCTCCTCCAGAAAGTTTGTATTTTAAGTTTCTGTTCAGTTTTCCCACAAAATTGATGTGCTTGTTTGTAGGGAGGCACTGTGAAGGGCAGGCTGGGCTTCAATCCTGCACATTCCCTTTGGGTTCATATCCACACAGAACGCCTGCCAGGGGTGAGGCAATGACAGGCTGGGGGAAGAGCCGAGGACCTGGGGGAGATGGGGTGACACTGAGAGAGCAAGAGAGAAAACAGGGCTCTGAAAAGTGGGGTTCCACCCTAGTAACAGGAGGGTGCAGAAGAAAACAGTACTGTTAATCCCTCTCAGGGGTTGCTGCATGAGACACATAGAAGATATTTTTGCTCTCTGAGCCTTTGCCAGTCCTTGTGTTTCAGAGCTGCTCCCAGGGCTGACCCCCTGGGTCTCCCTGCTGCCAAGGATGGGGCTGGCTTGGATGCCCTGGCCAATGTCTTCTCTTACCTCTGCTGCATCTGTGTGGCATGTGCTTCCTTCTTGAAAGGTTTCAGTCAAAATGAGCCAACTCACTGCAGTCCCCTGGCTCAAACTCTTTAGATTGCTGCTACTTTGCTGCTGCTAAAAGCCACTGAGGAGCAACTACCCAACCACAAGTGAGCTGACCTGAGAGCACAGGTCCTTAGAAACTTGGAAAAAAAAAACAAAACAACCTGAAGAGTTTAAAGAAACCACATCATTCTAACAGTTCAGATTTTAGAAAAACACTAATGTCAGATTTGTTACCATGCCCAAAGCATGGAAGGAAGCATTGACCCATTGGTCAGGAGGAAAGCTCACTGAAAAGCCCACATATATTTTTCAGACCAAAACAGCTGCCCCAGCATTTTAAGCAATTGCCATTTCAGGATCTGATAGACTACAATCAGAGATTACTTCTACCTACTGCATAATATCTGAAATATTTTTTTTTTGCCATTTGACTGGATTTTTTATGATGTCTCATAAACTTCCTGGGCTTTGCCCCCTGCTGTGGCGACCTTGGTCTTTAAAAGAAACCTCCCTCCCATCTGTGTGCTCAGTGCTAAGCAGAGCTTTCATGTTGACCAAACAAGCACTGTCCTAATGTTCCTTGTGTCCCTCCCTGGGAGCCTTCATGCAGCAGCCTGGTGCAATTGTTTTAGCTATCTGTACACTTTCTGCTTGAATCAGATGACTTCTCACTTCCTAGAGAGATTACACAAACTGTTCCTTACCCAGACACCAGGAGTCTTTCCTCCCCCAGAAATTGCCACACAGCTCTTTGCTGAGCCTCTCATTCCATATATAATACATGCCCAGATTTCTCAAATCCTTGGTCATCTTCAGATGATTCAGATGTCAATGACCTCTTTTGTGACACTGGTGTCATTTCAAGTACATTTGCAGCAGGAATCCCATCTACTGACTTTTTTTCTTCTTCTCTCAACAGAAATAGACACTGTAGTCCTCCGTGGGTGGAGCAGTGAGATTACCATGATGGCTTTGTGCCCTGTTAGCATCTCTGACCTGATTTAACACAGGCTGGCTCACATAACCTCTTACTCAGCATTCCCCATGGATGGGGTGCAGGTGAGCCACGTACGTGGGGCCCGTGGGTTCGTGTCATTTCCATGAGACAGGAGAGGATGGAATTCATGCCACCTGTCTGAGGTGCTGTACTTCTAACCCTAAGTACCCAGTCTCTTCCTCTAACCACTCACTCTTTAACCTAATTCCCTTCCCTGGGTCAGAGGGACGTTCTTGGGTTTCCCACGTCACTCCCTACAACTCCGATACCAGGACAGCTTCACTGTACGGGTGGTGACCTGAGCAAAGGAGCAGTGCATGGGACCTGTGGATCATCTTCAAGGGTGTGGTAACAGAAATGAAATTGTCACGCTCAGCCCCATGAAATCCAGTGGAAACAATGAGATGAGAAGCAAAAGCATATGAGGCCCATTCCAGTTTTCCTGGTAAAATATCAGCTACAGAGTTAGCAGTGTTCGGTTTTCTCCACACCACAGTTTTCTCCAGAAGATGATCTCCTTTATGTCCATCATGATGTTGCTTTCACAGTGTCTCAGTCCCTGTGAAAAGGCAGCTTGTCTCATGCTGCTTTATGTGATCAGTGACACACACGTCCTTAACAAGGAATATATGCTTTCCACAACTTCTCTGCCCTTATGGATCTGAGGACCAAAGCTTCCACCCTGTGCTATGATGCATGTGACATCTGCAACACAGCACTGCTGTGTTTATAACCAGGGCTGCTTTCCCACATCTTTGCCTTCTGGAGTTCTGTGGTTGTCCCATGTCCCAACCTGCTCTGTTCCTTCCCCCATCCTCCCTGCTTGGGTAGCCCATGGCCCTGCCACATTCCAGCCTTTGTCTTGCAACTTGTGTAGTTCATAGAATCATAGAGCAGCCCAGGCTGGAAAGGACCTTGAAAGATCATCTGGTCCAATCTTCCATGGGAAAGGCAGCCTCAATGAGATTATCTAGTACCCTGTCTAATCACATCTTAAAAATCTCCAGTGATGGAGACTCTGCCACCCCCCTGGGCTGGTTGTTTCAGTTGATTGTTCTCACTGTAAAAAAATTCTTCCTTACATTGAGATGAACCTTTTCTGGTGCAGCTTGTTCCCTTGGCTCCTTGTGAAGACAGAGTCTCCATCCTTTTTGCAGCTGTCCTTTATGTACTAGAATACTCTGATGAGGTCCCCTCGAGCCTTCTCCAGGCAGAAAGGTCCTTGCTCCTTCAGTCTTTCTGAAGACTTATTCTGCACAACTCCCATCGTGCAGGAGCATACATAGCATCTCCTGCTAGACATCCCATGTTTACACAGGATCTGCTTGCACAGCCCATATTTACTGCCCCTGACCCTGCCACTCTCCCATGTTTATATTTCATGGCCCATATTTACATCCTGTGACATCCAAGGCCCTGCTGCCTCTTCATGTTTTTGTCTTCCAACATCTGTCGCTGTGTGCACCTTTGCTCTTGGGTTCAAAGTTTGAAATGAAATGTAGTCATAAGTGAAAGATTTTTTTAAAAAAACAAACCACACAAGTGAAACCAGACACCTACATCCTTGTGTACTTCTGCTGATGTCCTTGATATGAATTGATCTTTCCATCCCCCTTGATATGCAGCCAGTGGACCCTTTGTACTGTGTGGGATGCAGAGATCAAAACAAGGACATTTAATGAGCTCATTTCCAACAATATTTTGAAGTTGTCTTTTTCAATTGTATCTCCTAAATTCTCCCTGGGTATATTTTGCATTTCTCTCATTAGAAACATGCTCTTCCAGTCAGGCTGCTGACATTGCAGAGAAGTTACTGCCTTCAGCTGGAAGATGAAACATGATGTGAGGTGCCCAAACTCACATTCACACACAGGCACAGAGTTAAAACTCTTAAACGTGCACTGACCTTTTTAACCCAAGCAGCTCACCAGACTTCAGGATCTTGTAAAGCATTTCAGTCACAGGGAGAAAACTGAAGATGATTCAAACATTTTTTTATACCGTCTGGTTTGCTGCAAGAAGGTACAAAGTTCTGCTTCCCTGGACACAGGAGTATTACATTTCTGTTCATGCACAACTGGCTTTATTTTAACCAGAGTTCCCAAACGATGTGAGCTCTTGGCAGGTCAGCTCCCCTGCACCCTTTCCCCAGCAGCACCTGGCTGGGATTTCTCAGGCTGGCTGGCTGGCTTCCCTGCAGCATCAGAACTGGGGCTCTCTGCTGCTCAGCCTCAGGCTCACCCATTGCTCAGTTTGCACATTCAGAGTCCAGATGACCCCTGGAAATACTTCTTCGCTGGGATCTATCAAATTCCCACGTTATCAGTGCCTTTCTCTGTGCTTACATTGGGCTTTTGAGGCTCCTGGTTTCCTAAACGACCTTAAAGGCATCTCAGTTAAAATAAACAAAGGCTGGGGAGGACACGCAGACCAGGAGCTTTTGCTCAGCCTCCATCACAGCTTTCTGGTTTCACAGCTGAGCTGGGCACTCCGTCCCCTTCTGCTGGAGAGGCTGTGGCCAAGTCTCCTCCAGAGTCCCATCACCTCGTGGTTGATGCCAACCCTCCCAGAGCTGCCAGAGCAGGCTCTCCTCTACCACCCTGCTTTTTCCCCTGAAGTTACACTTTCTACTGAAATGTTCTCAGTCTGGCTTTTGGGGGGGCTGGAAGGGGTTAGAGACCACTCACACAGGAGACAGTCTGACAAAAGCCTCCCACAACGGGACGGGGTCAAACTGTTTCTGCACTCAGGTGACTGGGAGGGATGCTCACAGCCCCAAGCACTCAGGCAGCAGAAAATGCCAGATTTCAATCAGTCCTGAGCTGTGGCCCTAATTAGGATAACGGCCTGCACTTTAAAGAGTTTAAATTCATCAACATTTAGGAGTGTGCTGTGCTGTCAGGCACAATTATTACCATCCTGCTATTTGACCTAACTCACAAATTGTTTTGCTTTATCCTGCAATGATTTGGAGCTAGAAGTAAGTCCAGTTCTGTGGCTGCATGGAGGGTGCATACCCAGAGGTGTGATGGACACCATGGGCCATCACTCACTTGTCCCCCCTTGGAGCCCTGCAGCTCCCCTGTGGCTGCAGAGCTGTGGGGAGCCCAGGGGATGCACACACCACCAGCCATTCTTTCCAGGACTACAGCACACATGCTGCTAGAAAGATGCTTTTTTGTCTCCTCGAACTTCACCTGGATACAGTGACCAGCCCTGGCTTTTATTGTGCCTTTTTTGTTTTTCTTTCACATTTGGCACAACAAATGTGTGTACTGCAGTCAGACTCCTTGCTCTCTTGGTTTTTTTTTATGATCTGAAGAGATTCAGTTCATATTTTTCATTGGAAGAGTGTTGTTTTTTGTTGGGTCCTTCCCCCACCTCCCAGTGCTCAACTAATTCCCATGACACATTTCTTGACTTCTCCAGTTTGCCAGCATACTTTAAAAAGGACACCAGAACTGCAAGAATTTTTCCAGGGTCAGCTTTAGGCAATTACTGAGGCAAAATTTCTTTGCTTCCACTAAACCACTTCCTTGCTAGTACAGACAAACATTTCTTTATCCTCTTCTGTCACCTTGGGAGCTCACGTTGTGTTGCTTGTCAGACAGGACCCTTAGATCCTTTCAGTGTGCTTTCAGAGGCAGCCTCATTCTGCAGATGGTCAATTCTCTTTCCTACAAAGTCTGTAATTTTCCATCTCTCTCATTTAGAACACTGGTTGTTTGAATTAGCTCAATTTAGCTCGCCCTCCAAATGATTCTAGATGACAGCTTTATCTTCATCATTATTTATCATTCTGTCAAACTTTGTGTTGTCTACAGTAAATTATCTCAGCAGCATTTCTTATATTTGTTTCCAGAACAGTGCAGGGAATGTTGAATATTCCCTGAGTAGGTACTGATCCCTGCAGCTCCTCATTAGATGATTCCCCATTGACAGTCACTTCTTGAGACCTATCAGTTAGCATGTCCACGTGTGCTTTATTGACACGGCAAGTAGTTCTTTTTAATTGCAATGCTACAGGAGTATCAAGCTCTGAAAAGCCTTATTTACCCTCACCACTCCACTCTGCAGCCCTCCCAAGAATGAAATTCAACTAGTCTGAAAAAGACCGTGACCCATTTGTCTGCCATTAATTATGTTCCTATTGTTTCCTTCTTTGATAACTGAATCTTGCTAATGGAAGTATTCCCATTACCTTGTCTGAGAGTGGCAGGGTAACTGGTGTGTAGTTACATAAATAATCTGGATTTCCACGTGTAGCTGCCTTCACATGGGCCCACTTCCAGCCCTCCTGAACTTTCCAGCTTTTCCAACATTTCACATCCCTGTGCCAAGTTTCCCTTCCCTAACTCCTTTATGGTTCTTCAGTTCAAATTACTTGGAACTGCTGATTTTTAAATATGTTCATCATTGTGCTGTTAATGGACTGGGAAGACATAGAAACCCACTGTACTCTTTCTTGCCAAGACAGAAGTATTTCTTGAATATTTTCACTTTCTTCTGTGGAGCTCCCAAAAGGAGGATCCTGACTGCAATTTTACAAGGAAGTTACAAGGTCTGGTCCCTGCGCCAAGTTCCCCGTTCATGTGAGATGTTTTTGTCTGGCTCAGCCCTATCTGGATATAAGCATGTTGGCAAATAGGACTGGCAGAGACTTGCTGTGATATAATCTTGTGGCTTTGTGATATAATCCCTTTCACAAACTGTTTAAGCTTAAAAGTGACTGGATTGTTTGTTTCTGTGGGAGAGGCTCAGAGAACCTCATTCCTCCGGAAGAAACTTCCTTCCAACTTCCAGCCTAACCTTACCCGTGGCTAGTTTATAACTATTTTGCTGCACCAACGTTTTCCTTTTTCTTAACCATCTTTTCCATCCCTCACATCTGCTCTTGTGTTGTGTAACAGCCATATTATCCAACGTAGTCCTTGACGAGATGGGTTAAAGAGCCAAGGTGTTTTGATTTCTCCACGCCTAATAGACTCCCTGTTCTTCCAACCAGTTAAGCTATTCTTCTCTGAACTGGTTCCAGTTTGAATTCATCTTTCCTGGCCTTGGGATGGCCAAATGAGGTCTTATCAAGGCTTTGCATAACAATACTGATATTTCCATATTTTTGCTGGCAATGCTTCACTCAGTGCATCCCACTTCTCTCTCTTAAAAGACCTTTTACACATATTCTTGCTTCTTGGGGTGGAGACACTAAGGAGATGGCAAGAGAATGAAAAATACAAATGCTTATAAATCATAAGCTCCATTTTCCAAAATCTCCACATTATCTTTGGGTCCCGACCTCACTTTCATGGGTGTTTCAGCTCTACAGCAGTTTTCTGTAGTGCTTAGGCATGTGATGTACATGTAACCCTTCAATTCAAATTCTGGTCAGACTCTGGCTGCATTTTTAGGTCCCTAAAACATCTGATCTTAAGCACATGGAGTACCACTTCAAAAGGACTTCAGCTTGTAGGTCACTTAAACATTTTTTAAACTCTTCCCATAGAGGTCATACAGTGGGCATGGTGAGAGGCTCTAAGCACTGTAACTGGGACGTGTCAGGAGTGACTAATCATGACTGTATGGGAAGTCTTCAAAGTATTTGACTAATAAAACCAACAGTAGAATTTTCCTTAAATAGTCTTATACCAGGAAAAAGCTACTGGGAGTTTTCCATTGAAAACTGAAGGATAGTTCCCTAAGAGACCTTGTTACAGAAAAGGAACGTGTGTAGTATCCCTGGTCTTCTCACTTGCACCTACACTGGGAACTTAGTGTCCAGCCTTTGTGCTGCATTGGCTGTCCTCTTTTTATGTCATGCTTATCAACTTACACCTCACAGAAAGTAGTCCTTTCTCACGTTTGGCAAGGCTTCAGGTTCCCCCCCACAGAAAGGGAACACCCCAGAAGGCCATCAGGGATGAGTGGCAGCAGAGGATGGTCACCAGACGAGGAAGGCCCGTGCGTGTCTCAATTCATCTGCCAGGGAAGGCAGCTGAGGGCTTTGAGATAATTGTCTGTAAAAACATGCAGAGGGTCAACAGAGAAGAACTGACTGCTTTTGCTGTCAAGACAAGATCAAAACGAAGACTAGAGATGTAAATCCAAAACACGTGGAGAGGAATACTTCTCCCTGTGCTGTGGGCATGTGTAGGCTGATACAGCAGGTGGGGCAAGGGCCACTGTACACTTGCATTTGCCTTACGGGTTTTGCCCCCAGTGTCCATTTCTGGTCCCTGTTGGAAATGTGGTTACAGGCTAGCTGACTAGCACAAATCTTTCCTATTGTTGGGTGGTGTAGGTGCAGGCCTGCTGGGCTTTGGCTGTGCTACAGTCAGACAAGGGCTGTTGACCCACTGCCTTGTAGCGCTGCCGGAACGGAGAAACCTGAGGGAGGTTTGTCTGGAGCTGCTGCTGTTCCAGGCTCCTGACCACAACAAATCAATATTACAGCCTGTCCTTGAGGTCAGCTGCAGTTCTGAACACAACCAGCTTGAGTTGCCATGAATGATTCTCTCTGTGGCTGCCTGCAGTGTGCCGTGGTGGCTGCTGCCTCCTCCTCACCCCTGGCCACCCCTCACCACTTCGAGTTACAAGGAAACCAGTTTTGGAAGTAGCTGGTATTTAGAGCAGTGCTCACTTTTCTCTGTCCATCCTTGGCTGCACAGTCTTTCCCCACCTCTCTCCTGCCTTGGTGCTTTCCTGACCCCCCAGTAAGCTGGTTCAGGGATTCAGTCCCCCAGAAATTACTCCTGATTTTGTAGGGTTATTGATCCCATGGGTTAGCATCACGAGCTGGTTCACACTGAGGTCAGAGTCCTGTGACAGGCAGTGGGAGGGGATGGGAAAGGGGAAGGGGAGCACACTTTTCATGAGCTGTGGTTGTCAGTCTGGCTCTGCAACACAAACCCTTACCCGAGAAAACTCCAGATCTGTCTGCACAAAGAGTTAACATCTTTGTCTAAACCACTTTGCTGTGAAGTTTGGTTAATGCAGTCCTTGGAGAGAGGATTTTGGAAAAAAGATGGATCTGTTTGGTGCTTTCAGCTCAGGCATTCATTTCTTAGTAACAAAGACCATTGTTAGTCATGTCTGCAGAGCAGACATAGAGAAATCAACCCCATTTTAATATATGACTATTCTTAAACTGATGGGCATAAGATAATGAACCAGTCCATAATTAACTTTATGGTGATGTTTTTCAAAACAGACAATCAAATCTTAATGGTGCTCGCATTAAAATATTGATATGAGGCCCCTGCTCTAATAATGTTAGATATCTAAGAGCAATTTCAAGCATCTAATTACACTGGTGCTTCAGGTTTATAGATCAACTTGCACTTCAAATTATCTTTATGCTCTTTACAAGCAGCAATTAATTAAGCCTTATGCTGCCCCTACCAAGTCAGTTAATAGCACGATGCCAGTGATACAAGGTCCAAAGGAGTTTGAGAGATTTCGCCTCTCCTCATGCTTCCCTGAGGAGGCAGAGGTGGCTGTGCTCCAGCCTCTGTCTGGTGCTGAAAGTGAGGTGACAGGAACCTGAGCCAGGTGCCCAAATTGCAATGAAAGAGTCAGTGATGACAAGCTCAGTGTGCTTGGACTGGAGCCAGGCGTAGGTGGGGAGAGTTTGTATTGTGGAGTCTGGTCACCTGCAGGTGGACCCTGCTGGGCCCCTGATGCATTTGAGAAACACTTAATTACCTCTAACTGGTGTAAGACAGAAAAGAGGGGTGGGAGCAAGGTCAAATAGCACAGGGCAAGGCCCAGGCTGCCAATATTGGTGTCAGTGAGGGGCTTGGGCAGGACCTGGGCATTACGAGCTGGTGGGTGCTTGCCAATGCTGCCAGCCTGGCATGGGCACCAACAGGGTGATACTCTCCAGTATGCTTCAACTTCCCATGCACCTGTTCCCTTGCCAGTCTGGAAAAGCTTATGATGGGATTTTGGATATGGTTACCTAGGCACTCCTGGCCTTGTAGACTGTGCTGCCCAGCAGCTCCTCAGTGCTCTCCTTCAGCTATCTGTGGAGTCCAGACATTTCTCACACAGCTGCCCCTTAACCACCTGTGAGATGCAGCCACTGCTCATGGTGCTGTCTCTGTCTTTTGGCAGCTTCTTACACTGTTGTTTCTTATCTTCAGTAATATTCTCTGGTTTCCCTCATCCTGCTCAGGTTTCCTCCATGGTCTACTTAAGGGCCTGGTCATTTGTTTGCCTGCCCTAATACCAGGTTTAAAGGCCAGAAGATGGTCCAGAGAAACCAGGCCACAGCATCAGTGGCTTCCTCAACACCTGAGTGAGTGCAGAAACCCCAGAGCCTGGGGGGGAGCCAGCAGTGCTCTCAGCAGGGGTGAGCCAGCCTAGGTCTGACCTTGTCCCCACCATAAGCAAACGGGAGCTCATGTCTTTCCCTTGCCAGGAGCATTTTATATCACCCCAGCATTAGGCAAAACATAAAGCTAGACCAGAAAGGTAAATCCAGGTCTCCTTGCAGCTGTGTATCCTATAGTGTCCAGTTGCTGCTAGCTCATTCCTTCCTCCTCCCAGGAGAACATCTCCTGTCTGATGGCAGCGGGTTGCTGTGAGTTTGAGACTCCTCCAGGGAGGAGAGGCCAGATTGAGCCCCAGCCTTTTGGCCTGTTGCAGTCAAGCAAAACAACTCTCACTCCCAGTTTCTCCAACACCTACCTTTTCAGCAGCCTTATCCCTGTTCTGCTAAGTCACCCATGCCCAGGGGAGTGCCTTGCTCTGAAACCTGAACCTATCAAGGCTTTTGAAGGTCAAAGCTCAGTATCTTCCACTGTCCCAACTCTGTGCTGGTTTGGGATAGGGATAAAGAGATCCAAATGACACAATTCTGAGCCCCCAAACTTATCTCTTCCAGACTCTCTGCTCTGCCAGATGGCTCTGCCATCCACTTGTGACACTGCTGACCTTGCCAGGGTGGCACAGGATGTAATGGATGCCTGCAAGAAGCACAAAGACGATTTGATGGAGGACACCTGAGAAGTGTAAAGTGGTATTTAACCTGCAAAACAAGTTTAATGAAATGCTTTGAAGTTACGCAACCACATTAAAACAGTAGCATGAACACCAAACCATTGAACAGAAGCTAGGATTTTCCAAGCTGGGATAATAAAAAAATGCTAAGAATTCATCCTCCTCACCCATATTACTGCACAAGTAGAAGACAAGGAATCAATTGCTGATTTTTCTGGTCAAACAGTCACTACATTTTGGTAATTACTCTGTGTGTTGCTATTTATTTCAGCAGGGTGCACCAGGCTCCTTGGGGCTTGATTCTCCACTTCTTCTGCATCACAGAAAGGAGGAAGAGCATGGAGGAAGGTACCAGCCCTCACCCCACTCTGCCTGAGCCAGAGCTTCCCTGCTTCCTGTAAATGAGGGAAGGAATGACCCATCATATGAGTGACTCCAGACAGTGGTTCTGGCTGACCTACACTCCTCCCCTAGTTAGAAGTCCTCCCAAGTAGGCAAGGCACTTTCACAATCTGTTCACCTCAATAGTGTAATTTTTTCCCTGTTCAGGTGAGACGGGTACGAGACGATGGAGATTTTAAACATTTCTTCTTGGGAAGTAACTTCCTTGCACAGCTCATAGACCAAATTCTGGTCTCACTGTCTAATCCACCTTCTTCACTCTGATCAAAGCTTAATGCTATGTTTGCTACCTGAACGTCTTTCTACCAAAGATTTACATCATTGCTAAAATGGGCAGTGGCCCATACATAATCAATTTCCCATACAGGGAGGTGTGGAAGGAGTCCTCATGTGCTGAAGCTGCAGTCAGAGAAGAGCCCTTTCTGCCCTGTGATGGTCTAATTTAGCAGCAGGAAATTCCTCAGAATAACCAGCTCCCAGTCCCAGCTGAGAGCTGGCTGATAAAAGCGCTGTGAAATATTTAACTGGGCAGAGCAGCAGAAGATTAAGAACAGATGTGGTCTAGGAAACCAGTTACACCTAGAGCGAACACAAACCTCTGGACAGCATCCCTGGCTCCAGCAGCACCTGGCACGCCCCAGCCTGGCTGCCAAGAGCTCTGCCTTGTCCTGCCTTCTCCCTCCATCCCTTGTCCTGCTGGTGCTCTCTCCCTGCCAGCACATGGGAAGAGCTGATACTCTCCCTTTTCTCAGGAGTTGCCTTTTTATCTGATTGCCTGAGATACCAATGCTCTCAATCAAGTCATAGTGCTTGAGGACACTGAGAGGTGACAATGCTGCAGGAGCCACTCCAAGGGCACAGGAAGAGCATGTGTTGCATGGAGAGGTAATACATGTTCTTAGACAAACTGATAGAGCTGGAGAAAACAGATAGAGCAGTCTCAGACTCTCTTGGCTACACCTCTTGAGTCTCTAAGACTGAAAGTTTGCCTTCCTTGCTTGCTAAAAGGGGTTATTTAAAAGGCAGTGACCGTGGAGTGGCTCAGCTAGCAGACACAGGGTGGCATTTGCAAAGTAGCCAAGGCAGGCTGGGGCTCCAGACTCAGCTCAGGTGCTTGCTGTCTACAGCTGAGCACTCAGATTATCCTACCTTCCATGCCAGCTGCAGCAGTGCAAGACACAAAACTCTGTACTGGGGCCGTTTGGGTGCTAACTCAGGCTGTTGTGGGACTCCCAAGGTTGCATTTCATGCATGCAGTGGTGGGTCAGGGGTTGCAGCACACACCTGGAAGCTGGTGAACAGCAGCATCCAGCAACCCCTGTGGTGATGAGATGTTTCCCTGCTCCTGCCTTGATGTTGCAAGGGAAGGGGCAGGCTGGCAGTCCTTCCTGTAGCATTTACTGCTCTGTGTGTACCTGGAAATGCCCTAATCCCTAGTTAGATGTGAATATGAACTCCCTCAAAGTTGGGAAGTGTTTGGGATTGAAATATCATTTTAGGATTTTTACAGGAACCAGGCAAAAATGCGGGTGCACAAGCCTGTGTTTCAGTTGCCCAAGAGCCACGACCCTCCTTGCCAGGGTGCCAGTTATTGGGGTTTTCCAGGTACTTACAGATCAGAATTTTCAGTGACAGTAGCTGTATTCCTTTCAACATTTCTGACAGTTCAGTTTCTTTTATCTGGGTACCTCTAATAAGGAGCCAGAAGTGTAAAGTTTTGGTCCCAGAGTTTGGAATTTCATCTAGTCTCAGTATTTCCTTCCTCCTTGGCTCTCATTCCAGGGCCTTATATGTTGGACTTGCATTATTTACTTTCTAAGCAGATGAAGTTTCAATATCTTTTTGCAGATATTGTAATAAGGTTTTATTTAGTTGTAACTATCAAGTATTTTCACAACTAATTCATGGAGGGGGGGGGGGGGTGAAAAAGAGTGAGAGTTTAATTTCTTCACACAGAGATTACAGACAATCCTTTGTCTCCCTGTGACAGGTATTTGTGATTGCTACCCAGAGGTGGCTGAGATACTGAGTCACAAGGAGAGGCAGAGCAGCTGACAGTGAGAGGTAATGATGCAAAGGGAGTTACAAGCAGGAAGGCACTTTGGGCACAGTTCCTGGTGGACAGCAGAAAGAGGGCACTAATATCTCGATGTAATTCTTCATTTTGCAAAAAAAAAAAAAAGTGGCTGGATCCCTTTTCTTTTTTAACCCCCTCTCCCTCTTATTTCTCAGACCATAAACCAAATCTTCAGCAGGTATAAACTGGCACAGGCTCTTTGACTTCAAAGGAGCAGCATCAGTTTGAACCAATAGAGATTCTGGAGCCATATGGCCCTAATTATGTTAATGTGAGGCCCAAAGGATGCAGTGCAATAATAAAAAGGAAATACTGTGTGATCCATCATAGCTTTGGCACTCGAGGCAGGACTTTCAAAGGTGTTTAGGCACCGAAAGAAGCAGACAGGTGTGTAGGAGATCTTCTGTGTTCCCTTTTTGTTTATGTCCTTTTTATCCCAAACCAGCCTTGAGAGTCCCTGCAACCGTGGAGAAAGTGCTTGCTGGAGAAGACCAGGGAGAGACATTGTGTTTTTATCACCATGGAAACAAGAAATGCTTTTCAAAGGTGGACCTCTAAGTACTTTGTCTCTAGACTTACTGCCTCGATGAGTTCTTTAGTATGAGGGTGGTGGATCACTGGAACAGGCTGCCCGGAGAGGTGGAGGAGGCTTCATCCCTGGAGACATTCAAGGTCAGGCTTGATGGGGCTCTGAGCAACCTGCTCTAGTGTGAGATGTCCCTGCTTATTGCAAGGGGGTTGGACTAGATGAGCTTGAGAGGTCCCTTCCAACTTGAGACATTGTATGATTCTATGACTCTGGGGAGTGCTCAGGGGGGGAACCAGCCCCTGCAACCCAGGGCAGCACCGAGCCAGTGCCCGCTGGTGGAGCTGGAGCGAAACTTCAGCAGTAGGTAAGGATCTCAGCAAGAAGATTGATTCCAGCCAGGCTCACTCACCCTGAGGAGGGTCTTCTGGGGTGTATGAAGCCACGCTGCCCCACTGGCACCTCTCCTCATGGTGCTGTCCCTGCCTGCAGGAGGATATTAGGAGGGCAAGTGCAACATACTCCTGTTCTCAACAGATGGAAACCTACCGCACCCTCAGTTCCCCCAGGCCCATGGGGATGGAAACCTTCAACAGAATGGAAACTTCCTTTGATTTTAAATCCAAACAACTAACCGCTGCTATTCTTGGACACTTATGTTACATTTTCCTCATATTTTCCATCTCATGGATTATTAAAATCAAATTATTGCATTAAGGTGTTTGAAGTTAGGATGCTCTGTGCAGCACTTGTTTGTTTCCAAATCCTTGTCAGGAATTTCCTGCTGATCTGGTCTTACCTTGTCTTTACCTAAAACCAGCTTTCACTGGGGACTGAAATAGTCCCTAAATAGTTCAACAAGGGTTCTCCCATCTCAGGCTGTTCTCTATAAGGCTTGTAATGTTTGCCTTGACAGGTAATGAAGCAAGACTGCTGAGAGTGTACTCAGGTTGCCCTAAAGGAGGGAGAAACAGATTGCTTAACAAGGCAAGAGTTACATCCCACATGATCATTTTCATGGTCATTTTTCATTGTTCTAATGCCTTTACATTGGTGCTCTCTTGTAGTGCACTTAGAAATGATGCAACTCTGATGCTGTAATCACTTGGTAGGCAGCTGGATAAATTCCCATTAAAAAAAAGGCACAACAACAGCAAAAGCCCAAAACAACAAATGTCACAATTTCCCAAAGAGTTCTTAGCATGAAAAGATATTTATTGATTGCTTGAATTTTGTTCTTTAGCTATGATACTGTTCAGAGGTTAAATGCAATACCAGTGCATGGATGTCCTTGCTGTGTGGTGCTGCTGCCCTTCTAATGAGCTTGCAGTACTGAATGCTTTGGCTTTGATTCCCAACATGTACTAATGGTGTCAGGAATATACATCAGCTTTGGGAATAGTCAGAAAATGTGGAAAGGGAAGGGTAAGCTAAACCAGTCAGGCTGTTCTCCCTGTGTGTTTGAGAATAAGGTTTAAGTCTCTACTCTGCCTGAGCCAAATCAGTTAATGGGAACTGGGCTCCTGGCAGCTGGCAAATGCTTGCCTGCTCTGCTAGTCTGCACTAGGCCTCTCCAAATTTAATCAGAATTATTTTAATTTTTTTTACAGTTAAAAGCAGTTGTCAGAATGGGTTTGATCAAAACCAACATATATCTGAAAAATCCTGGGGTTTGTGTTTTCACATTTCCATGTCTTGGTTGCACCACCAAGGGCATCACCAGCAGAGACCAAGAAGTCACCATCCTGCTCTACTCAGCACTTGTCAGACCACACCTGCAGTGTTGTGTTCAGTTCTGGTCCCTGCTCTATGAAAAGGATGGGACAGGCTGGAGAGGGTCCAGAGAAGGGCCACAAGGATGATCAGAGGACTGGAGGACCTGCCATATGAGGAGAGGCTGAGAAAACTGGAGAAGAGAAGGCTTCGAGGAGACATTATTACCATGTTCCAGTGCTTAAAGGGTGGCTGCCAAGAAGATGGAGACTCCCTATTTACAAGGAGTCACATGGAAAAGACAAGGGGTCATGGGCACAAGTTGCTCCTGGGGAGATTCCAATTGGACACAAGAGGTAAATTTTTCATCATAAGGACAGTCAAACGTTGGAACAGTCTCCCAAGGGAAGTGGTGGATTCCCCCACACTGGGCAGTTTTAAGTCTCAGCTGGACAGGCTGCTGAGCCATCTCATATGAACTATAGCAGTACCTAAGAAAAGTTGGACCAGATGATCCTTGAGGTCCCTTCCAGTCTGGCATTCTAGGATTCTGTGATTTCCTGGTGAACAGACTTTTGCTGTTGAGATCCCAGATCAGTTCTGGGCAGTGAAACACAAGGGAGACTGAGTGAGGCTGGTTAGCCTGTATCCCTCAAGTAGAAGGTACAAACAGTCCTGCCTCCTGGGTGCAACAGAGCTGCTTCAATAATAAGCCATTAAATTCCTGATGGTGCCCTGTGAGGTAAAATATCCCAAAATGAGATTGTCAAAATGTACAGTTAATAGGGTTGTGACCTCTTATGATTTTAATTTCAGCAAGTGGATCTTTACAAGATGAAACCCTTGTCCTGCATGTTTTTGTGTCACACATGCAAGCAATGTTTCCCCTTTGGCTCAAGTTATTGATTGGCATAAATATTTGCAAGATCAGAACATTAACACCTAACTAACATGATTTAGGGGAAAAAAAACCAGCAGCAACTCATATGCAAGTCTCTCTGGTTTCTACATAATTCTATAAAGTACCTGGAGTTCCCACACACTGCACAGCAGGGAGGAACACGTATCTGCCTTTAAACATTTGCAGGACTTGTTAATTTATACTCCCATGAGAAAAAAATGTATGAAAAATAATTTATAGTAAATTCCTCAAATATTTACCAGGTGAGTCATCAACAGCAAGAACTTAACTAGGCTCTTTATTCCACAGTGAGGTATTGAAATAGTGGTTTCATTTTCAAAACTGCTGGACAACAGCACTGCTTATTGACACCTTTTCTGAAGATGAAACCACAGACTTAGGTTCTTATTGTAGACTAAAACCCCATATTAAGGCATTCATTTGGAAAATTTGCATTGCTGCTTCCCTTATGTGACTTTTCATCCTTGTGTTTGGGTAGAAGACGCTCATCTAATTAGCACCAAGACTTTGCAGCACCCAGCTGTTGTGCCCTCATTAATTCTCTAACCTTCTTGATTATATAAAATGCAGACAAATATTTACTGGGGACCAGGACAATGACAGTCCTTTGTTAACAGAGCATAAGTGTATGTAAAAAGTCTCTTTTGCGTTTCCCACATTTTGCAGCCACTTTCTTTTCCTCTTCTTATGTCATAATCTCTGTGGAGAGCTCTGTGATGAAATCCTTAGTAAACTAGGATAAAGGACTCATTATGATTCGTCCAGAATTGGGATAATTGTGTGGACTTCAACTAAAACCAGAAGGTTTTTCCCTAGCACAGGCTTTTGTCAAAAATCAGACGTTACCTCCCCACTTGCCTCAAGGCTCCCTAGATTTGTAAACTCTGTGGACAAGTGTGGGCCAAATATCAGGTATCTCCAATCTCAGTGAGAGACTGGGGGTTGAACCCAAACGAAAGGCAGGAGTTTCACTTTTGGCCCCATTCCTGGAAGAACAAGGGATTTGAGCTTTCATTTGATATGATGTGGATCATTTGATATGTCATGGACACTTGGAAAAAGGTAAAGGCTCTGGCTGAAGTGAGAAGAAAAAGGCTGAAAGGTGACTGTAAGACGAGCAACCCCAGGATGCTGCGTTGTAGCCACCACATGGTTTCATCTCCCTAACAAATGTCCCCTTGCTGTCACTGTCCCTGTCTGGTCCAGGCAGGCCATGGGACCAGGGCAACCAGCCCGTTGCACAGTGGTCTCCCAGCCCAGGGCCTCCTGCACCAGAGCAGGATGCCAATGATTTGGCATTTAATACACACCGTGGACTTTCATTTCTTGTATTAATTGGTTCTGCTACTTGTTTGAAATCATGTAAAGGCTTAACATCTGTAAAGTCCCATGGAAAGGTTTTTCCTGCATGAATGCACCTTGTTCCTTCCAATTCTACAGTGTTCTTGGAAAAAAATCAGGAAAGGTCTTCTTTGTGGACACCACAAGGGAGTTTTGAACCCTTCAAGCCATGGTTTGTACATTTATGGGCTCCGTGGAAAAGGCAAAATTAACCCAGAGCATTGGAAGGAGATTGCAGAGCACTGTGAGGAACCTGCTAGATGCCACCACACTAAGCTGCCAGGAGCTCATGGAAGAGCAGACAATGTTCAGGTCACCAGGTGAGCTGGGGCTGGCAGAGGTGAAATGTGAGACCTGCTGGATGGACAGCAAGGGGCAGAGCTTCTCAAATGGAGCAAATCAAAGGCTTGGAGAGGTCAGGAGCAGTTATTTATGCTGAGGGGTCATGTTAGCTGGGCAGTAATTGCTTTCAGACTGCTTTTGGACAAGGGCTTTTTGGCTGCTCTTAAAGCCAGGCTTTTAGGTTGACCTCTCCAGGTTCATCTGGTGCTGCTCTGCCTCTTTATGAGTTACTGTCAGTAGCTGTAGCCTGCAGCCTAGGGCAAAGGAGCACAGGGGAGGGACAAAGCACAGGAAGAGGTAGAGAGGGAGAAGCTCTGCTTGGGAGGGTCTGCTGCAACGTGGCCTCTGCCAAAACCTGGCTCATCCCTCTCAGCAGAGCAGGGATGCTGCAGACTGACCCGTGGTTGTGCCCAGAGCTGAGGCTGCCAGAGGGAGGGACTGAGGAGATGCAGGTTCACCACAAGCCACCAAGAGTCAGCTGAGATGGTGGAGGTAGCTCAGGGGGGCAAACAGCAGCTTTGGAGAGCTCAGAGGACACAGACCTGTGGGAGCAGCAGCTGAGAACCTTCCATGGTTGCTTCTGCTGGGGCAGAGGTAAAGCCCTGGTACTCCTGCTGGGACCAGATAGTGGGCTAGATATTCCCCAGCACATTTCAGCTTTGGAACCTCCAGGCTCATTGTATGCACACTGGCAAGTGCCAGTCACCACCAAGATGGGCATTTGGTTTCCCAGGCATCTGCATGTTTGTGTGAGGAACCTCTAGGCAGTTGAGCTTGGCCAGTCCAGACTGGGAAACATCTCCTGCCAAAGGAATTTCACCCATTTGAGTTACTTTGATGAGCTGGTGTGCCACCCTGCTGGATTTCAGCCCTTTCTGATTCAGCAATGAGATGACAGACACAGGCTCCTGCTGCAAGCAGCTCTGCTGGGGGAGGCTGGCACTGTCCCCAGCAGTTTGCTCTGCTCCTGCTGCTGGACATCATGGCTTCTGCTGGGCTGCTGGCACCCCAAACGTGTGGGGCAGGCAACAGGCTGGTGTCATGAGCTGCCATGGCTGGTTTTGCCAGAAAGTGGCCAAGCAGCTCTCCAGGGGGTGGCTTGGTCCCCAGGCTGCCCAGTGAGACAGGGACTCCAAAGGGCTCCTCACTCCTCATCATGGAAGGGGACATACAGGAGGTTTGCAAAGCTGTGCACAGCTTATGGGGCAGGTGGGGATGGATCCCTGGCTGTGTCTGTGAGCTCAAGAGGGGCACCTAATATAGAGGAGCCGGGTAAAAAGGGGCAATTTTTGGACTCGGTGAATAGCAGGTGAGTGGCAGCCCTTGCTGCAAGGTGCTGTGGATTCAGGGAGATTGCAGGGCTTCATGGAGAGGCTTGGAAAAGAGCACTGTAAACACTCACCCAGTTTTTGCTCTTCCCTAGGTGTCTGCTTAAGACCACCATTCATGTTTTTAATGTAAGAAAACAGAAAAGGATTGGGAAGGGAGGGAGGACAGCAGTGGGGGTGAAGCAACACCACCAGTCTGTCCCCATATCCCACCCCCAAAGTCCTTCATCATGGGACACACAGTGAGGTGTGGTGGAAAAGCAAGGGACAGCCTTGGCCCCAGGGTCCTTGACTGGGCTGCAGTGGTGGGGATGGAGGTGACACCTCCACACTGACAGCAAAGGAGGTGCAGAAGTGCTCCCAGCAGGGGTGTCAAGCCCTAGCTGGATCTAGAAAACCCCTGTGTTCAATTGAAAGGTGCTAAGACATCTCAGCATGCTCCTTCATCATAACTAAAGGCATGGGGGATGGTGTTTGCCTTGGGATGAGAAAAAGTAATCAAGTGAAATTCCCAGGGAAGACTCTCTTGTCATTACTTCTGCAATTTACCTAAAAAAAAACCCCACCCTCGGTGTCCTTAATGCAAGCTGCAAGCACTTCCATTATCAATAAAAATGCCCCTAATTCTGCTCCAGGAACAGCACCTTGCCATCACATTGCTCCAGCATGTGCCACATGCACTATTAACACTTTGCCAGGGCATAACCCCTGAGCAAAACACATCCTCTCCATCTTCTAAAGGTGGCTTCCTAAAGCTGCAGCTCCAGCAGCTTCATTAGGACATGTGTACACGTGTGTGTCCCTGTGTGTGCAGGCATGAGTCTCTGAAATGTATTTGTAAATCTTCCTGTAGGAAAGAAAATTTATTTAGTGCCTGGATGTGAACAAACCAACATAAAATAATGTCATTTATTTACTGAACTTACAATGGCTGTAGCTCCCAAGGAGACAAGCACGGAGACTCTTCAGAGGCTTCCTGAATTGAATTGGTTAGCATTTTTATTTCATGCTTGCTAATTGCTCTGTGCAGCTGGTTTCGTTTAAGAGGTTAGTATTTTGAAGTTGAAATGAGGACATATTGCAAACTTCACCCCACAGTTCACTGTGCAGGGCAGCAGGGACTGCTGATCATAGGCCAGGATGTAAAAAGATGGGCTGATGCACCTGCAGGGAGGCATGGGGGGGCATGGGCAGGCAGAGCAGCCGAGGGCTGTGAGCAGTTACTGTCCCAGTGAAGGACATGCTTCTTGCACAATATGTTAGCTCACTGCATCCCTTTGCACTGCAGCAAGGGAGGGATACATGCCAAAGTACTGCTGCAGGTGAGGAGGGCTTGACTTACTGCTCTGCCTGGGGGAAGAGCTGCCCAGGCTCTTCCTGGAATCACAGAATGGTGAAGGTTGGAAGGGACCTTAAAGATCATCAGGATCCAATCCCCCTGCCATGAGCAGGGACACCTCCCACCAGCCCAGGCTGCACAAGCCTTATCCAACCTGCCCTTCAACACCTCCAGGTGGGGCAGCCACAGCATCTCTGGACAACCTGTTCCAGTGCCTTCCTGCCCTCATGGGGAAGAATTTCTTCCTGATGTCTGATCTAAATCTCCCCTCTTTCAGTTTAAAACCATCAGCCCTTGTCCTGTCACTGCCCTCTCTGGTGAAAAGCCCCTCCCCAGCTTTCCTGGAGCCCCTTCAGGCCCTGGAAGGTGCTCTAAGGTCTCCCTGGAGCCTTCTCTTCTCCAGGCTGAACAGCCTCTTTCTTCCTGCAGGGTCAGGAGGTCTCCACTCCCAAGTCTGGTTTGGTGCTCCAGGAGTCTCAGCAAGCAGACGTGGAACACACAACCCTGGACCTTCCCCAGGCTGTTCCCAGGCAGGAATCCTGCTCCTGGCAAATGCCTGGCATGTAAAGGAGCTCCCTGTAGCCCAGCAGAGTCTGAACAGGCTGGGGTCAGTGCAGAGCTGGTCTGTGCTCTGGATGGGATTCTCCATGGCCCAGGTACAATCCAAACAAGATGAATGCAGACACCACCTTGACAGAACACTAGGAAATCACCTTTCCCACTTCAGGTTAGGAATCAGACAGCACCAAGTGCCAGATACTTTGGGTTTTGTTTTCCTGTGGCTGCTGTTGTTTCTGCTAAATGCATGCAACAGGCAAATCACTCAGCAAAGGTGAAGTTTTGGTCCAGCTTTCCCTTCATACGCCCCCTCCTTCCCACCCACTTTTTGGAATTGTGCAAACACACGAACAGATTACAGGGTCAGAACAAAAATAAACAATTTGTCCTTCATCAAGACAGTTCACATTACAGATGATCTAGGTGTGGCATAATAAGGCTGCTACAAGGCAGGGTGAATCCAAAACAATTTCACCAGTTCAGCCAGTCATGCTTGCTCATATTGAAGGTGGTAGCATTTCTACCACTTGCAATCAGGCTGCTTCTCCCTTGGGAAAATGTAGATGAGGAGGACCAAGGGTGTGCAGCCACATTCCCACTCTCTTTAGCACTGTCCAAGGAACTAGTAATGGAAAAGGAATGAAAGGAATCAGTGTCTTCTGGTAGAATTAATCCCTGGAGGATTTGCTGTCTATAAGCAAGGTCTGACTTGGATTGCAAGGTCTGACTTGGTGGATGCAAGTGTTAAGGTGGGAAAACTGAAACTTTTTGTTAAAAAAAAAACCCTCATTCTTTCATTCTGTTTGGCTGAAGAAGAAAATAAAAAGAAAAAAGGGGAGGGGGATGAAAAAGGAAAAGAAAAAAAAACCCAAACCAATTTACCTTGGGACTTTTAGAACCAGGATCAGCTATAAATTGAGGTATGCAACACAATCAAAATCAGAGTTATTAAAAAAACAAACAAAAAAAACCCCAAACACAACAGCCAAACAATAATTCGATTTCAAATCCAATTTTCTACCTGTGAGGGGAAATTGTTGCTACTGAACTTGCTTGTAAAAGACATTGTTTAAAAAGTTTGTTAGCAGACACTGGGGCAGGACAGTTTAGCATCTGCATTGTAAAATAATTTGTAAAGTCTGATGTTTTTCTCCTGCCCAAAGCTCCAGAGGAGAAAGGTGCTCATGGTTGCTACTCCTCACAGCAGGGACGTGGAATAAGGGACCCTGAAAAGACCCTTGGCTGCCCTCTGAGCAGGGAGCTGAACTGGTCCAATCCTGAGCCATGTTAAGGGATATCTCAATGAAGAGCTGCTGCCTCTTAACCTCTCCTAGTATGAAAAATATAATTTCAAATGAACACCCTTAAAATCTTCCAGTGGTGACTCCTTTATCTATGCTTGCAAAAAGGGTCCCTTGAATAATCTGAGACAGCTAATGGTTTGAAAAAAAGTCTTTCTGCCCTCTGCAGAAAATCAATGTTGAACCTTGGATCTTGACCCACTCCTAGTCTTCTCACTGTGCTTCAATCTTCACAGCCACCAACAGCCTCAGCAGAAATAATCCTCCCCCTTCCCAAGGGGCAGAGCAAATCACCACAACCTCACAAAGTGATATGATTAAAAAATACCAGCTCTTGATTGTATAAGAATTAGAGGTTATATCCTAGAGGCTGGAGGGGGCTGACAGGGAGGGTTGGGGCCATGCTGTAATTTATTCCTCCCTGGGCCAGATGCAGAACTTGGGAGGGGAACTTGCTCCACCCTTCACTTTCCCTTAACACTCACAAATTACTCATGACACCCTATTCAGTGGCTCATTCTGGTGATATTTCTCTCAGTTTTCTCACTCTGGATATCCACAAAGATCCATTATTACATGGATGGTATCTGGGAGGCTGGCTCCAGACTCCAACACATGCTTCAGAATGGGATTTATGCTCATGACCAGTAAAAGCAAAACCAACACCTTAGGCATGACATTTTTTTTCAATAACATATTTGGGAGTGTAAGAGGCAGCAGGATTGCTCTCTTCTTTCAGTGAAAACGCTTCGAGTAACAGGTAAAACATTAATTCAAGAAATCAAATGGAAGGGTTTGGCAGTTCAAACAAAGCCCTCTTCCTGGTTCAAAGCCTAGTTCAGACCTTGATCTATAAACTTCCAGGATTTGTTAAAAGGGTAGACTTCATTGTATCAGTTATGACAGGATGTTACAGCAAAGAAAGTATTGGTGAAGTGGTTTGAATAAATGTTGAGCATTTCCAGGCAGTGAAGGTGCTGTTGCTAAAAAGCAATTATCTCTCCTGACATACACCAGGTTTCCTATTCAAAAAACAATCTTGTGCAAGTAAAATGCTGCTCTATTAAAATATATAATAATTATTTCTTTTTACACTAAAACCAAAACCAAAATCCAGACCTGCTACAGGATGTGACTATCCAAGGTTAAACTCTTCTCTCAGATATATCACTGTAAATCTGATTATAACACTCCTGCTGATAGGGTTACTGCAAATTTGGACTGGTGCAACTGGAGACAGATGGACTGGAAACATCTGAAGTAAACATGCCCCTATGATTTCCAGTATCCTTTATCACTCAGCCATGCAAACCATCAGCAGCAGAACACAGACATGCTACTTTGGAATGAAAAAAAAAAAAAAAAAGCCCATTACATTAAAATAATAAACCAAATATAGAAGCAAGAGGGTGTTTAATTGGAGGGCAGGTATATGTTCTTGGTGTCCCACGTCCCCTGGTCTGCAGATATAAATCTCTTTCTGTACATCAGACTTCATGTACTTCATACATTCCTCTGAGAAGAGAGAAGAGTTTTCCGTAACTACACTCATTAGTAGCTGTCTTTTTAAAATGCTTAATATTTTTGAGATTAAAAATATGAGGCATGAATTGTATGATGAAGTTTCTATCACAAGATCTCCATGAATAGCCTTCCTAACTCCAGTACTGGTTGTTTTTTACTAGTAGCCTTGTCTTTGTAGCCTTGATAGTTAAGAACTTGTGCAGGGAGAATTTCAGGGTGAGGCAAGAGCTTTTATTGGAAAAAACCCACATCTAGTTGGAAAAGAAATGAGAGAATTTCAAGCGACAAGTTTGACCTGAAGAAGAGCTGCTCTGCCTGAAAGCTTGCCAATGGTTTCCATATTTATCACTTGGTCTTATAAAAGATCACCTCTCCCTACCAAACTTGCCCCAATTATTTACTAAACCAGAAAAAGGCATGAATACAATAATATAATAATCTGGAAGAGATACAAAAGAAAGGTCTTTCCCCAAACCTTGGTGTCAGTACTGCAAATCCATCACCATGGATGAAGGGGTTCTGCAGAAGGGTCTGTGTTTGCTTCTTGTTTTTATGGGAGGAAGGCATTTGAAGATACAGCAACCTGAAAATACAGCAACTTTCCAATATAGCAGCTTGCCAATACCTGAAGGGGGCCTACAATAAATCTGGGGTAGGGCTTTGTACACAGGTGTGTAGTGAGAGGACAAGGGGCAATGGTTTGGACCTTAAAGAGGGGAGGTTCAGGTTGGACATTAGGAAAAAAGTTCTTTCCTGTGAGGGTGGTGAGAGCCTGGCCCAGGCTGCCCAGGGAAGCTGTGGCTGCCCCATCCCTGGCAGTGTTGAAGGGCAGGTTGGATGGGGCTTGTGCAGCCTGGGCTGGTGGGAGGTGTCCCTGCCCATGCAGGGGGGTTGGATCCTGATGGTCATTAAGGTCCCTTCCAACCTTCACCATTCTATGGTTCTATGAAGATGGCTGTGAAAGTAGATGGTGTGAAAATAAATGAACTAAATGATTTGAAAAAGCTGAAAAGGAAGAGCAAAGTTTCTCCCTTTCTCTGGTGTCATGATCCAAACTTTGCCAGTCAGTATTTTAGAGCAACAGTGGAGCTCTTTGTCTGGCCCAGCTGAGTCATACAATTATCTCAATAACAGTAAGTACCTAGCAACAGCCTCAATAAACACCCAGCTATTTGATTAATCAGCCATTTTGAAACAGGTTTGGTAAACATTACCCTTTCACTTTTAGGACTGCATTACTAAAAAAGCTGCCCACTGAAGCTGCACCCCACGCTATGAATAACCTCACGAAACCACAGCTGTCCTGCCCAGCTTGGGCAGGTGGACTGAGCTTAACTTGACACTTCTTGCCCGAGCTGAAGTGCAGAAAGCAGGTTGGCATCAGTCTCATATTTGTCCTGGGATTTGTAGCCACAGGCTCCCAATCCAGCTGCTGATGTTAATAGGGTGCTGTCAATAACTGCACAAGAACTCGGTGCCTGTGAGACCAGGAGAGGAAGAAAGAAGCAGCAGAGAGGTAGTTTGCACAAATACAAACATTTGCATGTGATCTTTAAGGCCGACTTGCAGTGGCTGGTATGTGCTTTAAGTACTGAGAGAGCTTTGAGTACCTGGAGACTGTGAGAAGTGTTTGCAGTGGATTGGGATCTGGGAACAAACGGAATGTTGTGTTATCATAGAAGATATCAAGATCATTTCCAAAGTAACCCTTGATGGACCCCTGTGAAAGGGAGGCTGTGAAACCTAGTTAGAGAGCACATACAGACATATAAAGTCTATTTATCTACATGTGTCTATATGGATTGGAGGTGTACTTTTCCTGGGAATGCTGAGGTGGCAGCTGTTCACTGCTTTTCCCAAGCTCTCTGAACAGTGCTGTGCCTGCCCTGTGTGCAGTGATGAGGGAATTGTCCCCCTTCAAGGAACAGGGAAATTTATTTATTTTTTCACAGGAAAATGTCTTTGTTCACCTGAACCTCTGTTCTCTTCCCCTCAGGTAAATGCACCAGCAGAACTCCAACCTTTCTGGCTGAAACTGTTCTATTGTCCATGAAATAATTAAGTGTCCATCCCTACTTGCTTGAGTAAAATGAATAATTATATACCTGTGTCCTCCTCCACCATTTCTTTTCATACTGCTCTCATAATGCCACTTACGTATGTATTATTTTTCATTATCCCCAGTGCTAAAATACTGAATCACCTCAGAGTTTATTCTCTTTCCTGCTGACTTTTACTGCACAAAGAAATAAAGTATTTTTATCACTGCACTCACAGCTCAGGGATTGTGCCCATCATTAAAGGAACATAGAGGCTGCATCCAGATAAGATCTAAAGCTAACCTTGCTCAGCAGGGAGGAAAGGAAGAAGAAATAGACCTCTCTCCTGCAAAACATCACCCATCTGCTGGGTGGGGGTGAAGTTCTCAGGTGCCTCCTGTTCTCCCAGCTTATCTCAGCCACTCATCACACCTCTTCATGTTTTTCATACTTACCTTTATGCAGCGTTGACAATGCAAGTCATTTCTGTAAAGGCTCAAGAGCAATAATTAAAAAAAACCCAAACAAACAACAACCAACCCACATTATACCAGAAATACACACTTAGTACACATGAGAGTTAATGAATTACATATTTTCCAAATGTTTCTCTGAGATCACCTCAGGATATTGTGATAATGTGAAGGTATTGTGGAGTCTCCATCCTTTGAGATTTTTTTTACTTGTCTGGACAAACCCTCTGAGCACCTCATCTAACTCTGCAGCTAGCTCTGGCCTGAGCAAGGGTCAGCCTAGATATCTCCAGAGCCTGTTTCCAAATTACTCACTTCTATGATTCCCTGAAAATCTGATTGCAACATTGACATCTGATGCACCACAGAAGGCAACATTCATGCCTCAGTATACAGTGTGCTCTGTTATACCACAAAAACCCTTAGTTTTATTTCCCCCAAAAGGGGAAAAAAGCCTTTTGGGTTGTGAACTGTGGCTAATCACACCTATGTTCATGTGCAGCTCAATGTTCTGCATGAGGAAGATGAGCAGTAGCATTTTACATTTGCTAGGTGTGTCTACTCATTTACAGGCAATTGTACTATTTCAAGTTAACTGTACAGGAGGGTCAAGTGTAACTATTGGCCCATTAAAGTTTTCTTTGCCCTTGTAAAAGCCCCTCCCCAGCTTTCCTGGAGCCCCTTCAGGCACTGGAAGGTGCTCTAAGGTCTCCCTGGAGCCTTCTCTTCTCCAGGCTGCACACCCCAGCTCTCCCAGCCTGTCTTCATAGGGTAGGTGCTCCAGTGTTCTTATGTTGGGGCACAAGGCTGACTGCAGCAGAAAGGGAGAATAAATACAACAGCTTTCACAGATGCACATAGATAACCCAGGTGTCCTTTTACTCTGAAGAGTGAAAACCTTTCCCTGGGAAGGGTGTTTGGATGACACACCACTACCTGAATAAACACACACAGTACCACAGCACATGCAGGAAAAGAAATATGTGCAGATATTTTCTGGTTGGGACAAAGCACAGACCAAAAGTGACCATGGTGCAGGAATCTACTTGTTTCTTTTGTTCGTCCCTACAGAGGGTGTTTGTGAGCAGGTAGTCATAGAGACATGTGGAAATAAAAAGAGGGGGATGGGTATGTGATCTGTTTTCCTAAAAGCAGCCAGAGGGGTTTATTATTTGAGAAGATAAAGAAAGATGTTAATAAGTCACAGGAAGCCAGAATTCTCTTAATGACAATTGAAAATCTTTCCTTTCCTTGACCACACATCTCACAGTGGGAACACAGCACATTTTAATAGCTGTCTTGTTAATGATGGTTGTTCAATGCATAGAGTAGGTTATGCAAGTCAGGACAGATGTGAAGAGCTGTGTGGCTTTGGGAAGTAACACTCTGGAGTCACACTTTCATCATGTGATTCCTCCAAGAAAAATAAAAAAGCAACCCTGAAAACATGCCACATCGAAATAAAAGTTCTGCTTTTGTTCTATCCAATGAACTTGTAATAGAATTCAGATTAAGTCAAACTTGACATGAAATTCTCCCAGGGAGCTTGGGAAACAGTCACTGAGGGACCCAAGCAGGACTGGGTGGCACATCCTGGGGCACAGGAGGGTGTCCTGGGTGTTCTCCCTCTGCCCTGGGCATTCTCCTTTTTGGCCCAAGAACTGTGCATATATACTGCAACTCTGAAACTAAATTGGCATCCAGCCATGAACAACCATCATGTTTCCTGCTGAGGGTAAAAAAACCAGACAAATGCAGGGAGCTGTGTGGGAGAAGAAGGGAGTAAGGAGAAAATGGAGACTTTCTACCAGGGGCAATGGCTTTAAACTGAAAGAGGGAAGATTTAGACTGGGAATTAGGAGGAAATTGGTTGCAATGAGGGTGTTGAGACAGTCAAACAGGTTGCCCATTGAAATTATGGATGCCCCCTCCCTGGAAGTGTTCAAAGCCAGGCTGGAGCAACCTGGTATAGTGGGAGGTTTCCCTGCCCATGGCAGGGGGGTTGGACTAGATGGCCTTTAAAACACCCTTCCAACCCAAACCATTCTGTGATTCTATGGTCTGTAGGAGTTGTGTCTCTCTCCATGACTCTCTGGCAGTGGCCAAGGGGCAGCCCTGTGCCAGCCCAGCTTGCAGAGAGCAACAGACCTCAGGGGCTTCCACAGGCCAGGACAGCGCAGGGACCCCCAAGGCTGGCAGTGCTATGGGACAACCCCCCAGCAGAAGGCAGCATGGGCAGACAATGCGGGGTGATGGGGATCTGTCAGCCCTGCCTGGCAGCCAGGGGACCCACCAGCAGCCCCGTTGTTGCCCACCTGGCAGACAGCTGTGGGATCTCTGAGCTCTGTGCCCATCATGGCCACCACTGCTGCCCAGACAGAGCTCCACTGGGAACATGCTGCCACCCTGGTGCCAGTACTGGGTATCCATGGGATGTGTGACCAGAGAGAGGATCTCCTCTGCTTAGTGACAGAGCTCTGGGAGTAGGTTGAGGGGTGTAGTATCAGGGAGAGCAAGACAGAGGGAGATCACTCTGGAGTTGCACCCTACCTTCCTTGAGACAGGGCACATGGTATGGCAGATTCCCCTTCATCTCACAGTGACTTAAGGGACAGGGGGCAATGGTGACAAGCTCCTGTCCAGCACAGCAAGCACATCTCCTCTCTGGCCACCCCACTTGCCCAGCTCCCCTTGCGTAACAGGTATGAGGCTCTGCAAGCAGAACCAAACAACAAGGAGGACAATGGTTCATCTAGCCTGGAGGTATCATGAAAGTTAAGTCAGCCTACAGCCCACGTCAAAACTGTCTCCATGAAGAGAAAGACAGGTCATTGTCATAGGAGACTCCCTCTTGAATGGAACAGAAGGCCCAATACACAGACCAGCCCAGGTTAAAGATGTGAAAAGAAAGTGTCCTTCCCTAGCATGGCCCTCAGATTACTACCCATTATTGGTTTTTTGGGTAGGCGGTGATGAAGTTGCAACAAGAAGTCCAAGGGCAATCAGGAGAGACTTCAGGGCCTTGGGGTGAGTGGTTAAGGAATCAGAAGCACAAGTAGTGTTCTCTAGCCCTCTAATTGCAGGCAATAATGAGGGAAGAAACAGGGAGAGTCAGCAGATGAATACCTACCTCCGAGCCCCCAAAAGGTGGCAGGATCAATAAACCACAGCTGCACTGCATCTACACCAAGGCAGGCAGCAGGGGCAGCAAGCAGGAGGAGCTGGAAGCCACTGTGCAGCAGGAAACATCTATTTGCTATCACAGAAACGTGGTGGGACGACTCACACAGCTGGAATGCTGCAATAGATGGCTGCAAACTCTGCAGAAGAAATAGGCAAGGAAGGAGAGGCAGTGGGGTGGCCCTGTATGTTAGGGGGTATTTTGATGGCTGAAGCTTAACGATGGTGATGAGAGGGCTGAGTGTTTATTGGTAGGAGTCAGGGGGAAGGACAACAAAGCAGATGTGTTGGTGGGAGTCTGTGATAGACCACCCAACCAGGATGAAGGAACACTTGAAATAATCTATAAGCAGCCGGGAGAAGTTTCACAGTCGCTAGCCCTTGTTCTCCTGAGGGACTCCAACTTACCAGGTATCTGCTGGAAATACAATACAGCAGAGAGGAAGAAGTCTAAGAGGTTCCTGAGTGTGTAGAAGATAACCTCCTGACACAGCTGGTGAGGGAGCCAACTAGGGAAGGCGCCCACTGGACCTGCTGCTTGCAAACAGAGAAGGATGGTGGATGAGGTGACAATTGGAGGCTGTCTTGGGCATAGTGAAGAGCTGGAAGGAGGGCCTGGGGAACTGTCAGCCTGATCTTGGTGCCAGGGCAGGTTATGGAGCAGATCATCTTGAGAGCCATCACGTGCCATGTACAAGACAACCAGGTGACCAGGCCCAGTCAGCACGGGTTTATGGAAGGCAAGTCTTGTTTGACTAACCTGATCTCCTATGACAAGGTGACTTGCTTACTGGGTGAGGGAAAGGCTGTGGATGTTGTTTAACCTGGATTTCAGTAAAGCTTTTGACACTGTTCCCTGCAGCATTCTCTCAGAGAAACTGGCTGCTCATGGCTTGGACAGGTTGTTGGTTAAAAAACTGGCTGGGCCCAAAGAGTCGTGGTGAAGGGAGTTAAAATCCAGCCGGTGGTCACAAGTGGTGTGCCCCAGGGCTCAGTGCTGGGGCCAGTTCCCTTTGGCATCTTTATCAGTGATCTGGATGAGGGGATCAAGTGCACCCTCAGTAAGTTTGCAGATGACACCAACTCGGTGGGAGTGTTGATGTGCCTGAGGGTAGGAAGGCTCTGCAGAGGGACCTGGACAGGCTGGATGGATGGCCCAAGGCCAATGGGATGAGGTTCAACAAGGCCAAGTGCCGGGTCCTGCACGTGGGTCACAACAACCCCAGGCAACTCTGCAGGCTTGGGGAGGAGTGGCTGGAAAGTGCCCAGAGGAACAGGACCTGGGGGGGATGGTTGACACCTGGATGAACATGAGCGAGGTGCTCAGGTGGCCAAGAAGGGCACCAGCACCCTGGCTTGCATCAGGAACAGTGTGTCCAGCAGGAGCAGGGCAGGGATTGTCTCCCTGTGCTGGCACTGGTGGGGCTGCCTGGGGCCCGGTACTCGCCCGTCTTCTCAGGCTCCCTGGTGTCAAAACTCCACCAAGGCTGGAGGATGATCAGCATCCCCTCTGGAAGCCCTTTGGGCTGTGTTTGTGCACACTGGCCTGGCTGCAGTGCGAGCACCCCAGGGGCCTGAACCCCACCAGGATTAGATGAAGAACCATGAGTCAAGCCAGGAAATGGCCCAAGTCATGATGCCCAAGGTGATCTCAGATCCCCAGTCTCCCTTCTTCTGTCTGGTGGTTTGGAACCTCAGCCTGGATTTCAAGCAGGTGCTGCAGACAGGGAATGGTGGAGGGATGGAAGTGCATGAAGGAAAAGAGTAAATTATTTTCTTCCCTCCTTGCTGCCTCAGTAAAATTGGCTGGGCTAGCGTTTCATCCCTCGGGCTTTTTGTCACTCCTTTTCTGGTGTTCTTAGGTCTTCCCACCAGCTAATCTATCTGCTGGCACAATGTAGACTGATGGCCCAGCTTTTTGTACTCGCTCATACTGAGGAAAAGACTCGGTTTGTTGAAAGATGCCTAATTGAAAGATGTTTAACTGACTTCTGTGAAAGAAAATCCTCTTCTGCTCAGTGCTGCTGGAAAGATGAGGCTTGCATTTATTACAGAAGATACAAGGGCAGAGAAGCAGGCCCAGCATGTTTTTTTGCAGCCCATGAAAATATGATGAAAAGGCCCCTCAACAGGCACCACCAAAGCCACTGGACAACTTTAAGTAAGAAGGAAATTCTGTCTTTGCTTCAAAAATTCACTCGGTGCTCCCTTGATCACTCTGGCTTCAGGTAGGCTGGTGAAGCTGGCAGAGCCTTTGAACTCCTGGTGGATGTGTTCTGGGAATACCCTGGTTTCCCCAGGAAGGGTGGGCAGTGGGGGGAGCTGTGCCACCATCCAGCTGCTGTCCCACTGTCACAGCAGGGAATGGGACATTTCAGTGCAGCAGGACCCGCTCAGCCAGGTACACAGCTTTCATGAATCCAGCCACAAAATGCAAGGATGACTCTGGAGCTTTGTGTTTAGCTTTGATCCCTGCTGTGCTTGTCCTCTGCCAAAACATGTGCACAAATGTGTCCACCCCAGTTCCTTTACTATGTCTACAGGACGGAAATAATTTGCACTTAATATTTTTTGAATGCCCAATTTCACATTTACAAATTGCTTCCAATTTTTAAACCGCTCAACAGATTGCATCCAGTTTGGGCTTATCTCTTCAGTCTTTCTTCATAAATAAAATAGGTCAGGGACCATTCGCTAGCCCCGAGGCAGAGTGGCACAGCACAGCTCACATCCATATGGCTCAACTCTCTTTCTGCTCAGTGACTGAGTGAAAACTAACCACTGGGAACAGATGTTGGCCTGTGGTGTTCCCCAGATGGTGTCGGGGTGTTGTTGGGACAGGGTGGGTTGGTACAAGCCGAAGTGTTCACAACTGAACATTGTGTGGCCATTGCTGAACCCCCCACATTTTATTTACCAGTTTTAATTCCCTAGATCCTGCCACCTTCTAGACACCTGTGACACATGTTCCTAGGTAGCATGGATGGAAAAAGCCAAAGTTTTTATGTCATTTCTGCCACCATTTTTCTGATTGATTTTCGACTTTTGTACTTCATGGCTATGGTCAAGCAGGGTGTCAAGCTGTGCAGCCTTGGCCTGAAAGAGCTTAAGAACTGCACCTGCAAAGGTGAGAAACACCAGAAGAAATATACAGGCAGATGGTTTAGGGGACAGAGCACAGTCAGAGTATGCAGGCCAGGAAAATCTGACCTGAAATGTAACACTCACTTAGCCAGTGGTGCTTTCAACCTACAGAAACATATTGTTTTAAATTCTCATCAGTGATCTTGTCAGCATCCTCAAGCACAAGAAAGCTCATCAAGCATCCTCCAACAGTCAAGGACCAGAAGGGTTTCTGTAGCCAGATTGGATAAGCTTGATAAATTGTCAGGAAGAAGTAAAGCCCACAGAGACCACTATTTTGCTGTTTATTCTTCACTGAACACCTTCGTGTCTCGGACAGCTTCAGCCCTGGTGTGAAATGGGGGTGTGGGCAAATGACATGGGCCAGGTTTTGCCAGACAACCCCGCACAGCCGAAGCCCACAGGCAGGTTCCTCTGGTGACCGAGCATGTAGGGCTTTTTTCCCTGGCTCTCAGGAAGCACTTAGAAAAGCAGGAATGCTACCATGCTTAAAACCTTTTCCGAAGGATTTATTCACCTGTAGCCTGGCAAGCAATTGACAAGCTCCATTACTCCTGAGGGAAGTGATAGAAACCTGAAGTGTTGAGTGCATCTTCATTAGTTCTAAGCTGGAACCATTCTTAGGACTCAGGAATTACTGCCTTATTGAATGCTTACAATGTACCTGGCATCCCACCTAGCAAATGGATTATAGACTGGTGGAAGCACCAGGTTTTGAAGTAGTTTCTTTAACTGGCAAAAAGAACAAAGAGCCAGATTCCAATTCCTGCAACCCCCTGCCGAGGCCCTTGATTTCTGAGGGTCTCATACAAGGCCCTCCCTGTGCCAATGGAAAACAGGAGCATCTCTAGCCTGGTCACACGAGCTTGCACTGCAGAAGGTCATGATTTTAGCCTTCTTAAAATACCTTTGTCACAGAGGCACAAGCACTGTCACTGGCAGGCCTGGCCTTGGCCAGGGGCAGCTCTAACTTGGAGCTGGGGAAGCTTCTAGCATCTTCTTGACGGGAGCCACCCCAGTGGCCCCTCTCCTACTGCCAAAGCTGGTTCTTGCTCCTGGACTGGCTTTCTAGCAGGAAGGAAGGAAGACACACTATGTGGCTCCGTTATCCAGGTTTTGCTTCCAGAGGCTGGTTCCCAAGGAAGCATAAACAGGCACAGGCTTCAGCAGAAGAAGACTCTCAGTGCTGGTGTTGTATTTCACCATGATTCTTGCTCCTGAAGGACTATGAACAACCTTTTGGCCTTCCTCCCCTGCCTAAGCAGAACCATGCAAGAATAACAGCAACATGAGAACCTGCACAGGACAGGCTCCTTCCGTCTGAACTCCCTGGACTTCAAAAGCCACATGCTACACCACAACCTCAGGACAGACAGACAGACAGACAGGAAATGCTCCCAAGTGTGGTGGCTGCTGGCGGGAGGCTGCTTTCCTGCCCCTTCAGCAGATTCTTGCCTCCCTTTTTCTGATTCATCTCCACCAGCTGCTCACATCTTCCTGCACTGTGCTTCCTCACCCCAGGTGATGCACAATGGGTGCATGCAACAGCACAAGACTTCAACCAAACAACCCAAAGGAAAAGACACTGCCAGCAGAGCACGGCTGGTTTGAGGTTTTGCATTCCTTTCTCTTGGTTATGGCCCATCACAACTGTTGGCTTGCTTCTCAAGAAAAGAAGATGGCATTTGGTTTGGGTTCAGTAAGTTCCACGAAACTTTGGTCTTGGTGTGGATACCTTCCATCTACGTATTTATAGCATCTTGTTTCTGTTCTGTGTGCCTCACATAACACCAGGCAGGATACAGCTGAATTTCTTAAAATAAACATTATGTTCAAGCCCCTTAGAAACTATCATGGTCTGATGACACAAAGGATGGGGCATCTGAGAAATGCTCCATTCTGGTCAAAGCCAGCTATCTCCAGGGATGACCAACCAACTCATGTCTGCTGTGGACAGGAGGAAGGGTAGGAAGATGACTTCACCAAAACCCAGCTGCTGGTTTTACAACAACCACAGATGTGGGACTAGTAACTAAAGGATAATCCTTGTAGGAACAGGAGCTTGTTTCCTTTTTTGCTCCAGCAGTGATGCCAACTGCTGAGACTATAAGATTGAGCAGATTCTTTCAAACAAATGTCTTCTTTTTATTAATTATATACATATATACAGGCTTTTACTCTGTGCTAGTAAAAACTTTTTAGCCCTGTCCATACTAGCTCTTAAATCATTACTGTAAGCCACAGGCTTTTTCACTTAATAGAGGAAGATCTTAGATACACAGGTGATGATCTTGGAAAACAGCACAACCACAGGTGAGGTCCAAAACTGAGCACTGCTTGTGGAAGGCACGGGGAAATCCATGAGCCTAAAACATGAGGGACAGTACTCTTCAGGAGGGCCTGACCTCCATGAAACAGAACTGACAGTGCACAGCCCCATGTCCTGGGGCAGAGGGAGATGCTGTGCCCAGCAGGCAGGAGGAAGCCTCAGGCCCACGTTGGGTGGGATCCCATGGCAGTGAAGCACTTGCTTCCTTCAAAGCACTCGGGAGTACTGGGCTTAGGCTTCTCCTGCTCCTCCTCCCACACAGGCTCAACTGAGACACCTGAGAGCAGTGACAACTCCTCGACTTCTGTCACAGGCAGTGTAGTTAGGGGCTCTTCAAGTGCTGTTCTGTTCCCTTCTAGAGAAGATCCCCACCTTCCATCATGGCAATCAGTAAGTCTCCTATATCCAGTGGGGTTTGCCTGTGTCAGTAACTGGTGAATGGATGGTGGTGGAATGGTGCTGGCTGGACACCTCAACTCCCACCCAGATGGTTGCTTCCCACCACCCCACACAGGGCACAGGGCAGAGCATGGCGAGAACAAAAGAGGGACACATGGAGCTCAAAACAAAGATATGCTGAGGAAAAAGAGGGTCCCCAGCCAGGCAGGGGACAGCAGTGAGGGCTGGCAGAGCCAGGGGGACACTAAAGGCAGAGCCTATCCCACTGCCCCAGCCAGGAGCAGGGCAGGAGCAGGTGGGGACAGCAGTGCTGGGAGCACTGCAGGTCCTTCAAGGCAGCAAGTCACAGAGAAGAAGAACATTTGGTGTCCACCACGGGACAGAGAGGATGGAGGGCCCAGCATCTCTTCTGCCTGCACTACAACAGGCAGTGACCCTGGGAATGGGAGATAAGATCCTGGTGCAGCATCTTTGGGTCAGGCCCTGGAATAAGCCAGGGAACATTTGGCTCCACAAATGTCACTGAAGTTAATAGGGGTGGCAAAAAGGATGAAAGACTCGTTCCTGAAACTTCAGTAAACTTTCTGGCTCTGAAGATGTGATACAGTCCTTGTGCACCTGAAGAAGCAGCAGCAAGGGCTGGGCATGAACCACAGCACAGGCAGCTGTGTAACTGGCCTTTTTTTTGGGGGGGAAGAGGTAACAGTGCCTGTGTAGAATGTACCATGGTGTTTCTAATTGGTCTCACCTCACCTCACATGGATGAATGCAATGGAAAGGTGCTGGAGGGCCGATGGGGACACAAGCAAACTTCTCAAGAGGCAGCTGTGAAATAACATGCAAAGTGTCCTAACGGGCCAGAGGAATTGTGTTGTGCAGGCTTTATTTTCCCATTTACAAAACTGGGAACCAGAGCAGGAAGCCAGTGCACGCAATCATTTTAGGTCTCCTTTCTCTTTAAGGGGTTTTCTAGAGAAATGGTGATGGCTCCTTGCTGCAGGCAAAGTTGGAATTTATGTTGCCTCATGCAAAGAAAACGTGAGGAGCCTGAGGCAACCTTCTATTACTCACTGCAGGTAGGGAAGGGGGAGGATAGTCTGAAACATGTGCCACTGGGGTAAGAGGAAAACAAGCTGGAGCAGGCATCAGAGGCAGCAGTGCTTGGCAGGGAGGGAAATGAGCTCAGTGAACAGAAAACAGGCTCTTTCTCAGAGCAGCTCAGCTTCTCGCATTGCACGAATATGTAAGTTCCTACCCCAGCCTAAACTGCCTTTTCCAGGCAGGAGCCAGGGTGAGGACACGGCTTCAGAAAGCAGAATTGAACCACGGAATCTGGCTGAGGATTCCCACCTTCAGTCCACAAATATAAGGGCATCACTTCCAGCAACAGCAGAGAGCTGCGCTGCCTTGTTCCCAAGGCTCAGCTCTCCTTGATGCACTCAGCCTGAGCCTAAAGGAGGCTCACTCATATGAAAGAGACTTTGTTGGTTGCTGACTTGCAGAGGCCCTTGTGACACAGGCCTGGAGCAAATCAGTAAATTCAGAAGCCAGACTAATGTATAAAGAGATAATTTTCTCTTGAGAAGGCAAGGGTGGGGCAGAGGACATGGTAATTACATGTTCTTCATGAGCGCTGCTTTTCTTCCTTTGCCCAAAGCAGCTTTGGAGGATGCATTCCTGTTGGTGTCTCTCTCGTTTGCACTGCCTTTCCCCCCCACCAGAAACACTACAGTTGAGAAGGCCTGTCATTCTTTCAAGGGAATTCAAAAGTATTGAGGGAACAACAGAATCGGTGGTCGGCTGATGATGATCTGGGACCTTCACCTGGAAGCCCTGAAATGTTGACTGCAGCACCAACAGTTGTCAGAGGCCAAAGCTCGATACAGTGGCCCTACCAAGTCACACATTCCTAGGGGGAGATGCCGTCCTCTTTCTCCTTCCCCTCTAAATTCTTCAGGTTTACTTCTTCTGGAGAAGATGTGGAGAGGAGACTTGGAAATGGAGTGCAGGATCCATACTTTGCTGAAAGACTATCCAGAATGAGGTGTGGGGACACATGGAGAGAAGAACAACAGTAGTGGATGGTGCTTTTCTCTTAAGTAAAAAGCAGGAGACCTTGCTACAGCCTTTACCTGTCATCTCAGCAATGAGCAAGGGTGTCCTTGCTCCTCACGGGCCTGAAGTTGTTGTAAGCACAGAGCCCTGAGTCATCATCTGGCACCACCCGCTTTGCCTCAGGTAGCAATGAAATAGCATGGCTAAACACCTTATGAGGGCCTTCCCCACCAAGACCTGCTGGTTTAGAAACACTGGCTGACTCAGGTCTACCTGTAAGACCACAGTAGACCATGGTCCATGGAAGAGATAGAGGAGTAAGACCAGAGGAGAAGCTATGATGTGTCACGAGAGCAGAGTACGTGGGCTGGATGTATGTAGCACAGCTCTGAAGAGAAATGGACCAGAAACCCATCTCCTCAGCAACAAGCACCAGACTCGAAGGCTCTCGGTGTTTGGATGTGATTTTCCCACAGACATGTTTTTCCAGCTGTGGTTAATGTGTGACTAATCCACTAATGCTGTGGAGTAACCACACAACCAACCACTCCTTCGCGCCGCGCTTCTGCAGCAGGGGGGTGGTTTGGAAGCAGCAACAGCAACATCTGAAAAGAAGACTGAAGACAGACAACACTTCTGAGCAGGGCCCTAATCGTTTAGGCTGTGCCCAAGAAACTTGCAGCCTGGCTCCAGTTTACATTTATGACAAAAAAAGACAAACCACCTCCCAAGAACAATAAACAGTTCAAAGGCTTCTGTTTCAGGCGGCTGCTATCAAACATTAACAGCAGTATTTGAGCAGGAAGAGCAGATTCAACCAACGTTTTCAAGAGCATGTGCAAACTGTCTTTTCCTCCACTAGTACAATAATAGCAATAATTATAAAGACACGTTTTCAGTCCGTGCGAAAGGTAACGTAGCTCCAAAACAACCCTATTTTCCCCTGTGCCACCCTAAGAACTAAAAAACTCCAAGAAGACCTTCTTGACCTGTTGCTCTTGGTCATGAAGACTGAACACTATTGTAAGTTAGGAATAAAGTCACCTTCAGGCCTGCATGTACTGCATGAGAAAGGGCTGATTCCTCCATCAGCAGGGCTGTGGGCTGCATGTAGCTACACGTACAGTCCTGCTCACTTCATGTGGCAGTCCCTGAAGGGCTAGCCAAACCCTGGTGTCCACTCAGAACTGGGCTGTGAAGGCTTC
The DNA here is from genome assembly GCF_020740795.1 of Apus apus. NCBI lineage: Eukaryota > Metazoa > Chordata > Aves > Apodiformes > Apodidae > Apus > Apus apus. Next base: position 113,403,450 of record NC_067284.1, on the reverse strand, counting down.
TGACCATAGAAGATGAATGATTAAGATGATTTGTGATTTCCAGCAAAGGTAGCTTTTCAGATACCCTCCAGGTATAGATGGCTAAGTAATTACATGGACCAACCATTCACTTGACTGTGATACACGCAAATGTTCTCTCTCTTTGGCAGCTTCTAATCTATGGGGTGTTTTGAAAAGGTAATAATACTGGTTTATGGCCTCTTGAAATTATTTCAGCCTCAATTCTAATTGGTTTGGTTTTGCTCCACACAGAGAGTATTGTAAGTTTTAACACTTTTAAGCTTTCTTCAGCTAAGGCTTTACATGAGGAGGGCTGGGTGATAGGACAAGGGGCAATAGATGCAAACTAGAACACAGGAAGTTCCACCTCAACATGAGGAAAAACTTCTTCACTGTGAGGGTGACAGAGCCCTGGGACAGGCTGCCAGAGAGGTTGTGGAGTCTCCTTCTCTGGAGACTTTCAAGACCTGTCTGGATGTGTTTTTGTGTGATTTGCCCTAGATTGTGTGGTGGTCCTGCTCTGGCAGGGGGGTTGGACTCGATAGTCTCCAGAGGTCTCTTCCAGCCCCTAACATTCTAGGATTCTGTGATCTGCTAGAATAACAAAAAACCTGTGTAATTCCTTTAGGTCACACATTGGCTGGTCTCATGCAGCCGGGCATGGGATCCAGCACACAACCTCAGCAGGGCAGCAGCAGGTTTAAAACCAGCATGGCCTCATGCTTTGGGAGCCACAGCAGCCCAGAGTATCAGCCTGTTGCTCTCAGTACCTACTAATTCTAAACCTGGTGGGAGCCAGGAGCCATTGCCTTGTAGAAAAGAGGTGTCACCAGCACCATAGCTTGGTGGGAAGCTGCATCTCTCAGCTACTGCTGAGTTTCTGCTGGCACTCAAACCCTTCCCTTTCAGAAAGACATGCAGCCTGTTTAACCACCCTAGGAAACCAGCTAGCTGGTCACCTAAGACATGAGTTCCCAGGTTTTGTTTTGAAGGGGAAATGCAGTGGTGGCATCAGGGGAAGTTTCCTTCATGCAGTCCCCTTCCTCAGTGATCCCCCCCTACTTTAATCATCTGCAGCAGCTCCTAACAATGTGTGCAGAAGGAGGGATCGTGGTGGCTACTGCTTATCACCGCCAGAGATAAGGCAGGTGGGACAGGTTTTGATATGGTGTCTTTTTGGAGGTTTGCTTTTGGGTTTTCTTATGCATGCTATTTGGAAATACATTCCACACCACAGTTTGGGGAGCCCTGGACTGGTGGTTGTCTCAGTTTAGTGGTCAGGGTGAACCAAAAACCAGAACTGCTCTCTGTTACTACTCTCCACCTTCTCAGGGGAAGATAAAAGGGGAATAAGGAAGAGAGACTAAGAGGTTGGAAGTTAAAACTAGAACAGGTTTACTGGAATCAGGAAGGGATTGTACCAGGTGGGATGAGGAACAAATACGTACAAATGCACATAATACTTGATCTCAAAGATCTCAGATAGAAATGTCTGAGGGTCCCTTGTGGCAGAGCCAACTTGGGAAAAGGGTCCACAGCTCTTCCCAGTGCCTGATGGATTTGGATCCCACAGAGCACATGGGTGAGCTGATGAAAAGATAAGCAGGAGCCTCACTCCCAGACCTCTGGGCCCAGAAAGCAACAAGGAAGAAAGGAGCAAGAAGGAGTAGATTTCAGGTCCTCCTGGCTTTTATGGAGTACAGCAGGAAATTGGGGGGAACACTGACCCCAATCTATTCCATTCCCCAGATCCCTCAGGGTCTTAAACACCTTCTCTCTAGCTCCTTGTAGTGATACCATAAAATTAGCCCAGGCCCCCTCAAACCATAACTGTGGTGCATCTTAAGCAGACAGCTCCCCCCAGACAGGGTCTCAGGGGTCAGGAATGCTTTGCTGGTTGATTCAGCCAGGTGGGAGTTCCTGCTGAGGACCTTTCTATACAACCAGGACACAAGGCCTCAGTTAAGCTGGAACAGCTGTGTTCTGAGACCCACTATCTGTCCAAGTGTTAATCTTGCTTTATATTTAAATCCTACCTGCTTATTCTTTGCTTCACACCATTTTAAAGAAGAATTTTACACTTCTAAAAGCACTTCAGATTTTCTGACTTTTTAAAAGGTAGTGGTGGTCCTTGCCTAGTTCCTGTTTGATTTCTAGTTCTCACATCCATGAATCTGCATGTGCATGCACACACAGAAGCACATGGAGTTATGAACGTGTGTTTGCACACACAGAGCAGAGCACATGGGTGCCCATTATTTTTTGTTACCATCTCAAAGAACAGTCCAGGATACTGCCCATCTGTTCTTCCCATCCTAATGCACACTAGGGGAAGGAGAGCAGTCAACCAGAGTTAAAAAAACAAGTGATAAAAATTAGAGAGACCATGGACACCAGGGTAAGAGTGTGTGGGGGACAACAGAGCAGACTAAAGGACAGTACATACACCCAGCAGTGCTGATATCTGAAGAAGCTCCAGCTCACTATGTGTTTCACCATCCTCCCTCTGTCCCAAACTTCCCTCTGGTGTTCACTGCTTTTATCCTGCTGGGCTAAATCTTGTTACAATCCCAGCCTGGTTTATCTGCACTGTGCTAGAAGCAAGGGTAAGTGCAGAGATGTGGTGATTTAAACCTTGGATTAGGCTGAGGGGGAGGGCAGTGTTTGCAGAGAGGTGTAATTTGAAAGGTTTACTGATCAACAGTTTAAGAAAACAGGTTGAGGAAGACTAGTTTGCATTTTCTCCTAACAGAAGTGACACTGACTTGCCTAATTAAGTCTAGTTTCTTAGAAGAGGTAGCTTTCCAGAAACCTCCACCTGGAAATCTGGCTCAGCTGATTTTGTCTGTATTAGACAAAGAACTGTCTTCTCAGCTCATAGTGAAGGCCTGAAAACATCCCATTTTGATCTAGATACTGTTAGGAGAAAAAACAGGATAAGAGAGGAAGCATTTTCAACTGCATAGACTGTATTCTCTGCATAGACTAGTGGCTGAAAGACATCCTACTGGCTCAGGAACATTTCATACCATAATCCTTCCTGAGCATCAAACTTTGTTTTCAATCCATTTTAAGCTTTGGCCCCACCATTAATAGAAGGATAGAAGGTCTTTAATTCATTCAATATTTATACTTGCCAGTTGTTGTTTTTTTCTTGCTCCTGTATTATTATTTAGCCTGTTTGCTCAAAATGCCTTAGCTGCTATGTCCTGGGTATGGGTTTTTTTTCCCTTACAGCTGCATCACACAGATCATTATTGTAGAATTGGCTGATTCACCCAGCCCTTTCTTCCCCTCTCTTATTCCCAGGTCAGAGCAGAAATTGCTGTTGCTACCCCCAGAATGCCTGACCTTTCCTGTTGAAGTTGATTCCACTTGTTACTTGTCAGAACATTAAAATATTCTACTTCTGGTGTTCCACACTGTTGAGTCTGCTCAAATTCCCAACAGCAGATGAAATTCCATGTATTCCCTTCCACTTCAGCTTAATGACAATATTGAGAAAGATGTCCCCAAAATGAGGTCTTTTCTTCCTGCTAACACCCTGTCTTGCAGAGCTTGCTGCAGGCTCCTCCTTAGCCCCTTCCTCACCACTAATCCCCAGCTTTCTCCTTTTGATTATTCATTTTCTGTGTGGCACTGATAAATTGCTTTACTGAAGTTCAATGAGATGAAATTGCCTTAGACTAGAAAAACTGCCATCAAAAAGCAAGAGATCTAATTAGTCTGGCACAATCTACCTCTGGTGATTCCATTTTCTATTTTATCCCATGTATCAGCAGCCTGACCTTTTCATTTTTCTATCTGTCAGGTCCTTTTGCAAGCTCCTCTATGCTGCCCAGGCCACACTTTTCCTCCCCTCTTTCCTTAGTGCAGACACTGCACTTCATTTTCTGCAGTAAAATTGCTGCCCTCTAATTTGACCAGCTTATTAAAAGTGTTGTCCATCAGGCTTCCCCTTTTGTGAGCTAAACACCACTCTAGAATGCCAAGGAACTACTTGGTATTGAGCCTTCAGCTCAGCTCAGGCACGTTTCAAGTTTTTCCTCAGGTTTTGCTACAACCTCAAAACAGAGCAAATTTCACCCTGTACCTTTATTCCACTACTCATTTCCATCAATATACACACTAGTCCTGATGAAGGCTCGGATAAGGCATTTATGAAATGCCTGAAATAACAGCTTTACTTCCCACTACCCCCATAGAGTGGCCATTTCTCCCCCCAGCCCCATTCTCTGGTTCAATCACCACCTCACACAGCCTTTTAGATTTGCTTTAGCTTCCTTTATTGGGTCTAATGCAACCTGACCAAGTGAGAATTGTGAGAACTCCTCCTCCTCTCCTAGCCTGCCTTCCTTGACATTCCGTGGTGCATTTACACCCTCCAGCTCCTTTTTCCAGAACAAAGAAGGGGTCAGATTTTCTGCCGGCCACATTCTTTGCATCTCACTCCTGAACAACCAGCAAATGTGATAATTGCTCCAGCATGGATGAAGAAGAAAGTCAGGAAGCATCGGGAACAGAAACGTGACTCAGGCAAACCCAGGATACCCTGGTGCCAGAATACAGAGGCTGACTGTCCTTTCTGGAGGTTATTTGCTCTCAGCACAAAGTTTCTTTCAAGTGCACACTGAGGATCACACGGCGTTTCACTTTGACAGGGTTTTCACACAGAAATTTCCCACTTCCCTCAGCAATTCTTTTTTTTCTCTCCCTGCCACCTTAACTTCCCACATTATCACTGCCAAGAAAAATGGAAGGAAAAGTCTTGGGAAGCCCCAAGGAACAGAATTCCTCCTCTTGCAGGTAAGACACTGCTATGCAAACAGTCAATGCTGATCTGACACAGATCAGTTTAAGGGGCTGGCAAAGCTCTCCCCAGCCTTGTTTCACTATGAAAGCAAAGCCTTCTAACCTTAATCCTTCAGTCCTTTAGCCTGATCTCAAAACTTTCAGATGACCAAGATTCCTCCAAACATTTTCTGATGAGAAACAGCCCATGTGATTCCAGTACAAGCAAGAGGAGATCATAAACTAAAAATACAGTGGTTAGTTTACAGGGGAAAAAAAAAAAAAAAAAGCTTCACAGAGCTCAGTCTTTTAAAAGGGAAGAATTGTAGAAACTGCAGTAAGATCCACTCAGACAGGGAGCAGATCTTAACTGCCCTGTTTTGTGACAGATAATTCCTCTGCTTCTGTTTTGCTCCATCTCCTCCCACACAAGCTGCAGCACCCCAGAGTAACTGATGCTGTGCAGAAGGAAACTTAGGGCAAGCCTGCTCTGTTCTCCCTCCTTGGAAGTACAATCCCCAAATGTGTTTGGGAAGCACATTTTAATAGAAAGCCTTGGAGCAGTCCCTCTGGCAGCCCTCCCTGCTCTCAGACAGGGACCAAGGAGGAGTCCTGTGGAAGATCTACAACTTTTTTCACCTTTTGGGGGATGCTGCCATATTGCACAAACCAGGAGAGCTCCCAAAAATCAGAACTGGCTTGAAATGCTACAGGGCTCTAACTAAAGTGGTTTCCTTCATGTCTTTCCTTCCACTACAGCCCATTCCTAACCCACACCACTGCCTCCCAGCAGAGCAGCTCCCCACAACCCAGACATCCAGGGCAGGCTAAGAGGGAAGCACAGGCTACACCCCTCAAATTCTCAGCTGAACCTCCATGTTCAGCACCAATCATTAACATTTCGTACTTGGAACCCAACTTCCTTGAAGACCTGAGCAGCCTTAAAAACCACACCTACTTCACGAAGCATTAGGTACAGCAACATTCACAGCTCAGACATGTTCTTGCCAAAATGCCATTTATTGCAGTATACCTTGACATGGCATAGAGAGAACCAAATGTTGCATCTTCTGTTAGAGCTCGTATTTCATTTGTACCACTTAAATAACACAGAATGTCATGTTTGTTTCACAAACTGTCAGTTTAGACTACCAAAATATACAGTTTTGTTTCTTTCCTTTCCCCCTAGCAAGGTTGTGAGGTACAACTGAAGTTCACCACTTTTATCTTCCTGTGCTTTAAAAGAACCTTGTCATAGATAAACCTATCAAACATTTCTACATTCCTATACAAAGCAAAGAATTACAGCTGAAATTAACACCATCTGGTCGTTGCATTAACCTATAAAAATTCATTCAGTTTAAAAAACAAAGACATAATGGACTTTGCAGCTTTACTTAAAAACAGCCAGCTACATGTATGCACAAGTTTTCCTTGTGCATCAAGAAGAGTTTGGAATCAGTAAGTGGCTTTTGTTGGTTTTTGTTGTGTTTCTTTTTCTTGGATTTGCAGAGAAGGCACCGATTTGAGCTGCATAGCAGCTCAGGAGTGTTTGATACTTCATTTAAATGACACAGGTTTAAGTTCTACTGGGAGTAGGCAACATTTGTACCAACTGTTGCAATGTCCTCCAATCGTTCCCTCTGGCCCAAAAGTACAAATATTTACATCAGTTATAAACACTCCATACCTTCTGCACTGAGGGGTGAGGAACCGACCTCACCAGAAGCTGACCAAAGGCAGAGCAGAAGTAAGGCTTGTGCAGAACACCACCCTTTTCCTTCTCACCCGGTTTGAGATCCTCCAGACCCTCAGTGAGGCCTCAGTGCCTCACATCTATACAGCACGCTGACCACCAACAGCTCCAGGGACCCAGACTTCTCTCAGGAGGTGCTTTTCAGCCCTTACTAGTCTGACATCCCTGGAGTTGCTTCTCTCCAAAGTGCAGGAACAGCTTCTGCAGAGCCATCCCGGAGTTGAGAGAGTCAAGCACACCAACTGCTGTCCATATTTAAGGCCATCTACACTTTGCCTGCATCAGGCTCGTTTCAGGTGCTACACCTCTCTGCTCCCTAGCTGCAAAGTCATGACAGGCTGCTTTCTACCTTCCACCCCAGGGTGGGGTGGCACAGACAGCAGACCACATTCCAGGACAACCACTGCAAGGTGTGCACAGAGAGGTAGGTGCCACCACCTGCCCTCAGTCAGGCACCTGGGTAATAAAGAGTATTTGCAGCCCAGCCTAGATTTGGCACCTAAGAAGAGGGGGATGTCTGAGATGAGACTGCTTAGAAAAAAAAAAAATACAAACCTATTTATTGCCTAAGCCTAGGAGGAACAAGTGGGTGGTGGGACAGGCCCATCAGTTTTGGGGTCCTTGGGGTTTGTTTTATACGTGTATGCACCAACGGCTTAGGAGCTGGTTCTGAATATGGGATAATGTTTCCAAAACATAAGTTATTTCAAACCACGTGACAGAGTCATTTGCTTACCCTGGCCCTCACACCTCATTTCAACTAGAAATCATACTCAGCTTGGTATTTCATAGGCATTAAGTGCTCCAAATAGGGTAGTTAGAAAGAGCTGGAGGATTGCGGTGTACCAAACGTCTGACCAGCACAGCCATTTGTTACACTTCAAATACATCTAGGAGTTAAATAGGAAAGATCCCTGCTATACAGAATTGGAGCACTGCTAATGGTTTATTCTTGCTAGCCCTTTCCCTAAATAAAGAGGTTTATACATACAGTGCTCCCTTGTCTTCTCCCCACCGCCTGCCCCAGCAGTCTTTAGATAAACCAAAGTGAGTTTAGGAACTTGCAAGTCCCACTTCTGTTTGAAAACACAATAAAATAAAAGTTGTGCAAGAAAGCAGGGAATGTTGAATGAATCCAGATCTACTTTGTAGTTATAAAATTTCCAATGGCAAAGTGGTAAGGGCACATATAACCCAATGATCATATGGCTTAAGTTTAACGCAAAGCACATTAGGAGGTCCACGTGCAGGGAGAGAAGAGTCTAAGAAAGATGGAATAAGAAGTGTCCTGAAAGTCAGTGTTTATGCATAGAATTCCTCTTGTTTGTGTGGTTTTTGGTATCCTCCATTAGACTGTTTGGGCTCATCCAGTGAATAGCTGCCTTCGTCTTTTTTCTTCATTCTGTACAGCATAAATGCAACTAGAAACACTGCAAACACCAAGCCTACCAGTCCTCCAGCAATAACACCTAGAAAGGGAGAAAAAAGCCACAGGTTACTCCAGATACCACACCAGGTAATGCTGGTCTGAACAGAAGTTCCAAATTGTTCCTTTACAGCACAGGCCCTGACTTCATGACTCCCAGAAATGAATGTGTCCTCTTGCCCCCTCCCAAACCAGTCACCTCACCAAGAGCCTGGTCACCTGCACGAGGTAAAACTAGAGGCAGAGGTGTCCCACCAGGCCAAGCTGCAAAGCACACAAGGCTCCATCGTCCAACTCTAGTAATTTGACCCAGGCACTGTGAGAGCAGCTTTAATTTTAGACAGGAACAATATGTTTAAGCATAAAATTCCAGATAAGTACCAGTGGCTGCTCTGCTATTAGCAGATTAATATTTGCCCCTGCTAAGGATTTGGCAACACAGGACCATGAATCACCACCCTAATTTCAGAGCTGTAATATAAAAGATTGGCTTTCACAGTCAGAGATGCACTTGCAGACCTGCAGCTTCTGCTGCCTGGAAGACTCCTACGAGAGTTCACTTCTACCAACTAGAAATCCAGAATATCAGGTACCTCCAAGAACTTCTTTTCTGTCCATGATTCCTGAGGCTCCTGCTGCTTTGGCATTCCTCCCAGAGTCAGCCAGCACTTCTGAGCTCTGGGTGGGGACCAAATCCTCATCTTTAGTCAAGATGAAGTCTCCCTGTTGGGACATACAAAGCAGGTTATTCATGTTTCTCATCATGTCTGTTACTAGAGACTTCCCACAGCTTTTTTCCTCGTCTAAAACCCTCCACCATTTTATTAAACCAAACGTTGGTTTTTTGACAAATTACCACCCTTGGCTGCAAAACCAACTTGCTACATACTACTAAAGCCCTCTCCCTGGAAAGGGTGTCAAAGCTGTTAGTCCTCACCGGGTCCCCAGAGCCATCTTCAGAAACCTCCTCATGAGTAGGAACAACGTCCTTGGGAGCTGTCGTGGTGGGGGTGGCAGGGATGTCTCCCTCCTGAGGGGTGGTCGAGTGGGGCTCAGGCAGATCTCCAGTGTCTGGCACGTCAGAGCTAGGGATTTGAGGTTCGAGCTCATGGACTGTGCCTGAGGCTTCTGAAAGCGTTACGTGAACCACCGACGGAAAGTGAGTAGTTGAGCTTCTCGCGGTTGTTGTAGCCACGTCATCTGTCGGTTTCTCGTCAGGTAAGCCCAGGATGGCTACTTCGTCCTTGACAGCTACGACTGGCTCCTCTGTCACTACATGACTAGTTGCAGAAGGAGTTATTACTTCCTTTTCAGTCTGGCTCTCAATCCCAGGAAATGGCTGCTCGTTGAGATCCACTGGTGTTGCCAGTAACGTGGCATTAGTTGGTTCTCCTGGGGTTCTCCAGGTGTGAGACTGGTCAGTCAGGGGACCTGCAAAACACAAAATATTATCCTTGGCCTGTTTACAGACCTATTAATAGTATCTCCAGGATGCTGCTGAAGTAGGATGGGTAACCTGCATGGACCATTTGCATAACAACCATTTTTTATTGTTGTCATTCCTAATCCTGTCCAGTCTGGTAAGGAAGGGACAGATCTACGTGCTACCCAGCAATACTTTGCTAATCATCTGCTTCTCCCAAAGGCACAAGTGCTGGTCTGTTTGTGGAGAGGTCAACAAGGGGGATGTCTGCTTTCAGTACATGGCTTGGTCAGGATGCCTTTTTCTGCCTCTTTTCCCATAAGTATCTTTTTATGTGATTCAGACCAGTCACCCATATATTCCAACACTTTTAGTCACTGGCACATTTGGCACTGATTTCAGGATCTTTTTCCTACATAATTTAATCCAAACTACAAACACGTAGCTGGAAGGAAGAGGAACACCACCTTGCTTTAGCTTTCAATAGCTTGCCCTTTCCTCAGAAGCATCTCCTCAGCTTCAGCACTGAATGCCAAAGGTCTCTCTCACGCTGTTTAGTACAATGAGCTTTTTCCCCCATAACCCAAACCCCCTTTATTCCACTTTTTAAAAGTTATGGCCCATGGGAACTTGCATATCTGATGACAGGTAACATTTACATTTGATGTATGCTGGCAGGCTGAGGTTTACACACGCTCGAATGGTATCTCCTACCAGCTCAGGAGAGGACAAAGGCCCTTCTTACAGTCTCTGCTCCCCATGAATAAAGAATCATTCCAGTCTCATAACATTCTGCATGCAGTATTTCATATTAGCAGTGGTGTGGAGTATTCCTGCTTCTGCTCCCTTCAAAGTCTCCTACAACCAATTTTCTGCTAACTGTTAGTATCTGAAGAAATAGAAGATGAACAGATTAGGCTCTTTCCCTGTTCCAAACTCTCATGTTCTGGGGCAGGGGCCTGTGATTGCTCCCTCCCCCCCTTCTTAGCTTGGATGGTCTCAATTGCCACCTGAAGGATCAAGCACTAACAGAAAAAGTGCCAGTAACTCACCTGCACCTGAACCTGAGAACGCATCATCGTCATCACCAGATGAATCCAGATCTTCAGGAGGAAGGTTCAGATTTGTAGTTTGCTTTAAAGAGAAGGGGAAAAGGTGTGTTAGTGATGAGATTACTTCAAAGTTTTCATGTTGCTTGTGCTGAGTTCTCTAAAGGCTCCTGAAGGTTACACAAACTTTCTTTGCTCAGACTGCATTTTCTTATCTTTCTTCATTCCAGTCCCTGTCCCCAAGAGTAGCTCTTGTTAGTCTGCTCAGTGTTGGAAAGGTCAGTCTTGCTGTCTCCCTTCTCTGCATTGCTTGTGGGCTGCACTTGCTTTGGGAAGGAAAAAAGCAAGGAATTCTTTCAGAGCCACATCCTGGTAGCAGCCAATGCCCAGTCCTTACATACAACATCACCATTCTGCAGCAGGTTCTGACTGCTCAGGTCTTCACTATCTACCAACCATTCATCTGTGAATTACTGCTTTACTAAGGAGCAGAAAGAGAGAGGAGACAAAGTACTTTGGCTTCTCTGCCTTTTTGAGCCTTTCCAGCACTGCTCGTGGATCTGAAACTACAGCATCTACCTGAAATTAGAATGAGATTCCTTTTTTATAAGTGTGGGCACTCAGCCTTCCACGTAGGAGAACAGAGCCCTGAACTTTCTCCATTTATGCTTTCAGGAGTACATGACCCAGCACAGAAGCTCAGTTGTTGAAACAAGAGGCCAAACCCCTGTTCTACTGCACCTGTTTCTCATTACACACAACATTCAAAGCTGTTGAAGTTATCCAAAGAAGACAACACTAAATAAAGCAGAGTTAGGACTCCTTGCATCTTGTTTGCCTCTGCTGTACACACTTACTGTACCTATCAGTACCAACAAGCTTGACTCTCAGCTCACGACTAGCCCCAGGTTTATTCCTGCAGGGCTCCTGTACCTAAGCAGTCATTCTCCCTTCTCAGATTCAAACCAAAGCCCTCTAAGTCACTTCTGAAATTTACCTTTCCTCATCCAACTACAGTCCCCTATTTCCAGAACTTTGACTTCTATCCCATCCTCAAGATGTTCTCATCAGCCTATTTTCTAGCACTGCCCCACCTGCAAGTTTAGAAGATACTGCATCACACCACCCATGGTCATGGTTTTACAGCAAAGGGTGAAACGACATTTATTATGTAAAAAGAAAACACATTCTTGCCAGCTTTGCCCCCAGGCCCACTGTATTTCTCTAGCTTGCATTAACACAGTGTCACTTAAAAATGACTGTAACACTCATGTTCATCCTAGGAAGGAGTTACTAGCACTAGCATGATCTGTCAAACAAAGCAACTGAGCTCTCATTGTCACTTTATTACCTACCCAGCTGTATTTATTGGCCCTGTCTCCTCTTCATCCTTTCAAGGTATCAGGTTTATCCAGTTTGCTCTTCCCCACATTTCCACAGAACAGCTAGTCTCCAAGGTGGTTAACTAGCTCATTAAATTCACCTCCCTGAAGACAAAGTAGTGTGAGAGCAGCTACCAACCTAATCAGGCCCAAGATCTTGCCCCTTCTAGGGAATCACTGCAGTTAAATGATTTTAAGTATCAAAAAAGTAAGAACAAAAAAACCTCCTATAGACGTTACATTTTTTAGTGTGTTTCTTCTCTACTGGAAAACCAAAACAAACCACTTTTCCTCAAGCTTCTGCACACACATTTCTAGTAATTTTTAAGAAGAAACTGCCTTTCAGTCTTCTGGTAAGCTGCATGTCATGAGGTAATTTGGATTTTTAGATTTGTCCCTGCTTGTTTGCACTGTGCTTCTGCACTCAGCCATGGAAAGCAGGTCAGATAAGTGCTCCCTCTATGTTCTCCTTCTTGTGTCAACAGCCACACAAGCTGATCTCACCACATTTCAACTTTTAAGAGTATGAATGTTGGCGCAGAAAGAACATGGAAAGAAGAACTGCCAGGCTTCCCAAACTCTGCTCCCTTGAGCATCCTTTCCAGTATGTTCAGAAATGAAGTCAGACTTCAGGAATTGCACCATGTGGGTTGATGGGGAGGTTGGGGACCACTTTCCCCCCTCCTTGCTTGCACTAGCAGTGACAAGCATAACCCTTTGAGTGCAAAAGGGGGATGCATATCAAAAGAAGGGGTGCATCCTACTCCCTGTGGGAAGATTAGACCTTGAAGCAGTTAGAAAGCCATCTCTCCAGCTTTTTATTGAAGAAAGGGACTGCCAACGCAGTTTAAGGCACTACACCACACCCCTTTATCTGGGATCCTGACTAACTTCCCCCCAGATCTGAATCTTCAGGGGTAGCTCATACAGGATTTCCAAGAACAGCTGGACAGATTTGATGGTCCGTGGACCACAGCCACACTCCTGAAAGGATCACAGACTGTCAAGGAAATGAAACAGCAACTCTTGATCTTGACTACTGAGCCTGCACCCCTTCCTCCTGTGGTGTTAACTGATGTGGCCTTTTCAGGCAGGACATGCCTCCTTTCTGGTGTGTTGAGCCAGCCTCACATCTGAGCTTTTAGCCTCTTCCCAGGCTGCTACATGTTCTGCTTCTCCACAGCCTTGGTCACAGCCATGTTTGAATCTTAGCTGGATTTCTCTATCTTAGTAGGAATCACTAGGTCCTCCACAAAGAAGGAAAGCCCAGTCCAGTCCAGTATAAACCAGTGTGGACCCCTGACATTCCAGTGTACAGCTGCTCAGCTGCTGCCTTGTAAACATGAAAGCAACTCAGACCAGCTCCTGTCCCCTGAGGTTGGCTACTGTACTTCAAGAAAATAACAGAAAACATGATTTAGGATTAATAAAGTCTCCTTTCCACAGCTTTATATAAGAAGCTAGTGAAGCTGCACTAGATGTTCCTTCTACACAGTTGACCCAAAGGGAGCTGCAGCATCTCCCTCTGACCAGGCAGTTTCAGGCCTTTCTTTGCCCCAAATACTCAAGGAACAGTACAGGACTATGCACATGTGGATACCATGCCAGAATATCCACAAAACTACGTACCTTTATGACATTTCATGAGCATTAAGGGACATCTGCCTAATTTATGTAACTGCACAGTTATATCAAGACTACACTTCTCACTCCATAGTCTACAGCTTCAGTAGGCACGGAGGGCAGCAACCCTTCCTTGTGGCACCACAAGGTACCAGCTCTGCAGAAAGGTTGTGCTGCTACAATGACCTGAAGGATTTCAGACACAGCAAGGTTAACACAAAACACTGACTCTAGACAGCATCAGAAGGGATTGAACTAACGTGGGTTTGCCTCAGGAAGACAGACCGTGGTGTTCAGACAAACACCCACCTCATGGTCAAGGCTTTTCCATGGCCTTTTATTGCCATTTATTGAGAAAGGTTTTGATTAGTCAGGAGGATTAGGGGCACTGAATCACCAGGTTGTGCTATCACAGGACAGACCTGAAAATAAATTTCAGCTTAAAGCAAGACTGCTCCACCAACAGCTTTGCATTACTTTATCTCAAAACTTTCTTATCAGACTGTTAGACATAATCAGCTAACGTGGGCATGCTTTGAGGAATTATTACTTCCATCATCATCCACTTTAGTTTTCAGTCCACTGAGACTATCTGTGGACCATTCACACTGGAATGGATGCCAGAGAGGCTGAATACATCTAAGTTCAGGCAGTGGATCCTGTGAAGGATCTCTCAAGGTGTCTCATGTCTCCTAGCAAAAAAACTTGCAATTCTTATACTGCACCTACAACATGTTGCTTTTTTACCATTTAACACTGTCTTCTTTCTTTTCTTTTTTTTTTAATTTGTTTTTTAGCAGTTCAGACCACTGACTAGAACTTACCTAGCCCTTTTGATTTGGTGTCCCTGAATTCTGTTGCCTGTGAGGAGTAAAATTTTTATCAACATTTTTTGTCATGTATTACCCAGTTCCCATTAACCAGTGGAAGACTCCCTTCCACAAGTATCAAAGCAGCCTGTTAAGGGGACACCCTGGGGAGACTGTCAGCCTCTGCTCTTGCTGAGCACTGTATTGTTGCAGAACAATAGTTATTCAGTTCTTCTGGGACAACCAGAGAGCTGCTTAGTGGCATCTTCAATTTAATCAAGCATGGGCCAGGCTTTCACAACTCATTAGCAATATTATTGGCTCCAGAAGTCTGACATACTCCAGACTTTTTTTTTATTAGTACTATTATTATTATTATTAAAAGCATTGTTTCTAACTATTCTTCAGTCTTCATCCTGGTCACAGTCTCCATACATGAATCTTTCTGTGCTTATCCTATCAGCTGCCACAGAGTTTCCTCCTGCTTCAGCACAAATCTAAAATACTCTTTCACAATGAAGGGGAGATTTGTGGTTTATTAGTTGATCTCACCCTGCCCAAGGTGGGAGCAATATTTCTTTAACTTGAAGCCATGGTGTATGTAAAAGGAAGCAGCTTTTTTCAAATTGCTTTTTGAGGTAAGCAAAACCAGCAGCTTTGCCACAAGCTGCTACAAGCCCTAAACTAGATTAAAGATTTGTATCCCACCCTTATTAATCCTGGTTAGTGATCAGCCTATTACAGCAGTGTCAAAAACACTTGAAATCCTCCATTATCTGAATAACGCTGTTAAATTTGCACATTTGTTTCTCCCAATAAATCTTCCTTATTCTGCTGAAAAGGAATGAGCTGTAAGGAGCTCTCCCTCCTCAAACACCTCCCTGCAGAAGCCTGCAAGATTCCAACTTTAGTGGAAGCAAAACCAGATGGTTTGCTCTTGTTTAACAGAGACATATAAGAACAAGACAAGCATTTGCTCTCTGGTTTGGCTACCAAATATGGCACTGGAGCATCTAGAAGAAGACTTGCACAAGTATTTGAACAGCTCTAAAATACTCAAATAGAGTTTCTTTCACCTTTTTCTATACATTGAAGAGCAGAGCTAGTCCTGCTAACAGGAACGGCTTCCGAGACAGAGCAGCCTGAAGAGCTTCTAACCTCAAAATATTGATATCAGTGTGTGGGAAGACAAAACCACCTGCTGAAAGCAATTTTAACTTTGTTAAACCTTGATATTCTGCACTTAATGGCCCACACGATTAACTCCAATCCCAGACGTCCATGGTCTGCAGGCAGCTTAAATGGCTAAGTATAAAACAAAACAAGCCAACAGCATCCTCACACATGCCCTTTCTGCAGGCACAGACTGCCAGCATTAAGCTGACCACACACACCTTCAGTTTTAACAACCATAAATTCTGCAGTAGCTGAAAAAACTGATGCTTTTACACAGCAAGTCTGCTACATCTAAGTCAGCAACAACGTGGCACCATCTCCGCTAAATGCTCTTCCAGTTGTTTCTCCTCTCACTCCACTGCTCAAGATAAGCATCAGTGCTGCCTGGTGACCCCGCAGGTTAATGAAGTAGTTCTCTTCCAGAAGAGCCAAAGAGATGAACAGCACAGGCCAAAGAGCAGAAAGACAGTTCCAAACCATCCCACGAACAGCCCATGGACTGGGCAGCCTAGATACTGACCCTAGTGCTGGACAGGCAGCACTTTTACCCCTGGCTACTGTTCCAATCAAAGCTGCTCCAAAGCATTACACCCATCTGCCCTCCCTGTTTCAGACGGTGTCACTTCCCCCCTCCCTCAGTAAGCTTTTCCAGCTGCTTCAGCATCCCTACCCTTCCAGCCATCAATTGATGTCAACTCCAGTAAGGCTGGATAGTGGCTCACAGGGTGCTCCCTCCAGAGGGAAGCAAATGGAAAGTAAAGATGTTCTTTTGCTCAGCAAGACCAGCACCACTTCAGCAGTGAGACGTAGGTAAACCAGTACATCTGGCTGCTTCAGTATCAGATTATTAGCACAAAGAAATATGAAAAATCTCGGTTATTGAGTTCTTACTGGTCTCCTGTTGCTGGCTGGTGACTTGTGAAGGGGACTACCTTTGAGGGAGAGGTTCCAGCTGCAACAGCAGCTGCTTCTGTTTGAAGCATGAGCCACCTGATCATCACACAGGCACTCGACTCTCCAAGCAGTGAAACACCTTCCAACACCCACTCAAAACAGGACGAGAGCTTTTAGGATCTATTCCGCTATGGGCAGACCAGACTGTAAACTCTGCCCACCGTCCACGAGGCTTTGATCTTCCTTTTCTGCCTAGTTGTGTGGCCACAGCTGCAGCAGCACGCTCTGATCCTTTGAACGAGATGCAGAAGCCATGGAAGAAAAGCATCCAGCTCCTCCATCTTCTCAGCAGCTACAGGCCCAGTGCTTCTAGAGCTCACCTGATAAGTAACACCCTCTTGCCCAACCAGCATTACACTTTCCCCTTACTGTGACAGGGCAGCTTTTTTAATTAAGTAGGGCTGAAACACAGCAATCAACATGCCAAGAGTGAAAATGAACCAGCTTGTCACCATCAGGTTGGGTTTCACATTCTGCAGCTGGGCCCTTTAAACTACCACCTCCCACGAGAGCGTGTCACTTCATGCTTCCTGGACCATCCCCTGCATAGCTGTTCCTGCAGTCTCATAGTGAACCAGATCAGGGAACTAGTCTGGTTAAAAAAAAAAAAAAAGAAGAGGAGAAAACATCATGCAAAGAATTTTCCAGTAGGACCAGTTCCCCAGTCCTGCATGAACGCACAAGTGTTTGCATTGGCACAGGGCAGAGCGCGGCAGCCAGGGCTGCTTAAGCAATTAATAAGAGGATCACAGCCTGGGTTCTGGGGCTGCTGACACACATTCACACCTGCCCTGGGGCAGAGAAACACCCCGCCGTGGCCGGGCACTATGGAGATGGGCATCACCAGCCTCAGACTGTGGGCAACCTGCAAATCAGGGGCTGACTCAAAGGGCTGCAGAGGTTTGCACAAAAAGGAGCAAGGAGAGGGGTTGTAGGAAGAGTTCTGCATAAGTTGGTTTGCTCCTAAGTCTGCCAACAGTGCCTTTAAGTCCTCCCCGATCTCCTCAACACAGTAACCAAGGCTGGACAGATGCCTGATTCAGAAGAGCAGCAGAACTGCTTTTGTCTTGAGCCACCTGAACTTTACAGAAGGTCCAGTGTGACTGCGGTTTGGCACTGGACGCGGAGCAGACAGCACGTCCTTCAGCAGAGGAGGCTGAGCAAAGCCAGGGGTAGTGGGAGTCCAACAGGTTTATGGACACCACAGCTGGGAAAGCCTGTGGCCATGCAACATACACAACATGAGGGGAAACACACCACTCGTGCGCTTTGCCAGGAGGGCACGGAGCACCCCGCCAGCTCTGATGCAGAAGAGCTAAGCTGCCTTCCAGTTCTCTCTCAGCCAGCTCCACTAGAAGCCTGGTGAGTCCTCCAGCAATAAAGACAAGTGAGTTACAGTCTACTCCCGCCTTTTCACCTGGAGGACATATCCAACAAGGATGTACCATGCCAACCTGCTCCTTCCAGCCAAGCCACACAGCCCAGGCCAACGACTGAATCTCACCGACAGGTCAAGCCATTCACAGACATGGCACACAGCAAGCACTCAGCTCTGTATCAGGGGCAGGTACAGGTTGTCACAATATGGCCAAAAGGGGGGTACCTTTTGTCTCCCACGTTCAAGGCAGCCTGTGTTTTGAAGGTGCAGTCTAATGAGACAGCTCTTTTCCCTGCGGGTAATCTCACGAGAAGCAGCCAGTTCAGCTTTATGCTGTAACTGCTTTTCTTTAAAGAGCCTTCCCTGCAGCTCTTTAACATACTTGAGAGTTGAGGCATTTGTTTCTTCAGATAGCACAAGAAAGCCACAGTCAATGTATACCCTCAGAGAGCTGTGCAAAGGAGGTGCAGCTTCGTGAGGCTACACAGCTAACAGCTCCAGCTCATCCTTGGGGAATTAATTTCAATGCATTTCAGCTGGCTTGAGAAACTAGAGTGAGCTGCCTAAGCTGAGACCAGGCAAACCTAACTTGTCTGAAAACCCTCTGACTTAAAAGTCACCAGCACTTCTTACTTTCTAGTGTAGCAAAACCAGCAGAGAAGATGCAATCTTACAGCAACAGCCAGCTTATCTGCTTGTTCAGAAAAGCACAGCCAGGGAATGGCTTGGTTGCAGCCAAAGCCTGTCCCACAAACCCTGGCAAAGTAAGGTCAAAAGAGGGGAGTATGCAGCAGGTCAGAACATCTTCATGAAGGAGAAACCCATCCAGAAAAGGACTCTAATAGCTCAAAATCCACCCCCCATGCATACTAGTAACTAGAAGAAAAATAAAGATTACTCTCCTGATGGAAGAAGGAATTGAAAGTGACAGCATCTGAGGTCTCTGCTGCCTCTTCCTTGACCTGCAGGAGCACAGCCACATGCCCCCTGGCTACTACATATCTGACATGGCTAGTTCACACCAGGTAAGATGACCACAGTACACACACAGCCCCTGCTGTGGGGCTCAGGCAGGTGAAGGTTGAGCAACTCTCCTCAGGCAAGTCATCAGCAGTTACAGCTACTTAAAAGGAGACTGGACTTTGTAGTGTTGCCCTCCAGCACATCCAAACATGCTGACCCCGTGTCTTCGACAGCAGTTCCAACAAAAGCAGCCCCTATCCTTAGCCAGTCCTCCCATCCACGCCTTGACCTCTGTTGCCATGAACAAACAGTCTGGCTTGCATCTGGGTGCAAATTCCTGTCTTTGCCCCATCTCCTGACACTCACCCACCCTGTCCTAAAGGATGAGCACTGAGGACGGTCACTGGGGTGAAACTCACTGCAGAACCACCACGGCTTCCTGGCAAGTGGCAACGTGGGCTTTGGACCTGACTGCTCCTTGGCAGCACGGGTGGGTTGGAGAGGCCAGTCTCCTCTCCCCACAAAGTTAAGAAGCAACCCATCTCCCAGTAAAGGGGACCAGTTACTGTCACAGCCCTGAATGTACTCCAAGACTGGGTTTGAGGGAAGAGCTGCAAAGCAGCTAGTGTCTCCCTTTGTCCCACTGGAGACTGTCCACTTCCAGCAGGCCTGTGAGCTCAAAGTAGTCACGATGCAGCTGCAGGCCACGGGCCAGGATGCCGAGAGATCAACCCTCCTCCTGCTGAGCCCATCCCTGCAGAACCGAGCACGAGCCTGCAGCACATCAACGTCAGGACACCAGAGAGGCAGTTAAGGGCTGTGGTCCCACAGAAGCACAACTTGCTTCTTCTCATCTTCAGCCACTCAGCTCAGGAAGTCCCAGCTCAGATATCAGGGACGTGTCTGTAGGAAAGCACGACATGATCTGTGGCATCTCAGATCTTCACATGAGGCTGGTGGCATGCTGGGAATCACCAAAGCCTCTCAGCAGCACCAGGAAAACACGAGTGTGCCTCTGGTCCTGGGGTAGCCCATCTTCTGGAGACAAAAGCCATTCCACTTGGCTGGTGGAACTACTACCCATTTCAAAGGAGCTTCCTGCCAGCTTGTGTGTGATCAGCAAGCTACCACAAGCAACACTACAGCTGCACAATGTTCCCAGAAGTCAGAAGGTGACCATCACCTTGCTACACAGTGTTCTGGGGAGGAAGAAGCCATTCTGCTTCACCTAAGGAACGGAAGCCAACGTGCAGCCAGGAATACTTCCTGCCTCCAGGAATTATTATCAGACAAGAGCAAGTGCAACAGCCTTTTGTACCCAGGCACATGGCTAGGAGAAGACCTAGGTCCTTATCTCAATCCTGGGAGTTTCCCTTTTCTCCTCCTTGAACTCCAGCAACGATCTAGTGCTGCAAGACCTGCCAAGGAGCCAGGAGACAAAGTGACAAGATCTTCCCGACAGATCACAGAAGCATTTTCACTGTACTAGTGATACATACATATGTATGTTTCTAATTTGAGCAAACTGCTTGCAGTGCTACAACCAAGTCAGCGAAATCCAAGTTTCAGATTAAAATCCCTCGTGTACCATCAAACTAAGGGTTTGCAGGCAGTACTTCTGGTTCCCAGCAGCTAGGAAATTACTTCAACCTCAGCAGAAAGATGAACTCACAGCCTTTGGAGTACTGAAGGTCTCCATGAAAGCAGGTTAGTTGCTGAGCTTCGTGAGACTACTTAAACCTACAAATTACTAGCCTTATGACAATAAAAAACTGGCAGGGTATTATGCTCAGGTACATAAAGTTACAGTGGAACCACCCAGATTTCAGGTTTTATAAGAGGATATATCCTGTACCAGCTGGATACATCCTAGAGCAACTGTCTATGCAGAAGATAACAAAAAGTTCCTTCCTATTTGCTGACACCTCAGTGACAGAAACACCCGCCAGCTGTAAGGCTGCTGTTACCCAACTCTGCCTCAGCTTCCCAGCTGACCTGCTCCTTGCTTATCCTGCAGGGACATAACATCAAGTCCTTCATACCGTGACAACCAGCCTGAGACTGGACAATCCAAAACCTTCTTGAATCACATCTGTAAACTCCACATTTTCTCCAGAATGAAACAGGATGAAGTCTCCCAATACTTGTGGAACGTGGTGTTTTTTTTGCTAACAATCTGTATTTTTCCACGCACACATCCCAGACATGTTACGTCTGAATGCTGTATTTCATTATAAGTCTCATACCCAGCTCCTTAGTCACAGCACCACCACCAACCCTCTTCAGGCACACCTATGGAAGGGCTGATTGACCAGGGAACTGGAAGCATCCAGAAAGAGCTGCCTGGCTTGAACAGAAACTGTCCCAGTCTCCACCTCACACATGCAGGACCAGTCACACCCCACAGCCTGACCCCGTGGTGCTGCTCTCTGTCAGCCTGCTGCAGAAGACCGAGGCTGTTTCCAAGGGGAAGGCAAGTTAGACTTGGGCAGCAGAGTGAGCCAACCGTGGTGTTCAGCAGCTCCTTCCGATTCGGCCACACTCCCTAGAGCTGAGCTCTGACCAGCTCTGAGAAACTCTGCTCCTGCACAGCAGGACTCACACCAGTCAGCCACCAGGAACCTGCGAGTCTCAATCATGTTGCTGGACTCACATGGACTACGCAAGCAGCTTTACACTTTGTTCTTGATCCAAAACCTTAGCAGGTCTCAGACTAACACACACGGTTACGTGTCCTTTTTGCATGTGCTCCTATGCCTCACCATTTCCAGTCTGAAGTAAACCTGCATGGATGTGAAGAAATCAAGTCTCTCCCTACATTATGAGGCATGCTATCAGGTCTGTTTTATCCACAGGATCTTAAAAGTGTTGACTAATCCTAGAGTGTTTGTAATGCAGAAGTCTTTCCTGCCAAACAGATGCAGTTACACCAGCATGACTAAGCCATGCACAGAATGATTGAAACATCTCCACCAGAAGCAGGAGCCACATCTCAGATCAGGAAAACCCTGTTTCCCCATCCCAGGAGTCTTCTTGAAGAAGAACTTGCAGCATCACCCCTTCCTTCCACATAATCTTGGCAGCTCCTGAGTGCAAGTGCCAAAAAAAAAAACAAAAAAAAAGCAGCATGGAAGTGTTTTGAGTACCACCAGTCTCCTTGGTATAAGCAGCAGCAAGCCAGATGGCACAGGCTGGACCACATTTCACTGAACTATTCTAAATTAGAACACAGGTCAGATTGCATGAGCTCCCTCTGAGAAATAGGCATGCTCATAACCACTGGACCATACAGCAAGTGACCTAGCCATATAAAACAGAGACCAAGCTCAGAGGGCCTCTTCCTAGGCCACTTATGGTCTCTGCTCAGCTCTACAGAAGTGCTGGCAATCCTGCATGTGAGACAAAGTTCTGACAGCAGCTGTTTACTGCTGCCCCATTTACAGTTAAGTTATGCAACATCTCCATGAGATTATGGAAGCTGGTTGGTGTCATTCCAAGCTGAGTCATGAGGGTGTTGAGGTATCATATCAAAGCTGAGGCATCAAATCAAGTCCTCCCAACAGAAACAGTCTTAAAAAAACCTGCTGCTGCAACTGTGCTCCAGTCACCTACAGTTCTACTCATTTCAAAAGTTAACTTTCGGTGTTTCTTCATCAAACACTGAGGGGACTGAACTAATTGACTCCGAGCTAGAGTCACTTGGTTGCATCATTTAGTGCCACATCCATACAGAGGAGCCCTGAACAAGGGACTGTTACAAAGGATGATACATCAGAGAGCTTCCTTGTGATCCAAGCTATTATCCCAGTCTCCCTGTAGCAAGCTTCAGCTACCTCATGCCTTCATTTTTGGGTATACAGCTTGTTCACCTCTCTTCCCCATGGCCTCTGAAGAGCAGTTACCAAATTAATTGAGGAGGTCAGACTTTAGGGGGAGATGCTACCACGTTTGTGGAATCTAGATGCTCTCCTTACTCACAGGGCCACTGTAAGACTTAAGTTGTAATTTAGACATCCCTGCATTTTACCCATTTATGCTGTAAAGAGACAAGAGACATCACTAGTGCCACCTCTGATGGACTATCAGGTATTAAAAGTCTAACAGTTGCAAGGCCAGGTGAATTGCTTTAGTACCAAGTTACTCCTAGGAGAACACCTCCCTTAGTCCAGACAGGTTTCTGGCAACGACTGCCATTGGGATAGCCAGATGCTACACAACCACAGATCAAACTTGTCAAGACACTGTTCAAACACCACTCACTCAAGGTCTCTCAAAGGTCTCTTCCAACCAAAACACTGTCTATATGCCCACTGCACAGGCTGAACCTCAGCCATGTACCAGCACCACGACACTGAGTGCTCTGCTGTTCCAGCTTGTAGTATCCACCTTGCAAACCTCAGCTGGTTTATTACAGGATTCCTCACACAACTGTAGTTGTTCATCCCTCCGAAGCATCCAAAAAGGATCAGTTTTCCAGGAGGGAGTTGTGATCTCCTATTAGGAACTTTCACTTTCTTTGACTAGATACTGCCATTTTCACCATTTCATAATATCCTGGGCCTGCTGCCAGAGACCCACTGGCTACATCCATACTAGTGAATTAAAGAACACCAGGGAACATCCCCAGGCGCCAGAACACTATCTATACCATCAAGTTACTAGAATGATCTCTGGCACAGTTCTGAGTGCTGCCAACAACTGGTGTGCCCCCAAACAACGCATGGGAAGGTTTCCCCAGCAGGCAATCTGGTGGTGGGGGAGTGTTCAAGGATAGGTCAGAAAGTAAGATATCCTATATGATTGGGACTCTGGCATTTAAGTTGGCCACAGGACAGCAAGCAGCCAGCCCGTTTTACTTGCTAGAATCACTGGAAGGAGGTTGGGTGGTTCTTTTCGATGCCTTTTGGCTGCATGCTAGGGAGGTGGGGGCATCCAGAGCACTTAGCACTTCTCAGCTACTGCAGTAACAACTTCTAATTATTCCTAATCACATCTCGCAGCTTCTGCAGCAAGAAGCTCGCTGCCATTTCCTCAGCTCGGTGGGACTACAGAGGCAGGCTGAGGAACTTTCTGCAAGTCAAACAGGCTGCAGCAGAGCTGAGGCTGCTGGAGGAGGAGGCCAGCAGCAGCTTTCCTCTGGGAGGCCGTGAGTCAGTCGATGCAAGCACACGATAGCAGAGCACTCCTCTGCCACTGCCCAGACATGCCAGAGTCAGCCTCTTTTGTTAGCTGCTTTGTTCACTGATGGGAAAGCAGTTCGGGATCTAGATGATTCCTCCGTTAGGACAGAAAGATTTAGAAGTCAAAGCTGTCTAGCTGCAGGCTGTTGGGCAAGTTTCGGTGCAAGCCTCTCTATCACTTCTCTGCTGCATGTGGGTGCCACTTACACCCTGTTAGAGCCAGTGAGGTGGACAAATCTCATCTGGCCATCAAATCTGGTGGTGCCAGAGTCTCTATTATTGTTTCATAAGCAGAGAGCACAGCAGGGGAGTGAAAAATATCGCATATATTATCATTTGTGTTTGATATGAATTCAAGCAAGCTTTGTGATTCCTCTAGTTTGAGCTTTTACTCCTCTTACCCTTCCACTTCTTGACCAGAGAAAGCCAGGGCTCTGTCCCTAAGGAAGATACCTGGTAGCTGGTCAATGAGATAACAGACTCTGTCTTCTACAGGGATGCTCTAACCCAAGACTGAGGTTTTGGTAGGTAAGACAGGCTGCTCCAAGTTCCTGGGGCTGTGCAGAATAGGCATGAAATCTACCAGATCACCAACCTGGGGTCAGGCCAGGCAGCCTCCAAATCCTGCTGTGAGCTGGTCAACAAACAGCACATGACAGGGATAGATCTCTCTCCATAAAAATATATACCTACCTATACTTGTATTTCTCCACTTTACTGGTCTCAAAGCATAAAATAAGGCAGCAATAGGGTCCTGTTTTGGGACAGGGAAGAGCCAGATAGTCTCTTCCTACAGCACTGTAGCTGCCAGCTCTGGTCCCCACGGAACACAGCAAAGCTCCCTACCAGCAACAGCCGCAGCAGTACTGCTGCTAGGACGTGGAGCTTGACAAGAGCTCTCATCTGGAAATCATTATGTTATAATCATGGCTTGCTCTCCAGATGGTAGACTGGCTCCACTCTCCCCCCTGCCCACCTCTGGCTTCAATATACAGCCTGCTCGTCTATTAATCCCTAGATGCAAGGGGCTAGTCTGGAGCTGCTGACTGGCTCTGACCAGGATGTGTACTGCCACCAGCATTAGGAACTAATTAGAACAGCCTTCCTGTGTACAGCACAGGACAGTTCATGGTCGGCAGTGCTGCCCAGAAAGCATTCAGCACACTCCCCTTCCAACTGGAATGGAGTTCACGTTTCCTTCCATTGAAGAGGCAACGAGCTCCTCATCACGTGGTGCAGGCAGACAAAGAGCAAGCCCTGGTCTCCAGCCACGGCTCCTGTGGTGGACCCAGGGAACTCAGAGAAGTCGTCGTGTGAACTTGCTGTGCCTTGCAGAAGGCTGGTTGACAGGAGTGTGTGCCTGGGACTGCCTACAGCCCAAAAATCAAGACTGTCAGCCTTTGTTTCCTCCACTGGCCCACAAGACATTATTTATTGGACAGGCAGTGCAGAACAGTTACAGGGTGGAGTATGGCAAGAGCACAGAGCATCCACGAAAGGGATGATACCCATGAGTATTTTAAGCTGGTTGGCAGGCAGTTCCTTGTCTTTCATCAGTGCCTTTGATTAATCAGGAGTCATTCTGCAATAGCAATCCTGAAGGCTTTTCAGTTACTGGAAAAGCCCTGAACATTGAGAGGCAAAATGAGTGGCCATTGAAGAGAACCATACTGCAAAAAGAAGGGCTATGGAGAAGATAGTTCTGCCAGGCAAGCACAGCAGCAAAGTGGAGCAAGAAGAGCTCTTCAGCTGATCAATACCCAAAGGGGTTTCAAACAGGAAGCCTAGCAGGGGACGCCATGACTTACAACACTGCCATGACTCAGTTGTAACTGCAACTCCAGTGACTCAACGGGAAGTTCTACTACCAACTCCATCCCAATCCCACTAACACACTGGTTCCCATCCAGCAAAGCAAGCCTCACTGGTGAGACTGGTCTCAGTGGTGAGATTCAAAGATGACAGTGAAGCATGGCAAGGAGCCCAAGCTAACAGACTCTGCTGGACCCGTGCCGGTTCCACCAGACCCAGAAGGCCGACTGCAGCCAAGCACTGCTTGAGAAACTGAGAGGTTGGGAAACCACCACATTAGCAGATGTTGCTCCACAAGAGTTGCTTGTAGGAGGTCCAAATGTTATCTCACCTTGAGGTAAAGCTTCACAGTGCAGTAACTCTTCCACCAGCATCGCCACAGAAGAAAGTGTGCTATCCCAGGTTTCTAGCCAGGCCAGATAAAGCTCATGTCTGTGGTACACCAGCAGCAGAGCAATAGTTCAAATGAAGTATGCTAGTCAACTCTAACTTAAGAGACCCGTGAACAAAACTGACACTCAGAATTCCTAAGGAGACACCACATGCTCTTTGCATTTTAGTGGATCTTCTCAGCTCAGAAGAGAAGCGAACCTGTAAGAAACACTGCAAGTTCTCACGCTGTTGGTCCAAACAACTTCCACTTTGCAAGTTCAGTGTCTGTATTAAAGTCTAGGGAGCAGCAGAGGTTCCACACTTCTAATCCACAAATAAACAGTGCCTTTACATGCCAAAATGCTCTGATGCCTCCCCAACAGCTCAGAATCCCTCTGCCAAAATACATCCACTTATGTTTCTACTCATATTCCTCACTTCAGAACTCTGACACAGGACCCAGTTATACTCTGTAACTTCTTCCACTGCCCTTAACAGAACAAGACTATTGGTATTGTTTGGAGGCTCTGATCCAGCTGCACTAGACCAGGAGAAAGCTGTCACTCTAGCTGAAAGCTGATGTTTCCCACTGCTTTGCTCCTTCTCCTGGCACAGCACCAGTCCAGTCTGTTTGTTTATGGAGAGAACAACCATAAAAGTAAAAAAAGACCATCACTTTGAGCTAAATTGCTTTTAGATAAAGACAGCAAAGGTGTTTATGCTCTCCCAAATGAGATCTAGTCAACAAAGCCCTGACAAGGCAACTCACTTTGAAGTACGTGCAGGGGCCAGTCAGATAATGACTCCTGTTGGCTTCACTGATTACATCACCAAGACTATAATGACAGCTTAGGCACCTTGCACACACAAGCACCTCCATTTAGGTGCCTTAACATCAGCTGAACACTGTCCTGAGGGACTCGTGTCATTTGAAGTACCATACATGCATCCATCTCCAGCTGTCCTGGAGTGCTACATTAACAGCTCCAAGTTAATCAAGGCAGGAGACATCTAAGACAAAAATACTAACGCTGCAACGCTGAAGCCCTGCAATTTTATCATTGGCAGCATCTCCTCAGGAAAGGGGTTCAATCTTCTCTCTTCCAAGAAGCTCCCTCTTCCCTGTAGCAGGCCCTACTAAAATCCCAGCTCCTCAGATGCAAGATGACACAAACAAGTGTGGAACGACCCTCTCAGAGGCATTATCAGCACGATTCTTGGACACAAGGGCCGCTTCAAACAAGGTTGGGGCAAAGTGCTACTGTACAGGCCACCTGGAGACATCTAGGCAAAACACATACTTAAAATGGACCAATTTGCAGCTAAAACAGCAGCCTACATTTCAGGTTAGTGCACTAGCTTAATTTTAGAAGGCTTACAGGTTTCCTGCACTTGCTGCAACTTGTCTCAGGCTGTTAAGAGAGGGTTGTTTGGTTTCCAGAAGTTTCAGAGCTCTGCCATTAAAAATGTTAGCTCTTCTAGCCACTTGAAACGGAGAGAAACCTGGAACAAAAGGCTGCCACCCTGCACCAGAGCAGCCTGACACGATACACATCACAGCTTATTTGACTCTGCTCTAATTGGAGCTGACCAGATCCCAGAGCCACCATTTTAGTGGGAGGGAGAAACCAGCAAGTGAGTGTTCAGATGGAGAAGCCCTGTTTATGGTGCTTGATAAATGATGTGACGCTGCTCTGCAGGTACTATAGAAGAAAGTGTTTCCTCCTTATCCACTCCCTACATGTTTAATAAGCAAGCTGGACTACCTAATTTATTCTAATTAGCTTACATTCAGATAGGAGTGACATCACCCTTGGAAAAAAGGTTCTGCCTGCTCTTCTAAGCTTGTGCTAACTGCCAGCATGCACCTACACCAGGTGAAACAATGAAACTCCTGTATTCCCTCATGATCCAGGCTGGATTGTCCACTGCCCCCCTGCAGGAGCCTATGCCCCTTGGCTCAGTTGGCTTCACAGCAGGGTTATACCATGTAGAAGTTTCAATTTGAGAGAATAAGCAAGTTAATCCACCATTAGGATGCATCAGCCTTCTTATTTCAAGGAAATCAATGCCCCCATCATAACAAAGGGCAACTGCTCTCACACCAGGTGTTTTGAGCAATAAATTGCTACTTTGAAGAATAGGAACCTCCCCAGCCATTCCTGTGGGTAAGAGTACTCAGAAAGAAAACACCTATTGTTTGGCCACTTTCTAGTTGCTGCTTAGTACTTCTACAACAAGATCACAGAACCACCACTGAATGGTTTGGGTTGGAAGGGACATTAAAGATCACCTAGTTACTAGCCCCCTGCCAAGGGCAGGGACACCTCCCACTAGGGCAGGTTGCTCAGAGCCCCATCCAACCTGCCCTGACATCCACAACTTCTCATGGCAGCCCCCTCCAGTGTCTCTCCACCCTCACAATGAAGAATTTCTTCCTAATGTCTCATCTACATCTCCCCTCTTCCAGTTTTAATCCACTCTCCTTTGTCCTCTCACCACAAGCCCTTGCACAAAGCCCCTCCCCAGCTTTCCTGGAGCCCCTTCAGGCACTGGAAGGTGCTCTAAGGTCTCCCTGGAGCCTTCTCTTCTCCAGGCTGAACACCCCAACTCTCCCAACCTGTCTCCAGAGCAGAGCTGCTCCAGCCCTTGGACCATCTTTATGGCCCTTCTCTGGACTGACTCCAACATGCACAGACAAGTCAAGTCATGCAGCAAGAGCCAAGGGTCAAGTGATGTGCCAGCAGCAGTGGCATGCTTTCCAATAATCAGACCACCAAGAACTCAACCCAGCCATGCCTGTGCCCACAGCACTGTCATCTGGCATGCACAGAGGACTGTGTAAGCTCACTCTGCTCTGCCTGTGCCCAACACAAAAGAGGTCTTCTGCCATTTGATGCAAAATATTCCAGATGGGTGGGAAAGGCAGCTTGGTCCCTGCCACTGACATTTCGACATGGGAAAAGGCCACATGATCACCAGAAGGGAAACAGCATCAGCACTGAGTCACCCTGGAGAGCCCCAAGGACTTCTGCTCCTCATGTTCACCCAGGAAACCCCTCGACCTTAAGCGTCATGCGAGGCCCATGTGTCTCTTGCACACAGGGGAAGCTCCAGACAAGCCTTTACTTCATGCCCTTCTAATTTCCAGGAAGAAACATTCATCGAGAGGGGAATTTCATCCAAACGCACTGCTGAGGCTGCGAATTAACTGCGGTTTCCCCACTTATTTCAGCAGAATGCTTACTGGGAAGCTAAGAGCAGAGCCCTCTCCCCACGGCGGAGCCGACTGGGGCTGCTCACACGCTTGGCATTTTTCACCCCCCAAAACGACTTCCTACCAGGTGAGCTAGAAGGGGGTACGTGCCCAGACCGAGGGGTAGAGCTCCCAGGCGGAATGGCTGGGTGAAACTGGAGGCATCTGGAGCAGCTGAGATCCTGCCCTGCACTTTGTTCCGCCACTCCTTCACCCGCTGCTGCCGCAGCTCGTCTCCAGGCAAGCTCCCAACCAACCACCCCCCCTTCCAGAAAGGACAGGTTTTAAGACTGATGATCCCGGCCTGCTAACACAAAGCCTCACATTCCACTTCCCCCCTAACTCACCCCCAGGAGAAGCCCCCAGCAGCCACGTGCTTCCCGGGCTTGGCACACGCCGGCGGGGAGCGGGTGCTCCTCACCAAAGCAGGAAAGGGCTGAGACTTTCTGCCCCCTCCGGGGGTGGTGGTGGTGGTGGCCACAAAGGACCCCCTACCCACCCCACACGGAGGTTCAGGGGATGCGGCAGCTCCCGGCACGGACCCGGAGCACCGAGCAAAGCCCTGGGACGAGGCGGCGGCGCCAGGTTTCCGTGGGAAGGCAGCGCGGGGAGCAGCGGCAGAGCCACCCCCCGTTCGTGGGTGACATCTGCCGGTGCTGCCGCCGGGAAGCAGAGCTTCCCCACCGCCCCGGCGGAGTTTGGTGGTTTGTTTTTTTTTTTATTTTGCCACGGCCCCGAGGAGCCGCTCCCGAAAACAAACACAACACCGGAGACTGGGAGAAAGCGCGCGGCTCATGGATCGCGGCTGCAGCTCCCTCCAAGAGGGCAGGGAATGAAACGAGGGCGGGGAGGAGGAAGAGGAGGGAGGGAGGGAGGGAGGGAGGCAGGGCAGGGAGCGGCGAGGCGGGGGTGGGCGCGGGAAGCGGGGCTGGTTCCCAGCCACGGGCACCGGGGGGGCCGGGATGGGAACCGAGGGATTCCTGCACTGCGGGCACAAAGCCGCCCAGCTCCCTCCCGAGCTCCCTTGCCCCCTGCGGGGCCGGCTCGGCCCAAGGGCACGGCAGGAGCAGCTCCCCCCCTCCCCAGGAGCAAGGGGGAGGGCACCCCCGGCCACAAAGGGCCACATGCTCGCCCAAACTTACCCCTCGCACCCCTCTCCCCAGCTCCCCTCCGGGGCCGCACCACGCCGGGGGGGAGCCCGGCAGCATCCCTCCCCACCCCCCAAACACACACCCCCCAAACACACACCCCCCCATCCATCCATGCACATCCCCAAGCCCGGCCCCATTCCCGGGAGCCCCGGCGGGGGGTCCCCGGGGCGGAGCCGCCCGGCAGGTCGGGAGCAGCCGCCGCGGCTCTGGTTTGAATTAAGGGCTGCGGGGGCCGGAGCCCGCGACCGGCACCAAAAAAAAAAAAAGCCTCTCGAAGACCCTCCCGGCAGGACAAGGGCATCGCTCTCCCGCCCTACCCTGGAACCGGGGGGCTGCAGGGAGGCGGACCCCGAAGCCCCAGCCCGACCCGCTCCCGGTTCCTGCCGCCCGGGCCCACGTGCGCCGGGCCGGGCTGGCCGCGGGACTCACCGGGACAGCAGCCTGGAAGCACAGGGCCACCAGCCACACGGCCGCCACGCTCAGCATCCTTCCTCCTCCTCCTCTTCCTCCTGCTCGGGCCTCGGGAGCGCGCAGCCTTGCCCCTTCTCCCCGCGGTCCCCTCCGCGCCGCGCTCGCTCCTCTCAGGACTCTTGGAAGTAGCTGAGGATTTTTTTTTCCCCCCCCCTTTTTTCTATTTATATATTCTTTTAAATTATTATTCTCTTCTTTTTTTTTTTTTTTTTTTCTTTCTTCCCCCTTTTTTCTTTTTTTTCCCCCTCCTCCAGCCGCCGTCCCAGCCTCCCAGCAGCGCTCTGCGGCGGCGAGGAGTTGAACTCTGGCTTTTAAAATGAACCCGCTTTGCAACAACCTTCACCTTACGGCCACCCCCCCCCCCGGCCCGGCTCCGCCTCCCCTCCCCTCCCCTCGGCTCCCCAGCCCCGGCCCGCCCCCCTGTTTCCCCCCCCGCTTCCTGCCCCCGCTCTACCTGCACCCCCGTTCCCCTAGAGAAACCCCCCCCTAAATACAAAATAAAAAAGAGCCCCGCTTCCCTTCCCAGCCCATTCCCAGATTTCCTCTGCGGCCGCGGCGTCGCTCCCGCCGAGCTTCCTTCCTTCTCGCTATAAATAAAGAGGGATTATTAATAATACGAAGGTGAAAAGCCCGCCCTTCCCTTTCCAGGGTGGGAAAATCAGGGGTGGGGGTGCCGTTGCCCAACCCCCTTCCCCCCGGGATGGGAGGGCTCCCCGGGCGCGGCTCCCCCTCACTTCCCTAAAAAAAAAATAGCACCCAAGTTTTTGGGAAAGAAAGGACCGACCTGTCCTCCCTCCCTCCCTCCCGCCCAGGGATCCCCGGGGTGACCCCAACCCTCCCCGTCCCCTCTGCCTTTCCTGCTGGGTTTCTGGCAGCGTTAAAAAAGGAGGTGACGGGGAGGGGGGGGGGAAAGGGCTGCTTTTAAAAGAAGCCCCCTCCCGACAATTCCCCCCCCCCTTCCTTCTCCTGGGGTGAAGAGCAGCTCTTCCCCTCCTGCCTGGCCTGTGCACAGCTCACCTGGGCAGCAAGGAGGAGGCAGGCAGCCGTCCTGCAGCAAAAAAAAACCCAACAAAAAGACAAAAACGACACACCGAGGGCTAATTTTTCATTATTATTTTTTTTTTCAGCCTGAGCTGGAGTTCCCGTTCACTTCCCAGTCCGTTCAAGTTGTCCCTGGTTGTTTTTTGGGGGGGTGGGTGTGTGACAGCACACGCCGAAGCGTTGGCTGTAAGCGACGCGGCTGGGGGTGCGTGTGCAGACCCCCTTAAGAAATCAAATCGAACCAAAAGGAGGCAGTTTTTAAGAGTGAAAAGCTGCTGCTGGGAGCTTCAGGAGTGCAGGTTTGGCTGGATGGCCCCCGGGCACCAGGGGCCTGGCACAGGTGAGGGATGTGGCCAAGGGGCTTGGGGCTGGGCTGCCCTGGGACTGCTTGGGGGGGGGGGGGGGGGTAGCCAAAAAAGAGACATAACCAGTGTTTCCTGGATGCTCAGGGGGGCTCTGAAATGGTGTGTGGGCCCATCTCTGCCAGACCCAGGATCCCTTCCCACAGCTGTGGCCCAAAGGCTTAATAGACCTAATTGGATATTCAGTGTGGCTAAAGCTGTTGTGATTTTATCACGTGTCTTTAATTAGCTTGCTTTCTTTCCCTCTCTTTCCAATTACTCATGTAGCCTTCCTCGGGATGACTCCTGCCACCCTGCCTCTCCCTCAGACGAGCTACAGCCACCACGTTCTCCTCCCCGTGATAGGGCTGATGGGGAGAAGATAGCACCCGTGGGGCTCCACGGCCAGGAGGAGGTGGGATGGGGAGAGGGTGTAAAATAAAAATCATGGGGCCACGTGGATCCTGGGATCCCACTGAAGGGTGGGGGAGAGTCTCCTTTCTGCGCCACATCTTGAACTTGAGGCAACCAGGACAGCGGAGATGAGACTTTTTTGGGATGGGGCTTGGGATAGAGATGCTTGGTGTGCTGGGGCCTGCAGGGCACGAGGGTGAAGGTGTCACCTGGGCATCCAGCTGCAATGGTGTCGCCAGGAATTGGGAAGTGCACACCGGGCATGGTCAGCCTGCTCAGCTGGCTCCAGGGTAGCAGAGGACGGCTTGGCCAAGGTGGCATCTGCTGGAACCCTTGCAGGCATGGAGGAGGGATGGAGACACTTCCACGAGGGCTTTCTCCTGGGAGCAGGAGCGAGGCAGCAGTGGAGTTGTGGGATGGATGGATTTCGTGCGGGTGTGTGTTCGGGGGCTGGCAGATCAAATGGTGCTGTGGTTACTTCTCTCTGGATTTGCTAGAGAACATGTAGGGCCTGATCGGGATGTTCTGGTCGGGATCTGTGAATGGGGTAAGGGAAGAACAATGCTGCCTTTGGGAGCCAAGTGTTTTCAAGTGACATTCCCGTGCCCTCTGCTTGATCATTGAAGCATGCTAAGTATTGTGGTTTCAGTCAAAAGAGCTCCATGCTGAAAAGCCAGATGAGACTTGTATGGAAAGGAGTTTCTTGGCAGCCCTGAGCTCAGGGGATGATAGCAGTTGGTCGCCTCTGCCCAGTACAGTGGGAGCTGTGGGGATTTCCCAGAACTGGATCAAGGGCTTCCAGCAGTGTAGCCCAATTGAACTCAGCCTCCCTGGGGACAAGGGGCTGGTTTGAACTGTGTCCTGCCATGGGAAGAAGGGAAACACAGCCAGGGCAGGAATCCAGCCCGCTGCTTCCGCCACCACCAGAGGCAAGGAGGGAGCAGGGATGGCAACTGCTGCTTCTTGGGCATCCGCCACCATTCTTCACTGTGTCCTGCAGCAGAAGCCATCGTTCCTCAGCCCCTAAGGAATCTGAGCATCACACAGCAGCAGGAGCTGCCTGCCTGGCTTTCCAGGAGTCAGACCTACCCACAGTAGAGCGTGAGGATGTGGCCCCTGTCACCATGTGTCCTCACCTCATATTTGCCCACCAGCAGCAGGGCAGGCTGCAGAGCAGATGACTGCCTCTTCTCCTGAAGCCTGGTGCCACGTGTCCTTGGATGGTTGATTAATGGACTGTGGTCAGAGGGGATGGGGTTAGAAAAAGGTGATTGTGTTCTGAGTTCCTTAGCAAGGGCTGGATGGTACCTGTGGCAGGAAGCTGGACGGGTTAACGCATCGCATCTCAGTGGCTTCACTGGTTGACAAACCCCTCTGAGGATGTTACAGCCTGACAACTTGGGATGGAGAAGGGGAGAAGATTCCTTAGTGCACGGTGGGAGGTTGGACTATATGCCAATGCTGGAATGGCTTGAAGTGTACAGCCAAGAGTACAGTGTGCCTGCCTGCTGGGGTCGTGGAGCTGACAGCTCCCTGCTCATGAGACCTCTCTGGTTGGTTTCAGATAGTTGGCTTCCCTGCTGATGATTGCCATTTTCTCAGTTGTTGCTTTTCTGCCAGAGAGAAAGCTCTCTTTTTTTTTCTTTTTCTTTTTCTTTTTTTTTTTTTGTCCCCTCTTTGGTAGCTGGGTTACCTAAAGGGGGCTTAAAAGGGTGGGAAACCTCCTGTGGTCCTCGTGCATTTCACTTCTCAGCCACAACGTGTAGATGAGGCTTGGAGCGACAGCCGTGACTCTGGGTGGTGGTTGCTGAACAGGACTGAGGAAAGAGACACGGGGCAGTTACAGGGTGTTAAATACATTTAGCTTAACTTGTTCAAATTAAATCTATGCCAGAAGCTGGTTGGAGATGGTGGGAGATGCACCTGAAACAAGTGATGGTGTCTGGCAAGGGCTTGAAGAACTGTCACTGATGTTCCCTTTGGAGTCTGGGTTTTTCCTGTGGATGGTCTCTCAGAAATGGGAGCTGGCAATGAGAGGTCTTGGTCTGTGGCCTCAAATCTGGGGATGGAAGAGGAAGAATTGTTTGTCTTGAGAGGACCAGCAGGAGGTTGGGGCAGTGTGGCTGGTGGTCTGTTTGGAGACCAGGAAGGTTTGCAGAGTTTCATTCCTGGCTAGCCTGGATCTTCTCCTCTCCTTCACTCTTAAAGTCCCTCTGGCCAGTGTTTCTGTTACCCATGGCTCACACCACACCCTCTTTCTAACTCCAAGAACATGTCTGCAAAGGAAGCAGTCTGGATCTCCAACCTGGTGTTACCAAAACTTGTCTGCCAGCTTGCAATGTTTGGTATCCAGTGGCTGTGTGGCCAGCAGGTCTAGCGAGATGATTCTCCCCCTTTACTCGCCTCTCGAGAGACCTCACCTGGAGAACTATGTCCAGTTCTGGAGCCCCCAACATAGGAAGGACATGGAGCTCATGGAGAAAGTCCAGAGGAGGCCACAAAGATGATCAGAGGGCTGGAGCAGCTCTGCTCTGGAGACAGGCTGGGAGAGCTGGGGTGTTCAGCCTGGAGAAGAGAAGGCTCCAGGGAGACCTTAGAGCACCTTCCAGTGCCTGAAGGGGCTCCAGGAAAGCTGGGACTTCTTCCCAGGGTGTGTAGTGAGAGGATGAGGGGTAATGGTTTTAAAGTGGAAGAGGGGAGATTTAGGTGAGACATTAGTAGGAAATTCTTGAGTGTGAGGGTGGTGAGACCCTGGCCCAGGTTGCCCAGGGAAGCTGTGGCTGCCCCATCCCTGGCAGTGTTGAAGGGCAGGTTGGATGGGGCTTGGAGCAACCTGGGCTGGTGGGAGGTGTCCCTGCCCATGCAGGGGGGCTGGAAATAGGTGATCTTCAAAGGTCCCTTCCAACCCAACCCATTCTATGCTCCTGGGAGCCCAGACACTCTGGTCCCCAATTACTGAGACCATCACTGTGTGTTCAGAATCACAGAATGACTTTGGTTAGAAAAGACCTTAAAGATCAGCAAGTCCAGCCGTCCAAGTGCTGATTATTCTTTCTCAGGAGAAGAAATATTCCCATTTGGTCAAAAGGTGTGGCCCCCAAACAACAGAGGGGTATCTCCTGGTGGCCAAGTACAGTTAACTCTTCCTGCCTCCTCCCATGCCTTGGTGAGCCTTGTGCAGTGTGGGCTGGATGCACTTTTGCACGGATGCAGAAGGAATGGGTTCCGAGCCTTTCAGATGCCACCTGTGATTTATGGCAGGCTCACCTGCACCCACCCAGTGCTTGCACAGGGAGATCTGATTTTACTTGTTCCATCCGGCCACCTTTGCAGTGAGTCAGACATCTCTGAGCAACTCCATCTGCCTCCTGGCTCTCACTCCCAGGAAGTGAGGGACCAAAGGAGGCTTTCCCCCAGCCCACCCCAAGGCCGGAGTGTGAAGTTAGCCTGAGGGGATGTCTGCTCAGATCTCCTTTCTCCTCCTCCATGTCATGCTCTGCTGGAAGGGATGACCTTGCTTATTTGGTCAAGAATAAGCCTCCTTGCAAAAACTCTGAGGTTTCTGGGGTGGTTGTGTTTTGTTTTTTTTTTCAGCTTAAACAATGCAATGTTTAATGGTCCAAGTGTCAGTGTAGCTGCAGTGTTGGCTTTATAGATACCAACTGAATCAACTTGGCTGCTTCTCCCAAGAATTTGGTGGCTTTTTTTCCTTCTCCTCCATCCCCTCCTCCTATGTGTTGCTAATGAGAACCCCTGGCTGGACACTGAAAACTGCATATGAATGTGTCTGTGCCACTAACCAAATGTTTCTCGACCTAATTCAAGCAGAGCTTCCTTTGGCAAAAGCCCAGCTGGCAGGGACATGCCACTTTTGTGATAGTTTTCATAAACAGCTGTGAAAAAAAGAAAACACAACAAAAACCAGCTGCTTTTCTTTGATGCTGTGTGTGAGGGCCTTGTAGGATCCTGTGTGCTTGTTACAGAGAGCCTCAGAGCTGGGTTTTGAGGGCTGGGGCATCACAACCTACAGAGGGGTTTCCCATTAGCCTCCCTAGGGTTTGGCTGCAGTTACCTGGGGTGTTGCCCACAAGAAAAGACTCTTTAAGCTCCCTCTTAATGAGGTCTTTTGCTGTAATACTGGCTGGTGCTTTCACTGTTCAGGTATTTTGGCCCACCAGTCTCACGGCTTGTGGACTAGGCAAGGTATTTCTCAAAGGACTCACCTGAATAACCACTTTTCTTTTTTTCCCCCTGCCCAGGCAGAGGCTGCTGCACGTCTGTGATTCACTTCCCCGTGCTGGCAACTCAGGACAACTCACTTGCAGTGACTAACACTGC
This sequence comes from Apus apus, assembly GCF_020740795.1. Lineage (NCBI taxonomy): Eukaryota > Metazoa > Chordata > Aves > Apodiformes > Apodidae > Apus > Apus apus. The sequence continues at coordinate 113,366,344 of NC_067284.1, read as the reverse complement.
TTTGCAGTGCGTGATCCCTCTCACCTTGAATAATTTGAGCACAGAATGGGGTTTGCCCTGGCATGAAAACGAGTGGGGAGAGAAAGGTAGCATGATTTTTCACCAGGGGTATTATTTTTCACCAGAGAGGGTAGTGGTAGGACAAGGGGTGATGGTTTTAAACTGCAAGAGGGGAGATTTAGGTCAGACATCAGGAAGAAATTCTTCACCATGAGGGTAGGAAGGCACTGGCACAGGTTGCCCAGGGAAGCTGTGGCTGCCCCATCCCTGGCAGTGTTGAAGGCCAGGTTGGATGGGGCTTGTGCAGCCTGGTCTGGTGGGAGGTGTCCCTGCCCATGCAGGGGGGTTGGAACCTGATGATCTTTAAAGTCCCTTTGAACCTTCACCATTCTGTGATCTCCAGGGACATACAGATGGGAGCTGCTGCTGCTGGGAGCTTTGGAGGTGGTGGGGGAAAGAAGAACAGGGAAGACAGAGCCCACCTAATTTCCGTGGCATTCCCTGCTTGGTACCTGCTGCCTTGCTCTCTGGCAGCCAGCCTGGCTCTTCCAGGGGGGTTTCCATCCATCCTGTGGTCGCACAAGGGGCTTTTTTTGCAGACCAAGAGTTGCAGGTTGGATGCCTGAGCTTCAAACACTCTGACTGTGGACAAGAAGTTAGAGCCTTCCTAGCTGCCTCCCATCCTGCAAAGTAGGGGCTGTGATACTTGGTGGCTTGGTGCCTTGGTGGCTGCTGTGAGAGTAAAAACAAGTATCGTTTAAATCCTACAGCTGGCTCTGGCAGTGCCACAGAGACCCATTATTTGCCCAGGAGAGGTGGGGATTCCAGGTCAAATGAGGTATAATCTCTTATCAAAGGACTCCTGTATTTTATCTGTGTATTCCTTTACTGTCCTTGTTCATGACAGAGGCTCCTGGATGCTCAAATAACTCACATAAAACTTCAATAAAAGTTCTCCTTCTGGGCTGTAATGTCTGTTTTTCTCTGACCTTACCAAATAGACAATGTACTTCTGAAGTTTGCTATCAGTTGTTGCCTAACCCAGTGCTGTTCTGCTGGTTGAAAAGTCCCAAACTGAAGGAGAAAAACTTAGAGAGAGTTTTAACCAAAATACAGAAATACTCAAGTCTCCCCAGGAACCATATGAACTCTGTGCTTCAGCACTGTCCCTTTTAAACAGCCAGGTGACTCGGGGTAGGTGTTTCTGCCACATGGAGAATTGGAGTGAGCACGTCTAGCTTCAGGAATTCTGCCAAAGCAGGTTTCATACTCCTATGTATGCAAAAGAGCTTGTGGTCTTGGAAGCAGCAGATGCTGTAGCAGAGCAGTCAGGAGAGCAGGGTTAGGCTGCAACAGGGGTTTTAGTTCCATTTCAGTCGCTGCTGGTTAGAGCAGATATTTGCAATGCTGTGAAAAATACTGTTGGTCTTTTTCTTTTCATCCAGCTGGTGTGATCCAGCTGAGGAATGCTGCTCTTGGGATAACTTCAGGTGGTGTCCTTTCCTCTTGCTACCAGCTGCGACTGTGCCATGAATTTGATGTGATGTAACAGACAGGTTTTCTTCCTGATTAACCAGAAGGATGCACCTTGCTGTAATTATCATCCTTCATTTAGCATTTCGAGGCCACTTCCCCATTTCTGCAGATGTTGGGTGTCTCAGGGCTGTGTGCAGCCACCCACTGCCATGCCCCTCCAGGTGGTGCAAGTGTCTCTCAGCCCTTGCTTGTCATAGTGTTGATTCACCCACTGATTCCCCACCCATCCTGTCTCATCCTTCATGTGGGACCTTCTCACGCATTGGGCCATGAAGATGATCTGAGGGCTGGAGCTATGGAGACATGTCTCTGCTCTGGAGACAGGCTGGGAGAGTTGGGTTGCTCAGCCTGGAGAAGAGAAGGTTCCAGGGAGACCTTAAAGCACCTTCCAGTGCCTGAAGGGGCTCCAGGAAAGCTGGGGAGGGGCTTTTCACCAGAGAGGGCAGTGACAGGACAAGGGGTGATGGTTTTAAACTGCAAGAGGGGACATTTAGATGAGACATCAGGAAGAAATTCTTCCCCATGAGGGTAGGAAGGCACTGGAACAGGTTGCCCAGGGAGGCTGTGGCTGCCCCATCCCTGCAGGTGCTCAAGGGCAGGTTGGATGAGGCTTGTGCAGCCTGGGCTGGTGGGAGGTGTCCCTGCCCATGGCAGGAAGGTTGAAACCTGATGATCTTTAAGGTCCCTTCCAACTTTCACCTTTCTATGATTTCATGATTCATTAGGAGAAGGCGTTTTCCCAGCTCCTGTTGTCACCCCACCTGGGAATGTTGTTGCTGTAACCCCCATTCCAGGGAGCTTTGTGCTCCTGTGCCCCAGGGCTGGAGCTGGCACAAGGCTGGAGCAGAGGCCAAGCTGTGCATGATGTCAGCATGACTGGTGATTAAGTGGTGATTAACCAGCACCCTGGGAACATCTGCCCAGGTGGGAGGCAAGATGCATGGCCAGAGGGAGGAGAGCAGGGAGCACAGGAGGGAACAGACATGGGTGAGGAACGGGACCAAAGCAAGGCCTGTGACCCCACTGGGCCTGGGGTGGGTCTCTGCAGTGCCCAGCTCTGAGCAGCACCAGCTCTGCCACAGTGAACACTGACATTTTAAAGCCTTTTTTCCCCCCCCCCCCCACTCTTTTGTTTGATTTCTTTTTGGGTGACTGCGAAATTAACCAGGCTTCACAGGGAGGCCTGGAATGAAGGTTTTGCTGTTCATAATGGTGCCTTGTTATTATTGTTTAAAGATACCACTGGGTTCCCCAGGTGCTCCTTCTCCCAGTATTGATAATCCACAGAGCCATTATGGTTGCTTATTACATGGTGGTTACAGAACCTCTGAGCACTGTGTGTTGATGTCTCTGCTTTGTTTCTCCCTCTCTCATCCCATCCTGTTCTGCAATAAAAAGCTCTTCTCACTCCCACCCCCAACAAACTCTGGGCCTATTCCCGTCTTCTATTTCCTTCCTTCTCCTTTTAACCACTCATTTATAAAAAGTTCCTGGTACCTTCTAGGTGAAGAGACCCATTGTCTGTATGAAGGTGTCCCATGCCATCTTAGATGCCCTTCTAGAGTAGAAGGTAGAGGGTAGGCTGAGGCAAGCTCCTAGGGGACATCCACCTGCCCTGTCCAGGTGCTCAAGGGTGTCTCCAATGGCACCAGATACCAAAGGAGGCCAACAGGATCTGTTCCCAATGTATGGGTCTTGGATGGAAGTGTCTACACCTAAACAGGAGTGGTTCTAAACTGGGATGGTGTCTCCCCCACAGCCTTGGGGGTGAAGTGTAGCTGTGTGACCCCTGCAGGAGGATCCCTTCTCCAAGTGGATAGTGGGAACTGGGCAGCACTTCACAGACCTGGAGAGTGGGTGACCTTTAATGCCCTGGATCAGTTCCCTGGGCTTTGGGTTCCCCACGTGCGGAGGGGGTGGCACACGGGGTGGGGCTGGATGAGAGCCCCTTTTCCAGCAGGATGCAAGCTCCAGCACGTATGACTCCCATACCAGGGTGAATAATCAAGCCCTTGGTTCTCATGAGACACATGACATTTCAAGGAAATAGGAGACATCATGTGAATGTTGGAATACTCGGGATAGTCAGTTTTCAAACAAAAAGGCTTTTTAAGAGCCAAATGGCCCAATGAGATCAATGTATAGCCTGGAGCTCTGACAGGGGTGAACTCTGCTCCATTCATCCCATCCCTCCATGCAGGGGGTTGGAATTGACTTTCTGGCTTGCACTGAGCTTGTCCATCCTCAGCTGCTCAGCCCAGCTTCATCCCTCTGTAATCCTTGCTTAACCAGTGACTGATGGTTGTACCAGGCCCTGGAAGCCAGTTCATACACAAAGGTGTGGAGCAGGGAACAGCACTGAGGCTGACCCACCTGACCCCAGCCCTACGGAGAAGCAACTTGGGCTGAATCCTTTCCCCAAGATCCCAGCTTGTAGGAGCAGATGGTCTCCTGAAACCTCTTCTCCTGGACTGATCCAGGGGAAGGGGGAAGCAATACTTTGTGATGCTGTATTTCAGCTCTTGTAGAGAAAGGGACATAAGGTTTATACAGGGGAGGAAAAAGAGATCCTCATTCCAACCAGGGAACTCTGAACTTCTGGTTCTGAGGTGGACAAGGAATGTGGTGCCTGGATTTGACACTCATGGGAGAGGAGCATGTAGCTGTGAATGTGCTGTCCTCACCCCTGGCTGGCCAGGATGGCTGGTGCCTCTGCCACCACCTTCCTGTGTGTTGCCCTTGCTGCAAGACTCCTTGCGGTTTCCATTGGCCCTCAGGAAGCAGTTGTGTATCTTTGGGAATCTTTCTTTTGGCACCTCCGTGAAGTGACCCCTGAAGCAGCTCTGCTGCTGCAACGCTGTGAAAAGCCCTTTGGCAGGAGTGGACTGTGGTCTTGCAGGCTGAGAGGACACAGCAAATGGGACCTGGAAGGAGAGGGACCAGCCAACTTGGCCAGTTCCTCACCAGTCCCTCTTGCTGATGTTGCTCTGCAGTGGCCCAGCACCAGGGTCTGTGCCCCCCAGCAGCCCAAGGGAGTGTCTGAAACCAGAGCCTATGAAGCTGCCATGTGCCCAGCAGCCAAGCAGGTGCCTTCCCTCTGCAGCCTCCACCACCTGAGCTCTGCTCTGCCTGGGAAGGAGGGTTGTCTCTGCCCACCTTAGGTTTGGCTAGGAAAAGATCTGGAGCAAAGCTGGGGAAGGGCTGCTGTGCTGTGTGGCTGCCAGGAAATCCAAACCCTCCAAGCAGGTTCTGAGCTTCCAATGAAGCTCTTGGGGCTCCTCAGCTCAACTTAGTAGGGGGTTTCTCAGTGTCCTGTGGTCTGGTACATCAGCTGTGTCACCTGCAGCGTGTCCCTGATCTAGGTTCTGTAGGGCTGGGCAGGTGCTGTGCCAGCAGAGGAGGAAGAGGCAGAAAGTCACTGCTGAGAGGGCGAAGGCTTTATTCCTGCGCTTCTCCTTGCTAATGAAATCAAGAGGGTCTTCAGAGTAGGTCTTCCTACATTTCAGCTGCTGTATAAAAAGCCTCTGGAGCACTTCCAGTTTGCTAATGATGGGGAATGCTGCTCCCAAGATCTATTTTGCATGAAGTGCGTCTGGGAGAATCGAGGTGGAGACGAGGATCCTGAGAGCAGAACCTACCCCCTCCCACCTGCTTCCTTTGGGAGTCATGCTCCATCTTGTGCTGCTTGTGATGCAACGAATGGTTCGAGCTGTGTTCAAAGCCCAGCCCAAATTCAGGAGCAGAAAGTGAACCCACCCAGCTCCCTGTGGTTAGGACATACTCCTGTGAAGTGAGGGAGGTGGGTTTGAAACCCCTGAGGCTGATCAAGGAAACGAACTAATTCAAGCGTTTCACTTGCTGGGCTAGTTCCCGAACCACAGAGCCAGCAGGCAAAAGGAGCAGGCTCTGTCCACAGGGCTGGTGGAGGAAACCCTCCTGCACCACCTCCCTGAGGAACACCAGCAGCTCCCTGTGAGCTTGCTCTTCCCTACCGGGTGGTGGCTTCCCCAGAGCCCCCAGGTGCTGAATCTTGCTTCCTAACACTGGGTTTTGGTTCCCTCTCTTGGATAAAGCACTTGCCTCCTTTCCTCAACCCTGGCACTGCACTAGCAGGGAAAAGGTGTTTGTCTCTGGAGAGCCAGCAACACGCCATGGACATCCTTCCATCCTTTCTGCAGGGGAGGAGGTGACCCATGACTGGTCTTTCTGTGGCACTGGTTTCTAACCCCTTCTGGTGATGGAGTGGGGGAGACCTGGGCAGCTCTGCTGACACCCCCAGCTCATCCTGCAGCACCAGGGGCAGGATTTACATTTGCAAAGTTCTCCCCAACTTCTCTAGCCCAATTCTGCACTCCAGCCCTTGAGGAACCAAGCAGAGCTCCAACAAGGATGTGCTATCCCTGACAAGCACCAAGATAACCCGTTCCCAAGCCAAGAAGCTGTCAAATCAGCAATCTCTGGGCACAGGTAGTGCCTGGGAGTGTTTCCACTCACAGGAAATTCTTCAGAATGGAACTTCAGACAGGGCAAAGGCCTGCCTGCAGCTCAGCCTCACCCCAACACCAGTGCTGCTCAGGGACCGACCAGACCTTTGGGTGGCTTCAGGTGCTACCAGCAGCTTGGCGCAATGTCAACCATCCCAGTGTTAAAGTGACAGATGCTCCTACCCTGCCGTGAGCTGGGGAGCAGGGCAGGGCTGGAGCAGCTGAGATCAGACACAGCACGTGGCTTTCCCCTTTCCTTCCTCAAACGGCAACACGGAACTACATCATCATGGAACAAAGGACAAAAGGATCTGCCACTCCCAGAGCACACACACTGACCAGCCCCTGTGCTGTATGAAACTCAGCACTGGACACTGTGGCTGCCCTGGCTGTAACCCCATAGCAGCCAAGGGCTTTTCTGTAGTTACCATTGGGTTTTAATGACCAGTCACTAGATCTTAAGAAGCTGTTGCAACTCCTCTCTCAGCCTTACTGCCCTGAATGACATGGTGGGAGTTGTCACCTCACTGTTTACCCATTTTCCTAGTTACTAGCACACTGAACATCCAGCATTCCCAGGGAACAAAACCGATTGACAGACCAACCCAATTATCATGCTACTACCCAGTGAAGGCCCAAGTATCTTCACATGCCTGTTCCTTAGAGCAGAGGGAACAGTGACTAAATTGGTTTCTTCATCTCCATCAGCACTCTAAAACATCTCAACATCATGCCCCTAGAAACCTCAATCCTTCCTATACTCCAAAGAAAAGAGTATCCATGGATCTTGCAGTCAGGGATGGAGGCAACAGGATTGTGGCTGTTCTGTAAAGGACCTCTTAGACAAGTCATCTTACACCAAAAAGCAGACCCTTGTGGTCAGACAGGCCACTTCACATCTTAAGCTAAATATTTTCCTTAAAAAAATCCTGGGCAGTAAGAGATGAGTGTGGATCCAGTGGTGCCACAGACAGCTAACAATCCTAGCCCTCCAAATGCTCAGAACCTCCTCCTGGATCCTGTGGTGTATGAAGAAACTGTCATCAGGCTACAAAATCCATACAGATTTTTTTGTTTGTTTCAGTATGAAGCTTTAGCTGCTCAGAACTGGCCTCTGGAAGCTCAGTGATCTAACACAGGGTTCTTCACCAACTGATTCCTAGATCAGATCCCTAGAGCCATGAGGACCTTTCCAATGCTGAGCTCCAGAGAGCAGGAAAGTCACGTAACGGAGAATGCAAAGAATGGCTGGTTTCCTACAGGAAAAACACAAGACCAGATGTATTTCACACAGTGTTATTCACACATTTTCATTTTGATTTTTACAGTATATACATGTGAACAATTACATTATTCAGTATGAGCCACCTGGAGTCAAACCCAATTATGCTGGTCCATAAACAATCTATATCACGAAGCGATACTTGAGCAAAAAGTCTAGTGGTTCTACCCAAAGCCTAAAATAGTTGAAAGGAAAAAACAGTGATTTTCATGTTCCTGGAGAGAGTTTGTGCAAAATGATTTTAGGAGAGTAAGTGGAGTATTACGTTCAAGATACTGAAAGCACTAAGGATGACAGTTGTAGGACTGTTTAAATTCCACCATGGCATGAGTGCTACAGGGACAAAGTACTGGGACATTATCAGTTTCTGTCTGGACGTGCCCAAAAGCCAACTTACTGTCTTCCACGTCAAAGAGAACGGCAGCTCTGGGGGTTAGAATGCACAGCATTTGTACACAGGGGAAAAATAGTCACTGAGAATTCCTGTGTCCAAGGAAGAGGCTGAAAAGTCATCCTTTGTGTGATGACGGGAAAGCTCTGGTTCCAATGACAGGGCTTGTACCTCTGGGGAGGAATTTTAGGAGCTGCCATGCAAAAAACTGATTAGAGTTGTGCTTACTGAAAAGAATGAGGCCTACATCACTTAAAGCAGGCACTACCGGACAGACTCAGGAGCTGGAAGCAGGCCAGGACAAGCTTCCCCATTTGCCTATGAATGAGGTAACGCCTCGGATGGATGTTTTCATCAGACTGATGTAAACCTGGTACCAACAGCCATGCCAGAGAATTCCTTACACAAGTTTATACCACTGCTGTTTTCCTTCCTCACCATCAGACCTCTGCCATAACAGCCTTTTTATTTGCTCACTGCTTTCCAACTATCTCCTTGAGCAAAACTTGAGGTTAAGCCATCCAAACGAAAAGTTTTACACAAAATACTTACTTCAACAACATACAAAGCACTTTCTTTATCTTTCAGAAACTGAATATACAAAGTGAGCTTTTTTTTTTTTTGTTTCGTTTTGTTTTGTTTTTTTTCTCCAAAATATTTCCATAGGCAAAGGATTAAAAAGGATTTTAATTATACACATATGGTCACAATTCTGCCTTAAAAAGATCATTGGGAAATGTACATAAGGCCGCTTGTAAATGTACATCATCTTTATGTTACTGTTACAATGTCATATGTCCAGAGAAAAAAATTGACAGTATCATACATATTTGCTTTACGCTGGGAGAAGGCTATTCAAAAATACAGTACTCTTCTGTACAAAAAAGAAAAAAAATCATGCCACATTTATTACTAAGATGGAAGAAGCATTGGTTTCTGTGCTAACCAACTATTTCAGTCCGTTTCTTGCTAAGCTCATTATCTCGACTTAAAATTTGAACAGGCTGATTTCCCAACGTGTCCTTCTGAACAGAATCAACAGCTATGTTATGAACAAAACATAATGTTCCTCACAAGAGATAAAAAGAAAGCCAGTTCATTTTTTCTGAAACCATATAAAGATAGAATTTAAAAAAATCACTTTTGATTTGCTGAAATAAATTTACATTATACAACACTATATGCCAGGGGGAGAAGAGGGAAGGGGGATATGAATATACACTAAAATGCAAATTTTTTTTGTCCCAAAAAGGGGTAAAACAAATTACATTTACAGCATGAAGGTTTACAAATGTACATCTGTACAACCAAGGTAAGCATCACTACTAAATTAGCAAGGCTTGTAATAAACATCAAAACCAGAGATTTGTTTTCAAACTGTAAACTTACACCTATAAACTACACGGATACAATGCATATATTTATAGGAAGCAAAAAAGCTATCTGAATATTTAATCAATCATGCTTAAATGTTGAGCTATCAAGTTTACTTTTCAGTGGCCCCTTTTCTCTCCAGCAATACCTATTTTTATTTTTATTTTTTTTCATCTACAGTGAGAAAGCAAAAGGAATGCTCAACACTTGCAAATCCTTACAATTCTATATGCAAAATAAAAAAATACAAATCTCTACTCTTCCTGCCTTGTAAAACTGACTGTAAAGTTCATACAGGGTCCACTCCTTTTCCAACAGTGTACTTTACTGAGTGGAGGTACCACCATCATTTTAATCCCTCTACCTTGTACAACAATTAAATATATAAGTATATACAGCACTTGTATTTTTTTTTTTAATACATTGCTAGAGAAAACCTTAGGGCACCATTTAAAAAATCCTGTATCCACAGCACGTGATGAAAACAACTCTTCTCAAGTTTCCACTGTCCTGTTATTCCCTACTTTAGTTTGCTGTGCCCTGTTTATTATCTGGACAGTATGTTGTGAACCACCAAAGTACAACTTAACTTTTCAACATGTTAAATAATGCTTATGCAGCTGATCCATTTTAATCTGGTATAAAAGACCTCACACAAAAGGGAAAAAAAAAATAATGATTAATTCTATATACAACTCTATAAACCTGTTGTGCTATGATGCTGGGTAGACCTACCAGATTGTGAGCCAGTGTATTAAAAGAATACTGTACTTTTTCCCTTTAAAAACTATTTCAGTGACTTTACAAGGTAAAAATTTACAAAATATGTGACAGCTATTTTGATACAATTACATCATATACAGGCATTCTGTGCTTTGCCAGCCATCCAATCTGATAGGTCTCCGGATCAGGGCTGGAGATATTTTTTCTTTTTTCTTTTTTTAATAATTCACTCCCCAAAAATATACACAAGAATAAAAATTTTACAAATGGATGAACAAAGTCAATAAATAGATTTAAAAAAATCAGAACATTTATAGTTAAGTTGTATGCTTTGATCATTCACAATTCATTCTTGTCTTCCATTTCTTTCTTGGTTTTTTTTTTTGTGGCTTTTACAGCATCCCATTTGGTGGTCCCCCAATGGGCCCCAGATCAGCACTGTTCTTCAGGTAATACTTTTCCAACTTGGCCAGAATGTGTTTGCCATAAGTGTATTTACGTAGAGTTGTGATGTGGGGTCGAATCTGGAAGAAGAAACCTGTTATTATTCCTCCCCCCTCAAACACTGTGAGTAGAGGTGACTAAGCTTTAAGAATATTATGTAAAAAATAGAAAAAACCCCAAACGTTAGAAGCCTGGGTTTCAGAATTTTGAAAGTTTCTGGAAAGATGTGAAATTGGTGATTTTGAGTCATGAAACAACTGATGTACCTGTCTCAGGAGAAGGGAGGTAGCCCCTGTGTGGGAGAATCCTGTTGGTGCCTGGAGCAAGGAGAGCTCCTGCAGGAATATACAGGGACTGTGTGAAACAGCCCAGGGTAGTCAAGGCAGTGACACTTTTGTCAGTGTTTGGAGATGAAGACAGGCCGAGTTGGGCTGTTCAGCCTGGAGAAGGGAAGGCTCCAGGGAGACCTTAGAGCACCTTCCAGGGCCTGAAGGGGCTCCAGGAAAGCTGGGGAGGGGCTGTTTACAAGGGCTTGTAGTGAGAGGACAAGGGGTGATGGTTTTAAACTGAAAGAGGGGAGATTTAGGTCAGACATCAGGAAGAAATTCTTCACCATGAGAGTAGGAAGGCACTGGAATGGGTTGCCCAGGGAAGCTGTGGCTGCCCCATCCCTGGCAGTGTTGAAGGGCAGGTTGGATGAGGCTTGTGCAGCCTGGTCTGGTGGGAGGTGTCCCTGCTCATGGCAGGGAGGTTGGAACGGGGTGATCTTTAAGGTCCCTTCCAACCTTCACCACTCTGTGATTCTGTGCTATTCTTAAGCAGAAAACATGTCCATAAGTTACAAAGTGTAGGAACCTCTCTTGGGAGAACTGCAGAATAGATTTATACCAGCAAATAAAAAGAGAAACGTTTCTCTTCTGTTGTATTAATAAAGATGACAGATAATACAATTTTATATTGAAGTATCTTCACAGAAAATCTGGCACAAAGAGAGGATATGAAATCCAACTTTTCAAACTTCTCTCTAGATTTACATTTTTAGCTGAGTGCTCAGAGATGTGAAGATTTTCTGTTTTATGAAGCTCCACTGAATTGAACATTTATACATCAAGGTCTGGGTTCCATAAGTAGTGTGCTTTGCAACTAGAGGGAAAGGTGCCCTAGCAGAAAAATGACTACAGATAATATTATTATTCCAATCCAAACATACCTTGTGCATTATGATCTTCCTCTGAGCAGGTTCAGCCATATCAATCATCTTCTGAACAACATAGTTGGCATACTGGTCCTTCATCATGGTGTATAAGGCACTGTGAGGACCATCATTCTGGCAACAGACCTCATCAATGAGCAAAGCTCTTTCAGCACGAGAAGCATGAGTTACACATTTTTCTACCACGTTGCTGAAAAATAAAGAGAAGTGCATTCTGTGGCTTCAGATGTCACATGCTTTTCAGGAGCACTTTTCCATTTCATCTCAACAGCTCCAAGTGCCTTCAAGTCACTAAGGAGCGCAATGTAAATGCTTCCAGTCCTGATTTTAACATCTTCAGCCTGCAAAGGCTGAGGAAGGTAAAGGACTGTACACTCCTCCTCACCTAAAGAAATAATTTTCTGATACCTATTAGCTTGTAGGAGAGATTTCCCACTGGACCTCAGGCTGCAGATACACTCTAGTAGATCTGTTTTGGTTGTGGGCCCTTTTGAGACACAACAGATAAAGCCAGATCCCAGGCCTCCTGCTTTTTGCATAAAGGCACTTTTCAGGAGCATGCCCAGGTCAGAGATGCTGCCAAATGCTTCTTCTGCAGAAAGGAAGTCTCTGACCTTCCATGTATCTCAGAAGCTGGAAAGGCCATCAATGCTTCTAAGACAGCAAAGTGTTTCTGGTCCTAAGCTTGCTTTAGAGATCAAGCAAATTTGAAGGAGAGGATTATGAACAGTTCTATTTAGGCAAAGAAAATCCAAATAAACTTGATAGCTTCCATACATTTTTAAAACAAATGCCCCCATGGTGTCACAGTGCATTTCTACCTAATGTTGATGACCAGGTTAGTGTCACTAAATCATCCAGGATGAATTCTGAGGTGTTTTCCCTAGCAAAAGGCACATGAGCTGTATTTCAGCAAAAAGCACTGAAGGATGGCTTCCAGGTTCTAACTATAGAGTATTTCAGGACTTCTACATTAGTCCTGGAGACTTCCTCATGCACAAAATCCTTGTTGGACTGAACCAGCACTTTTTACAACCAGCCTTTTTACACTTGTAAATGGCTTAGCTGATCTGAGAGACAGTCAGGAAGTGCCATCTTATCATCAGTTTATCAAGCAAGTACTAGGAGAGCTTTTCACCTGGCTCTGGTGATCCTCACACAAACTTTGAACCCATTCCCTGCACTTGTGTACAAGGTGAACAAAAACCATCCCATAAACCCATGGAATTGTGTTCGTTTTGGTAGAGTACAGCATCTCCCCTTTCCCAAATGTAGTATGAAATGCCAACTGCCCTTCATCTCAAGAAAAACAGGACATTTCAGGAGGCAAGTTACCCAACAGGAAAAAACCACCTATCGTTTTTGTAAGACAATAAATACATCCAAACCTGCAACTGTAAAAGGTTACTGAACTTTTAATACATGAAGGCTGCACAATACCTGGCAAATTTGTGCTGACTCAGAGCTAGAACTTTTCCTCTTATTTCTGAAACTATTTTACTCTTGTCTTCAGGACGACCGTGCTCCAGTACGTGTTGAATAACATAATTTCCATATTGGTCCTGAAAATAAGATGATTTCAAATTTTTGTGTGTGTGTTTATACCAAGTCATTCATACAGCTCTTGTATAAACTTTCAAATTACCCTTTGCTCAGATATAAGGAAAACCACCATCATGTCAACATTATAGAAACAAAGTGATGGAAGAAATACTGCATCAAGAATTTACTTAACAGGCCACAAAGTTGACATGCAAAATGTAAATAATCTGTAAAACCAGCATTTTACTCAAATACCTTTTTATTGTCTTCAAGAAAGAATTCCTCAAAATTAAGACCATCATCCTTTAACAGCTGTAACATCTCCCTGAACTTTGGTTCCCCAAGACAAGTTATGTTTTAACCAGACACTTGTATATACATGAAACCATTGAGAAATAAACTAGACTGTGAATACACAGCAAAGGCCCATTATTGCCTTTTTATGTGTGCACGTTCCTACTGAACACCAAGTCCCTTCCAGTATTTTAAACCAATTCAATTTCAAACCCATTTGTAGCACTCATTTTGTTTGTCTGGGACCAAGACAGGCAGCCCTGTTTAAGGTCTTTTGCTTTCTTTTAAAAGGTAAGCAGCAGCAACAGGCATGTTTTAGACAATGTAGTTATGTTTAGACATTATGAGAAGTTAACTGAAGTGAATCAAGATAAACTACAAAAAGGCAATCTTTGCAGTAAAAACCATATACTAATTCTGTGCATTTACAAAGCGTATTCAAAGCTACAGTCAAAGGTATTGAGAAAAAGGCTTTTTGTATCTTCTTTGCCTCCCAACTTCCAAATTAATTTTCATTTAAAACTACGGAAGGAAATAAAACCAAACAATCAGTGTCTTCAAAACTAGAAGGTGGCAAATGCATTTAAACTGTTTCTTAAAGAAATAGGAATAAATATATGAGAACAAAAAAAGCTCTAAAATGCCTTAAGAAATGAGCATATGCACTAACCTGCACTAGCTGCTCTGTGTGTTGGTGCAGCTCTTCTAAGATTGGCAAAGTCTGCTCAGCAGTGCAGTGCTCCAAGATCCTCTGAATTACTCTACAGCCATAGGGGTGAGTTGAAAGTACAAAGACCTGAAAACAGGAGGCAAATTGAAGTTAACAGCAGCTCAACTTCACAGGTACAGTAACATCACCCTGTTCAAAATGGAACTCAATACACCAACTACTTCTATTAAAACAAAAAAGCTCTGCCTGCCAGTATCAGAATCCAATCTCCAGCAGAAGTCAGGAAAAGACGAAAGTGGGTTTTTGGTTTGTGTCAAAGACTCCAGGAATTATACAACTAAGAATCCCATTTTTCATGAAAATATTTCTAGCCTGCTGAGCTGCAAAGGAAAGTCTGACCTCTCGTTAAGCACTGTTCATTTTTCAAGCTTTCATTTTAACTTTGTGCTTCATTTTCAAATTTTAAGATTTTGACATTTTTATGAAGAGGAGTTCCATTATTCTGGCTCAATTCTCACTCATTTCACATTGCAACAATTTGGAAGAGGGTCTCTGCTACAGATACAAGTTTGCAAGCAAGTATTCAAGACAATCAAAATCGTGCTTATTCATTGTGTTTGTCTCCAGAAGCCAGGCTTGCATTTCAAATATTCATTCAGAAGATTCAAAAGTCAGTGTTGATCAGAACTGAACACACTCTTAACTGATTAAAACCAGATTCAAATGATGCAGGCAGATGGAAAAGATACCTATTGTTAAACAACATGACTAAAATGTGGTGTATTTCATTTGCCAGTTCAGATTAGCTAATATTTTTTATATTTAATTACTTGGAGGTGAGGGTGGATGTTCAGCAAATAAACAGCCACACTTTAGTCAAGGGGCTCTATTTACAGTTCAGAAACTGCTTCTCATCTACCTCATACACACTTTTTGATGTAAAAAGACCTGACCCCAGAAACTTTGGTATGCCATTTACTGCTATGTACAACAATAATTTAGGTATTGCTGTTGGGTAAAAGGTGAGAGAAGGATATTGTAGATTTTGTTAAGAAATACATTTGGCCATCCATTAAAGTAAAACTTAGTAACGTGGCCAAGTTAGTAAGATGTTTACAATTCTTCTCTAGACTATAAAAGCACACATTTGTCTCAGGGTACTACAATCTTACTTAGCTGCAGCATATTCTCTAGCCTGCAGCACAGTATTAATCTTATATTAATAAGATTTCTTGGAAACAGAACAAAACCTCCAACATTAAACAAATACCACCCCCCTTCACTTCACACTAACCCACATGTAGGGAAGAGATTAGTGCATTTCTTCAAAACATTTCCTTAATGACAGACATTAACTGGGAAACACTGAAAAGTCATACTTGCAAAATAAGCAACAGAAGAAGAAAATGGGAACTTTAATGAAAAAATGTGTACTAGAGAGCAGAGGCTTTATTATTACACAAAACATTGCAATGTTAGAAGTTATGAAGGAAATTTGAAATGGCATATCACAAAACTCAAACAGAAAGTCTGGCCTTAAGCCAAAAAACCTCCACTGGTATTTGTAATACATCCAAAGAGGTCTTTCTAGAGCTCATCTCCAACTGATGAGCTCACCTTTTCCCAGCACGGTAACTCTCCCTTCAACAGCCTTCCCATTTTATCATCACTTTTTTATCATACTTAAAAGAAGCAAAAAGTGTCCAACACTATCTGTACATGCAAATGATGGAAAGAGAACTGGAATTCCAAGCAATGCTAGAGAAGAGGAAAGGGACTGTTCACACTACCTGTCCTTTGAATGCATCGATGATGAACTGGAGCGACTGGGGCTGAACACACTCAATACATTTTTGTACAACATGGTTTCCATTTTGATCTTTCACACATTTCAGAACATGACCATCCAACTCTTTCACCATCTCATTCTAGGGAAAAACAAAAAATAGTTAACCTTGTCTTTACAGTCATTTTTTTTTTTCTCCCCCCCTCAAAGGAGTATTTCACTGGGGGTTTACTTGTGTACCTCAGCAATTTAATTTAAACAACTACTTTTGTCCCTCGGGAGTGAAAGGTACAACCAAGAATTTAAGCAACTAAAAAGAAGGATGCAATATAAAGAAATAAAATTTTTTAAAAAAAGAGTAGTGCTCTAACTTACAATTACCTGCTGGTCAGGTGAGATTGACTCGAGTGCCTTCTGGATGACACGACACCCATACATCTGCAGGGCCAAGGGCAGAACGTGACCACGGATGCGAGTTGCTAGGGCTAACTTCTGATCCAGGCTTCCAAACTACAAGAAAAGCAGCATGCTGTTAACAAATGAGGACATGGTGGCACGCTGGAACTGACATGCCAGAGGAAGTACTTTTCATGATGTATTACAGGTTTACTGCATGCCTTGAATGATTCTGTCCTTTGTATTTTTGATGGGTATATTTACCAGATGTTTTTATATTCTAAATGCAACACTTTGTAATATTCCACATTCCAGTCACATACCTGCCATCAAATCCCACGACCTTGAAAGACAACAGAAAAGACTGAAATAGTTTGTACTTGACTGTCTGTAGGAATATTTAAGCCAAATAACCCACTTATTTAGACAAATTATACCAGGCAAGTTAATGACAGATTTCTGTAATCTATTAATCCAAATCAGATTTTCTCTGCTACCTCAAATTTGTACTGGTCAGTGTGCTTTACATCCTGTACACATTAAGTCAGCTGTAAAAGGAGCAGGTGGGGAGGGAAAAGAGTTCAACCCCTAAAGTAGGTTCTTGGTAACTTCACATAGCTTGAAGGATCATTCTTACCATGGGCACTTTGGGAAATCTAGAAATATCTGGCCTTTGCAGAGCAATATCAGAATGGTTTTGTACCCTGGCTGTATTAAGAGCATAATTCAACCAATGTCTTTCAGCAGTGGCAAATTTCTGCCCATATTAGTCCCTTCATGTTGCTATTACAAACTTCTGTGCTGCTCCATGCAGAGGAAAAGCCAGTCAAGCTTAATAATATTACAAAAACCCCACACCTCTAGTCACGTAGGAGTCTGAGAAAAACTCAAACAGCTTTGTCCTCCTACTAAATCATGAACTAAGTCCCTTCCTACACACCTAAGGCGTAGTACACTTTTTTCCTGAGAACTCTTCTGCAGAATAAAAATGGAAACTCTGAATTTGCAATGATTATCTATCCATCCACCTATCCATCCATCCATCTTAATAGTATGGGAAAAACCAGCAACTGATGACCCTTGAGCAAGATCAACATCTTGCATACCACACGTCAGTCATACTTTTCAAAAGATGTTTTTAAAAAAAAAAAATCAAGTAAAAAAAAAACAAACACAGACTACTCATTTCAGTTTACAGTAACCACATTATTTCTCACTGCACATTTTCCAGCTTCACCTTCTATCCAGACACTTTATTAAAGTCCCTGATTTAAAGTACAATATGCTAGACACCCTTCCCACATATAACTTTTCCCAGGACACAGGTATTGCTTTTTCTTCTCTCTGTTAGTCAAATCTTGTAACTCCTTGATGAGGATTCTTTATTTTATCCCATAGTTTTTTTTTAAAAAACAAAACTGCTTTAAATACTACTTGTAGTAATACTGGATGTATCTTTTGACAACCCTTTCTCAAAAGTCTTCAGCCTTGATACATTTTATGTGAGTTTCTTCATATACAGCACTGAAGTTCACACAGGTATTTGGATGCAAGGGAATTTTCCAGACCCACTTTTTACCAAGATGAGGTAACCAACACAAAGTGTATCAGGCCAATCTTTGTGTTCCCCATCATCTGCTGGAATTGTCTGTAAATGAGGCTAAAAGGCTTGCAAAGCCTGAATGTGCAGCCTGTACCTTCACCAATGTTCACCAACGTACACACCCTCAGTGTAAGGAGAAAATGTGCCTGTTATGAAAAAAGCAGAGGATACAGAACAGAAAACACATACAGTGTTACAGGCTTGGCTTCTGTGGTAGGAGCCCAGTAGAATTCTACTATGATGTTAAGAAAAAACAGCCTTTCATTCTCATTTCTGTTCAGACACTTAGCATTATGCTTACCTCAAAGAACTTCTGTATTACATAGTTTCCAAACACATCAGTCATCAATTGATAGGCTGCTTGCAGGATCTCATTAAACACCATCTGGCGCTCAGCTGGAGTAGCTCTCTCCAGCTTTTGCTGTATAAATCTAAGGGCAAAAAAAAAAAGGTACATTATGCTTCATGTAAACAACAGGAAAACCTCTCAAATGCTGTTTCAATGAGACACCTCAAAATTCTACAGCAAGTATTGGACGTTCATAAAACTTATTAAAATGAAAGTAGTGCCTCTGCATATAAAAGGAGATATTTTAGTAAAATGATACTTAACAACTTTCATTTGAAAAGGATTAAAGATGAAAAGAGTAACGATCAGTATGTGATGTATTGTTGAAAAATGGTTTTAAATTCCAGATGCCAGATATTTTGTTTTCTTA
The DNA here is from genome assembly GCF_020740795.1 of Apus apus. Lineage (NCBI taxonomy): Eukaryota > Metazoa > Chordata > Aves > Apodiformes > Apodidae > Apus > Apus apus. Next base: position 113,347,887 of record NC_067284.1, on the reverse strand, counting down.
ATCAACACCTTTTTGATACCTAAATACTAGCGTTTACAAGTCTAGTTACGAGGCCAGTTCTACACTGAGAACTTCAACAAGCAGCTAGATCTGAACTACTTTCATAATGAGATTTCCTAGAGAAGAAAGAGGTCAGTGTTAAGAGCACGTGCTCCAATTAGTGCCATGCTCTGCATGGAGATGACCAGCAGCTCCACTCAGCAGCACAGTCTCACGAGCAACTTCACTATGGTAGTTACCTAGAGCCATGCTGGTCTTGGGAAAACTCAACAATGTGTCCAACCAGGTCTCTTAGTTGAAGATTAGGGAAACGATTGTTTCTGAAATCTTCCAGCAACCGGCTGCGTCCCGAGGGCATAATGTCAGACCTGTTGTAACGGAGGCGCGAAGGAGGGAAGAGCTGACTGGTGGAGCTAAAAAGACTGGAGGTACTTGCCGCACTGCGATACTTGGCTTCGGCTCCAGGTGCTGCAGAAATATAGCGACCACTACCATTTGTCAGTCCTCCTACAAGGAAGCAGTGCTGTCAGTAAAAGCCACAAGGAAAACAAGCCAACAGCAAAACAGTTAAGTGGACTAGAACTACGGATATGCCCTGGAGCCAAAGGATACGAGAGTGTTGTCTCGTTACTTGTGTTTACCTCATTAAGGTCGGAGGAGTTAGATAGTTTTATCTTCCAAGAAATAAAACCATTCTTCTCCTCGTTTTTGTTTTATGTGAAGGGCACCAGGAAAAGGAATGTCATTAGAAAATATAACAAAGCAGGTAAAATAAGCACCCACTCAGAGAAACTTTAGCACTGGGTGGGCTTTAGCTTGCTGGGCAGATTTCCACTTCACAATAATACTGACTTATACCCTTGTTAGTAGTCTCAGAGTTAGCCAATTGTTTCAAAACAGACCATGAAATCTGAACTACCCTTCAGTCCCTACTGAGGTACCTTTCCAACTTACAGTGTGAAAGGGCATTTTTGGGAGGCACACATGATGCCTCTCGTCTTGCTGTACTTGTTCTGCAGGGTATCTGATGACTTCAGCATCCCAGGTTTTCAATCTGGTACCTCTTCTAAGCACTAAGTATGTCAAATTTCAAACCAGTTAATGCTCTACTTAATTCAAAACCAACCAAAGACATAGAAAACTGAAGCTCCATGAAGTCCTTTCCTTGCTTCAAAAACATTAATCACTGTCACTACACTCCATCTTTCTGCACTTCCTAAGAAATGAGCTGCCTTCCTACATTTAGGTCCTACTCCTCTTTGCTAATGACTCCACCTACAGCTCTCATCATCTCACAGTCCTGGGTCTTTCTCCTCACATACTGCTCTCCAATCAGTTTATGTCACTCTGAACTTCTCTGGTAGGTCCCTCTCCCCTCCACTTTACAACAGGCAGTAATGATCATCATAAGCATGCAAGGAAAACACCTTTCCCAACTACAGTATGATTTGAAATGGGATACTGCTAGTATAATACAAGCAGAAAAACTGAAAGGCAATTCCCACTTAGAAATCTCAACTCTACTACTTTGAAAAAAAACAAACTACACCTGAAATTACAGAGCAGGAACTGGAAAAGGAAAGCACGTTCAGTTTCCCTACAGGTTACCTAGAAAGTGACACAGTAACTGGAAGTCCTTTCTGAGTCAACACAAGAAATAACTAGATTAGAATTTAAAACAAATTGCAGTGTGTGCTGTTTGAATGGTGCTTTATTACAAAATTAATTAAAAATAAGAATAATAATCAGCTGACAGTGTCCCAGCCAAGCCTTCTTTTGGTTCCAAGTATTTATAAGGCCAGGCTAAAACAGTGTTACAGTGGGCTGGTAATGTATTAATGGTAAAGTATCTTTTTTGAAAGGTCAAACTGGAATACCAGAATCTGGGATGTTAGTGCTCTGCAAGACATACCAAGCATCACAATTATTGCACTACATAGGATTATGTCCTAAACCAGAAAGAATTAGTACGTATTTTATTGTTACTGTTTAAAATTCAGTGGTAAGAATCAGGAAATACTTTATGCCCTACGATACCTTTTAAAACCCGCTATGTTTTATTTTAAATTAAAGCCTCTAAATTCTTTACAGTCAGAAAAATCAAGTCTTTTAACTATAATTTTTTCGTTTCCATTGATAATCACTGTTTCCAGAAAGGAGCTGACAGTCACATGATACTAACAGACAAAAAGAAACCCAACAATCTGCAGGTGAAGCAGCACGCAGAGCGATGCTCTGCAGGTATCTCTGTTCTAGGGACAGCCTTCTAAAGAACAAAAAAGTCATGCACCTGGAATAAGGATACTTCTCATCTAGAGTACTTAAAACACGACTGAAAACCTACCTTCCCTGCCAATGCTGTGCAGTAACACTACTAAACGCCACAAGAGGGCAGCAAGGCCGCTTTAAAAGGAAGTCTAACAGGCTGTCTTCCTCTCCTACCATCTCCACTGCCCTACTCACCCCATGTTCAGTTGTGTGCCAGAAACCAAGGAGGCAGCTGTTGACGATATGCTCCCAAAATGTACGGCTCTAATTAGCACACACGGTCATAGAATCGCACATGTGAATCAAGAGTTGTTTCACCTTTTTTTTTGGTATTTTGTTTTTAACTGAGCCTTCATGTAAGTCTAAACTAAATGTGACAACTTCTCCAGCAATTCAAACAGAAATGAATTTGACAGGCTTTTCACAAATATGCTACATAAGTGTAGCTGAACTGCACATATACAATACATTTTAGATTTCAGGACTATTAGGCCTTTCTTCAGTTTAATTTAGGAAGCATCTCTTCTTAAGATTTGTAAAATAACTATGCTGCAACTGGCAGACTCCTGTCTAGCCTGTGAAACTACTTAACTTCATCATGCTAAGCAGGATCATAATACAGGAAGGCTGAAAATATATCCATTGTGCCTAGAAGAACCTGTCTTCAGAAGCACACAGGAAGCTTAACCTTGTAAAACTCTGGATGCTAGTATAAAAAAAATGGTAATAGGTAATTAACTCTTTCTTCTCATGTTACCTTTTACTACAGCAGCAGTGCTATAGCTTGGTGCCAATTCTGCAGATTTGAAAAACAGTAACACCCTCCTCCCAATAAAAGCTTATTGTCATAGGTACTTCTTATATGCAGATGTACTCTCGTATACAATAGACTATTTTCTATACTTTCTCAGTCCAAAACCACCAAAGCATTACTGTGGACTTCAAAGACAACTGGTCTCCTTCCTGAAAATCTTGAGCAGGAACAGCTTAGAAACTGAAAATTGAAATCTGAATTCTAGTTACCCAAATCCCCCTGGTCAGCCCACCGCACCCTTCTGCTTTTCAACAACTCAGGACTCTTGTTTTACAGTTTCTGATTCCACACTTGAAAAGGTAACAGCCTGGGTCTTCCAAATCATTTGGGGAACATACACTATTGAATAAAGCACCTAGTCTAAACATCTCTTGAACAGTGACATTTTAGAAGCCTTGTCAGGCATCAGTATGGCCACAAATTACAAACTGCTGGGGGAATAAAAATATGCAGTTCATTCTCCACATAATCACTTTGCTATCACTTCTGATCTTGCAAACAGAGATCTCTGATGCCATGAATAATATTAAGTTGTTTTACAGTTTAACTGAACACCTAAATCCCTGTGGTTAGTCCACAGGGAGGAAGAGGCACAGAGGCATAAAGGGGATACAAGCCATCTAAACCAGAGCTGTACTAAGCTTCAATTTAAAGCACTTTAATTACTGACTCCTAAACATGGGTAAAATATTAATGGAAAGGAGAATATTATTAAAAACTAGATTGATACAATTAGTCTGTTAGTACTTATTACCAAACTACTTCTTCAACTGTTTCTAAGACTTAAAACAGATCCACAGCAACTTGTTTAAATCAATCAACAATATTATTTTCTAGTAAAACACAAGCAAGTAGAAACACTTTAAGCTTGATTTCTACAAAGTATTTGTTCTTCTGTAAAATAGTAGCTTCATCTCAGACTCAGCTAAAAATTCCATCTTTGTATGGAAAACAGAGCAACCTGATCTAGTGGGAGGTGTCCCTGCCCATGCAGGGTTGGAACTAGATGATCTTCTAGGTCCCTTCCAACCCAAACCTTTCTGTGACTCTATATATGCATTTGTATGTGATTATCAATGCAAGTGGCTACTGTGCCTGGTTTACCAAAGCTCAGACTAGAGCCACAGTAGAGGCCATGCCAAGTTCTCCACACTGTCTTGCCAAGGGGCCTTGACTCTTATCCAGAATGACCACTTCTAAACCAACACCAATCTAAACTAGTAACAAGCTTGGCTTGCAAGACACAGAAAATACTGACCTCCAGCAGCCCAGATTTTAACAATACTGCTCTACACCAAAACCTCAAAATGCTGCAATGTACCAACAAGCAGAGTAAGCACTACCAATCTAAAAGGATTTTTAGTTAACACAGAGGAAAAATTCCTCTTGCAGTTTTTTGTCCCTGGGAGTGAAAGGGTAGTTCAAATTCATGACCTTACTGCTCCAACTGATTACAGTGAAGAAGCAGTTACAGACAACTGACAAGTCCCTTCAAATGCAGGAAAACTGACACGTGAACACAGTAATCAGCATATTCCTATTTTAAGATGTTGGATAAGAGTTGGTCAGAAGAGATAAAAACAGCAAAGTATCACAAATTTCTTGTCAAAGGGAAATTGGTCTTTTAAGCTACAAATTGCAGCAGTGTCTGACAAAGGGGTTATAAAACCATGCACCCTTTCCCAGTATTGTGCTCTAGTATTCTGGTGGCTGAAACAGGAGCAACCGAGTTTGATGCCCATTTTAAAACAGGAGTTAAACTTAGCTGAACCTGTTGATATAAGCAGGCAGGACAAGTTCTGAAGGTGGAGGGAGAGCTGCATTTGACAGGCATTATCGGAATACCAATGGCAACTGCATGCAGACATGAACTTACAATGCTGTTCTACTCTGAAAAGTGACTATGTGATAATCATACCCTTCTTAAAACATACTCCTGGTTTGATTTCAGGTATATCTTCTCATCTGGTGAGAAAGCTTTGTCTTCTCATTTTTTAGATGTGAGAATAAAACAAATGCTTCCAGGAGCGGTTGATGAACATACCAGGATAAATTTAAACAGGACAGACAATTAGCTGCAGAAACAGTGTTCAGCTTTTAGTGATGGCGGACCTTTGATGTAACTGCACACAGGTATGACACAGGGCAGAGTGCAGGAAATGCTAAAAAAAAAATAATTACTGCATTTTTATGAACCAAAAATTCAGAAGATCTCCATTTCCAAATTTCCTATCAATCGGGTAAGGTAGCAAAAAGTTTACTCATAATCAAGGTCCACTTCAGTTGGAAGATGAAGAGGCAGTATACACGGAAGCCAACAAGGCTGTGTCAATTTTCAGAGTACAACTGTGCATTCTGGCCTTTACACAATGATCTAGCACATAATCTGAAACTTCTGATGCTTAGTTCACACTGCCAAACAGTCCGAAACGGATCCAAATCAGTATGTAACAATTTCTGCTGAAAGAGGTCAACGTCCTCTGTACTAATCACAGCTTACTTTCTCAGAACTGAAAGAAGTCTTTTAACATCAATGAAATGTGAAACAAGACAAAATTTTCAATGTTTTGAATTTTAGATAATGCCTTCCAAAATTTGGTTTCAGTATAGTTTTCAGTAATATGAAAACTATCGTGAGAGTACTTTGAAAAGAAAGAAAGAAAAAGATTTCCATGATAACCCCATTGTCAGATGTTCAGAACTTTCTCAAAAGCCTCCATTTGGGCTGAAACTTTCCATGCTTGGTCTCAGCCCAAAGGTGCACTTTGTAGACCTGAAAAAGGAAAAAAGGTAAGTAAAAAAAAATAAAACGTGCTGAAACATCCCCTTGCCCAGTTTTACTTTGGGTATTCAGCACTTAACCGTGAAGGGACACTGAACTGTAAATCTAATATATTTAAAGTACTTTTAACCTTGTTATACAAATCACTCACACATTTCTCACTAAAAGTGTATCTTGGTAGGCACTTTTAAATTTCTCCTTCTTTTACTTGCACTAACAGAAGTATAGGGGACTAGGTTGCCTATTTCCAGCACAAAAGTGTGCACTGAATAGTTAAGTAACTGGAGCAACAGGCAACTCAATATTGAAATTACATCCAGTTTCACTGTCTGATATTTAGCACCCAAATTAAATGACCACAAATATTTTCAGAAAAAAAAGGGAAAGTTTATCAAGTAACCTCAGTTTAGAGCCATTATCTTCTAAATATACTGTAGGCTGTGGTGGGGTTTCTTTAGATTTTTTAAATTTTATTTTATTCTTAATTTTTCTTTTAAAAGGTTAAGCTCCCAAGTCATCTAACTAGCTTTAAAATTTTCTGAAAGATGATCATAGTTCTTTTAAAAAATACATCTCATAACTGAGAGCCACCACTGAAAAAGCCTTTGCTACTTCTTCCACAAATGGGTTTTCTTTTTTTCCACCAGCCTGGTGATAAACTATCGCCTTCCCAGCAAAGCATCTGAGCCATGAAGTAGTAGGCTCACTCATTCAGAAATCACCTTTCAATACATTTTACATTGAGAGCTTTGCTCACTTCTCTAACTTTAGCATGATAAGGGGCAGTAGTGAAAGTCACTCCACAGGTAAACACAATATAATCTTAAAATGTCCTTGAAAGTGGTAATACACTGAAGCAGAAACAAAAATAATGCACCTTTGCTTGTCACATTGTAGACACATAATACAAAAAGGATCAATAAGTCTTACTGGGCTCTCTATCAGGCTTCTGCAAGGGAAGAAAAATCAGATTTTGGCCCAATCCTGCAAAAAACTGAATGCCCTCCACTGTCAAATCAACGAGCACTTGAGCGTGCCCTTCACCTTTCAGGCATGGCCCCTCTTCATGACAAAACTGTTCAACAGCAAAGGTAACGTGACATCTCTTAGGCAACATATATTTTACACATAGAAATACATACACACATACAAACAAAAAAGTGTTTTTTTGGTTTTTTGTTTTTGTTTTTTTTACCTAAATGCAAACTGGATGAGGATCCATGTGATGAAAGTGATGGCGGTGGCGTAAGTGAATGTCCTGGCGTTTGGCTTGGCAGAGGCATGCCTATTGGACTTGGAGAGGAGGAAAATCCCAGACTATTGTAAAATGGCTGCCCTATGGGTGCTAGGCTGCTACTAGATCTTTTGTACAAGTCAGAGCTAGTAGATAGAGAATCTCTCCTTGTGGCACTACTACTTGCAGAACTGCCAACTGAAGAAGAAATAAAAAGACCCTAATTACACAGTGTCAACTGAATAAAACCTATCCCCAACTACAGCTGGGCAATAACAGATGAGATCACAATAATTACAGCAATCTTTATGACAAAGACAAGTACTGTGATAACCACACATGCTTTTAAGTAAATCTAAGTGGGTATAAACATACCACTGATAAGTAACTTCACCAATGCCCATGTCTTTCAACATTTCATTCTAGACTTCTCACAGTAATATTGCAGTACTCTGTTTTAACCTCCTGCCTTCAGGCTTTGGGATAAATATGGAATTTGTGAGATTAGAATTACACTGACACAACACATGATTCCAAAAATTACTTCCACTAAACTCTGATAACATTTTTTTTTCACTGTAAATTCTTAGATAGTGCTACTTGATTTCAGGAAAAAGGCTCGACTGGCTGTTGTTTAAGGGTTCAGAAAATAAATTTCTGTTGCTGTTCAGCTGTTTCTGAACCCCTCACCTGTAGGAAAAAAATTACTACTTAGAATTCCCTATGAGAATTACGGTTCTCAAAGAAGTGTTTTGAAAAGATAAAGGAGGAACAGGCTAAGAAGAAGATGAGAAGCAGAGACAGGAAAATTAGGTGAGAAACTAAAAATGTAATTTTACTGCTAACCGCTATTTCTGAAGTCAAGTGAGTCTAGAAGCTTGGGTAACAGTGGAGTAGGGAAGGACAGGTTATCCTGAACAGCATCATTCAGCAGGGCTATGAACAGCCTAGGACAAATTAGAACAATTAAAATTTTTTAGAAATGTTAAACTCTACTACCTGTAGCCTACCGGTGACAAATTAATTGAGAGTGCCTATTTTAACATTTTACTCATGAACAAAACCAAGATTATGGATACTTTGATAACAAAGAGGCTTCTGAAGATGAATTTGGAAAATTTATTTCTTCTTCAACTTAAAAAGGAATAGGTCAGAATTTATATACTTCCATGATCTTTACCCTGGTCATGTACTTTCCTACTAGAGCTGGCAGCTTGGCCCAATATAAAGGTCACCTGATAATTCCCATTTTAAGACAATAATTTGTTTCACCCAACATTAGCAACATGGTTAATACTTTTCATGGCAGGTACCTGCTTGGACCAAATTCTTCCAAGAAGTTCTGCCCAAACAGCACTGCCATTTCAGAAATACAGGCAAGGAAAGAAGCTTTATCCTCAGCAAAATAATTCAGCAACCTATTATTTGAGAAGTTAATGCTTGAATGTACTCAGACCAATGTGATAGCAACAGGAGACCTTTATTTTCACACTCTCTTTGATGGAGCTGTAGCCCAATCACAGCTGCCACAAGTTCAGCACAGATCTGCTACAGATTCACAGCTGAAAACTTAAACTCCTGTCCATCCATGGCACATCGGAGATGGCTGATAAAGGTTTTCCCTGCAACTGAATTCCTAGGTTTCTGTGTGCCATGTCAAAAACAGACTCTGAAACTGCTGTCCAAGATCCCACCTTGTGTTTGGAAGGGCTATCAGGCAGTGTGGAGAGGAGACAAAAGCCAAACACAAGAAATAAACCAGGGAAGGGAAAGAAAAGAAAAAGGCAAAAAATAACCAGGAGGAGAGAAAGGTCAGACAAAGGAATCAACAAGGAGACTGCAAGAAAACTGGCAAGCACTTTCAAAACCCCTGGGACTGAGGATGAAAAGAAAGCAGATCTGAAGTTAGGCAGCAGAAGGTATATATGACGGTGAGGCAAAAAGACTGGAATAGTAAGCTGATGATGGGAACTTCACACAGTACAAGGAGAAACAGAAACATATTTGGGAAGGGGAAGGGAAGCAAGGGAGAAATGTTGCCTGGAAACTGGGACAAAGACACACTAGAGGAGAAGCCAGAAGGAAAGAGATACTGGATTAACTAGGCAAGGAGACTGAGAGTAAGAAATCGGAAGAGCAAATCAAGGTAACAGTTGAAAGAAATCTGCAGATTTGAGGCTGGCTCTACAGGGTCTGGCTAAGCTGGTGAACCATGTGAATGTTCATACATGCTAGATTGTTATTTTTCCAACTATGAAAAAAGCTAAGTAAACTTTAGCTTTCTTTCAGGGTTTCCTACTCAGCTAAATTACTGCAGCTTAACAAGTTACCATGAACCAGCTGAACTGCATTTTCACACACAGGCAAGCAGAGATCACAAAAACCAGAAGAGAATTTAAATTAGCTTACCCCTCTCCACCACTGCCTAAGCTAATGCAATTACTTTACACTTGCTACAAGCCATAAGAAGGCACCTGGAAAGCTGCTGTAATTGATCTAATTCTTAGTTACCTGTTAAGCTGCAGTAACTTATGTACCTAAACCTTTAAAATGTAGCATGAGTAATATTATAATAAAAGAGCTGTAAAGTACATACAGCCATTTATATGGTATGCTTGCCTCTTCCTGTGTTTTACTTTATTGTTCAGTCATTCAGCTAGAACATGATCATCCCACCATTTTTTTGCAGAGCTGTTTTTTTTTCCTCCCTGCAACAGTAAGCTCTGCACAACCATTTGTCAGTCTACATGGCTGTATTTTAACTGAAATTCAAACTTTACAAGATACTGATGGGAGTTGCAAAGAAGCTGAAATTCTGGTAAATAAAAAAATTAACTTGTTTTTAATTTGTCTCAACGTGCATTCACACCTTTTGTATAAGTACACATACATGTAATACAATTCATATCTACATACAGCTGAGGAACTCTTAAGAAAAATGATCAGGAAGCATTTTTCAGTGGCTATTCTGGCAAGTGCAGTTTATACTTGGCAGGCAGGCACTTTCAATATACTTTTAATCCAATAATACTACTAAAAATATTCCAGGTTTAGATAGCACCTTTCATCAGCACTTCTCAAACTGCAAAAGCACAGGCTTCCTGCTTCCCTGTGGATACTACCATGCTAATTAAATCACCTAGGATACTGCTGCACCATTTCAGCATATGCTATCTATGCTGAAGGCTTTGGACAAAGCTCTGAAACTGACCTTTGCTAGAAGAAAAAGGCTTAATCTCCTGTGCCAAAACAAACTATGCTGATTCTTCTTCAATACACAACTAAAATTTGTATTGTATGGAGGTCCTTGTGATAATGCTGGATAAAAACTTTTATGACTTAAAACTCCTCTACCTAGAGACTTAAAATAGGTGCAGATAACATCTGCACATTAAATATGCAGATATACTTATGATCACCATCTATCAATGATCTGAAACTGTACCTAGAGTGAAACACAAATACTGAGATTTCATTGAAATGCTACAAGTAGCTCAGGACAAATTATATTACAAAATATAGCACCTGGATAGCCCAATTACTTAGGAAGATTTACCTGCTCTGGTATGATGGGTTATTAAGACATCCTACATGACTGAGTAGCTTCTACTTTTTTTTATTTTTTTTAAATTATTATTCTTATTTTTAAATTAAAGATGGTATGTTTAGAGTCTCCTACTTCACTCTTTTTGATCAGATTAGAGACAATCAGTGTAAAACTTGATTCTGGCTTTCCTAGCATTAGGGGTTTTTTTGAAGCAATTAATTTTTCATATTTTAAAGTAAATATTTTTTCAGATTATTTAATAAAAACAGAGAAAATATCTGTGTTGATACGTAGTAGAGCTGATGTCACTATTCACCTCCCCTTTGTTACCAAACAGGGATCATGTTTTAACACTGAATGGCATGGTTTTTCCTTCTGTGTTTCCATATATTAAGCTATCTTGCAAAAATACTCACTCTTTACATCTCTTTCAACATTTCATTTTTTTATGATGATTTTCCTTGGGGTTTTTATTTTGAACATAATACTGTTAAGAGTATATACATTTCCCCCAAATTCAACCCATCTGCAAGATATCCAATAAACACACTCCACTGATTTCATTAAAATAATAATGATAAGCAACTCAGTGCTGTGACTTAGAGATTAATAGCCAAAGGAAATATTCTTTAGAAGAGGTATTTCTCTTGCCTAATCATGAATTTGAGATGTTAAGAAAACTACCTTGCATGTTTAAAAACTGTGCAAGTATGAAATTTTTGCACTACTTTTATTTTTATTATTTTTTTCTTCATGCAAACAGGTTGATAATATTGAGGAGCATCTGTTGAAATAATTGAAGGCCCCAGATTTGCACAGAACTATTTAGACTTAACTGTACTTCAGATTAAACCTACTTGAGTTAACAAGGACTATTCTTGGGTAGTAAACCTTTCCACTTAATAAATCCTATTTAAAATATTATGGAAACAGTATTAGATCAAATTTAGAAAGTCATATGCTATTTAATATTTTTTAAAATTAGGAATTTTCTTGACATGAACATTAGAACCAAGAACGAATCTCTCAAATGTCATTAGTTGTTACTTTAAACACAGAATAAAGATTTCCTTGAAAGAAAAAGAAAAGTATCACTAAAAACAGTAACAAACTTTTGGGGCAGAGTTCAGTGCTCAAGATAAAAAAGTATTTTGGAGATATCTAGGACTTCCTGATAATCTTCAAAAAGGTAGCTAGCATACACAGCCCAAGTGAATTTAAAAACCCCTTTCCTCCCTTATAATGGTTTTTAAACTTAAATAACCTACTTCTGCATTCTTTTTTGAAATGTATATGTATATAATATGTCTGGATACAGATACATTTTTTTGCTTAACACAAAGGTCTCACAGAATTTCCTCACTATATTAATGACCTACCTGATGAGCCAAATCCACCAAGTGCAGAGCCGATAGCTGCTCCTAAAGAGCTGCTACTTCCAAAGCCAAGAGATGTGCTTCCTGGTTGGCCAGGACCATGTGAAAAAAGGGAACTGCTCTGGGAGTTACTGGTCAAAGAGTTACTGCCATAAAATGAATTGGATTGTAGGCTACTATTTGTTTGCTGTTGCTGTTGCTGTGGCTGGGCACCAACTGGCCGAAACAGACCGTTCGTGGCTCCCGCGAGATTGTTTGCTGTTCCTCCAGCTGAAGCAGCTGCAGCTGTAAAACACACATTTTCCATCATAATTACTCTCTCAAACATTTCTGACTGAAAATGGACTAGTCAGATCTATATCATATTTTCTTGAAGTCCTCTTCAACAAGCAGAAATGGACATATTAAAGAACTAAGAGACTCTATAGTATTACACAGCCTTAATTACTGGAGGAAAAAAATAAATTAAGACAGCAGGTGTTGTAGGGGCATCAAGGCTGTAAAATTGTTCATGTAATTGAGGGAATTTTCACTGTAAACACATAAGACATTACTGTTTACTGAACTCTACTTTTATATCCACTGTTACAATAGCAGAGTTGCAGCCAAAAGTCAAAGACATCTCCAGCTACTCATGTCAGAAATGAGCTCTGCACAGAGGAAGATGTTATAGATTCATTTAAAATCTAATTTTACTAACAGATTTATCTGGTGTAAGTATTTTGGATTTCACTAGAACAAATGCAACAAATATAATGGTTCAGCAGTAGTATCAGACCCTATCATTGTAAAAGGAGAAAAAGAAAACTAGATATTTTACGTATAACTAATTCTCCTCTTCTGCTGTCCATTGTATGTATTTTTTCCTTGCCACATTTTTCAGGAGAAAATATTTTCAGGAGAAAAGCACAGCAAGGCCCCAGAGCACTCCATCATCTTCTGCCAGACTGAAGCAATGAAATGATGCTTCCTAGAGGACACTGTTTAGAGGACTGACGAGAAGTGCATGTCATATGCATGAGGAAAGGCAATCTGACAAGCAACACCACCACTTGCAATAGCATGCCTGTGTATGTATGGGGAGAAGACTGTAAATATCAATTAAAAAAAAACCATCTCTGAAAAAACAGTAGTATCTCTCAGAGAAAGGGAGGGATCAAGAGTAAGAAAGAGAGCATCTATGGTATACTCTTCACAAGTAGGAAACTTCAGAGATGCCTACAAAACACGTCAACAACATCAAATACTCTCCAACCAACATTACTGCTAAGGTTCAGTACAAAAGTAGAAGAAACCTTCATGCAGGATCAAATACTTACCTGCTTGTGCTGCAGCAGAACTGATGATAACAGGAGTTGAGGCCACCAATCTGACTGGTGCTCCAAGGCCAGTTCTTGCTCCAGGGCCTACTACCAAGGCACCAGTCTGATCGTAATAGGCAGTGGGAGCTAGTACTTGATAGCCTACACAACAGAGGATACAAGAATGAGTAGTACAGACAGTCCCACATAGCCAGCATTTCTTCTCTCCTTGAAATATTCTGACAATGAACTACAAGGGGGAAAAGAGCATTTCTGCCATGTCCCTGCAGAATGTCAACTGGACAGGACAACAAAAAACAACGAACACTGTACAACAGCGTGTCAAAATCTTATTTAGCAATGCCCTATGGAATTCTTTAAAAACTAGAGTAAGAACTAAGTTTAGTGGTCTAAAGCTGAAGGTTATTTTCAAGGTTAACAAAGTTACTAACACCATAATTAAAAGGTACAAGGACAACACAACTGGTTATAGCTGGATCATTATCAAATTAACTTCTTTTAGCAATGTAAAATATTCTACATTTCTCTCGTCCTCCTTTGTACACGGGAAAGGTACTGAAATTTGTACAATTAAAGGGCTGAACTACATGCAAGTTTGGCAACTCCATGTATTACCCAGCCACACCTAAAAATCCATCTCCAAAAAACACATTAGGACAGGAATGATCTGTGTGCAGGAATACCTTGGACCAGTCAGTTCCACAGAAAAAAAGACTGTAATCCAAGTATCCTTGAATTCAGTTGAGAGTTAAGAGTTGAAACTGGAGGAGAAAAATGAGGATGAATTGAAAAAGCAGAAAAGCAACCAGTAGAAAGGAAAACAGGATACAACACAGGAATGAAGGAAAGCAAAAGAGAAAAAGAAGAAAAAAAGAATAAAACCTTCCTGTAGGACAAGAGGAAGAATTTTCAAGCTTTGCCACTTTATAATGAAGTAGAAGATTTGGAATAAGAATCCCTAAAAAATGAAAGAGCTAGAATAGTCTAGGAAGAAGTGCTGACAATGTAAAGGTAACACTAACTTTTGGGTTGACTATCCTTACAAAGCAATAAAACAAGACAAGAGACTTTCAGTGTTCCTCCCATGTTCAAATACATACTAATGCTATTAAGAAAAAAGTCAAGATTGCAAAAATCACGCATCTATTTTTGTATGTATAAGAACCCAGATTCTGTATACTATTTAAAGTCAGTTTCCACATATGTTCAGAACTAGGTCTAGCAGAGTTCTTTCTGAAATAAATATGACCCTGAACATAAAGACTTGGGCCTCTAATTCCAGGTGAGTACCTCAGACACCAGGCTTCCAAGTCATATTTTCTCCTCCTCAATTTCTAAAACATCTGTATAATTTCTTCTGTCTAGATGTCTTGCTCCAAAATGGAGCTGGGAAAAGCATCTGCCTACTGCCCTTGTGGTTACAGTACTCTGCAGGAAGCTGGAGAGACAGGTCCAAATTCTCTAAGGAAATCTGAAGATATGAAGGAGACTCAAATAGTAACTGAACAGGAGAGGAGTGATGAAAATCTAGATCTTCAGGTTCAATTCATAGTTCTGGAGAGGAATGCATTATACTGGTTATACAAACTTGTCATTACTATCATTCCAAACCTGTTTGTCCTCATTGCCCACTACTTGGTTCTGCACTCCAGGTGCATCTACCTTCACCTCCTGACTAACAGCACGGGAAGACAGTTGTCCTCCAGAGAGCTGGTCTGAAAGTCTGGCTACTTAAAAACACTCCAAACAGGTTGAATGGATTAGGAAACCTTTGCTATAGCTTCCACTGCCCCTTCCACCTACAAAATTGTGCTGTGTTGTTCCACCACCTTCAGCCACTATGAAAAATGGGTACATTCCCAAGGTAGGGAAAGGTGAGTGACTGTTGTCTGTTTTACTGCAGTTCTGTAGAGCACACAGCAGAGAGTATTGGAAGGTTAGTGACACAGCACGAAAGGTCTTTATGATACCACATACATTCCTATCTGCACTAGCCATGCTTGATTACTAGTACCTATTTAAGTTTGACTTTTACTCGTAGCACACTCAATAGGTAACACCATGTTGGTTCTGCCATTTGCTACTGCTGTATCATATAAAAACACTTTCAGAACTCAGAATTGGCTAATACTTACCAGCATTAACTCTGTCCACCTACACTGTTCAAATGTTCAAACCCATGGATAATGCTATAACTGTATAAAAAAGGAGCTGATTATATATTTACACCCTTGTGCTCATCTGAAACTAATACACAGCATATTACTTCAGGCCCACAATATAAACAAGCCTATTCTGCCATGTAAAATACTTGGGGGGAGGGAGCCCAAAAAGATAACTTCAGGAGTACTGCATAAATTAAATTTACTGGGATTAATACAAATGCAGTTTAAGAAATTACTTTTAGATTTTCTAAAATAACTGACTAGTATGACTGCTGAATTTAAAAAATGGTGGCAACTTGCACTTGGCTCTTTGTGTTACAAAATGTCTGGTTTCTCTTGATACTTCCTTGCCACTATATTATCTGTGATGCCAGCCAAGACTAGGACATTTAAAATCAGTAATATTAAGCTAGGTCATCAGCATCAAGATACTGTCCATCAGAGAAGGTTCAAGCCATGCATGAGAACTGATGGGTGCTTCTATATTCCTCATCTCTGAAATTAATACATTCTGACCTGGAATAGGAGGCCCTCTCAGTTTTCTACTCCTGCCAACTAAAACCAAAGCAACGTAAGTCTAGCTGTGAAATTGCTGAGACCTTGCTAAGTGCACCTGCAGCCTTGAAGGTACAAAATTACTTGCTTTGACATTAAAAATGCAATTTCAGAGACGCCATCTCAGATTAGATTAAATAACTGAAGAACAGCTCCCATACCAAAACTAGTCTTCTGCTTTCTCTTCCTTCACAGCATACTGTAAACTTTGCAACCCACCTCTGAAAGGAGAGCACAAAGATAACTCCATTTCCCAGCCTTCTCTCATATCAAAGATAAGATGGGAACTTGTCAAATCTTCTCTTAATTCCTTCTCCCCTCCTGTTTCAGTTTTTTATTACCTCTCCATCAAATCATCATCTCCCTGTGGCTGTGGGATTTTCACCCCAAATGAACAACTATCAGCTCATTTCAATGCTTTCATAGTCAAGCTTACACTGGTCTTCCACTGCAACAGAAACAAACATAAAGCTATCTTTGCTTCTTAAGGACACCTTTGAATTTAGAAATCAACTGCTTTATCAACACTTACTGTCTCCAGATCAGAGGGGAATATAAAAGTAAACAATCTGCTTTACCCATACTGTGCTTTGCTGAAATGATTTTTAAACGTCTCCAAAAGCACAGACTCGGAAAACTTTCTGGATTCTTCTCACACAAACCTTAAATGTTCCTAAAGAATGAGAGGAAGTCTGTTGTCTTGGCTTGTGCAGCCCATTCTTCATGTTGCTCTTACTCATCCAGTGATTTCTTCCATGTCTTTCTGGATACTGGATACTGCACACTCTCTTCTCTCATTTTTGTATGTAATACCACAAAACTCTGCCCAGATCTCCTACTCCCTTCACTCTATGCAATTTCCCTTACTCACGACACCCAAATGTATGTTAGTTTTTTGCTTCTCTACTCAAGATAACAGATGTGACACTGCCAACTCAATTACCTGCACCTTTTAACACCATCCTGACACCTCTCTCTCTCCACCTCCACTCCGGACCACAACCTGCAAGTTGAGTAGAGTCCTCTCTCCCTGTGTAGCAAATCCTTACTTCTCTCTTCTCAGCACTCCCAAGATCCAATTATTTTCCTCTGCATATAGATATTTTTTTTTCAGCTCTTAATCTTCCATCTTTTCTTAAATGCTGTAGTCTTCACTTCAGTGTCCCAAGTTCACTGAAATCTGAACCACTATAACCTTTGTTCATTCTGACACAGATATGCACACCCTTATCTCTGCATTTGTCTTCTCACAAATCAAGTTCAGAACTTACTAACCTTGCCAATACTGTAACTCCCTGTATGTCTGCCATGATTAAATCTGACTTCTATTTCATACTACCTGGAGGCACAGAACGCACGACCCACTGCCATGTCACACTTTGAATTCCTCTAGGTAATAAAAAAATGCAATGCCAATACACAGAAATTGTTGATTTTAATGTTTTATACATGTTTTTCAGACAACTCAATTTACCTGCCCAGCTGCATGTTAGATGCACCATCACAGCAAGCACTAACCAGCTTCTCTTGTGTGAATTCAATACAACCATGTGATCAAGCCAACACAGTCAATGAAGCCTCCAGAGGGATTCACCTGACCCACAATTAAACATCTATTTTACTGTAAGCTGAGCAGCTCTGCAGCCTCTGAACAGCAACTGCACTAAGGAAATCTCCACTGAGCACAAAGGTTCCTCAGACAACTGAGGTCACATGCAGATTCCCAAATCTGGATGACTTAAGTCCAGCCCTTGTCTGTGATGAGGACTGGTTTTATTCATAGAAAATAATCATATAATGATGAAATGGGGAGCACCCTCTGATTTTGTCTTGCACAAGCATTCCATCAGAAACGGTCTGTTTCTTAAGAATGCTTGTTACAGAAAGACTTGCTAAATCAGAATTAGAAGAACTTCAAATGTAATAGCACAACTCCAATGCAAAATGTATTTCTCTTTTGATGGTTTTAAAAAACAACCTGAATTTTTCAGAAAATAGACTTGAAAACACTAGAGATAAGTAACCTGGATTTCAGGCACCTTCTCACTGCACTTAGCATGAATTATGTGCCTTAGGTGCTACATGAATACACATCCCTAAATAATTAATACAGAAGTATTTGGAATATCAAAATTTAAAACTAAAACAATTCCATAGTTGGGACAGATCATTATTTTTATCCAACATGAAGGCTGTGACAAGGAGAGAGCAGCTGGAATTATTTAAAAGACAGCAGTATGGATAAGCTGAATAATATACTCTTACTCATTAGCTCAGAGTGAAGCCAAACTATTCTCTCTGTAAGGAATGTTCAAAAGTTTGAACTCAGTTTGGACCTACACTTCCTTGTAAAACATCTATGTTCATTGAAACAAGAATTCCCCAAGTATTCTGTTTGTTTGTTACATTATATGTGTTGTTCAGTGGCTGCTGCCCAGGATTCACTTAATCAATCACATTTTGGTATCAAGATGTAACTTAGTGGTCCTGACTCCATTTTATAGTATGTGAACTGAAAAAGGCACCTCAGGAGCACTGCATCCTAGATCAGGTAGCTAAAACAGAGGCAGATGAATCAAGACTAAAAGTTCCTATTTCTCTTGACTAACTGTAAAAGGAGACTTTTAGCTAAAAAATACAGACATCTAAAACAGTATCGTGATTCCCATCTAAAATGTCTTGTGTTCATCACTCTATCCATCTAAAAAGAGGAATCACCTCCTAGCACTCCCTGTGACTCACTATGAAAAAGGCTTATGATGACTCAGAAAATAAAAGTCCTTTTTGTTTATATTTTGTGCTAGTTGCACACAATTCCTACTCTAGAACACCCTGAAACACACACTCTGGCCATCCAGGCATGCAGCCAATGGGACAATGAAGCAACCTACAATGCACACTGAATAAAAAGGTTTCTGCCCTTGTGGAAAACCTCTTCAGGCTTGTGGAGCAGGAAAAAAGTCCTCCAGTCCAAACTTCACAGAATAGGCTCTTGTGTTTTTATAAAGTTCATGTATTTCACCACTGAGTGTTACTTTCAATCACCTGTTTGGAGAGGGGGCTTTCGTGGGTTTTAAGAACTACCCTTTATGTAGGATAGATACTTTTTATTTTTTAAAATAATGCTCTTTTGATGTCTTTGTGTAATGAAGTTAGAAATCTGGATTGGATCAAGGTCTTAGATGCTGATCTGACTCAAGCTTAAAGTCACAGGCTTTTATATGGCATGGACCACTCCACAGTTTTAGAGCTCCATGTCCAAAGCAAGAACTAATAACTATTAACAAACACACACACCCAAAACACACCCAAAAAGGTACAGCCAAGTCTTTGAAGCTACTGAAAAGATGCTAAAGCAGCTCTGGCATGCCTCACTGCACTGCAGGCCTCCTCCAGGGCTTTGGTGAGGTGCAGAGATACCACCTGACCCGTGCTGTAACAGCACATTTTGCCGATCCCTCATTCTAGGTGAAAGATGCTAAAAGCTGCAGATACTACTTACTGCATCCACTGCATGAGAAGAAAAACAGCAGGTATAAAACAAAGCAGACAAGAAAAACACAAGAGTCAGCTCGTTCTGCAGCTAGGTGTAAAAGCTAGGTGTGAGGTCAAGTGCAGTCCCAGAGCATCCAGCAGCAG
The DNA here is from genome assembly GCF_020740795.1 of Apus apus. Taxonomy (NCBI): domain Eukaryota; kingdom Metazoa; phylum Chordata; class Aves; order Apodiformes; family Apodidae; genus Apus; species Apus apus. The sequence goes on along the minus strand of NC_067284.1, from coordinate 113,328,185 downwards.
CAAACTAACTCTGATTTCTGTAGTTGTGCTCCATTCCACAGTAGTGCTGAGAGGAGAGAACCTGTACAGGGCAATTTCATCTGCAGCTACCATCAACTTTATCTAACTTAACTATGTAAGAACCTTCATACTGAAGAATGACCAAGCCAAGTCAAATTGCTCTTGCTCAGGTAATTGTACCAAACACTAAAAAGTAATGTTTAACTTCAAGCTAATTCATTGTGCATTTTTTCCATGTCTGCTGAGACTCAGAAGAACCACTGCCCAGGTAAGTGGGAAGCCATGCACACTAACAGGATCTCAGGCTCCAAGCTCTGGAGTGCTTCTACTTCAGGCGTGTTGTGCTCTTCAGAGATGATTAAGCAGAAATTTTCCTTTATATTTTCTAACTTTGATTTTTGAAATTTTATTATTATATGCCACAAGTGAAAAATTACCTTAGAAAGAGAAATTAATACTTCCTGCTGCATTAGAGTAAACATTCAGGCAACTCAGGACCTTTAAAATCAGCGTGTAGTTGCTTCATAATATTTTACATTATCTTACAAAAATCTACAATATTCCTTGTGCATACATTTGTTACAGAGAAAACATTCCACATCAAAAATGCCAAAAAGAATTTCTGGTGCTTCAAGAATCCCATGCCAGTGTTTTAATCCAACTGAACAACATAAAACTATATAAAACTCAATTATAAGCAGCTTATTGTAAGCATAGTAGGACTTTGATAGTTAATCTGGTAGCTAAGAACACACACATTTTAACTGTCAGTGATTCTCTTAATCCACTGATAACACACATACCTGGCATGCCTGTAGCAAGACCCTGACCAAAAGCCAAAGCTGGATTTGCTGCTGCAGCTGCTGCAAGTGACTCTGCCTGCTGCCCTTGCTGACCCTGGTTGGGAGTAAGTGGGCGCTGAGTTGCTCCAGCTCGCAGAACCTGGAAAAGACCAATTACAGAATCCCAGAATTATTGAGGCTGGAAAAGACCTCTGAGATCATCAAGTCCAGCCTATGACCTAACACCACCACATCAGCCAGACCATGGCACTAAGTGCCACATCCAGCCTTTCCTTGAACACCTCCAGGGTCGGTGTCTCCACCCCTCCCCTGGGCAGCCCATCCCAATGTCTGATCACCCTTTCCGTGAGGAAGTGCTTCCTGATATCCAACCTAGCCAACACCCTTTCCTTAAAAGGTAGGAAAGCAAGCTAAAAAAGTCTAAACAACATCTAGAACAGTCACTTGGCTTGTCTGATGCCACTTAGCTCTGAATTTAATTTTGGGAATGGTCCATCTTATTGGTTTCAAGGTTGTATCTACATAAAGAATAATAGCAGGCATGAAACACTTTGCTGATCAGGTGTCAAATTCCTGCCCAGCTCTGGAAAACAAAACTCATGCAGTTTCCATCAATGGTAATGAGTATAAAGTAAGGAAGAAAATCTCTAAGAGTGATACATTTATGATCTGCACTATGTATTAACTGAAAGCCTGGCCTTCCCTAATGGATGGATTTGTTTACATTCGTTTCAGGGAACTGAATGATGTAAGTCTGAATACTTCAGAGCTTGTAGTAACTTGTCTAAATAATTAACACTACACTGCCAACAGTGCTGTAAAAATGCACCCACTAAGTTTTAAGAATTCACATAACACTCCATCACCATGCAACACAAGCTTATTTTATTATATACTGACAGTGTATCCCTAGGAATCTGATTGAAAAGCAATCTAAATTCTTGCAACTACTCTATTCCTCTTGGTTCTAATTACCTTTTCCAGGTCAAAAATAAGAGGGAAATACAATTTACAGTATATCCCCACCAAAATCTTCCATGTGATTTGTATAGATTGGATATTAATTTTATAGATGAAAGCAAAAAACACTGGAGAGATGATATACATTGAGTTATCAATGCAGTTGACTGATAACCATCAGCTGGAGGAAAGATCCACCTCAATATTAAAGAGTGATGAAGCTACTCTGGAAGCTCTTGTTAACTCAGTCACTTCACATATTACATGCGTAAGATAGGCACTGAAATTAACCATACTGGTAGTAAAAAAACCCAAACAAATGAATATTTACATTAATTTAAGCTTAAGATCATTCTCAGATCTATGCTTTTTCTTTGTGGAAGAAGGCCACTTGATGAAAAATCATATAATGGTTTTAAAAAGGCATCTAGAGTAAGAACCGAAAATCAGCATGTTTTTAAAACTTACTTCAAGAAATGGACATTTCAAGTTCTTGTAGCAATTGCTTACTCTTCATTTACCAAGCCAAAAATAACATATGGCACATGATGCTGCTGTAATAAAATTATTGTGTCACAGAAAAATATGCAGGGCAATCCTTCTTCCCCGGGAAGCAGCAAAACTACTGATAAAACCTGTATTTCCTTACTTTTAAAAAAAGACAAAGAAAACTGTGCAGCATTCCATTTTCCACTTAATTGATTAAAACAGAGATCAATTTTTTTCCATGCTTAAAAGAAAAAAATATTTCCTAAAACAACTAAAATATCTGTTTCATCCCTTTATCTTAGCTTTCTAGATTAATCACTGTACAGGCAACATTCCGTAGACATAAGCATAATAGCACAGTAACCTGGAGTAAAGGAACCACTTCAAACTATTTCATTTGAAAATTAGGACTGCAAAATAAGCAGAATACTCAGTAGGCAGGAAAAGAATTTTTTAAGACAGTGATAATCAGCAAAGTAAGGAAATTGAGCATTTTAACAATTTGTTTATTCCTCGATACAACCCAACACCTGAACGACAATTTTCTAGAAGCTGATCTTTATACAGTGAAAATGAAGGCAAAGCTTTAAATAAATGTCTCCTTTTTATGAAGAACATACCGGTTGCTGTCCCTGTTGTGCCTGTGAAGCTGCTTGCTGGTTTGCTGTGGTGTTTGCTGCTGCAGCTTGCTGCTGAAATAAATTGGCTGGATACACCCCCCATGGAACACCATAATACTGAGGCGGAACCACAGCAGGACCTAAAAGCAGAAAACATTTGTATTCCATCTATTGCAGCTAGTTAAAAGAACTGTTAATATTTTTTTGCAGCATCCCTCATTGAACTACCTTCTAAACGTCAGAACAGAAATCAGTATCAAAAAGAAAATTCCCATGGTACATGAACACAAATGAGTTAATTCGAAGGACCTACAGCAAATCATACCTTCTCTACGAAAACACAAATACCTTTGTGAGATTCAGGTAGCAAAGAAAAAACTTACAATAATTAAAGCTTGTACTCCAAAGACAACTCAAAATCAGTTTTTAGGGTTGGAAAAAAGATTATTTCAGACCACCACAGAATGAACCAAATTCATTGACACGGATGTACTGAGACTCTGATCATCTATTACTCCTTTTTTTCTCCATGCTTCCTTTGCTTACAAACACAACTACTGCCTCTGCCTCCTTGCCTACCAGGTCACCTTTTCAAAGCAGGCACACTTACCTCTACCAGTTTATTGATAAACAACCTCTAAAATATAAGCTATCACTGTATTGTACACACAATGCATTATGTATACACATACTGTAGTTCTTCCTACTGCCTTTCCTTTGAAACCACCAACTGGAGATACAAGGAGTTTTTTCAAAGAGTTACACTCAGGTTTGAGCACTAGGTGGGTCTTGAATACCCAGCAGTGCTGTTTCAGAGTGATATCTATGAATTTTTCATGAGATTTTCCTGGGCTTGGGGTTTATCTATTGTCTAGATGGAGACCATCTTTACTCTCATGCCCACTGGGAATGACAAAACCTGGAATCAGAAAATTAATGCACTGAGTAAAAACACACAAGGAAAGGCTAGCTGTCTTATCCTTTGAAAATAATAGATGCTACTAATGTCAGATGAAACCTTACTAATTACAAACTTTTTGAGAACAGAAGAAACCTAACTGTTGAATATACAAGTCCAGGGGAAAGAAATACTCAGAATCCATATAGAACAGAAACTTAATCCCTTTACATTTTACTGAAAACTTTAGAAACCACATTAATTTTCCTGCAAGTCCCTTCCTGGAAATACATTTACAGAGAATAAACATGATGGATTTCACTTTTTTCTCATTTCATTCAGGAAAATTATCAAGACAGACACTAGAAAGTGTTCAGTTACCTGCTAGGGTAGCTGCTGCAGCTAATCCAGCTGCAGTGTATGGGTCAGTACCTGGAGGAGCAGCACTGATAATGTATGGGTTTGGCACAAAAGCAGCTGGAGCCAAGCCTGCTGAGAATACGCCTGCTACAGTAATAAACAGAGTTTAATTATAGCTAACATACTTAGCAAGCATCATCATATTCAAACCAATCAAATCACAAAGCATATCTGTTAGAATCAGAACTGCTTGTACTTTGGAAGTTTCTGTAAGAGCAGGTACACCATAACAGAAATCATCACTTTATCTCTTCTCTCCAGTTCCTTCTTACTAATCCCCTAGGCCTTCAATTTACCTCATATTTATCTACCCACTCTTACACAGAAAGGAATATCCAAAGTAGGATTTACCTTGCCCATCTTCAACTATCCACAAGTTACACTAATCTTATAACTAAATCTGTATCAGACAAATAATCTGTCTTAAGTGAATCAGCTAGAGAGAATGAATCACCTGCTAGAGATACAAACCCCTTTTCACTGACGAGAGGAAACAAATCTAACCAAACAGTTTAAATGAGATATTTAGCTTTTTTTAGCAGTTATGAGATGCTAATCTTACTCTCAAGAATATATAAGGATTGCAAAGCAATAAGACAACTGAAGAAACCCGAAGAGTCATCAAACAAAGCATCACTCCCCAGAGTCTCCCCCATCAGGCAGGTTCAGGTACATTCTCTAACACTGAGAAGAGCTGCAGAGCAAGCACTGCACATCAAACCATGTTTCTCCTTCCAAACAGGAGGCTTCTGGCTAAGTTTCTATTAACATGCACACCAAAAATGCTGCAATTCAAAAGATCAGGACCCAGCTGACTGCTCAGTGAGAACTTCATACAAAGTAGGGACTTCTCTGCAGTTTAAAATTCTAAGACAGGCAGAAGACATGACTTGTGGACTCAAAACACCTCAATCTGTCACGCTCCCAGCTCGAAGACTGTGTAAGTCAGCTACAAGCCACCTCAGACCTGCCACTTTTAAACCCCAGGTATAGGCTGTTGATCCCTATCTGAACAGGCCTCACAATCCAGCTAAACAAGCCAGTGGGAAAGCTTCATACAGCAGGAGAACACAGACACAGCCCTTTAGGGATGCTGCTTCCTGTTTCTGTCTGCATTCTGACCCAGAGACCTTTTCTTCCCTCTTGCAGAGGAAGGATATAGGCACACACACCTCAACAGTCTAGTGGTGAAAGGGAAAGGGCAGGAATCTTAAACCTTCCCTACAGCATCAGAATTTGAGGAGCTCCCTTCCTTAAATAAGGAATTGCTTCCATGTACATTCTAATCTCTCTCATCCCAAACACACAGCTTCCCCACAGCAGTAGATAAAACTGTTAACAGTGAAATACAGCCTCGTTGTTGAGTTGCCAGCACACTAGCAACTTCAAGCATTAATTAATTCACTCAATTACTTTAAAAGTAATAAAAGAATAATTCCGTCACAAAGAAAGGCACCAGCAAGAATAAAGAGCTGTTTAAAAGATGCCATTAACAAAGAAAAATGAATTAAGGCAAAAGTTTGATTTTTAAATCCTAATATACCACGTTTAACTAGATTATAAAAAATACTAAACTGCAATAGAGTAAGAGAATTGCATATTTTCATTATTTTACTAAACTAAGCTAGTATTTCTATCACCACTTGTAGCAGAAAAGCTTTTTTACTTTCTCTCCCATTGAAATTCAAGCATTGTACTACACAACCAAAAATAATTTTTATTTTTTTGTGTGCAACAGTTCAAAGTAGGCAAAAATTTACAGAGCACAGAACTTTCCCTAAGGACAGACAGTCTTAAGCAGTTATTCTGGGCAGTTACCAGGAGAACTGCTAAAATGGGCCAACAGAATGGTATCTTATTTGAATTATTATCCTGTGGGTCAAATTGAAAGGACTGTACCAAGGCAACACACCCACTTTTGCCAGAGCTGCTTGCTGTACTTTACAAAACCCTCACCTATGTGTGGCTGCTGAGCTGCAGCCAGTGCGTATTGCTGCTGCTGGGCTGCTGTTAACTGCTGAACAGTCAGAGCATTAGTCCTCTGGAAAAGCTATTGAAAGAGAGAAAAAAAAAAATTATTTCAGTTTTCAGAAGTCAGGGCTATCATATACTGGCATTTACTGACAAAAAATACTTCAAGCTCCATGCACCGAATCATGCACCAATATCATTCTAGATTTAACATACATTTTGCCTTTGACTAAGTCACACACTAAACAAAATTAAATTACAAACTTACATAACATTATCAAAGAGGATAATGCACAACTGAAAGGATCAATTTAGCATGTTTTCAAAGCTAATACCAACCTGCTGCTGAGAATTGTAGTCAAAAAGTCCTACAGTAGCTCCTGAAGAGTCCATTTGTACCTGATTACCAGGATAGTCAAATTGTAGAGAATCAAGACCAACTTGTTCCATGGCATCTAGATTCTGATTTTCTGGATTTGAAAATTCTTCTACCAGAGGCTTGTGGGCTGTAGGATTAGGAAGTGGACCTAATCCTTCTGTGGTGCTGGGATTGGGGCCCAAGCGTTCAGCCACTTCTGTTGGGGAGGCTTGTCGACTTCCTGGGGTACGACTGTTCAGAAGAAATTCAAGACAAGACTCTTCAGTCTTAAATAAAGCTGCCCATGGACACAACACAACATCTCTATTTTAAAAAGATCTCTGAACTAAGAGACTTAACAAAGGGAAGTGACAGACTCATTTTAACAATTTTAACCAGCATGCACTGACGGCTCAATACAAAGGACACACTGCGTTTCAAAGCCTGATTTTATTTATTTTTTAAAAGTTTAAGACTACACAGCTCTTCAAATCACTGTGGGAAAACCAAACTAATCTTTAAGGCTGTTTTGAGTGAAATGGAGTGAACTGTGGTCACCTGTAACTTTTGAGATGGCTCTTTATTGCCTCTTGGAAGCAACAGGAATTATTAGAAAACGTATTGAATAGAACTTAAAGAAAAAAGGAGATGGGTCAGTGCACCTCATGCCAAAGGAGAGAGAGAGACAATAAAACTTGCTGGAAAAGACAAACATACAATATAGGAAGTATCTTTCACATGTCAAAAGCAAACAACACTTTTTTACCTTAAAAGAAATGGACTAATGACTGCCTCATTTAACATTTGATTAAAATATTTTGCACACAACCCATTTAATAGGCTACACTACCAGGGGAAAAAAGTGTTCCTAATATAATCCCATAGATTCCATCTAATTTTTCCTTAGAATAAATATAACCTTTTGTTCCAGAAGAAAATCTTTAGAATGGGATAAAACACAGGTGTTTGACTTCTGTTGACAATAAGCCAGATATATGGAACTGGAAATAGTTTATTATGCCAAACCCATGCAAATTTTGTTTCCAAATATAAAGGGCTGGTGGTGACTCATCTCTAGGTGCACTAGTGTTTTAATTCCCATCAGAAGGCATACAAATCTAGTGAACACCACTGACAGAACCTAGAGAGCAAATCAACTGACCAGTCACTAGGTGTTTACTTCAGGGTAAAGGCTGAATTGCTCTCATCTCCACTGGCTATGCCAAGTACACCCCCCCCCAGACTACATGGGAATCTCTGTGCATCTATAAACACCTACAGGAAAACACCTGATTGATGTGTCAACAGATTCCCATCCTAAAGTGATTCCCAGACCTGTATTTGGTTAGATTTAGGGTACTTTAATTTGGAGTAGTACTCCACCTTCTGTGTCAGTCTGTGTTGTTTAGACTACCAGTTTTTACTGGCAAAATCTAAGTAAAATACCAGGGAGGAGTCATGTGACAGAATCTACAATCTCTTAACAGCACTATTGTGTTGGTAGAACTTGGTAATTCTACATTGTTTCTCAGGAGACACACAACTTTCAGTGAAGTTTGCTTTGTTTGTGAAAAAGGGCTCGAATACAAAATGCCATCTTGCAGGATGAAACTACATATATTCCAGCAGTACACTGCCAGAGCAGCACAGTGCACTGCTAATTCTAGGAGACAGACACAGCCTTACTACTTCCTGTTCTCCTCCCTCTTCAGGGCTCCAAAGTTGGAGCATCTCTTCTTCACTGAAGCACAAGTTTCATGCAAAGGAATCTGGTGGTACTTCTGTATTTACTGATACCAACTCTAAAGACTGTACAGCCAGAAAGCAGTCTTTTAGTGAGTTTATTCAGCAATACTGCATGATCTATTACTTTGGAGAGAAACACCTCAAAAGATTTCCTCAAGGTTTGTTGTTGGTTTTTTTTTTTAATGTAACCACCAGCCTAACAATGATCATCTGTAATTTACTGGCTACCATCTAAGTACCCTAGCTAGCAACCATGTCTTGCTCAACATACAAAACCTGAGCTTGAAGCCATTTAATATCCCTTATTCTTCTCAAGTGACATGCAGTATCAACAAAGTCAAGAAAAAGGAAAAAAGGCAGTTATTTCAGCACATGTTTTTAGTTGATAAAAGCTGTAAGTACAATCAAGATACAAGGAGGAGGACGGGACAAAGTTAATACTTCTCTAATACAGGTTGCTCCTTATATTGGTGCTGTTCTGTTGCTATAGTTAAAGTTGTGTCAATACTTCAATTATAAACCTCTGTTTGTAGGGCTTTACACCACCACTTTATATGGCCCATTTTAATTAGATGGCCTTAATTATATATTTTTTTGAGGTTTACTGGCTTTGGATGCTTTTTTGCACTTTTGTGTTCTTTAATCATTTCCCTCTTTAAATAGTACAAAAGGTACTTCGTAAGCAACTATTTCAAAATTGAAACAGATACTGGTAAAGAAAAGCAGGACAACTTTTATTCTACATTTTCTACACACAGTACTGAAGGTAACTCTGCTTATTGTGCATATTGCAGCATGCATCCAAAAGGAGCTAATTTAAGCTCTCTAATATGCTTGGTATTATATTATTTTCAATAGTACATCTTGAAAAATAGACTTGAATATTCCCTCCTTAGGCTCAGGTAAAAACATTTTTTTAGAAGAGTAGGAAATACTTACATATGGGATTCAAACATGCATTTAAATATATTTGTTCAATTATGTACTAATGAAACCACAATTATCTGGTCATCTTAGTAACATTACAAATTTATGAGCAGCACTCCATAGTTTTCTGATCTTGTTAATTCTTCTATATGACAGTTAAAAATGCATTACAGTAATTTAAAACCATTTATTAGACCTTTAAAAATACCCAATTTAAAATGCAGTTCAGTATTAGGAAAACAACAGGCTGGTTGTGCTGTCATAAAGAACTTCACAGTTCAAAAGCTTGAGCTTGGTCCAATTATTTTTTTGTCCCTAACAACCAAACCACAGCACCTTTCTATACTGTGAACAGGTGACATTTAACTATGTGAACAGGGAAGTCCATTGTTTCTCCTTAGTCAAATAAATGGGTTCTATAAAGTCCTTTGTGGGGAAACAACTGTTAGGCTGTGGTACCCACTAGCAAAATTAGAAGGAAAATTAAAATTCTGTAGGGCTTAATTCTCTACAACAACCAGATGCAAAAGTTGAGAGTGTTAAAAAGAAGCAGAGAGAGAAAGGATTTTAGTTTGAAATTAAAAGGGCAAAGTTCTCATCCCTCTTTAACTCACAACATTTTGAAGGTAACCATTTACTTTGAATAATTACTATATTAAGATGAATTTGTCTCATGAGAAGTGACACACACATTAATGACATCCTACGAAGCACGTGGCACAGTGGGAAAGGGAGGATGTGAGGTAGGAAGAATCAAGTCTGCAGCTGGGTAATGTTTAAAGCTGACACACAAACCAGAACTGTAATAATGCCCTTAAGAGACATGCTTGTCTTCTTGAGAAACAGTTAAAAGCTTACTTAAAATCTTTGCAATCGGCATCCATTCCATTTGGCAAACCTCTGCCATTTATTTTAGTAACATCCTCATCATCTCCTTGTTTAAGATCTCTGTTTTTGTCCTCCTCAAATGGAGAAGCCTTGCCTTTCTGATCTCCTTTCTCAGGTCCATCTGTTTCAGCATCTCTAGTGCCCTGAGGAAAAAGAATCTGTTTGATTCTGAATATTGAACAGAACACAATAGGAGCACCACAAGGTGACCTAATTCTACACTACAGTGCACGTAAACAATACAAACAGTTTTCAATGAAATTGCATTTGGTAGGTAACTTGGTCATCAAGTTTCAACCACATGCAATTAATAACTGCCAAAATGTGAAAAGGAATGCCAAGATTTATAATGGAAGAGCTAACTCAACCTTAACTATAGCGGTGCTGCTAACGCAGTAACACTTTGAATGACATTAAGTTTATTTCATACAGTTCAAACATCTCGTACAAAACAAACCCGTATGGAAACACAAAATAGGAACATCTAGAATAAAGTCCACCACACATTGTAAATTAAGTTATTTGCAATCTTTTTCCTACCTTTATTTAAAGGTGTTAGGAAAATTACTTTTTTTTAAGACAGCTATGTGGTCAAGATTCCCAAACCACTTCCCTCTTCTGCCCCCTCCAACCAACCAAGGAAGACAGACAGATAGCAACTACACACCTCCTTCTAAGGAGAGGAGTTAAAAAGGAAAATGGACAAATGGAGTTGAAGATACAATCATATAAGCTAGTAAGACCAGACTAGGTTAGGCAAGCTTAGCACACTGCATTACTTACAAAAGCTCCTTTCCTAAACCGGGAATCCAATTTATCAGCTGGAGAGGAACTTAACACATATTCTACCATGCTCACTCCAAGGCCACCACTTTCTGATCGTGGAGACAACACAGCATTTACTTCACTGTTTCCATGAAAACCCTGTCCAGGCTTTCTCTGTACCATAATAGGTTGGGACATAGAATGGTCTGTTGAAAACATAAATAAATACATCAAACTTTTATAATTTTAGAAATACAACTTGCCATGTTTTTACATTTCATAAGAGAGGCAATATTCAACAAGACCAAAATTAAATCACAGTTTCCAAAGCCCAGTTTCACAAAGTGCTACTGGCACCCTACCACCAGCACACCATACATTTTCAGAACTGAAGGAAAATAAAATTCAGTACACAATTAACATTTTTAATGCTAATTTACTTTGTAAAAAACCTTCAGTAAACATGACTGACTTTTCAACACATCTACAATAATCACTTACGAGGAGTTCCCCATGCAGTCTCTCTCCACTCATCACCAAGGAATATCCCTTTTTGTCCATCTTTTGCAGAATCATCAGGTTCCCAAAACTTTTTGGCAGGTAAAAGCTGTTCCAAAAGAGAAAACAGTTCTATTTAAAATACGCTTATAAATGGGCAGAACCTAGCAAAACTATTAAGAGGATAATTTTAAATACCCCAGTCAGCTTTATCTAAGAAAGCACACATTGCCAAGAATAACAGCACAAACTTTAAAGCTACATTCTGTTACAGAAGCTGATGCCATGTGAAGAAATTGCTCAAATGAGCCCCAAGACTGAGATTCTGAAGCTATGAGGGAGAGATACAGAATACAGAAGCAGCTGTGAAAAAACTAATGAAATTAATCCCTGTATTAAAGCAAATCAGCTCTCTCAGAAACTTTAACACCATCTTCTTTCCATGTTGGCTCAATAGCTTGGCCTCTAACTCCATCATGATAACTAGAAACAGCAGTAGTTCATCGAAAAGTTCTGTTCACTCAGAAATGCATCATGTTCTACATTTTAGAAAGTGTCTAACACACAAGGCAGCAATTCAGCTCCTTTAGACACAGGGGTCTGCTGGTGACAAACCTATGGCACTCAAATTTGAAGTTCCAAGTTGAGTGGTATGGTTGACAGGCCTGAGAGGATGAGAAGTACAAGACTTAAGTGTCAAAACCTAACACACAATCTTCTCAGAACAGATCAAGTAATATACTGGGTGGCATAAAATAAGCATCACTTGAAAGTATGCTTACCCTGAAGTTAGAAATTCCACTCTCACACAGGTGTTCAGACAACACAATGTTAAGAACAACATGCAGATTTAGAGCAGAACACGCTGCAATACTGGTTTGGATTTCAAACTCATCCACAGGATTTCTACCAGAGGGAAAAAAATGTCCACTGGTAGAAAGCAGCAATAATTCTCACTGTAAAAGTACAGGTTGTTGGGGAGAAGATTTTGTTGTTTGTGTGTTTGTTGAGATTGTTAAGGTTTGCTTTGTTTTGGGGCTTTTTTATGCCTTTTTTTTTTTTAACTACATGCTTTCAAACAGATATTCAACTGCTTGTGGTCTTTGGGTACTCTGGTGCACAAAGAATACGAAGTATCTTTGAGGCCAAACATAATTAATCATCTATACAGCAAGAGGGTAAATGTAAATTGTACCCTATTGAAGATCAAATGGATTTACAGAAAAAGATGTTTAAATTAAGTCCCTTAAATGAACTGGTTTTTAAGTTTACAACTTGGCACGTCCCTGAGGACCAGTGACTTAGAAGTATTATTTACTTACTTTTGACAGATGACCAATATAACATACACTATCCCTTTCTAAAGGGATGCCTTAGCTATTGCATTGCCATATCAATGAGCAGTCCTAGCAGCTGTCAGCTATTTCTTTGTGGAATTCAAAAACAAAAAATACTTTTCAGAAAAACAAAACAAGTATTTTCCTCTTAAACAGACATGCAAAATCCCACTTGGTTAATTCTGCTGAAAAACACTTCAATAAGAAGTCAGTAGAAATTCATGAGAGCAGCTAAAATCATTGTGCCTTATCCTTTGATAAAATGCCTTTTGCTTAATATATCCTACATTTAATAAAATAAAAAATATATTTTATGAGCTACATCCAATCCTAATTCAAAGTAATGGAAAAGATGGCCATACTTCTTAGTAAGCTCTTCTGACAGTCAACTGAAAAGTGTCTTTTTCAGTATCAGCACTGACCCCTGTTATGTCTCTGCCAGATGAACAAAGCCCTTTTCTATGCATAGATAATAACCAATTATGCTAACACTGCCTCTTAACCAGCTCTCTGATAAGTAACTGCACAGTCTCAATTACTGGCTCTTGAATTAAGGATTATATTTATTTATTTATTTTTAAGATCAGAAGTTATTCCTACAGAGCCTTTTACAATTTCTCTGAATGAAATTTTGACACCAGAAACGGACACATTATCCTTAAAACGAAATTTGCCTGTGTTTCACCTTACAACTTTCTGTAAGAATCAGAAGAAGATTTGGCAATTAATTTTATGTAGGCCTGCATTAGGTCAGACAAAGGTATTGAAGCTCACTCTGCTGGCCCTGAAATAGCAAACAACACATTCCTAGAGAAGAGAAATAGCATCACAGGTCAGTGTTTCTTCAGAATATTATCACAACCTTAAGGGTCACGATAGCTCTTGGGAGCTGAATACAGAAGCTTCATCTATGTTAACTAGTCTAGCTATTAAAATTTTAGGAGTCATTAAGAGAAAGACACTGGCAATACAGCAGATCTGCTAGTAAAACTTTAGTCTGTTTCTTTACAGTATTAATTAACAAAATACTGCAAGACAGAAAGATATCAAGGGAACTGTACACATGGCTCAGGTTATGCTGTCCTGTTCCTGACAGGATGGATACCAGGCTCTCACTGAATGGAGCTCAGAGGGATGGCTTAACAGAATGATTTCCAGTATGCATTGCTTCCCAAATGTTTTATGGTACACTGAAAACAGATTTCATACTATATTCCCTTACATTAGCACATGAAACAGATACTTCCTTAAGGATTCACAATCTTGATTTTAGTAATGATGTGAAAAGTAAGACTTAACAGCCTACTAATGTCAAGTATTGATTCCCTGTCAGGGAAAAAAATGCCAAAATGATTAGGACTATGAGCAAGAAATTATGTTCAGTTCAGAAAAAAATCTATCCAGAGAAAACCAGGAAGAAAATGTCCCAAACACCAGGAAGCAGATCATTTGACATAACCCTCCCCCTTCACACCTTTTGAGTAGAAAGAGGGCAGCACATTCATACAACTACCAATTCTAGCTTATAAGGGTATTTATGAGGACATTGCCTTTAATATTGTGGAAGTTTAGAATTAAAAAGGTTAAACTAGCCATGGAATCCAGAACTACTGTATTGTTGTACAGTAACAGTAAGAAAATTACTGAGTTAAGTCAACCTAGCTATGTGAACCTGTAATACCTCAAGTTACCTGAAGACACCCTTGAAACAAAAAACCTAATTACCTACTAAGTGCAAACACAGTATCAACTTGTGATGCCATATTACTGTACCAGAACTTTTTGGGTTGTTATTTTTTTTTTTTTGGGGGGGGGTTTGTTGTGCCTTTTTCGTTTTTAAAGATCTTCACAGACCACCACGAAATAAAGTCATAACAATGAAGAAATATCTCCCTTAATCTAAGATAACCTAAAACAAACACCTGTATGAACAGTCCTAGATGCCTCTATAACTCTCAATTCCCAGGCTTTTGTGCCCGCCTTCACTTCCACTGCTTTCCATCTTTCAAAGTACTTTGTGCCTGGCAAAAGAACAACCACCAATATGAATTTTACCCATTCATGCTCTCACATTGTTGGTACTATTACAGACACCTTACTAACACCTTTAGCTTTCAAAAGGAATTTTGAGAGCTGGGGGCAGGATGAAGCAAGTGTACTGAATGTGGCTGCTCAGCTTTCTAAGGAACTGAGCTTCATCTATTATTGCTTTTTCAAACAGGAAATAGTTCAAGAAAGTCAGAGAATTAGGATGAAACAAATTGCTGCAAACTGACTGGTTAAATGCTTCATTAAAGTAAATAGAATCAAGTAAGAATACAGCCACATGTCAGACAGAAACATTTAGCAACATGAACATGGCATTTCCCTTTCATCCAAAACTTGTGGTTCCTGTAGAGATCACAGTCCTATCATCATTTTAAGAAAGTTCAGATGAAATATTGTCATTGGTTCAATTATTAACTGAATTAGGTAAATCATAGAATCGTTTTGGTTGGAAAAGACCTTTAAAATAGAGTCCAACTGTTAACTCAGCGTCTCCTTTCAGGCAGTTGTAGAGAGAGGTAAGATCTCCCCTCAGCCTCCCTTTCTCAGGCTAAACAACCCTAGCTCCCTGGCCCACTGCTCTTAAGACTTGTGCTCCGGACCCTTCACCAGCTTTGTTCTCCTTCTCTGTGAGTGCTTCAGCACCTCAATGTCCTTGCACTGAAACACCCAACGCTGAACAGAATATTTGAGGTGTGTCTTCACCAGTGCTGAGTACAGGGGGATGATCACCCAGACAAAAGGCATCTTAGTTCAATGTAAATTTATTTCATCACCATGCCTTGCCAGGGCAGGTAACGCTAATGTATGTCGATAGCTTCCTAAACAGTTCAGGGAATGCTTTTGAAGGGGCTAAATCATCTTCTATGATCTTAATTTTATTCTCCCCCTTCAAAAGTGCCCTGACTTAAAAATCAAGTAAACCAAACAAATCCAAAAAGGTCCTTCCTCCCTCTAGCTAAATGTGACAGAACTCTTCATCCTAGTAAAAATCTTCTTTAAGAGAGTAAATGCCAGTTTAAAGAAAAAAAAAGGTAAATTAATGCACATTTCTGCAAGGATATGCCAGTTTTGCATTTTCTGGAGCCAAACGTTTTTCAGATACCAGCCTCCTTGGCTTCTCAGAGTTTCACTAGCTTAGACACATACTGAAAAACATGCCTCATTTCACACAATTGCACAAATTTTCAACATCTTTGCTTTCCCAAAAGTATCAGTCTATTAAGAATGTAACAGTAAGACAGTACATCCAGTTAACCACCATCCCAGTGTTTTTGCAAAGTAATTAGTTTATCTTCAATTCAGAAGAGAAATCTTCAGTTCCCTGAAAAGTCGATTTGGTCTTTTAACAGAAGCTCTTTGCTTCATGCTGTACTATTCAAGAATTCTTAATTGTATCAGCATTTCCAAGCAAACACGATTTTCAGCCCTCAACAATTACCTCTCCCATTCCCCGAGATTCTAGGGTAAGAGCTTGAAACTCATGATTCATTTCATCCACAGATCGAACCTGTAGAGGAAGAAGAGAAGAGCAATCCATCAGACAAATATATTTTCAAAAGGAGAGCTTGTAATACTCCACAAGTTATTTAACAACTGAAAAAGCACACCCAAAATTTGCTACTCAATCGAGGCCAAACATGAGTTTAGACTCCATGAACAGCTAGAGTGAGTGATCAATTAATGAACCACGCTAATAAAATATGCAAGAAATTCCAAAAGACTTGTAAGTTTTAATCTTCATATGTCCAGATGGATATCACTCACTACAGAAACAATGATCAATACTACATTTGCAACAAATAAAGTGAAAATAACGATTTGGACATACAATTCCCTTTGCTGTTGCACACAAGGTAACTGAGTGAACTTAGCAGCAAACAAAGAAATGCTCACCAGACTGGTTACAAAAGCTACTAGTAATGTGTTGCTTTTTAAATCCAGACACAGGCTGCATTATCACAATTTCTCATGCTTTATTCTAGAAAATAACACTCTTCCCTCACTGTGTATTGTCTTTTTTTTGTCTGTCATAAATATGAAAGGTGTATTATTAAATCAAGAGTTGCTGATGCAACAAACCATCTCCTTTTCCACAGCACCCAGACACAATGCACTGAGAGCATTCTGTCCCAAGAAAATGGGAATTCTCCAGAGCCATGACAAGCTTAAAAAAATAAAAAAGGAAATTCAGAATTGTTTCTTTCCTTCCCTTCTTTCTCAACAGTGAGATGCATCAGGGTAAATGGTAAAGTTATTCAAGTTTGAACAATCAAGCTTCCTTTCCAGTACTAGTCTCCCATGAAGAGTTAATTTCACCTAATAAACCCATTTGTTTACATTCACAAATAAACTAAAATGAAGTTAATCCACACACATGATAACACACTAAGATCACTTTTCAAAAAACCCTCAAATACCAGGCAAAGAAACAATCTTGAGCTTTTAAATTCCGGTGCAAACAACTTAAAAAAATCAGTGAGGTACTTTTTTTTCATTAGCTTAAACAAATAAAAATCTCTGTGCATGCACTTGAAATTTGCTGCAATTATTTAGAAAGAAAAGACAAAACTTCAAATTTTCAAGACTTCTGAATTTGGTTATTACAGTTTCTGAAAACAGAATTTCTCCTACAGGTTGAGAGTTGATTATTTTACCATAAGCCACCTCTCATGCTGAAGTAATGCACTTCAGCTTCAATTACAATCACATAGTAAATTAAATGCTTCTGTCTCAAAAGGTGGTTTTGGTCTAACAGCATCTCTAAGCAAAATTTGTAGCTCATGCTTGCCAAACTATTGTTTACCATCATCATTGTCCAAATCACTGTTAGATAAAAACAACCAAGTTTGAAAGACAAAAGTTTTTGGGCTGTGTTTTTTCCTGGTTGGTTGGCTGGGTCTTTTTGTGGTGGTGGTTTTGTCTGGGTTTGGGTTTTTTATGCTGCAAGATCTAATAGCAAATGCTTCTTTGGCACAATTCAGCAAAGTTCCAACACGTGGCTGCACACTTCCAAGTCTCTAAGAAAAGATGATGAAAGAATCAGGCTAATAGCAAAGCAAATTCCTCTTTTCCCTGAGCATCTCAGGGTCAACTCAAAGAAACTGAAGTTTTCCAAAACTTTAATAAACTTTAGTACACTGAACACTGATTTTACTCACTGCCTCCATTCTTATAAACATGGAATTTAAGTTGGTGCTATCTATTGCTACCATCAGCAAGAAAAAGAATACAGTCCTTTAACTGTACCAAAGAGGGTCTCAATTTCTATTTCAATCAAGAGCAGCAGCACAAAATCTTGGCCCATATAATGAATGAACACTTGTTTTAGATGAGTTTACGGACTGGAGAAAATACAGGCAGTACTATTATTTTCTTTCTTCACTGTTAGCCCTATCACTCTAAAAAAACCCATCCAGAATAATGAAAATTAAGCTAGATCTACTACATATAAAGATATGCCCTCTCCCCAGAGGAGAAACTTTGGTTAGGATCATCTCTATTACCAGGAAATTTTATTTTCTCTAATTCAGTGCCAGCATTCATCTAATTCATATGCTCCAGATATAAACACCTAATACATACTTTTTAAGCTTCATCAACCAATAGAAATATCTCTGTCTTCATTAACTCCCTGACACCTAGAATAAGTCACAAATCAAAAAGGAGGCCTATGAAACGTACTGCTCAACACATACAACTTTTTCCTAGTTTTGGTCTGTTTTCTTCTTGTTCCCACCCTCCCTCCCCAGTCACTCTGAAGACTCCTTTTTCTCCATCCACCCTCTACCTGCTTTGGGGAGTAGTCACTAGATCTAATCTCAGTTTTCAGGAGTTGAATGCTAATGAGCTTTTCCAACAAAGAGAAGCTGGAGAAAGTTCCACACTTCTGATACTCATCAGAAGTCCCCAGGGCCCCCAGATTATGCACAAATGGACACTACACAGCAAAGTAGTCTTTAGATGTAACAATTCCTCACCCACTGCTTTTGTAGAAATAGAACGGCTTAGGTATATCCAGGATCTTCTCCTCTTTGACACACCAACAGAAAATTCTGATGTTTTCCCCTTCTACAGAAACGGGATACAACACAGCATGTACTAGTCCATTTTTCATCACAGCAGTAGGAAGATTTTAACTTAGATTAAAAAATTATATAAATGTTTCTTAGTAGGCCCTTTCTTTCTAAAGTTTACACCCTCTCTCCCCCAGCAAGGTTCAACTGATGAATCAAGTTGTTACAGAGCTAAGCACATCTAGGCAGCTGCTGATGAACGGGACAGTCCTTCCATCCTTGTCCCAAAAGCTTTTACCATTCCCTCTGCAATGAACTTGGCAATCATCAAGGAAAAGGTTTGATTCAAAAGCTTTTTTTGTTCTTTTTCCATGCATGAGGATTTCACCACATCAGCCAGCTGAACTGGCTAAAACACCACAGCACAAGACCACTAGATTTGACACAGGGAAAGCAACCTACTCAGCAAAAGCACTGCTCAGGAGAATGAAACTTTCAAGGGTTTTATCAACAGCATATAGCTTTGCTGGATAGACAACTCACTGTCCAGTTTGGAAATTACAGATCTACCTGCAACAGACCATACACAGCAAGCAAAATAGGACACCACCTCCCATGAAGAAAAGCAAAAGAAAATTAAGCACATCTTGACACCCATTCCAGAGCTCTGCGATGGTTCACTGGCCTGAGAACATTCAGGAACCTTGGTTTTTGTTTTCTACTGTGGAATGAAACACACTCTTAAGAAACAGGCAATTGCACTTGCTCCCCCAGCATGAAAACTTTCATCAAAAAACTTCTCTTCCTCACACAGACTTTCATGCCTCTCTTCCCACCCAAAAAGTTGCAGAACTGTTAAGCACAAGTTTTTCTGAACTCCTGTCAGTTGTCCCCAAGCTCAGGATTATGATCTCTACAGTCAAATACTACCAGCCTCACAGAAGTTAATCATAATGTGTCTGTACTGAAACCAGATTTTGTATCTATTTTTAACAGTTATACTGTGTGTTCTATTTGAAGAGCTAAAGTGATATATTCCACCACAGGTAGGCATAATTTATACTAAATAACTTAGCAGGTTTCTCCAAGTGTTTTAATCATGTAAGAAATTATCCACTCAAAGACCTTCTAAGAAACACGCGGAACAGGAAATCAGTGTGAGCAATGCTGCAGAAGTTTGTAAAATAGAAATCTAGAGAAAAGACAGCTTATAAATTTATATATAATTTAAGAAAATAGAAGAAATATCCCATGAAAACTTGTCCAGTAACAGTCTTTTTAAATAATTAAAACAATTGGCTAGATATTTATCCGTTGTCTTTTAGCTTGTTATTGAAACGAGCTACAAGAATAGGTAATTCATAAAAAAAGGGGCTTACTGGTCCTATACTGTTTGTAAATCAAACTAAGAACTGTCTTTCATAAAAGAAAATGTAGTGTCTTAATCTTCAGTGTGAAATACTTGAGGTGTAAC
Organism: Apus apus; assembly: GCF_020740795.1. Classification (NCBI taxonomy): domain Eukaryota; kingdom Metazoa; phylum Chordata; class Aves; order Apodiformes; family Apodidae; genus Apus; species Apus apus. The sequence goes on along the minus strand of NC_067284.1, from coordinate 113,307,969 downwards.
TCCCTCTAGTTTGGCAAGACTCTTAACCTTCCCCACTGCACTCTCAGACATGTACATATTTTTCTGCGTCTCTCGCTCCAACGTTCTTGCATAAATATACCACAAAGGAAAAAGGAAGACACTAAATAAATTCAAGAGTTTGAAAACAAAGCTGTGAAATGTTATTTGAATTGCAGTTCTTGTTTTAGCATGCTTATGATTTAATTGCTGCTGATTACTTAATACATGTACGTGACAAATCTCTTCTTCCCAATTTACAAATCTATGCTTTTCTTGTTAAGCTGGTCAGTCAACATCACCTCCCTAGAACAGAGTAGCAAGTGCTACTAACACAAGTTTAGTGGAATTCATGAGACATTTCTAACCACTATTGTTCCATTTGTCAGGTAGTCATTCAGATTCTCACTACCAGCAATTCTGGATATATGGCAATCCTCTTCTTCAGAGCATTTACTTTCGTTTTCTTTACTTCTGAATATGGCAGGTACATTTATCACAACATTCACTGTTCAAGGATACAGCTTTCAAGAACACTAGATGCAAAAGCTGAAGTTCTGTTAGTATTTCTCCTGCCCAGAAGTTTCTAACATCATGACTTCTTCCTCGCAGTCCAGTACCCTCTGAAGGAGCTCTGTTGTCTGTTGCCTCTGTCCAAGAGGCAAGAGGAAACCAGAGAATACCAATCTTCTCAAAGTAGGTGCTAAAACCAGAGATGAAGAAAAGGAACTACCACCTAGTCTTTAAGCAATGAACTGAATGGCAAGGAGTACAAAAAAATTTGGAATTTTTAGATTTCTTACTCCACTATGAATAACTAGTTGCTCTAAAGAAAGCTGCTGATAAAACACACAACTTTTCTGTATCACCAGCACAAAATGCTAGTGAAAAAACCCTGAAGTTTCAAATACATGCAAGCTGCCCGTCTGCTTCAAAATCTATCTCGATTCTTCGAGCCTTTGAACTCTGCATAACCTCAAGGACAGAGAGAGAATGGGGGTTTTTAACGTATTTTTAAAAAATTACTATAGGGAAACGTGTGTTTTCTACTTTATCTGTCTCCAGCAGGGGAATGGACACTTAAAGAAATTGCTGTTATCAGTTTTTGCAGCTGTTTTCTAAGGATGTTCTCTTTGGACAATATGGGTATTTAACTGTAGATTTCTACAACTGCCTGAAAGCTGAAAAAACAACAGCCAACTGTAAAAAAATACCTAAAGAGACCACTTCTAATTCAGTAAGTCTTATTTGTAGTTCAGTAGGAGCAGCAGCTTAGCCTTGGACATTAATATCTCATTAAATGTTGGCCAGCATAGTACTTCAAACAAACAAACAAGTCTAAAATAACACCTAAGACTTTATAGCAATGACAATTAAGCTACTGGAAATGAAGTAGACTACAATTCAAACTGAATTGTAAAGCTTTGTAACAAAAGTAAAAGCTTTGTAACAAAAATTAATTCAAGATTGGCATTAATACATCTGCGTATTGGATTCACAGCCAAATATTTCAACCTTTTCACTGAAGAAGCCAAAAATTTAAGAGCACTTATATGTAAAAGCAGCTATCAACACATAAGCAGAAGCAGTAACTGTGGAACAAAAAAACCACATTTGAATTACCACCTAATAAAACCTAAGGAGGTGATCTTACAAGTGGAATTTCTAACTAAATGTCTGAATTCCAGGTTATTCATTATCATCCAAAATAAAGTATTCCTTTAAATCTTTTACCTGACTGTGTGCTGCCCCCCTACTTTCCTTCCTGTATTTACCCACCACTTTGCTCTGCTCCCTGAGCATTCCAACCTCCATTGTCTACCCTTAAGACAAAAAGCTTTAGCTTCACTTTTCAGTTACCTTCAGAAAGATACCAAAGGGCCTTAATCCCTCTGACTTTAATGCAAACTATACCAAAGGAAGATATTTCAGACAACTAAATGTAGCTCCTCCATGCATTAAAGCAGTGTCATACATTTTCATCAGCTCCAGTTTAATCACATGAAAAAAAGAAAACAAACTACAACGTAAGGCTGTCCATAAGAACTTAGATTAAGTAAATACTGACCCAAATAGAAATAGTTTCATTGCCTTGTTACCTTGAATAACAGAAGAAAGAAAATACGAAGACATACACTGCAAATGGAAAATACCTGAATTCCTCTATGCAGCCATCTTCCCCCCAAGCTTTCTAGTTCCCACCACCCTGTCCTGCATGTCTATGCAAAACTCTCCTAGAATGCCTAAACCAAGTTTTAGCTTTGGGACAAAACACCTCAACCACATAATAATCATGTCTGGATTGAGGCCTTACTCAGAATCCAACCTAGAACCTGGGGCACATGGAAATAAAATGCAAAGACACCTCAACTAGCTTCCTAAGCAGCCAGCTCATGTCTCTGGTTCCCATTATGTCAGGCTCCAAGGTGCAGGACTACTGTCAGCTGCTTCCAGCCCATGCTATCTCCAGAGGCAGTGCTGCCATTCCTGCAAGCAGAACTCCTCACAGACCTGAACAGATTCTGCATAGAGCTACTGCTGCACAAGTACACAGGATAATTTATCTACATGTAAATCAAGAGATAACACACAGTTAACCACATGCTATTTGTTGTGATGCAGTAACAAACCAGAGTCTCCCTATGCTAATTACTGAATATGCACTACAGTACAAAAGACTCTGCTTCAAAGAGCTCTCAGTCTAAGCATGAAACAAATAACAAAGATTGGTATAATGAGAAATTGAACAGATAAAGTTGTTCACATTAAGACACTAAAAAAGGTATGGATGCCAGGTATTTGAAGACACCAAGGCAGGTGAAAATATAAAGACTAACTCAAGAGAAGAAGTACAAGGAAATGGAAGAAAAAACACGAGCACACTTGTGAATATACTTAATAAAGACACGACTAATACTACATTTCACAAAGAGGGGGCAGCAGTTCACAGCTTGATAGCATGAGTGTGCAGCAAGTAGGAATTGGTCTATTGTCTCACAAGCTGAAACTATCAGGTGCAGTTTGAAACATTGGTGAAAAGGTTGTGAACTACACAGATGCATCAAAATGGCAAATGTGGTCAGAAGGGAAAAGTCTCTGAAAAGCAGAATTACATGAAATAAACTTGTTTGCAAAAGTCAGGTGACTTCAATTACTCTCCTTGACTTGACAACAGCTAACATTAAGATGTCTACACCACGCACTCCGTGCCTGAAACTACTAAAAATACAAATTGACTATCTGCAAAACTCAATGCTGTAATTTCCTTCTCTCTAGCTAGAGAAGTGATTTAAAGTGTATCACGGGAAAGTTCCCAGTGCTTTTCTTTCAGCCGAATTACACAAAAAACACCCTGCAGTATGTCATATAATACTCCTTTTTAGCTATTTCAAATCGGACAGAGTGGAGAGACAGAAAAATTACCTCTTTTCAGCTATATCTGCTGCCAGAACGGAGAGTCACAAGTAAGTAATCAGGTGATGTCTCAAGTACACAGGTTACAAGACATTCAGATTTTTTTAAACATACAAAAAGCCAAAACTTTAAAATTCCCCTGAAAAACTTACGATACTTGCTCCAAATTGCACAGCACTAGTATGATGGAAAAGTCTCATCAAGAATTTATGAAACAAGGTTGTTTTAACAGGCCATGCAACGTTTTCTAAAACAGGAATCAAATGCTCTCCCTGCAGTTCTCCCCTAACCACAACAGAAAATCTTTCCAGTCTAAGATTTCTTTTCCTAGCTCATGAAGCTTGAAAAGTTTTACTACTTAGGAAGTTTAAGAAGTTGGTTAAATCATACCCCTGATATTAATAATCTGAGTTTCTAGTAAAGTGGTGCTAAATGCTACTACAATAGAAGAAAACAGAAAAATAAAAATAAAACCGCTGCAAACTTAAACACAGAAAGACAATAGTTCTTCTAACAAAGTTGTTACAGAACCTCTTGATTACAGAACCAGAAATTATTGTCAGAGCAGCTTCAGACGAACATTAACTTCACAGAGAGAAGGAACCATCAATCAGCTAAGATAAAACTTGAGCTTTTATGACAGATTAGCAATAAAAGTATTTATGTGCAACATAGATGCTTAGCACTTGAGAAAGTCTTTCAGTATCTGTTCGTTGAAGTTATTTTTAAAGCACTTAGAAACTGCTAAGTTTAAAAATAAAATTATTAAATTTAAGTAAAAGTTGCTAACGAAGTTAGGAAATAAAAAAAAATATGGATGGCAAGCTCAAGTTGGATTTCCAGGGACAGTTTCAAATAGACTCTATAAAAAGAAGAACTAATGATTCAGGAAATGCAACTCCCACTCTAAGGTCAGGAAACAGATTATGTTGTTCCCAATTTGAATGATGAGAGTATGGTCATTGTTCCAAGGGATGGTTACATGACTGAGGTCTCATATGGGAAAATTATTTCCCAATTTCCATTGCACAAACATAATTAGCATATCTTATTTGAACAACAAACAAAACAATCTCATTGTTGAAAAATCAGGCAAAATTTTTGCTACAAATTGTCCGTTTTTTCCTGGAGGCAATAACACTAAACATTTGCACATTGTATTTGTTTAATAACATTCACACATTTTTTCATATCAATATAAATTCTAACAGATTCCTATGGAAGTGACACTGAATACTTGAAAAAAACTGGGATCTTCTTCTCCTCCATACAATGTAAGTGTTAAAAAGCTCCTGAACTCAGCAAGACTCTTGTTCTCTTCACCCCCCAAAAGATTTATCTTTGTTTCAAGAAGTTAGTCACAAAACTTCTCCAGAAGTTTGTAAATTCTAACACAAATGAGTTTCAGCAACTGCAGCTAAACTGAAGCTTCGTCCACAGATATAATTTATATCCTTTTGTTTATAGCAGCACTATCCTTCAGATGCTTTGAAAAGGCTGCTGCAATCGGAGCATTTCTCTGGCATTCTTTTGCTTATCAACTCTTTGTTTCTTCAGGATCTGCCAAAGGCTCTGGCAGATCTAGCTGCAGGACTGGCCTGTTTTCACCATCAGTTTCTAACCTCTTCCTTCTACCAGAGGCAGGAAGAGCAGAAGCAGCAAACAACATGCTAAAATTCAGAACCTGACACATTTAGCCTAAATTGCTGACAGGTTTAATTATTGTCCTTAGGGGAAGAGGTAGTTGGGGCAGACAGGGGAAAAGGCAGGACAAACAGCTTGGGCAATAGCACACTGCTGGAGCTCTGCTTCAGCTCTTGAGAAGAACATTTGCAAGTACTCCAAGAAAATATATCCTGAGCTTCCCAAAAACCTTGTCTCCATAACTCCAAATATTATGGACTGACTGCTGATCACTAAACCTTTGTATCCTAGACAATTCTTCATTAAGAAAGTGATGTGATAAACAGATCACTGACAAACAGATCGGCAGCCCTATAGGGGTGTGAACAAAAGGATGATGCCACAGTAGAGAGCTCTTCCTCAGATGCTGTGCTATCAAAGAGCTCAAAGGGCTTTATTGGTCTTGAAGGAAAGAAAAAACATCAAAAAAATCCAAGTGAGATAGTTCATATACTTAGTTCATTTTCCTCTATAACTCTTTTAAATATTAAATATTTTAAAGGAAGATGAATGAGATTAATTAAGTTTATACTTAATCCTGTCAGTCACTGACTAGATGCTCACTGCTCTTTTAATATGAAGGGTGAAACTGTCAGTCCACTGACTCAAACTGCAGTTTTGGCTTTGACATCGTGTATTGAGGAGCTGTGCATGCATTACCTTTCAGCTGGGATACCATTTCTCACACAAGGGAGTGCTCCTCTAGCCTCTGCCCTCCCTTATGCTGCCAATTATTCCGTATAGCCTCCCTTCCTGCCTGCCAAGTAGTTCAACTTCTTTTAAGTTTTTGCTCTATAAGTAGTTGCTGCCCTTCACTTCAACTTTCTGTTGCTACAGCTGAAGCAACCTTAGACACAAACACTATGTGAACATTAACAGTATCACACGGTTCTGTTTCTTATTCTGAAATGTTCTATGAGCCACTAATATTAGCTTTGAGCGAGCGTGGATAGTTTATTTAGACACTGTCAAGCACACACTTAACCAAACACACGTTTCTGCATCTCAACTACATGTCGAATTCCGTTCAATTGTGGTATGTTTGAACTTCCTGCTCTTAAGTATGTGTGGCACCCAAAATTCTTCCATCACAGTCTTGGCAATTTCCAAATCAACATATATTAAGCCCAGTACTACCACGGAACTGCAGCTTAACCCACCTAATCTTTCCCTGTGGTATCAATGGCCTCTAAGACTACTGTGTATTAATATAAAACAGAACATTTCAGTTGGAAGGGACCTTCTAGTCCAACTGCCTGACCAAAAGATAAAGCATGTTATTAACAGCAGGAACTGCCTTCCAACTACTGACACTTCACTGATAACTCCCTTAGTTCATTTCTCAACAAAACCTTATGAGGGACACTGACAAGCAATTCATCAGTCTTTTAACTAGAGTAAAAATTAAGTATCTTACTTAAAGATATTATCTTGCTTTATGTTTACTAAGATGTCCAGTTCTTCTGGAGACATTTCAGTTGGCTTTCAGAAGACCAAGATAAAGTTTTCCTCGTCTTGCCAGGAAGTCATTACTTGGAATCAATCAAATATATTTATTAATGTCATATTCTGACTGTTACTCAATTTCTTTAGCACTTCAACCAATTTAAAGATGCTTCAAAATCCATCCGTGATTCCAGCTAAGTTGATCTGTTCCTGTTAAAACCAAATTGCTCACAACAATTCTTGTTTCAACTCACTTCTATGCAAATCTCAGACACAGTCAAAAGAATCAGGCATCCTCTGGTAGGGAAGTGAACACAAGGTTTTTCCGTTCCATGTTTACTTGAATAAACCTGTTAAGGCCCCAGACTTATTGAGAGTTTCTTGCCAGAAGACCAGTAGGGCTTCCCAAGATAATTTAAGTAATCCTTATTTTCAATAAATCAAAGTTGATTTTTGTGATTATTTTTGCTAAAATCCCTGCTAAATTTACAATTTCCTATTTTTGTATCTTATTTTCTATGCATTTAAAGCTCCTAGTGAATCAGTGGACCCAGAGCTCCATTGTCTTCACCAAAAAAATGCTTCAGTCTTGGCATATTTATCTGTAATAATTTTTTATTACTTTGGCATTATCTTGCATTCTTTAACTGCATTATTACACGCTGAAATTCATGTAAAATCCATAGTTTCAAGATATGGTTAGATAATGTATGTTGAATCAAAGATGTCTGCATTTAATTTCTACTTCTTTATATGTATGAAAAATAAAAAACAATCTGGGGAACTGGCTCTAGGTGGTCCTGCTTGAGCAAGGGGACTGGACCTCCAGAGGACACTTCCGACCCAACTATTCTGTGATATTTATCACTGTACCATTTCTATTAATTTTCTTTCCAATTTTTCTCTAAATGCATAAAAATTTCTCTATTTCATACATTAACCTTTACAGAGATTGTCTACCCAATACTCACAGAACATAATCCCAACTAAATTTCCACAGTTTGCATAACTTTAGATTTTAAAAAACCCATTTCTTTAGTACTTGTAACTCAAAGAGTTGTCCTCAAAAAAAAAACAACCAACCACAAACCAGTAACTTAAAAAATCCCCAAAAACAGTGGTACACAGAGAACACTCAAATTAAGTGGAGAAGACTCCTGATCTGTACTTGATTTCTGTTACTTCATATTGATAAGGAAGAATGGGAACAGTGAAAAATGGCAGAACATAAAGGTAGCACTGATAACACTAAACTTGAAAATACTGTTTTCACACACAGCAAATCAGAGTAGCTTCCCCTTCACTAAATCTTCATAATGTGTAAAATCACTCAAGCACTTAAAAAAATAAAAAGTAGTTCCCCTGCATCCCCCATTCCAGTTACCAGAAAACACACAAGGTTCATAACATTTACCTGCGGGAGGAAGGCAGAAATACATTGATGGACATAACTGATGACTAAACAAGGCTGCTGATTAAGACACAGCTCTGATTTCCACTGAGGATGGAAAGCAGGTGGCAGAAGAGAGATGCCACTGTTACTCATCATTTACTTCGCAGTGAATAATTTTATCTACACAACATCCCAGCCTTGGGAAATGCTGGGGATAATCAGCACCGTTGCCTTTTCACTCGGGAAGCGTGTCCAGCAGACAAGCTTCTGGGTTGGTGTAACACAGAATTTGATACAGCACGAAGCAGGATGCCAGGAGGAAAATTCCTTATTTTGCAGACCAATGTAAGAGAAAGAAAAAGAGTAAAACCAGGGAAAAAATACCAAAAGAAATTAAAGAATGAGAAAAAACAGATGATGGGAAAAAAAAAACAACAGATATTGCTGCTTTTAAGGTCAGCAAATTTTGTGTACTCACATTTGCTCCGATATGTACTTTTTTTTTTTTTAACATATCCCCCCAGTCCTTGGGAAGGTGCAAAAATTTCCTCATGAACTTAAGTGTATCATATTACAAGAGTCTTGGGGAAAATAGTCATTCCTATCCGAAATTCATAGTGAATTTCTTTAAAGAAAAATGAAGAAGCCGTATCAATTAACACTTGGGGGCAAAATTTTATAACTGGGTATTTTTTTTCTTCTAGGTTACTATCTGCCAAAGGAGAAAGTTAAGTTTTGATCTATACTGAATTCTACTATTTCTGGTTTACCTGAATAAAATTATGGGGAAAGGAACTGGCTGGATGGCTGCACTCAAGAAGTAGTGATCAATGGCTCCATGTCCAGATGAAGACCTTTGCCAAGTGGTGTTCCCCAAGCATCAGTACTGGGGAACCAGTGCTATTGAACATCTTCCTGGGTGACATGGACAGTAGCACCGAGTCCACCTTCAGCAAGTTTGCTGACAACACCAAAGTGTGTTTTGCAGTCAACAAGCTGGAGGGAAGGGATGCCATCCAGAGGGACCTTTACCCGCTGCAGAGGTGGGCCTGTGCAAACTTCATGAAGTTCAACCAGGCCAAGTGCAAGGTTCTGCACCTGGGTTGGGGCAATCCCAAGCACAAATACAGGTTGGGTGGAGAATGGATCAAAAACAGCTCTGAAGAGAAGGTCTTGGGGGTGATGCTGGACAAGAAGCTCAACATGAGCCAGCACTGTGTACATGCAGCCCAGAAAGTCAACTGTTTCCTGGGCTGACTCAAAAGAAGCGTGGCCAGCAGGTCAAGGGAGGATTCTCCCCTTCTACTCGGCTCCTGTGAGACCCCACCTGGAGTGCTGTGTCCAGTTCTGAAGTACCCAACATAAGAAGGACATGGAGCTGACTGGAAGGAGCCCAGAGTAGGGCCATGAAGATGATTAGAGGACTGGAGCACCTCTGCTATGAAGACAGGCTGAGAGAGTTGGGGTTGTTCAGCGTGGAGAAGAGAAGGCTCCAGGGAGACCTTAGAGCACCTTCCAGTGCCTGAAGGGGCTCCAGGAAAGCTGGGGAGGGGCTGTTTACAAGGGCTTGTAGTGAAAGGATGAGGGGGAATGGATTAAAACTGGAAGAGGGGAGATTTAGGTGAGACATTGGGAAGAAATTCTTTAGTGTGAGGGTGGTGAGACACTGACACAGGTTGCCCAGAGAAGCTGTGGAAGCCCCAGCCCTGGAGGTGTTCAAGGCCAGGTTGGAAGGGGCTCTGAGCAACCTGATCTAGGGGGAGGTGTCCCTGAACTAGATGATCTTTACTGACTCTTCCAACCCAAACCATTTTGTGATTCTACTGTACCTACATGTATAAGGAAGACTGTGTGCTAAATACACATCACTTCTCATGAAGGCTACCAGATACTAGTCTCTTTTCAAACTAAACCAATTGTTTTGCATAAATTCAAACTTAATGATTCAGTGGTATACTGATAAAAGAATAGGTACTCACAGACATATGAAAGACTTATAGGTTAAGTGAATGATTCAAACAGAACATGTCAAATTTTTATGCAGCTTCATTTATAACTGCTTTAACAAAATTAACTCAAGGTTCTGGAGCCCAGGTTACTACAGGCTTTGAAATTTCTTGAACGTGTGGTTTCAACACAAAATAGGGGAACTGTTTCAATGAAAAACAAATACCTACTGTACTAGCTCTATAAATGCTACTTCTTGTGGGTGAGCAGTGTTTGCTGGCGAAGGCACCCAAACACTCCCAAGCCTGCCTCTGGGAGAAACACCAACTGTGCCCTCGTCCTGAGAACATCAGCTGAGGAGTACCTGCACACTGGAAGATACTGCAGCTGCAGGGATGGTGTGAGCAGTGTTTCCATCTGATTTGGGCCCTGATGTTGCTCCAATGACTGTTCCAGCTGGGGAAACCCCTGCTCCAACCCCACTGGCTTCCTGACCAACGTTTGCATGCATCATTTTTCTGGTCTCCTGCCAGGCCACTTCATTCATGCCTAGGAGAACACATGGAATGCTCATTCCACATAGACACCTAAAAGAAAAGTCTTGAGAACACAAAAGGCTTTCCCACATAGCTTTATATATGCAGTACTTAGGATTTCTAAAAAATGAAGAAATTCTAGCTATGTAAGAATAATATCCATTGTAAAAATGCTTACTGATTTTTAAAATTTAAATACCATTACCAAAAACCAGGCTTCTACCACAGTTTTTTGCAAAACAACGTATTAACACGGTAGAGTTCCATACATTATAAATGTTTGCCAACATATTTCCCTGCTAAAAACAATCAAAATATAATTTTCAATCATAATGGTGGCTCTTTATTTTACGTTATTCCTCTATATGATGTGTAAAACCACTAATTCTGTCATACTGCTATGTCTGATTTTATACACTTGTAGACTTTGTAATGAAGTAGCACAGAAAACTAACATCTCTGTCTGAACCACATCTCATTCTTACACATCAGCCCCAGTTTTTCTTTCAAACTTTTCAAGCTATGTAGGATTCTAACACAGCAATTGACCTTAAACATCTCTAACACACATGACAGTACATTTTGGGGTTTTCACATTTTGGAATTTCAGGCTCTGGCTAAAATGAAGTTTGCCAACTCATTTTTGAAGCATTTAAGTCTTGGCTTGAACCAAGTATAAATGACAACAGCAAAAATCTCTCTCCATTATTGACAAAATCCTCTGCAAGAAAAAATACCTGTCCCTGAACATATACATGATCTCCACATACACTCTTAATCTATCATAAATTATGTATGATCAACCTTTTAATAAAGAAATGGACTTTTTAAGGCAAGAGGACTACGTATATAAAACCCCCAAATAACCTCTACTATCTTAACTGATTGTTTTTTAAGAGGGATAAAAAAAATTCTAAAAAATGTCCCACTATTCATGCTAAACTAGTGTCATAAGTCCAAACAATTAAAAATTACATATATGGAAAGATATTAAATCAGAATAGAACACTTGGGTCTGACGAGGTAGACAAAAGAAATCACCATTCTCTAATTCCTCTGCACAATTCTACATTTCTAATCTAGCCTTATTGACTACTGAATGCCCAGTCTTTAGTGACATACACAGAAACATATACAGTAAGAGGAAATTTTTTTACAATATTGGTTTTGTAAACATATAAAATCTAAATCTACTTTGTCTTGCTAATACTGTTACAGTAGATATTTGCTTATTGTCAAAATACCCTCCTAACATCAGTTCTGCAGCTTCTTCAGACTATGTGACTAACTCATCTTGGTTAGTATGCCCAGAACTGAAGTCTAAGCAAGACATACCATAATGGAGATAAACAGCAAGACAGTTCATAAGAATGAGTCAAAACAGACAGACTCGTTATTTTTAGCCCAAATACACAAAGTCATCTCCAGCAAGTCTAGCTTTGTATTTTATCAATACACATACATAAAGACTTCAGGAACTAAACACAACTACCCGGGTTCTAAAAAATTCACTTCCTCTTTGCAGAGATTTGTGAACAAATTCCATATGAAACTTCAGACCAGCCACACAAAGAAAAAATTCATACAACTAGTTCAAAACATGGCTCAAAATAACATGGATGAAATAAAAGCAGTGAACACAGGTGTGATTTCCATTACTCTTTACATGCCAAGAGCTTCCTCATGGAAAGAAAGACAACCAGACCTGTACCTGTAGCTGTTTTGCCAATACCTCAATAGCACTTGATGAAGCAAGAGGCATCTTATTTTATAATTGTATGAGAAACTAAAATTGAAAAGAAACAAAATTACAAAATCTACACTAAACTACTTAGTCCAATGTACACAAATATATGTTGTAAAGCCCTGCCTGTTAGAAGGGCTGCAGATTGTGAAATTTAGCACAGCTGGTAGAGAACAAAGGATCATACGACCACCCTAAAGTTCAGTGCAAATAGATGCACACATAGAACAGGTAGCTAAAAAATAGAACATGGATTATCACAGAGATACTTTTGCTACACTTCAGAGTTCTACATTCCTTTCTCAGCTCCTAAGATGGTTGTCATAATCTCTTCAAATATATTTCTTCTACATGTCTACAGCTATTCTCAGACAGTCATGGTTAGAAAAAAAAAACAACAAACTGTTAAGCAATAATGAAATGTAATCTTTAAAGATACTGCTAGAGATGACATCTGGTCTTTATTTGTAAGCTAAACATTTCACATACCAGCTTGAAAAGCTCTTGCCTACTGTCCTAAAAGCCACAGCAGGTATTCTGACTGTGCTTCAAACTAAACGCTGCTATAAAGTTTCAGTATGTAAGTCGTTACTATAAAATCAATTTCATACAACTTATTTGAAATTATAGCCAAGAAGCTGTAACTGACTATGTTTACATTTTCTGATGTTATTTAAAACTCTTTTCCACTATATGAGCACACAGTGGCCTCCAAATTCATTATCAGAAGCACTACACCACTGGTATTTGTTGTTACAGGAGAAAACGAGCTTTTAAACGAAAGACTTCTTGTCCCATTTCTGAGACAAGAGGCTGGACACTGGCTTTGTGAAAACACTGGAACAGTTGCATTGTGTGGAATAATCCAGACAACAGCTGTACTATGGGTGGGGAAAATAAGGTATTTTCAACTACATTTATTGAAAGGAAGAGAAAGAAGATTGGTAACTCTCTTGCATACCTATACATCTGGTACACACAATGAGGGGTACTTCCAAAGCATGTCTACAATGAGTTTTATGTCATTTCCTTTGTAGAGTTTCCATCAGAAACCTTTTCAAGAAAGTACAAAGTAGTAATGCTTATTTCACAGGAGATTCCCAACACAGAACCAATTTATAATTCAAGAGAATTTAAGCTTCCTTTTACTGCAACAGACAGTGATTTTATGGAATTCCACAGTCAAGAAGCATGAGGACATACAATTCAAGCAGGAATTCAAATAATCTACTGGATTACTTGCCTCTGTGTATAAAAACTTGGTCTAATAATTTTGGGGTTTTAGAAACCACTGTAGAAAGAAAAAATAAAGATGATGTTATCAAGGAAAATACTTTTAGAAAACTACATATGCTGATTATTCAATGCACACTCACTTATCATTAAATCAAGGGGGGAAATCCAAAAGTAAACTACAAGTGCTGTTTAAAATCAGATGTAGTTGACAGTATTCAACAAGCTGATGTCCTTGTTTATGTGCTTGCCCCAAACATCTGCAACATCTGGCCCAATGAGAATACTCCAAAGGAAGATTTGAGAGAGCAAGTCTCAAGGAAAGCATGGACATAAAATGTCCAGTGTGCACTACAATTCTACATAATATACATATACACTGTCATATAGGATGTATCTCCTCATGAGAAGACAGGCAAGTCCAACTTTTACAGCCACCTGCTTCTTGCACTATTAGCTCAATCACACCAGATACGACTGTAATTCCCTCAGCACTGTGCCAATATCCCTAACAGAGAAGAAAAAGATTAAGTACTATAGAGTGAGACTATCGAAAAACGTACCGTTCCCTAATAATGCATAAAAAAATGTTACTCAAAAAGCATGGACCTTCCTATATGCAATATCCACATCGTGAACTGCAGAATCTGCATTATCAAGCAGTTTCTCACATGCATTTGCCCACTAAACATTCTTCTGGGACAAATTCCAAATTTCCAACTCTCTGAACTCTTCAGAAAATTGTCAGGTGATTTAGTGTCATTTCTACACATACAACCCAAACTACACCACCACTAAATTACCATTTCCCGTTTTATTCGAGCTTTCTTCTCCCACCCACCTAACATATTTATATTCTCACTGACACAAATTGAGTTCTAGACCAGAGAAAGGTAGACAATAATTCTCTCAGCTTTTCAACAAAACTGTGACTGTTAACATCTGGTTTTAAACCTACACGTGACTAAAAATAACAAAATACCACGCTTTATATGCAAAAATAGTAACAGAGGGTAGTAATTATATCTCAGATGCATCCATATCCCACATTCCTGAAGTGCTATACCATCAACTCACGGTAACTAAAAAGGCCTGATCCCTGTTGAGATGCCAGGAAGACTTCAGTAAGGCAGAAGCTAAAATAAATCTGAAAGCAGTTTGATAACATGTAGCCCGTAAGTGACAAACAATGAGGCGACAAAAGAAATGTTACTGGTTCTCATTTGCAGTGACCTATATAGCTCACACACAGCTACATCACTCAGAAAAAAGCATCCCAAAAATCAGTGGATGTGACCTCTTTATCACATCATGTAAAACATGCGACCCATCCTGGTGTTAAGCTATGCTGCTTCGAACAGGAAAGCCAGAAGAATTATAAAGTGCCTCGAGTATATTCATTTTCTCTCAAGGAATCAGTCCGAGGTTACGAAATACACCAAAGAGAACAATGCCCTCCCCCCCCCAAAAAAAAAAAAAATATATCTTTGCACAATAACTGCCGAAGAGATTAAACACCAAACTGTTCGTGGCAAGCCCGATCCACCCAAGGCAGCTGGCATTTTCCTCAACTTTTTTGTTACTGTCGCCTGCGCAGACACGCTCGAAGAAAGAGGAAAACCTAACACTTCATTGTGTGGCATCAACTACCAAGCGGCGTCGGGGCCCTCCTCGCTCCACCCTCAGAGAGCAGCCACTATTATCCTTCGGGACACGAGAAAAAAAAAAACACCAAACCAAAAAAAGGACAAAAAAGACGTATCTGCAAGTTTCCAGGCTGTCGCTGCGCTGCCTCCGAACAAAGCCGGCTGCGCCCGCAGCCCGCCCGGGGAGGGGAGGGAAGGGGGTTCCCGGAGGGGCACCCCACGCCCCCCGGCTCCCCACAGCCCTCGGGCCCAGCCTTTTTGTAACACCCGGTGCCGCCTCCTCCTCCTCCTCCCCCCCCCGGCCGGGGCCTGCCCTGCCCTGCCCCAGCGCCAGCCACATTTCCCCACCTGAACCCCCCCCCCCCTTTCCCGGGGCCCCGCGTCGCTCCCCCCCCCCCCCCGAACTCCTCCCAGACAACAACGACCTCCCCCCACCCCCCACAATCCCCCCCACAATCCATCCCCGCAGCGCGATGCCGCCCCGCTCCCTCCCCACCTCGGCGCCGGGAGGACACAAAGGCGGCGAGGCGGCCGCCGAGCAGGCCCCGCGCCGCCCGGTGACCTGCCACAACATGGCCCCCTCCCTCCCTCCCTCCCTCCCTCCCTCCCTTCCTCCTCCTCCTCCTCCTCCTCCTCCTCCCCTCCCCCGGCGCGCAGCCGAGCCCGCAGACAAAAGGGGGCTGGCGGAAGGGGGGCTCAGCCGCCCGCCCCGCCCGCCCGCGGCCCAGCCGCGGCCCCCCCGCCGCTACTCACGGGCTGGCTGGCGGCGATGGAGCCGGAGCGGGGCCTGGGACACCCCTGCCCGCCGGCCTCGCCGCCCCCCTCCTCCTCCTCCTTCCTCCTCCTTCCTCCGGGCGCCTCTCTCCTTCCTGCCTCCCCGCCCCCCCCCCCCGTTCGGCCCGAGGGGCTTCACAACAACATGGCGGGAGGGCGAGCCCGGCGAGCAGCGAGGGAGCGGGACAGAGCGCGGCAAAAGCTCCCGCCGCCCCTCGGGCCCTGCCGCGCCTGCGCCCGGGCCTGCCGCGGGGCTGGAGCGGGGCTGGGCGGCCCCTTCCGCCCGCGCTGCGCAGCCGCCGCCCCGCCCGCCGCCTCAGCCCGCCCCGGCCCCGGCCCCGGCCCCGGCCCCGCCGGGTTCTGGTCTCTGCCGCTCCTCACGCTTCGCTTGGCGCCCGCCGGGAGGGCAGCCCGCGCGAGGCCTGGGGGTTGGGAGACATGGAGGGGAATGACAGCATCTCAGGGGTTGGGAGGGAGCTGGGAAGATCACCCAGCCCAGCCCCCCTGCCAGAGCAGGGTCACCCAGAGCACATCACACAGGAACGTGTCCAGGGGGGTTTGAATGTCTCCAGCCAAGGAGACTCCACAGCCTCTCTGGGCAGCCTGTCCCAGGGCTCTGTCACTCACAGGAAAGAAATTTTGTCTGATGTTTTCCTGGAACCTCCTGTGCTCCAGTTTGCACCCATTGCCCCTTGTCCTATCACTGGTCATCACTGAACAAAGCTTAACTCCATCTTCCTGACACTGCCCTTAACATATCTGTAACCATGGATGAGGTCACCCCTCAGTCTCCTTTTCTCCAAGCTCAAGAGACCCAGCTCCCTCAGCCTTTCCTCATCAGGGAGATGTTCCACTCCCTTCATCATCTTTGTGGCTCTGCCCTGGACTCTCTCAAGCAGTTCCCTGTCCTTCTTGAGCTGAGGGGCCCAGAACTGGACACAACACTCCAGATGCGGCCTCACCAATGCAGAATAGAGGGGGAGGAGAACCTCTCTTGACCTACTAACCACCCCCTTTCTAATGCACCCCAGGATCCATTGGCCTTCTTGGCCACAAGGGCACATTGCTGGCTCATGGTCATCCTCCTGTCTACCAGGACCCCCAGGTCCCTCTCTCCTACCTGCTCTCCAGCAGCTCAGCCCCCAGCCTGCCCTGGTCCATGGGGTTGTTCTTCCCCAGAAGAAGGCGGGGCCCGTTGTTTCAGGGGTACCCGGGGGTTTTCCCAGCCCTGCCCAACCAGGGAGGCTGCCCCGTGTTTTCACAATAAATAGAAACGCATCCCCCGTCGTTATTCTATTACTAGCGGGCTGGCAGCTGCTCCCTGGCGACTTTTGGGAGAAGAAACAAGTTCTTTCCTTCTCTCTCTTCAAATGCAGGATCTCTTGACACAGCTGGGTGCTCGCTGCTGGTAAACACCCTTAGTGATGGTTTTTAACAGCCTCACTCAATACGAGCATAAATTCCACTTATTTAGCAGCCCCATCTCCTGTCTCACCTTTGGGCTGTCTCCAGGGAGGCTACAGGGTGGAAAAGCCAATTCCTTTGATGACTTGAGGAGAAAAGGCCTCTAAGTCACAGCCTCCCCTTCAGCCCTTCCTTTCATGTACACTGTCTGGGACCAAAGAAAGTGCTGTTGTGCTCTTGGCATCCCCAATGCTTAGAGCAGCTGCTCTATGTTACACCAGCTCTGCACCTCAGACCCTTTTGGGGACCCTGTTTACCCCGGATTATTTATTATTTATTCTCATTAGTGTTTATATAAAGCATTAAGTGTTCAGGAAGAGCTCAACATGCACTTGATAAGCATAAGCTTGAACAACTTCTACATCAGTCTGCTTCTCAATACTGAAAAACCCAACCTGATCATGCAACAGGTGTTTACGTGCCATCAGTTTGGAATTTGATCTGAGAAATACAATTACTTGGTTATTTTGCAAACTGTGTTTTCCAAAACAATAATAATAAAAATAAAAAAGAAAACAATAATAAAAAATTCCACCACCACACACCTCGCCATTTAATAATGGCACTAAAGTTTTTTGCTCACACTAAAATAGTTCAAGAAAAGCCTTTCTCTCTTACATTTCCTCTGAGTGGACACTTGAAAAGTACTTAATATTTTAGATAGTTTAACTTGATATCAATCCATTATAAAATTCTTTTCTTAGCTATTCCTGTTTTTAAGGAGGTGTTAACAGCTGACTGGGCTCTGCTTACACTCCAAACATTTCAGATAAGCTCCCTTACTACACTTATGCCTTGTTGTTTGTTTCATCCTCAATGAAAAATACTAAACAAATACACAGTCTGCAGTTTAAAAAAGTATCCAAGGATATGGAAAAGCTGGATGCTGTTGTCTTCCTCCACAGCCTTCCTGTGGAGCCTCGGGCAAGGTACTTAAGTGAAGAGCACTCACAGAAATTGAAAGCTGCAGTCCTGACCACCCCCACTCAGTGAGTGTCTAACCTTGAAGATGTCTACATTTTCTAAAGACACAGACTTTAGGATCTAAAACTCTGTGCACGAACAAAATTTCTCCTCCTGTTTCCTGTTTCCTGCTATTTCTCCTCCACAACATCCATGTTTCCCAACAGTTTTGACAGACAGTGCTGTAAGATCCAGCAGGGTAGCAAATAATTAACCTGTATTCCTCCATGGGAATGAAAGACCTGGATGTGGTAGGCCTTCTCAAAGCACCTCCAGAAATTACACAGGTCCCTCCAAAATCTTGCACTCTTTTAAAGCAGAGTGTGCAACACCATGTACTGCCAGGACTAGGGAGCACGCAGATTTCATTCCTTTGCTTATATGATTCACAGGTCTGACTTCCTTAGAGAGAGCCCCGAAAATCAGCAGACCTCTTTGGCTGCCCTCTGCTGCATCTGGACTGTCCTGCAGGGAAGAATTCAATGCAAGTGCACTTGCAGCTCAGAGAGCCAACCATATCCCAGGGTTGCATCAAAAGAAGAGTGTCCAGCAGGTCAAGGGATGTGATTCTCTCCCTCTGCTCTCCTGAGACCCCACCTGGAGTATTGTGTCCAGTTCTGCAGCCCCCACCATAGGAAGGAGCTGTCCAGAGGAGGTCCACGAAGATGATCAGAAGGCTGGAGCAGCTCTGCTGTGGAGACAGGCTGAGAGAGTTGGGGTGTTCAGCCTGGAGAAGAGAAGGCTCCAGGGAGACCTTAGAGCACCTCCCAGTGCCTGAAGGGGCTCCAGGAAAGCTGTGCAGGGGCTGTTTACAGGGGCTTGTAGTGAAAGGAGAGGGGGCAATGATCATTAAAGGACCATTCCAACCCAAACCATTCTATGATTCTATGATCTTCATCTCAGATCTACTTAATGGCCTTGCAGTCATAGAATGGTTTGGCTTGGAAGACACCTTAATGATCTAGTTCAACCCCCAAGTCTACATACCCCCAGTCCAATCCCCAGACTACCTACCATCTTACTGTTTAACAGGAGTCATAAATGAGTGAGCCTCTGAAGATACAGCTGCACTTGGCTGCCTACCACCTTCAGAGAAGGACAGCACTGCAGCTCAGAAGCAATCAGAGCTGTCTGTCTGTGTTCCAGAATGCACCCTGGAATGGTGGTTTATATCCTTAGCATGTTCCTCGTTGGCTACATCTCTGCAAGGCATGCTGAGCTGGATGTATGTTTTGTATGTTTACAGGAGCAGACCCCTTTCTGAAGACAGTCATTTTTCCACACACTGCACAGCAAATCGAGGCACCCAGTGCACAGTTCTGGTTTCCACTTTATCAACAGACATAGGATTAATTAATGAAAAAGGTAATGAGTCTGACACACTGCAGCCATAAGAATCGCTACTAAACTCATTGCTGTTGGAATCTGTTGGTATTTCATGTTTTAGGCCAGCAGTGACCATAATAGAGGAGAATTTACTGAGATGGGAACTCTGGCCCAGTCCCCTTTGGCGAGCAGGCTTCAGAGAAATGTGCTTAGAAGCCACAGACTCTTTGTACAGAGTGACTTTCCCATCCACACACCCTTTTGCCCCACCATTGCTTCACAGGCACAGCCTTTCCCTGCCATCACCATTTCCCATGCTAACTCTGGGTTGACTTTTCAGTTCTATTGCTTTTGACCAGCAATGTGCCCTTGTAGCCAAGAAGGCCAATGGCATCCGGGGGTGCATTAGAAAGGGTGTGGTTAGTAGGTCAAGAGAGGTTCTCCTCCCCCTCTATTCTGCATTGGTGAGGCTGCATCTGGAGTGTTGTGTCCAGTTCTGGGCCCCTCAGCTCAAGAAGGACAGGGAACTGCTTGAGAGAGTCCAGGGCAGAGCCACAAAGATGATGAAGGGAGTGGAACATCTCCCTGATGAGGAGAGGCTGAGGGAGCTGGGTCTCTTGAGCTTGGAGAAGAGGAGACTGAGGGGGGACCTCATCCATGTTTACAAATATGTTAAGGGCAGTGTCAGGAGGACAGAGCCAGGCTTTGTTCAGTGATGTGCAGTGATAGGACAAGGGACAATGTGTGCAAACTGGAGCACAGGAGATTCCAGGTAAACATCAGACAAAACTTCTTTCCTATGAGAGTGACAGAGCCCTGGGACAGGCTGCCCAGAGAGGCTGTGGAGTCTCCTTCTCTGGAGACATTCAAACCCACCTGGACACGTTCCTGTGTGATGTGCTCTGGGTGACCCTGCTCTGGCAGGGGGTTGGACTGGATGGTCTTTTGATGTCTTTCCAACCCCTAAGATTCTGTGATTCTGTGACCATGGAACCTGTTCATTAGCTCAGCTCCTGCAGCATCTCATGGTACTGGTACCGTTACCTTAATTCCCACAAGCTCCACAGCCAATTCCTGTCTCAACCCTCTCTCTTCTGATACAGGAACACATGTCCATTGTCCAATTTTACTATTTAAAACTACACGTCTAAGCTGTTTTTCCCATTTGTGGGAAGAACTCCTCCGCATTACCTTAACATCCTGCAAACTTCCCATTTAACACAAAAATGGATACAAAAGGGCCTTCCTTTAGTATGATTCCTGTAAATCCATTTGACAAGGGCCAAGCTCTCAGCGCACTGACAAGCTCAGTCTGCTCCATTGCTCAAAAATGTGGTAGTATTTGCAGTTGTTTCCCTTACCTATCTGTAGAACTATGTATTTCTTCAAGGAGGACTATGTATTCTGGGTTTTTTTCTGGACTAGCTAGGATAACATACTGAACTAGTGCAAATGAGAACACTTTGGTTTAGGGCCAACAGAAAATTCACAGCTGAATTATAATAGATTTTATCATTAATTCTGTTTTTTTATTTACTCATTACTATACTAGTGTTCTAAAATGCAGGGAGGCTGACCTGCCATTCAGCTCCATGCTCATTGCTCCTGTGGAAGTGATCAGCTTGTGCAAAGAAGCTGCTCTGCAAGAGGTTTAAAGGAAATGTGTGGGAGGAGGTGTCAGGAAATGGAATGTGCAGCCCCCCAGCACAGATCTTCATGATCTCCCAAGAAAGAAGCATCTCTGGTGGAAGTGCTTTGCTAAATGTCAGCCTGTGCTGGAATGGCCAAGAAGGTGTCAGCTGAAGACTCGTTTCACCAGCAAGACAACTTTTGTCCCTGAGTCATTCATCCCCTCATAGCTGGCTGAGGTATAAACAAGCTTCATAAATGTACCTCATAAACAAACTGCCAGAGTCAGTGATTGGAACACAAGCAGAGTAACCAATGGCATCACTTCTTGTACGTGGATGTGAGTAGTTTTGGAGAGGCAAAGCCAGAGATAACACCAGCTGTTCTTTAGATTCACATTCACTTCCTTCATAACAGTGTGACTATCAATGCTTATCTTAAGAAAAAAGCCTGCATGTCTCAATAGAGGTATGTTTTTCTCTCCAGTGGAGAATTAAGTTGCAGGAGCTCTTCAAGCTGAAGGCAGACTCTGGCTCTTAGAACTGAAGATGACATTATACTCAGTGCAAAGAAAGAAGCCTCAAAGATGAGCATCAAATTGATTCTCATTCATTTCATATATTAAGCAGGAATGATTAAATACTCTAATTTCAAAAAAAGTTCAAAGAAATATTCCAGGCCATGGAAGTGATCACAAGAGGTCTGGATAAGAGTTTGTTTGCAGACTTCAAAGATGATAGTTCAGCCATATCTGAACAAGGAAGAGAGGGAAGAATGTGGGTGGGGTTTTTCTCCTCTCCAAAGGAGAAACATTCTATTAATCCTAAAAGCATACCCATAAGTTTTAATTTTGTTGCATAAAGTCCCACCAACTTAATTTGCATGAACTTGAAATTTTCTGTATCTTCAAAAATGAGCAGCCGTAGAGCAGAGGATCAACTCGAAGAACTGCCTGCAACAGTGCTCTAGCTTAAATCATTCCTCTCATCTTAAGATTCATCAGCTCACTTCTACCTATGGCCACATCAAATACTGATCCTCCCATCTGCAGTAGGTTCTTCTGATGGAGTTCTGAACAAACAGCCCAACACCAGATGGACTTTGCTTAGGGTGACACTGGGCATCTGTGGCCATCTCCGCTCTCCTGTGGTGTGATCACCAGACTAGGTATTTTTCTTCTATCTGAACCATACTTGAAGCTCTCCAGAATCTCCTGTTCTTACACAGTGCCAGGGAGGGCAACCAGAAGCAACAGGGTGTGTCTACAGGAGTGGACACATCATTTGGATACCAAAAGGCAGGACAGCCACGTGAGCTCAGAGCTCCTTAAGACCCCTGTTCTGACTCAGCACTCTTAACATGAAGACATACACACTGTCCTGGTTTCCATGAAGAAATTCCAAACCTTATCCTATGTCTGACTTTCCTTCAGAGCAGCAAGGCACAGCACAGGGAGCAGAGATACGTGCAGGGAGGGAAATCCCAACTTGCTTCCTGAGCGTGAACAAAAATGGTTGAGCGCGGTGACACCGAAAAGTGGGTGTCAACATTATGCATGCTTAAAGTATCATATAAATAGTGACAGTGTATTCCTACAAATGTGGGCTTACCTTTAATTAAACCTGCAGGTTTTACAGACTTCTAAAGTACCTCTTCTACCTCCAGTGCATCCATCTTCCTAGGCAGTTAGTGAAACACAGAGCAAAACAAAACATTCGTCAAGCTGAACGGATGCATTTTTTAACGCTGCAAAACTCAAGTTCTTTTTCTGAGGCAGCTCTCCCTCTCTTGCAGGACAGGACCCCTGCTTTCAGCTGATCTCCTATCAGGGCCCAACAGCCGTTTGTGCATCCACACTCCCCCGTGCTGGGGTGGGGGCCCAAAGGTTCCTGCATCTGTAGCAGAAACAGCCAGAGGAAGAGCTGCACTTCATTATTCCTGCAGGAGCTGCCGGGGGAGGAACCCACCACCCTCCCAGCTCTACCTTTGCTGTTCCTGTAACGCTGGGAGCAAAGAGCCTGACAACTGGGAAGCAGGGATTAGCTATTCAAATGGGAATAATCGATTCCCAGCTCCCTGGCAGAGGAAAAGCAGGCACCAGACCACACCTCGCAGCTGGCAGCTTGCTTTGCCTACTGGCTTGAGCTGGCTCCAGACGGAAATCCAGTTCAGCTGGAAAACTTCTTCCCTCCTAATACATCCTCTCAGAGGACTGCAAAACAGGAAGTTTAGGTGTGTAAACAAGAGTGCCTTTCCACTCATTTTGGTTAAGGGCTAAGAATTAGGAGACAACTTGTGTAGATTCATCCAATTTGCATTCAAGAGAACAGTGCCCCTTCTGAGTGATTTTTGGACATCCTCAGTAGTCATGAATTTATCAGCTGACTGCATCTCTGACAAGGGCAATTAGGAAGCTCTGATCTGGGACCAGAAAGAGTCCTCCAAGCCTTTATGCACAATTATTTTCTTTTCAAATGAAAATTTACCAAATGGAATTAAAACCTGGCCCTCATCTCCCACGCAGACTTCCCCTGGAAGGCCAAGAAAAGAGGTGTAACACGTTTCATCTTTCCTTATATTCATATCTATTTATAACTTTTACCAAAGCATACAGATGGGAGTAATTACAATCTCAACACATCACTATCTTCCCCAGATGATTAATTTTTCTGTTGGTAAAATTGTACAAGATGAAGCATTTGCTGCAAAATACATGTTTCTTACAACTTCATAAAGACCCAGCCAGAGATATGAAGGAGTGTCATAACCTATGTGATTTTCCAGGCAAATGTGGAGTTTTTTCCTTGATCTTTGACAGAGAGGTTATCATTAAACACAGTGTTAAAATTAATCCCTTGTCCTTGCTTTTTGAGAAGCTAGGCAGCAACTGGCACACAGACAGGCTGAGCTCCCTTGTCCCTGACTAAGCTTATTCCAGAGGATCAACTTCCCAGTGCTGCAAGTATGTCCTAAAGCCCATGGTCCAGCCTACACCTACACACAAATGAAGTGTTTTGGGCACGTAGGGGCCCAGCCTGACCTCACTGTGTGCTAAAGCACATCCCACCCTGGTGTGGGGGAAGAGCAGTGGAAGAGTGATCTGCCCCACACGTGTTGCCAGCAGCCAGTGCCACGCAGGGATAAGCCTGCCCAGCCCCACCCAGGGAAAGCAAACAGGCAGAGGCAGCCCAAAAACCTTCCAGCAGCTGCTGCAAGCCGTGTTTGCCTATTTTTCCTGCTGTCTGCAGTCCTCCAAGTGTCTCTCCTAGTCCCCCACACAGGTCCTCTGCTCCACGATGCTACCCAAAGCTTGATGCTCCCTTCCTTTTGCCCCAGCAAAGAATAATAAGAAAAAAGGCTCTGGATCATTTGGGTCCAGAAGACAATATTTTTGGAGATGTCCCTGCTTATTGTAGGGGGGTTGGACTAGATGACCTTTATAGGTCCCTTCCAACACAAGGAATTCTATGATTATGTGATTATAGAATGATAACTTAATCCAGTGAAGGCAAAGTTACAGGCTAAGCTCTAGGCATGCCTGGTAGTAGTTTGTTCTAAAAAGAATAAACTATTTAGTGTTAGTGAAAGTCTTGTTACACATCTCATAAATGTAGGAGTGCATTTCACTGACCAAACAGAACCTCAGAGTTGAAAATATAGCCATGTTTTAATTCTATTTTTCATCTTGCTTGGTAGGAAGTTTTAATGAAAACATTTCTTGGTAACCTGGTATTTAACATGACAGCATTGGTTTGATAGTGGTTCTGCAAAACGGACTTCATATAGAACAAGATAATCTGATCTTGAACTAAGCCTAAAAAAGAAATTAAAAATTAATTCAAACATTTAGAAGGAGTGCTTGAGAGTACAAACAAATACCAAGAAATTGTTGAGGCTGATGTAAAGCACTGCTAGGAAGAGAAAAAGAAAACAGGACAGGTTTGGAAGGCTGTGTATATAGACACATATATACCATGTGTGTGTATATGTATAGCCAGAAAATCAGGAAATATGGATCTAAGCAGGAATGAAGGAAGCAGTTTGTATAATACTCCCTCAGTAGGTGAAAGAAAATGTAGCAGTGGCACTATTGAAGATGGCACTGTTGAAGAGCTAATACTTACTGCAGGGTTTCTATTTCAGCCTTACTGCTCTGAGACCAGTAGATGGCAACCACCCTTTGCGATGTCAAAGGTAAATGAAAAGTGAGAGTTGTTTAGGTAGGGGATTTGTTGTGTGAAAGCTTGAGCAGCAAAGTTTTGCTACTCTGAATAAGAAGAGCAAGTCCAGAGGAGGCCACGAAGATGGACCGGAGGGCTGGAGCAGCTCTGCTCTGGAGACAGGCTGGGAGAGTTGGGGTGTTCAGCCTGGAGAAGAGAAGGCTCCAGGGAGACCTTAGAGCACCTTCCAGTGCCTGAAGGGGCTCCAGGAAAGGGTGTTGAGGGTGATGAGGATTTGGAACAGGTTGCCCAGGGAAGCTGTGGCTGCCCCATCCCTGGCAGTGTTGAAGGGCAGGTTGGATGGGGCTTGGAGCAGCCTGGGCTGGTGGGAGGTGTCCCTGCCCATGCAGGGGGGTTGGAACCTGATGATCTTTAAGGTCCCTTCCAACCCAAACCTTTCTATGATTCTATGATAAGAAGGCAGTACTTTTCACTCGTGGTCATGCACATCTTTTGAAGGGGAGCAGTGAGAGGCCCTTTTACACAGCCAGTTTTGACAAACCATAACTGTGATCATCCATTTGACTGAAATATCTTGTGGCTGCTCTTGAGTGATGATACCAGTCAAAAAAGAACAAGTCAATGGAAAAAAAATTAATCAAAGCAATCAGACTATCTTAGTTCCCAGAGGAATAGCCTCGAGTTCTTATAATTATTAATTAGATTAATTATTACTTTAGGTAGAAGCAGTTAGAACTGAGTAACAATGATCCCTGGATTGGAAATAGACTTCCCTTCAGGAAATGACTGAAGTTATGGATATACCAGTTAATTAATCCTTGTTATCTGAGTGGCCTTACAGAAATTTGTTTGACATGATCAAATTTGAAGAAATTCTGATTCTTTCTGCAATATCAGATTAAAAGTTCTTCATT
Source organism: Apus apus (assembly GCF_020740795.1). Lineage (NCBI taxonomy): Eukaryota > Metazoa > Chordata > Aves > Apodiformes > Apodidae > Apus > Apus apus. The sequence goes on along the minus strand of NC_067284.1, from coordinate 113,281,679 downwards.
TCTAGGAGCAGGAACTGTAAAGATTTGAAAAGATCCTCTCAGGCCTTCCAAGAGCCTTGCATTTACACTTCTGAAAAGAAGGTGCTCCATTAAACCAGGAGAACAGTTAGGGAAATATATCTGTAACCTCACTGGAAGGATACTTAACTACCTGCAGTCATATCAATTTTCCTTTAGCATTTATTTAACCACATTTTGTGAATGCCTTTTCAGTTAGGATTGATGTACATAATACATTTATGGATGCACACAGAAGTAGAGTGTCTATAATGCCAAAAAACCCCCCAGACCTTTAGACCTCTGAAGGATTCCAGGGTCACCTAACACTGGGATTAGCAGTTTTAAAAAGAATGTGTTGCAGATAAACCAGCTAACAAGAAGAGCACTGTCACTTAGTAGAAGTAAAACGAAATACTCTGCATTACTGAGATGCCTCCCTCCAAGTTCTCAAGCACTTGGCAGACCATTAACTTCAAATGCCTTAACTTGCATCCCTGCAGTTCAAGGTGCATATGTTTATTCTTGGAAGGAACATCTTTGTTAGGATGACTTTAAAAACCTTTTTTTTTTTTTTTTATGAGGTGAAAAAGTAACCTTTTGGTTTTGTTAATGCTACAGCTTTATCAGCTGTGAATTTTTATAAATTCCTTTGAAATTAGGAGAAATCCAGCTGGGATCCATTTCCTACTGAATACTGGTGAATTGATATTAGGAATAGCTTCTAGTATCCTTTACAACCCCCCCAAACTTTTGTCTTTCTTTCTTCTAATAAGATTTATACTGTAAAAAAAATCTGACTTTTGAGTTCTCTTTTTTTTTGCTTCTCTGAAGAAATCAAAGGCCCAATGCTAAAATCTGTGCAACTTTATTTGCTTCAGCATGAGAAATTATGTGACTTTTATATACTGTTTTTCTTTCTGCCCAGGAGTCTTGCTAAGAGTCCTAGAGTTATCTTGGAGTCTTCTTGCAGAAAACTGTAAAGCCAGGGAGATTTTTTTTTTAAAAAAAAAAAAAAAGCAAAGAAAGAGAAATCTAAATGATTTAGAAGCAAAGGCATTTTTACCCAAACAATAAAAATACTTTTCTGTTTATGTTAAAGCTTTTTTTAGCTCAAAGGGTTGAGAAGAACAGATAGGTTTAAAGATTCAAGGTCTGCTGTTGCCATGAAGGGCTGAGGAAAGGCTCACTCCTGTTTTCTGGACCTTATCACAACAGAAGTCTGCAAGAAACCTCCAAGGATGGTAACTCTCCTTCTTTACAGTTGCAATCAGCAGGGATTAGTTTAAGTTCAAAGGAATCCATATGGACATTCCTCCCTGCTCAATACTTTGTACTTACTGCAGATACCAAAATCTGCCCTCATCACCTGTACCAATATTCATTTACAGCAAAGCTCTCCCTAAACTCTGAAATTTTAGCTATCTAAGTAGGGGTCAGTGGCACTACCTAAAACTTGTGCCCCTCATTTCCCTTGGGTGTGCACTGAAATGTGTCTAGATAGCAATGACCAAGTCCTCTGAAGGTCATGGTCTGCTAAGAATGTGCATATCTCATCTACATTGGCAGAAAGGCCCTTTCACTCTTCACTCCTCCTGGACTTTCTAAAATTTGAAAAAGCCAGAATTGCCCCTTACGATTGTGCAGGAAAATGGTCTCTGGACTGTTTTTAACAGAACATTTATTTGCATTTGATTAAGACATGGAAATGTTCCTCACTGAGCGAAGCTAAAGCATGTTGGGTGACAGGCTTGTTAGATCCCTTTCTAAAGGGGAATAAAAATGTGATAGAGCACTAAAGCAGGTGCTTGAGCACTGACTTTTAGTCAAAAAGTACAGATTTGCCCGGAGATTTTGTTTACCTGGTGGTTATTTCAGATGCCATTTGAAGCATAACTGAAAACATAACTTTCAAGCTACAGCACAGGAAGTTCCACCTCAACATGAGGAAGAACTTCTTTACTGTGAGGGTTACAGAGCACTGGAACAGGCTGCCCAGAGAGGTTGTGGAGTCTCCTTCTCTAGAGACTCTCAAGACCCATCTGGATGTATTTCCAAGTGACCTGCCCTAGGTCTTCCTGCTCTGGTGGGAGGTTTGGACTCGACGATCTCCAGAAGTCCCTTCCAACCCCTGGCATTCTGTAATTCTATAAAGGAGAGGTAAACAGGGACATAGTCCAGTAAGGTGCTGAGTGATTCTGCAGTGGTCCTGATTGCCATCCATTGCTATTGCTTGCAGTGAGAGGCAAAGATAATCAGCCTTGGCAGGATTGGATCCAGATAAGTTGGGTAATGAAAGAAAGCAAAACGCGGAAGCTAAGTTTATATTCCTTGACAGTGTTCAGCATGACCTTTGTAATTATTAACTTAACCCTAAGAGCCTTAGATGGTCCTTATTCAAGTGCCTCAGCCTCATTCCATATCTTCTCCTAACAGCAACATCTCCTAACGATGAGGAAAAAGAAGACAGCAGATTCACCTCCTTCACCCACAGATCTGAGCGAAGGGAAGGAAAAATTAAGACTGAAGCAAGAGGTGGGCCTGATTAGTGGAGTGTCATTGATTGCAGGCACCATGATAGGCTCAGGGATCTTTATGTCCCCTGAGTGGGTGCTACATCATATGGGGAGCCCTGCCAGCAGCCTGCTTATCTGGGCAGCCTGTGGTCTCCTGGCCATGTTTGGAGCCCTGTCATACGCTGAGCTTGGAACCATAATCAAAGAATCTGGGGGAGAATATATTTACATCCTGAGGATTTTCGGTTCTTTTCCTGCTTTCCTTTTTGCCTACACTTCTGTCATCCTGGTGAGACCAGCTGGTTTGGCAGCTGTCTGCCTGAGCTTTGCTGAGTACGCCGTTGCGCCCTTCTACCCGGGGTGCTCATCTCCACAGGCTGCCGTCAAGTGCACGGCGGCCGCCTGCATCCTGCTTTTGGCCATCATCAACTGTCTCGACGTGAGGCTGGCAACGTCTGTCATGAACGTTTTCACAGCTGCCAAACTCCTGGCACTGCTGCTGATCGTGGTGGGTGGATTGGTGCTGCTGGCCAAGGGACAGACGCAGAGTTTTCAGCACCCTTTTCAAAACACGAGTGCAGGGATCGGGGCGGTTGGAGTGGCCTTTTACCAGGGACTGTGGTCCTATGATGGGTGGAACAACCTGAACTATGTCACTGAGGAACTGAAGAAGCCTGAGGTGAGTGAGTGGGCTGGGTTTTACTTTACCTGATCCCCTTGCTAATGGGTTTGAGTCTATCTATGATCGTGGCAAGAGGGGTAATCAAGGGATTGGAACACTGAGGAAAGACTATGGTGCTTTCCCCCTGGTTTGTTCTGTCTCCTGGGGCAAAACACCTATGGGTGTGTCCAGAAAGGATAAAAATGAGTCTCTAAGCCTACCTACAAGAAAGTACTAAAATACTCCACTGGCTGGAAAAAAGCTATTAGGCAGCTCTGGGGAGGAAGTTTTAGGGGATCTCACTGTAGACACCTGGATTCATGCAGAAAAGCCCTCACTGCTGTAATCCATGAAGGTTTCTTATATTCCCTGAAAGACTTGATCCATAATGGACGTATCAAAACCACACTTATCTCTCCTCGTTGCACGGAGGGGGAACTTCAGAGCAAGCTAAGTCTCACTGGATGACTCTTCTCTTTAAATGTCTACACTACAGGCATTGTTCTGTCCAGTGCTGCCAGCACTGAAGTAGCTCACTTGAATCTCACCTCAGCCCTCTCTGTGCCATAGTACCTCCTCTCACAGATGAGACACCACAGCAGGAAAGAGCTGTTTGAGTGCAGAGTGTACAGAGTGTGCCTTCTACCAGTGCAGCATGCAAGGTTTTGCCCACAAAATTAAAATACACAGTTAAGTATTAATCTAAATGGCAGCAAAGGTCCTAGGATCGTGTGACACTCTCTCGCATGGCACCACGAGGACTGATATTCCAACCCTTGCAGGGTGGGGGCAACAACATAAAGAACTGCTGTGTCCTGTCTTGCAGTGGGAATGAGGAATGCAAAAATTGAGATTTCAGATTTTTAGAAGTCTACAGTTGTTCTATGTTCACCCTACTCTGCTGCTTTCTTCAGCTGCATAAGGCAGTGTTTGCTTATTTTATTGAGCCTTAAAATGGTCCATGAAGCAGGTCCAGGTAGCATCCTGTCACTGCAAAGAAAAAATATAATTCCTTCCCACAGCAAATTTTTCATGTGCTGCCCAACTTTGGTTTAGCCCTTAGAGCTGTTAAATGTGATGCAGCACTCCCTGATACTTCATCCCTGCTAGTGGGATGTTCATGGGACGATGCAGCACGCCTGGAGACATAACACATTAGTAACAAATAAATCACAGAATCACAGAATCTTAGGGGTTGGAAGGCACCTCAAAAGACCATCCAGTCCAGCCCCCCTGCCAGAGCAGGGTCACCCAGAGCACATCACACAGGAACGTGTCCAGGTGGGTTTGAATGTCTCCAGCCAAGGAGACTCCACAGCCTCTCTGGGCAGCCTGTCCCAGGGCTCTGTCACTCTCACAGGAAAGAAGTTCTCCCTGATATTCACATGGAACCTCCTATGCTCCAGTTTGCACCCATTGCCCCTTGTCCTATCACTGGTCATCACTGAAAAAAATCAGTATTCAAGTAATCAAGAAGTATGCAACAGGCATCTTGGGCAGCTCTAAGCCAAAGTAATTTTAAGTAAGATTTGGGTTTGTTGTTGGGTTGTTTGGTTTCAAAAGACAAGCTTTTGAAATGTACAACCTTAGTGTTTGCCTGACGTCTTTGGGAGACTGGTGTAAAATCTACCATGTGAATTTGGATCGAAATCTTACTGTGTGGAAAAGTTTAGTGAGTGAAGGAGTTTGAATGAGGGATGTGGGTGGTGGCAAAACCAAAGCAAACAAAGCCCAGTGCAGGCATACATGTGCTGCACCTAACCCCTTTGTCTTCCCTTTTCCAGGTGACCCTTCCCAGAGCTGTGATGATTGCCATTCCTTTGGTTACATGCCTGTATTTGCTGGTAAACCTGAGCTACTTTGCAGCCATGACTCCACCTGAGCTGCTGTCTTCAGGAGCAGTGGCCGTCACTTGGGGGTGAGCTCTGCTTGTGGCAACACAGCCAGTGCAGTCCTGTAAAATGCGGGGTGTCTCTTGAGTTTCAGGAGGTTTTAGGTGCTATTCCCAGTGGGAGTAACAGCAATGCAGTGGTCAGGCCAGGAAGCATGCTGCTAGTCCCCATTCTTCTCAGCTTCAGGGCAGGGAGTGGCCTTTACCCCACCAGAGGCCAAGGCTGCCAGCCCATGGACTCCAAGGTGCATTTAGGCTGCCAATATGGGGTGCCCTGCAGCACACCCCTTACTCCCCGTTCATTCCCACTGGGGAGCTGTAGGTCCCCTCCAGCTCATGTTTTTCTCCATGGAAAGTGGCCATAAAGAGGATGAAGTGCTCACCAGGAGCTTCTCCCCACAGACAGTGAGGATGCAGCAAGGGTGCATATCCAGACCTGGGGACTGGGACATGCTCCCCATTTTAGATTTTTCCTGAAAAGTGGAGAGGACAATGTGCTGTCCCACTCACTAGTGCAGAGGCAGTGGTTTGGGAATGAGGCAGGAGCCAGCTGGGTGAATCCTGTTCACTTGTCAGCTGGAAATTAGGCTGGACCAGTGTCTTTTGGTTCAATTTCTCCATCTGTGGGGGAAATGGAAAATTACACCAATCTCGGCAACACCTTTGAGAAGGAGAAGTGCTCTAACTGGATCATTAGGCTGGCTTGTGCTTTTCCAGAGTTGCACAAAAGGTATTTGTACTGTCCATCAACCTGAAGTTTTTGGTGATATTAAACAGACTTTGTGCAAGACAAGTATTTAGGAAGTGAAGGGACCGTCATGAGAGATGTAGGCACCATCGACTTCTAACCAGATGATCCTACACCAGAACATTCAGCCTTTGTCTGAGTATTTCCAGAGACATAGAATCCATGACAGCCCTAAATGAGTTGTCCTGCAGAAATGATGACATAATATACCCAGAGATGATGTTGCTGCTCATCCTCTTCCTAAAAAGTCAGGCTTTTCTTCTACGTGCATATCACAAGATCTCCAGTTTAAAGATCTGACTGAGCTCTTGCTAGATATGATCTCTTATAGCCTTTCCTGTCATTATAAGTAGTAGCTTTTAAATGTTTAGTGTTTTGTTTGAACAGGTCACAAAGCTTCACTGAGCTGCAGTGTCATGAACTTTCTCTGTGCTTCCTTTCCCATTATTCCTGATTAACAAGTTATTTGTGATTGTCCTCCTTTTTGAAACATCTCCTTTTCCTGCCTGATCAACCATTTCACCCCGAGAGTGCAATTTAGAAAGAGACATTGAACTAGCAACCAGAAAGTTGGGGGTTCAAAAGCCTGGAGGAAAGGCAGGGAGCCACAGGCTGAGGAGAGAGTAATGGCTGTGGTTCATGAGCAAGAAATCATAGTCATAGAATGGTTTGGGTTGAAAGAGACCTTAAAGATCATCTAGTTCCAACCCCCGTGCATGGGCAGGGACACCTCCCACCAGCCCAGGTTGCTCCCAGCCCCATCCAACCTGCCCTTCAACACTGCCAGGGATGGGGCAGCCACAGCTTCTCTGGGCAACCTGGGCCAGGGTCTCACCACCCTCACACTAAAGTTTTTTTTTTCCTAATGTCTCACCTAAATCTCCCCTCTTCCAGTTTTGATCCGTTATCCCTTGTCATCTCACTGCACACCCTGGTAAAAGCTCCCTCCCCAGCTTTCCTGTAGCCCCTTCAGGTACTGAAGGCTGTTATAGGGCTCTCCCTGGAACCTTCTGTTCTCCAGGCTGAGCAGCTCCAGCTCTCTCAGCCTGTCTCAGTTGCAGAGCTCCATCTTCATGGCCCTCCTCTGGACTTTCTGCGTGAGCTCCGTGTCCTTCTTAGTTTGGGGGCTCCAGAACTGGACACAGTACCCCTGGTGGAGTCTCATTAGAGCATAGTAAGGGCAGAATCCCCTCCCTTGACCTGCTGGCCACACTTCTTTTGATGCAGCCCAGGACAGGGTTGGTTTCTGGGCTGCAAGCATACACTGCTGCCTCATGTTGAGCTTCTCATCCACTGTCACCCCCAAGTCCTTCTCCTCCAGGACACATCACATTTAAGTGCATTTATTTCCCATATAAGAAGAAAACTGATAGAGAGAAACATAGTTCAGTGGTGAGAGGTGCAGCCACAGAAGGAGTTCTTGAAACTCCCCAGCATTTCTTTGGTGCCAGTGATTTAGCAGCAACTGCAGATCTCCATTTGCTTGGAAGAAGTTAACTCTCATTACTCTCAAATTATCATTTTTCAGGGTCCAAACAGCAAAGCACCAATATCATAAATGCAAAATGCATACCTGAAAAGATGTTTTACTTAATTTTATGGTATATGTTGTTTTTCCTTGAGGTCTTGAGATTGTGGATTTGCATGATCACAGGAGATGCTCAGATTCCATAATTTTGAAAAAATGGAGAAATATTAATTCTGGTTATTGCAAGTAGCCTAATAACTTGAAGCCTGAAGGACCATAACCCAGATATTAAGCTTCTAAACTACATTTTTAAAGTTATTGTGCCATGATTTTGGGAAGTCAACTCCTAATTTGTGAACATTTGGGACAGGTGATGCTTAAAAAGCGTGTGTTTGGCTTAAAGCCATATAATTCAGATGGGAATATCAAGTATTCCAAAAAATCTCTTGAATTTTGGATTTTTGCCAGTTAGATGAACAGTGTGTGTGTTTGTGTGTGTGTGTGTGTATGTGTGTGTGTGTCTGCACATGATAACAACCCCAAATAACAGCCTTTGTTACTCAATTAATATTCTTCATGCTGCTTCATTCCAGAAGACAAGCTTCACTTTTAAGTGAGAAGACCATCATACCTTCCAAATATTTGCCCCAAACTCTATTTGTAACCATTCTGCTTCTTCTGTTATGGAGAAAGCAAACCATAAATGTCTGAACATGTAGTAGAACTTCTTGGGATGTATTAAGAACAGTGTGTCCAGCAGGTCAAGGGAGGTTCTCCTTCCCCTCTTCTCTGCCCTAGTAAGACCACATCTGGAGTGTTGTGTCCAGTTCTGGGCTCCCCAGTTCAAGAGAGACAGGGATAGGCTGGAAAGAGCCCAAGAGAGGCTACAAGGATGACTAAGAGACTGGAACATCTGTTAAACAAGGAAAGGCTGAGAGACCTGGGGCTGTTTAGTCTGGAGAAAAGAAGATTGAGAGGGGATCTTGTTAATGTCTATCAATATCTGCAGGGTGGGTGTCAAGAATGGGCCAGTCTCTTTTCAGTGGTGCCTGTGACAGGACGAGGGGAAACAGCACCAAGTGACAACACAGGAAGTTCCACCTTAACATGAGGAAAAACTTCATTGTGAGGGTGACAGAGCCCTGGGACAGGCTGCCCAGAGAGGCTGTGGAGTCTCCTTCTCTGGAGACTTTCATGACCCATCTGGACACGTTCCTGTGTGATCTGCCCTGCTGCAGCAGGGGGGTTGGATTTGATCTTCAGAGGTCCCTTCCAACCCCTGGGATTCTATGATTCTGTGAACTAAACTTAGGAAAATGAGGGAGTGGAGTAGCTAAAAATCAGTAGCACAAATACGTGAATATGGGATTAACGGGTTAAATCCTGATGCGTGTTGGGGAAGAGGTTTTAATGCAAGATAATTCTTCAGGTCTGCTGGGAACAGTTTTTCTGCAGTTTCCAAGCTAATATTGTTGGCTGTAACAGCAGTGTCTCTAGGATTCACACCACAGCATCTGTGCACAAAAAAAAAACACAACAGGGGGTTTTGTGCCAGCTTTGTACACCACTGCAGTGTAGATGGATGTAGATGGATGTACACCTGGCAGGAAGAAAAGCTGCCTTTCCTGGACAAGAGAAAATTACGAGGGACTAAATATTCTGGGAACTGGAAGAAGGCTTTAAATCATTAGGAAAGCTTTGGAAAATAGTGTCAGTGAGAGTAACGGAGGGAAGAAACCTGTCTGCTTCTCTGGTGAGTATTTAATGCACCTGCGAGCTGGATGTGAAGCTGTGAACTCTTTCTCACCTCAGGGACAAAGTGCTGGGCAGTTGGGCATGGCTCATCTCCCTGTCGGTGGCACTGTCCACGTTTGGGTCATCAAATGGGACCTTCTTCAGCGGAGGCCGTGTGTGCTACATTGCTGCAAGGGAGGGCCATATGGTAAGGACCAAAAAAAAGGGGTCTGGCTTGCTTTGAGCAGCTCTACCTTCTTGTTCTGCTAAAGCAGAGGGGAGAACACCATGTGTGTTCAACTGGTAGAGTGACAGCTCTTCAGTGGTTTTGCTTCTTGCTCAAAAGCTGTCTTCTCCATATTTTTCAAATATAACTGAGATGTCATCTCCTGACTTTCTTCTTCAGCCACATCATTTCAGAAAGATTCTTAATTACATCTAGCCTGGCATTTAAGAACAGCTTTTGAAATTAAAGACTGAAATAAGCAGTATGGGAGCAGCTGGCACTGGCTCTGGGGTGACCTAGCAAATACACCTGCTGGGGAGGAGAAACCTGGCCATGCTGGTGTGTTGTGAGGCACTGGGAAGGAAGCCCAGCACTGGCAAACTGCCTTTCCAGGCAATACTGACCATGCAAGCTGGTCTCAGGGGTGTTCCAGCCTTCCCATGGGGTGGTCCAGTTCAGATACAGTGTAGGCTGTGTCTGCTCTTCAAGTTTCATAGCAATTACGAGGTGACACCCAGCCTTACATCTATCCTAGCTGGGATTTTTAATTGGTTTTGTTAGGTGGGGCTAGATCTGGTCTGCCCAGCAGCAGCCCCTGGACCCCAGTCTCACCAGTTCCTGGTACCTGGGCATACAAGCTCCCAAGGTTGCTGTCCCACTCCAGCTGCTGGTATAGACCCCCACACTCATGGGCACACGTCCCCACACCTACCCACACTTCTCCCTCTCAGAGCTTCAGCTGAGCTGCATTTGTGCTCTTTTTTGAGCAAGCATGTTGTGTTCCTCATGGACCTCTCTGCTCTTTGGTCCTTCTTCTGCACAGCAGCTGGCAGTCCTTGCCTCAGGGGTGAAGGATAAACCTGTGCACCAGCTCCACTCCTTGAACACAGGAGGGAATCTTTTATGTAGATGAATGCCCAGGTTGGTGGAGATGACTGGGTTGGTGGTTACCTGTTTTGGTGGCTATTGATTCCACAGCTTCTCTTACTGAGGTCAGTGTCTGCTGACTCCTGGCAAGCTCTATGTTGAGCAGTCCACAGATGGTCTGAATCCAACCACACCAGACTAAGAGCTGAATGCTTATACCATTTCTTATAGACCCAGGCCTAGCAGAAGTGCTTGCCTGCTATTTTTGATTGGAAAGACAAAAAGAACCCACTAAAAAACACAGAAACAAACAAAAAAAAGAAAACCCAAACCAAACAAACCCCCCCCCACCTTCTTCAGTAAACTTTCCCAATGAACCAAGCAATAGAGGCTAATAATTCTGCCCATGTTCTGGAACAAATCCTGGTTTGCTCTGTGGTTGGTTCCATAAATGTTGCAGGAGTAGTTCTGGTCTCATTTTCCAGTCAGCCCAAGAGAAGCCAAGTCCCAGAGAGATGTGACAGAGTGGGACCCTGCACAAGGTCCTGATGAGGATCAGGAAAGCTCTGATTTGACTCACCCTTAGTCTGTCATGTCAGGAGTTTGAAAACCTTATCTTGCCTGCCTAAACTGAGCACGTATGATGGGAAACCAGTGAGACACAATACAAATATCCTGGAGGGTGGGGGGCTGGTTTCCATGTTTACACTCCTTGGAGTCCAACTGCTTTTATATTATGATGCCTTCTGGTGCTGAAGGGCTGCAGGCAGAGCTCCCACCAGCAGCTGAAGAGGGCTGAGTAAGGATCTCCAAGTAGGAGATCTGATGGGACCTGGTTTTGCTTTGGCTTCCAGCCAGACATCCTGTCCATGGCTCACGTGCGCTGCCTCACGCCCTCCCCTGCTCTGATGTTTACATCTGCTATGGCTTTAATCATGATAATACCAGGAAGCTTCACCAGTATCGTGAACTTTTTCAGGTATGTCTGTGTAGTGTTTCTGTTTGCACCCCCTTTGGTCCTGGTTTTTGACATTTAGAAGTAATTTCTTTTAATTTTTGTTGTGGTGTCGTGTTTTTTTTTTAGCCTGGGCTGTTGCTTTCTAACTTATATTGGGGAGGGGAGGAAGGGGGAAGAAAGAAAAGAAGGAGCTTAAGAACCAGAATCTTTTCTATCACTGTTTACTTAACTAGGGGTGATTCATCCTCAAATGAAAATTAATCTGTAATATTCAGATAATTCTCCAGTTCTCACTGTTTGTGCTGGAAAGGAAATGAATAGAAGAACTACTAAATTTCTATCAATATTCTCCTTTTTAATTGGAGATATGAACATCTGGGGTCTGGAAGGCAGGATTGACATTCCTGGGTGATTTCACTGTCTATTTTTTCTTTTTCTTCCAGTTTTATAGCATGGCTCTTCTATGGCATGACTATTTCTGGTCTGCTGTATTTAAAAATCAAGAAACCAGAACTGCCAAGATCTTACAAGGTGAAGTAATAACATAAAACCCTCAAACCCTTTTCCTTTGTTGCCTAAATGACTAAAAGAGCATTATGAGAGTGCTGGGGTTGGTTGCTTAACAGATTGTGTGGTTCTCCTTCCTTTTTTAATTTCACATTTTGTCTCAGCAAAGTCAAGGAGGGGCATGATAGTGTGAATATGCAGGCATAAGTCAAGGTTAAATTCTCTGTCTTCATAAGTTAATAATGCACTGCCCCCTCACTGTGGAGAACATATCTACCATATTCTCTCTTTTTCTTTCCTTTCCTTAGAAATTCAAGAGGAAAATGAAGGATTATTCTGATCCACAATGTATTTGCCTGTTCATGCTCTCAGAGCTCAGTTGCACTTCTCAGAGGGTAGCCCAGGTGTAAGGGCCTTGCAGAGGACAGAAAGCTCAGCCAGAATGCCCCAGGTCCTTGGAGGTGGCCAAGGGGGCATGTTTGCTCCCCACAAAACAGTTACATGGAAGGACATCAGGAGTTACTTGTTCTTCCCCCCAGAGCCACGAGTGACTTGAGCTGCATTGCCTTCTCAGTGACTGAGGGAAATATTTTTTCAGGAAAAAATCCTAGGAACAGGGGGTTCCTAAGTCTGTGAATGCAGAACAGTGACTTTTCCCTGAGAAAAGCTGCACGAACGTGTTGGTTTTCATGGGGATTCTCCAGGAGACAGATTACAGGCTGGCACTGCCAGGCTGTGTGAAGCCACACCGAGTGTCTCTGGGGCTTAGCATGAAGGAGAAGAGCAGTGCTTTATCAAGTCTTCCAGCCACTGGCTTCTGTGGCTCTGTCCTGAAATGAGGGTGCTGGATGAGGCCGTTCACCCAGTTTATTGGCTGAATGGACATTAAGAAGTTCTGTTTCTGCAAAAGTGTTCCATGCACCACATAAAACTCCTGCAATCCTGCAGGTCAGTCCCCTGAGGATGCCAGCCTGCTGCAGCCTTTGGCTTGATGGCCTAACTCTTCCCTTAACTAGAACCAGCTCATGTCTGAAGGTTCCACTCGACTGACAATGCATGGCTGATGTCCTGCAGTGCCTGCATGTGTGTTGCAGGTTTCTATTTAAGGGTAAAACTTCCCTTGGTTTGAAAACAATACTTTTTATTAGCATTGTGCCAAAAGCATTAGAACACGGTGCAGAGGGAGCAGAGTGGGACGTTCTGCTACAGGTCTTCTCCATGCTCTCACAGGTAACCATGAACAACATTTCCTTTGGTCTGTATCAGTGCCCTTGTGCTGGACAAAAGGCACAAAGGTAAAAACTGGAAAATCCCAGCTGGGATGTTCAGCTTTTCACCTTGTTATGACAATGATTTGTTTTGTGCATTCACTAATCTTTGAGGGAGAGTAGCTTCAAATGGAAGTTCTTTATGACCAAACTTCTATCAATATTCTCTGAGGTTGCCTGTCCACCTATTTGTCAACACGTGAATAAACCTTCTTGCCCAAAGGTGTTAACGTTCAGCTGTGTGATTTGTGCATGTTTGCTGTGTGTTTTGTCTACAGCTCAGCTGTGGATGCAAGGTAGTAGGGAGAGCAAGAACAGACCTGGCACTAAAACCAGCAGTTTGCATCTTCAGGTCTAGGAGGGCAGGGATGACCAGGGCTTAGAGTGTGTGGCAGTGCTGTAGCTCTGGCAGGGATTTTCAGCCTTGGAGTGGGAGTGGGCTGGATTAATTCAGAGTAAGGCTCCAGCAGGGTTCAATCTAAAAAGCCTTCTGCACAAATTTCAGTGTTGTCCAGATCCCCAGTGGCCCAGCGCATCAATCTTTACTCTGATGTCTTCTTTTGCAGGTCCCAATTATCATCCCTATAATCGTGCTGATGGCAGCTGTGTACCTGGTGTTAGCCCCCATCATTGATCAACCCCAAATTGAGATCCTCTACATTGTCCTGTTCATTCTCAGTGGCATCATTCTTTATTTCCCCCTGGTTCGCTTCAAGTGCCGCTCTCGCTTTCTACAGAGAGTCACCTTACATCTCCAGTTGTTCCTGGAAGTTGCTTCCACCACCAGGGATGCAAACTGAAATGACATCCTCCTGGAACGTGGCTGCCTGCACCTTGGTTTTCAAGGCTCAGGAAGTATTTTTCTGTAAGAGAGAATGAGTAGAAAGAATGAAAGTGCCTCCAAAGCATCTAGGTGAAAGAGACTAGAGCCATGACTCCTCACAGTTCCTTAGCACCTGGGGGACATGTTTTTCTCATTTCCAGCTCTGCCTGGGCAGATTACATTCAGATTCCAAAGGATTATGTGCCTTTTAACTCTCCATCCCATGAAGAGCTGTTCTTCACAAACTTAGCTCTTATATTTCAAGGCAAAAGGCAACAGAAAACTACCAGTGAAATGTTAGTCCTATAACAAACTGTGACCCTAAGCCATGCCTGGCAATGCCTTTAATTATTTCCACCTAGTTCTGTCCATTGTGACAGCAAAGCTTCTCAAATAAATAGAATCATAGAATGGTTTGCTCAGAGATTGCTCAGAGCCCCAACCAACCTGGTCTTCAACACTTCCAGAGATGGGGCTTTCACAGCTTCCCTGGGCAACCTGTGCCAGTGTCTCACCACCCTCACACTAAAGAATTTCTTCATAATGTCTCACCTAAATCTCACCCTCCTGCAGTTTTAATCCATTCCCCCTTGTCCTTTCACTACAAGCCCTTGTCAAAAGCCCCTCCCCAGCTTTCCTGGAGCCCCTTCAGGCACTGGAAGGTGCTATGAGGTCTCCCTGAAGCCTTCTCTTCTCCAGGCTGAACAACCCCAACTCTCCCAGCCTATCTCAGTTGCAGAGCTCCATCTTCATGGCCTCCTCTGGACTTTCTCCAGGAGCTCCATGCCCTTCACTCTCATGCTGAATTAAAGAAACCACATACTGGAAACCACATTAGGAGAAGCGTGGCCAGCAGTTCAAGGAAATACTGTGTCCCTTTGGACTCCACACTGGTGAGGACACACCTGAAATACTGAGTCCAGTACTGAGTCCTCCTGTTCAAGAGGGAGATGTGAAGACAACAGATGCCACACTCCTCTTGGGTTAGTGGCAACCAAGAGCAACAGCCACCAGTTGTGGCTTGAGATCTTCAGGCTGGAAAATCTCTTCACCATGAGGGGACTGCAGCCTTGGAGCAGTGTGCAGGAACGTGCTGAGATCTCGGTTCTTGTACATTTTTCACCACAGCCATTTCCACCAATTTCCATGACCCTAAAGGTGCAGCACAAAAAGGCCATGGGCTGTGCTCTCACCCCCACCTAACACACTGCAGTTACTGTTGATTTCCACTACCCTGAGGCTCAGCCCTTTTTCTCTTCTTCTAAGGGAGAGACATTATATGCTGTTTTCATTTAATTGTCCAGATTGTTCCTGGATGGGACCTGGCTAAAAAGAAACCTGGGTGATAGTCCCTAAAATGTCCTCTTATGTCTCAAAGTGCCACCAGTTACTCAGGCTAACTCTCTTGTCAGAATTTTTTCTGCAGATCTGTTTCTGGAACAGAGTCACTTGATCCCCCAGGCTTTTTCCAGCCCATCTTGGAGCTGTGTCTCTGATTACCATCTCATTCTGCAGTGCCACCCCTTCTGTTCCTGAGTGGTGACAACAGCAGCTACAGACATGCAGGAAGGGTTTGTTGTTTCCAGGTGTTGGGGATGATAATGAATCGGCCAATTGCTGCTTGTCTTCCAAATCCTTCACTTAGACAGTGTTTAGGAGGATTTCCTTCCTTGCTTTTTACTGGAGCTGTCAACAAAGCTCAATGAAGGAAGAATTTTCCCTCCTGAATCCTCTGGCAATGCAAAATTCTTGGGATGCCACCCTGTCTTCCCTCCCAGCATACCCTGATGGACTGAGGAGCTCAGGAGCCATAGGTTAGCTTCCCACCACTGCCCCAGGCTCTGATGTCAGGCAGGCTTCTTCAAGGAGCTGTATCTCAGCTACTTATCTAAAAACTATCATCACCAATTCCAATTTTTTGGAAACAATCTCTGTTTCCTACACATATTTAAGGAGCCTACCAGGTGGAACTGTGCTGTTTTGGAGATCTACAGTCCATATCCAAAATGTGGGCATTTATTGGCTCATTTACAGGTTAGAAATGCAGAATATTTGTGGTGTTAGCCACATATCCATGTGTACCTGAGTACAATCAGGGTTGGCATTGTCTGCACATAGTTCTTGAGGGACAGGAGTTGTTGTCACTGATATTATGGGTGCAGTATATTATAGATGAGCAGAAGATGAAAGGATTAAGTGGCTTGCTCCAAGCCACCCAGGAAATGTGTGGAAAACATCACTGTTTCTCCCAAGGTCCAGTCAAGCATCTTACCATGGAGCTCATCCTTTTGTCTCTGTGTAGCTCTGACATATAAACAAGAATAATGAACAGGAAAAGACTTAACACTTTGGCCAAGTAGCCTTTAAATGTTACTGGTTTGTGTAGGGATCCAGGGAAGCTGGAAAGCTGCAAGTATCATATTCTGCATCAATCTAATTTTCTGCAGATATGACTGTAACAAGATGTTCTTTTTGTTGATGTTGCCTAGGGTTTGCAAGCACAGGTGTTCATAATGCCAAAAAGAAGATGCTGAAAGCACAGAAAAGGGCAAGATAATGACAATAAAATGGACAATTAAGATGAAGTGAGTTGACGTGGTTCTGTTTTTCAGCCCAGAAAAAAGAATTCCTTAGAAATTTCACTGCATGAGCATAAACAATCAACATCAGGCTCATCTCTCCTTGGATGGAAGGCTTAACTACCCGCGTGGGTGCTTCCACATGCATGCACTCGTTTTTTTAAGATGATTGTTTATCTGTTTCAACCCCAGCACATGCAAATCAGAATCTCTCTTCCCTTCCTCAGACACTGGCAGCAGCAGCGCCGGGAAGAGGCAGCAGGTCCTGGCTGTTTCATTACCACAGCATGGTGGCAAACATGCTGGTGGGCAGAGCTGTAGGGCTCTAGGACCACGTTGGTCCTGCCTGTCTCCGAAGCTCCAAATCCCCAGGACCTGTGCTTAGCCCCTTCCTTCATGGGATCTGAGGAAAACTGGACTATCAGCATTGGCCTCAAAGTGATGATAAGGTCTGTACTTCACCTCAGACCCCATGTATCGTTGAATCCCATGCTTCAGCTGGCAACCTGCAACTGCCAGCTAGGAATTTGACCATGGTCCACAAAGCTCAGTGCAATCTGGGTCTTTTCCTGACTTCCTCAGAAGCATCAGAGATGGGCTACACCTGGGAACAGCCAAGGATGGTTCAGTGTGTGTGAGGGCCCAGAAAATCCTCCCTTGGTGATCTTCTTCTAAGCCTTGCTCATATGCCCAAGTTCAAGTGATCATTTGTGGTTGAGGAGAGATTTCCCTGTGGGTGAGGCAGAACAGAATCTGCAATTAGTTTAATTTTGCTCTGTTGCAGAAACACAGCTTGGATTGGCTGGGTTTATCTTACCAGTTCACTGCCTGTGCAGAGAGCTTGGTGTTTAGCCTCTCCTGCTCTCTCCTGGGACACAGGGAGTAACCAAGGGCTCACTGCAGCCTCTCAGCAGCGCTAACTTGCTCCCCAGGTCATCACACTGAGGGGTTTGTTAGAGCTTCTGTTTTCAGAGATGACACAAATGCAGCCAGCTCTGGGAATCACAGACCCTTAAACTGTGGGGTGGAACCAACCTCTGGAGGGCTCTTGTCCAGCTCCCTGCTTGTAGCAGGGCTACTCCCCACACTAAATTAGGCACCTGTGACTGTCTCATTGCATCTTGGAAAACACCGAGGATGGAGACCCCACCACCTCTCTGATAAATAAATTGTTCCCAAGTCCAGTCTGAACCTCTCAAGCTGCAGCTAGTGGCTGTTGTCCCTCACTCTATCATCTGACAGCGTCAGACCCGTCATGTTTGTAACTCCCCTCCAAGGAGCTGCAGGTTGCTGTCAGACTGCCTCTTAGTCTTTTTGCAAGACTCAAGTAGCCCAACGTTCTCAGCCTCCTCCTGTAGGTGACACACATCTAGGCCTCTAACCACCTTGTGACCTCTCTGCTGGACCCTCTCCAGTTCCTCTGCTTCCCTTTTGAACTTGGGCCGGCATTCCCGCAGCTCCAGGCCGTCATTCCTGCAGCTCCCTGCTGTCATTCCTGCAGCTCCAGGCCATCATTCCTGCAGGTCCTCACCGTCATTCCTGCAGGTCCTGGCCATGAATCCTGCAGGTCCTGGAGGTCATTCCTGCAGCTCCAGGCCATCATTCCCACAGCTCCAGGCCATCATTTCTGCAGCTCCAGGCTGTCATTCCTGCAGGTCCCTGCTGTCATTCCTGCAGGTCCTGGAGGTCATTCCCACAGCTCCAGGCTGTCATTCCTGCATCTCCATGCTGTCATTCTTGCAGCTCCAGGCCATCATTCCTGCAGGTCCTGACTGTCATTCCTGCAGGTCCTGGCCATGAGTCCTGCAGGTCCTGGAGGTCATTCCTGCAGCTCCAGGCCGTCATTCCTGAAGCTCCAGGCTGTCATTCCTGCAGCTCCAGGCTGTCATTCCTGCAGCTCCAGGCTGTCATTCTTGCAGTTCCAGGCCATCATTCCTGCAGTTCCAGGCCATCATTCCTGCAGCTTCCTGCTGTCATTCCTGCAGCTCCAGGCCATCATTCCTGCAGGTCCTGGCTATGAGTGCTGCAGGTTCTGGAGGTCATTCCCGCATCTCCAGGCCGTCATTCCCACAGGTCCTGGACGTCATTCTCGCATCTCAAGGCTGTCATTCCCGCAGCTCCAGGCCGTCATTCCCGCAGCTCCCGGCCGCCCTTCCAGCGCTCGGCAGCAGCCGCCTGCCCTGCCCGGAGCAGGGATCAGCTCGTCCCGCGGGAGCCGGTTCCCGGTGCGGGCAGCCCCTGCGCAGCCAGAGCCCGGTACCAGGCGCTGGGTTCAGCCCCGCCCGGGAGCCGAGCCCCAGCAGGAGCGGGGAGAGGACGGGAAAGGGCGACGGGAGAGAAGCAGTGGGATGAGCCTCCTGGACAGTTGTTGTGTCATCCGACCAGGCTCAGCAGGGGGGCTAAGGAAGAGGAAAAGTGACCCCCTGGGTTGATTTCAAAAAGATTTCATTAAATAAAAGATTTAAATGAATCACAATAATGACCTAATATGACTCCCCCCGGGGATTATCCTCAGCTCCAGGCAGCGGTGATGGGGACAGGGCCCTCTTGGGAAGGCAGACAGAAGGAAGAAAACATCCTCAGGCACTCCCCAGTAGACAGTGAGGGGGATGTTGATGTTTATGGCACGGAATGCTGCAGCTGGCCAGCTTTGGGTCCGCTGCCCTGGGCTTCCCAACTCCTGGCCCACAGCACGTGCCTGGATCAAAACGACCCGCGACCTTGGTCGCTGCGGGAACTCGCGTCCCGGGGCATCTTGTCTCTTTGGCTCTCACATGGCTTGGAACCAGCAGCCCCTCGAAACTACGGGTTCTCCCAACAGAAAAATGGTTTTTACAGTTCTCTCCCAGCATGACCAGGACAGGTGGGATGAGGGCAGTGTGGTAGGTAGAGCAAAAGCTGTGCACGCAAGCAGAGCAGAACAGGGAATTAATCCACCAGGTCCCGTTGGCAGGCAGGGAGGTGTTCAGCCATCTCCAGGAAAGCAGCACTCCAACATGTGTAAGGGTTACTTAGGAAGACAAACACCATCACTCTGAACATCCCTCATTCCTTCTTCCCCCCCCTCAAGATTTATACTCAGAGCATGATGTCATATGATATGGAATATCCCTTTGGGCAGTTGGGGTCAGCTCTCCTGGCTGGGTCCCTTCTGAAGTTCTTGTGCACAGAATCACACAATCACAGAATCACAGAATCTCAGGGGTTGGAAGGGACCTGGAAAGATCACCCAGTCCAGCCCCCCTGCCAGAGCAGGGTCACCCAGAGCACATCACACAGGAAGGCGTCCAGGGGGGTTTGAATGTCTCCAGAGAAGGAGACTCCACAGCCTCTCTGGGCAGCCTGTCCCAGGGCTCTGTCACTCTCACAGGAAAGAAGTTCTTCCTGATACTCACATGGAACCTCCTATGCTCCAGTTTGCACCCATCACCCCTTGTCCTGTCACTGGACATCACTGAACAAAGCCTGCCCCCCAGCCTACTCACTGGTGGGGTGGGGTGAGGAGCAGAGAAGGCCTTGGCTCTGTGCAAGCCCTGCTCAGCAGTAATGAAAACATCTCTGCATTATCAACACTGTTTTCAGCACAAATCCAAAACATAGCCAGACACTAGCTAGTAGGGAGAAAATTAATGCTACCCCAGCCAAAGCCAGCACACGTGGTGTGGCTTGATTCACTTAAATAGCAGAAAAGCTTGTTCTGGGGGCAGGTGAATGAGATCCATCAGCTTTGCTGGTGGCCAGACAAATGGCAGCTCTGGTGGGAGGGAGAGGGAGGATCCTGTGGCTGGAAGCGAGATGGGGAGAGGGAACAACTCCTGCCCTCCTCAGCAGTGGCTTCCCAGTCCACCCATCTGCCCCTCAGCCATACCCCAGGCACCCACTATTGAGCACCCACCAGCTGAACAGCATCAGGGAGACTTCCCTTGGGCTGCAGCTGTTGCCCTGCAGTAACTTCTCCCTGCTCTGGGACAGGGGATTCTCCTAAGGGCCATTGATTTGTTTGCTTAAAGCAGCAGTAGGTAGAAATGAAGGCAGCTTATCAGGCTGAAATCAGCAGGAGGCCTTATGAAGTCAAGCAAATTAATGAAAACTGAATAATTCATGGAGGTACTCGAAGCATGACCATTCCCCTGAAATTCTGGAAATCCAGATGAAATGCTTTCATGCTGGAGCTGGATACCCCCAGAGGTACTTTTGTAGTGCACTTGAAAACCCCACCTCTTTGTCTTGTCCTGAGATCAAAGCTGTTTGGGAAGATGCAGGACCCTGCCCAGCTGAGCTTGGGGTTTGCTGGAAACCCACAGAGTAAAAAGTCAAGGCTTGAGTTGTGCAACTGAGCAGGAAGTGAATCTGACTTTTTCATTTCACTGTCTAAGGTGAGTGCAAACAGATAAATACATGGGATAATGGCAAAGGGTCAATTAGGTGTAGATTTTTACTCTAAGCTCTATGCTTTTTTGGAAGAAAGGTAACATTTCTTTGTGATGGCTTGGTCCATAACACAGAGAGGCTGTAGCTGTGAATTAGGACCAGCATTTTTCTAGGTGCTGTACATATGCAGAAGCCTCCTCAAAAATGAAACCTTTTCCCAGAGACTGTCTCAGCATAACTGCACCATAAAATGCCTGAACTGTGCAGAAGAAATGCCTGTGGACACTTTGTTGGACAGTGCTTCCTCCAGGAGCATTTTCTTAGAAGAGGTAAGACTGGCCAACCAACTCAGGTTTCCCTTGCCAGCATTTCCTCAGTTGGGACAGCAGGGAAGCACGCTGCTCCTGGGGCAGAAGAAAACCAGAACTATCAGCCCACCAGCTCTCCTTCTCCTCAAGGATGTGTCTCCCTCCCCTGCCTCTCCTGCAGGGAAGGACTGGATGGATCTGTGCTCATGACATGTCAGCAGCCACGGAGCTTCCAGTAGAAATGGAGATTGGTAACTCATATCATAGAGCTTGCAAAGGAGAGAATACAAGTAAAAACAACATACCTGCTTTCTTTTTCTGAGAGGACATAGAAAAGACAGTGCAGAAAGGGCAAAAACTTTGGCTGTCTGCTCTGAAAATGTCCAGGACACATGAATTGAGGCAGCCATGAAAGGCATTAACTATAGCTACTTAATTCTCTAAAAGCACTTTGAGTATCAGCAGGTTCCTTTGACCTGGTGATGACACTTGGTTTCTTTGTTACTGCTCTGAGCAGTGAATTCTCCAGGGTTATTTTGCATTATCTGGCTTTTCTCAAGCCACTGTCCTGGGACCCATGTTGCCCCCAGGACACGGAGCATCCTTTCCCTAGGAGGATCCCCACTGTGCAGGACACTATCCCAGCATCTTCTGCGGGTGGCTTTGGCTCAGACTTGAGGCTGGTTGAAAAATCCAGGAGGATTTTGCCTGGTGATGAATGCATGATCCAAAGAAACAGTCAGGAGAAGGGAGAAATGAGAACAGAGCAGAGAGGTGAACCTGGATGGCTTTTTGGAGTCACCGGGAGGGCCAGAACAAGAGATGGAAGAGCCAGAAGTTTGTTAGAGCAGGGACAATTCCACAGCCTACAATGGCTTTGGGTGGGGAGGGCTCAGGTTTGGAGCTACTAAATAGAAGGAGAAAAAGAATTTGGTGGAAACCAAGCTGGAAGAGTCGAAGGAGGGGAGAAAATTAACTCAGTGTACAAATGTGATGTAATCTTTTGCATCTTTACTTTATGAACCAAAGAGAACAGATATTTTTGCTGCATTTAGTAGGATTTTTTATGTGCTTGGTGAGTAATAGCTAGAGATGGTACTTGAGCCTGGAGTCCCTGGGTGAAGTCAGGCACTGTGACAGGAGTTATGCCCCAAACTGTCCCCTAAGTGATGAGACAGGGACCAGACTGTCCTGGGACCAGCTGCTTCAGGCTGAGAATCTCACTTCTCTCCACCATGACACTGAAGAGGTCCCCTAGGGAGGTCCAGGTGAACCTCCTGGCCCCTCCTAAGCCCTCAAGCCTATAGCTCTGTTGTTTGCTACTGAGCTCCCCAGGAGAATGGTGAAGCCTGAAGGGATGGGCTCTGAGTGCAGGGCTGAGCTTGGGCAACCTCAGCCACTCTGTCACTTCTCAGAGAGATGTCCCTGTCTCTTGGATGCTCCCTCTGCACCTGCTGAGCCACATGGAGCCTTCTGCTCAGCACTGCAATGGACCCTGCCCACATTCCCTTGGTTTCCTGAAGGTTTCCACTGTCCTCTCTGCCCCCTGGCCTGGTTCCTCTGGCACAGCCACGTGCTGTGTTATCCCTGGCTGGGGAGCATAAGGAAGGAGCAGGCACAACCACCAGTAATGCAAGAAAATAAAACCCCAGTGTAAAACCTGCATCATTTTAATCACAGAGCCTTAAAACCACCCATCCTTTCGGGGGCACATGTGGCCAAACTACCCCTCACTTGCTGCTGAGCTTCTCCCAAAGGCCAGTACAGCTCCCTCTGAGGGCCATGGGTCTCTCTGAACTTCTTTCCCCAAGTGAGTTTCAGCCCCTGGTCCTGTCCCAGACTTTTTGAAAATGCAGCCAGGCCCAGCTCCCTGTCTCTCACAGGCTGGGTGGCTTGGGAGGAGCTTTCAAAGAGCCAGAGACAGTGGAGAGCAAATGGGATCCAGATGTGTCCTCCAGCATGAGGCTTCTTTTTTTTTTTTTCTTTTTTTTTCTTTTTTTTTTCCCTGAAGGAATTTTCCCAGATCTTTTCCCCAGATTTTGCTGTTGGGTTTTCTCTCATGATGTTCAGCCTCCTGGCTTCCCTTCCAACTCCTGGCCATCAGCATCAGCTTCCCAAGAAGGGAAGGTACAGCAAAAATACTGCTTTCTCCCCTCCCTGGCTGCATCCAGGGAGCAGAGGGTTGATCCTCTTGGGCACCCTGAGCCCCCCCAGATACCCCACCAGCCCCACACCCCACCTCTTCCTCGGGAGTCCCCAGCACACAGCCTGGATGTGGTGGAGACAACAGGACACTGACGTCCTGCTGCATCCACCTGAAATGCTGCTTGGAAGCACACAGAAAACAAAGAGCCAAATTTCAAACCTACAGCCTCCCTGTCCTGCCCCAGAAGTGAAGATGAAGCCTTTGTTGATCCCAGGGAAGCGTTGCTGCATGGGGAGAGCCAAGGCAGAGCTCCACATGGCTCAGCATTTCAAATCCTCTGCCTCAATATTTTTCCAATGCCCAAAATGTGTTTTTTTCAATCCCTGGCAGCCACTTGGCAGCAGAGTTAAGCAAACACTAAGGGCTGTTCTAACTTTGACCCATCTTTAGGAGCCCAGTGATGCATGAGGAAGAGCTCTGTCTTTACAGACTCCTAAAAACAACTATAACTCCTGCATCCTGCTTTTCCAGTGAGACGTCTCGCAGCAGGATCACTGGGTGGGTTGCAGGCAACCTCATCTCAGTGCTGTGTCATCTTGGCTCTTTGTTTGGTGAATTCCTGATTTTCATACATTTGTGCCATAGAGGAATTCAGCAGAGAATTCACTTTGGGAAAGAAAATATGCCTGGAACTCCAAAGCTGAGGAAATTAAATCAAAATCTCTTTCAATAAACGCAAGCTATTAAGAGCCTCTTGATTGTCTATTTGAATATTCCAATTTAAAATGCAACTTAGAAAGAGTAAATAAAATATGCTTCAGTTCTGCAAATTAAATTTATCCTCAGTTAAAGTCCATTGAGAGATACCCCTCGGGTGAATTTGCTCTACATCTCTATTTCTGCCCTGGGGTGTTTTCCCAGCAGTCGGAGTCACCCAAGGCTCCCAAACTTATTTAATTTCTGAATTTCATAGCTGACATCCCACGGACAGAGCCCTGCCTGTGACTCAGGAAAGTGCTGATTAACAAGGAGCAGGAGTGAGCCAGGCACAGCCCTTTGCTCCTGCCTGCTTCCCCCGGCTCGCTGGGGTCACCCTGGCCTTCTGCAGCTCCCCTGTGATGCTGGATGGTGGTGGGGAAAGGTCACAGAATCATAGAATGGTTTGGGTTGGAAGGGACCTTAAAGATCATCTAGTTCCTACCCCTCTGCATGGGCAGGGACACCTCCCACCAGCCCAGGCTGCTCCAAGCCCCATCCAACCTGCCCTTGAACACTGCCAGGGATGGGGCAGCCACAGCTTCTCTGGGCAACCTGGGCCAGGGTCTCTCCACCCTCACACTAAAGAATTTCCTCCTCATGTCTCACTTCAATCTCCCCTCCTCCAGTTTTAATCCATTGCCCCTTGTCCTCTCACTACAAGCCCTTGTCCCAAGCCCCTCCCCAGCTTTCCTGGAGCCCCTTCAGGCACGGGAAGGTGCTCTAAGGTCTCCCTGGAGCCTTCTCTTCTCCAGGCTGAACAACCCCAATGATAGGATGGGGAAGCCACATGTGTTGACTTTCCCCATCCCAGCAGCAGCTGTTGCTGAACGCACCTCCCGAGGCAGCAACCAGGACTTGTGCCACAGCTCTGTCCCCCGTGAGCCCACCAGTGCTCCTTTGCTCATGCTACAGCAGGTCCCCAGCTTCTTCCCTCTCTGGGGCCTGGCTCTAGCCCCTCCAGCCCACCCTGGAGGGAAGGTCTTCCCACAGCTTTTTCCTTTTGCCTGCTGGAGAAGCTCTGAGCTCTGCTCTGGGGGAGGAGACCCTGCCTGGCTGGGGACACCTCATGCCAGAGCCTCCTATGGCAACAAGCATGGGTCCAGCAAGCTGTGTCCTGGGACTCACGTCCTCCATATCCCAGTGAGGTGCTGAGGGGCTGCACGCACCCGTGGCAATGCTTCAGGCAGCTGGATTTTTGTTTTATTTTCTGTTCAGCTTTTTTGACTCCTCCATTTTTCCTCTGAGCGTCCAGGTGCTTTTCGGGCGCTGGGCAGAGGCGCTGCCCCCATCCACGGAGCAGAACTCCTGGTGGGAATGTGGCAGAGAACCTGTGGAGCTCTGCACTCCCAGTCCCCTCATCCTCCTGCAGCTTCAGCTGGGCTTGGAAGTGTTTTGGGCTGCAAGGAGTGGTGCAAGCCCAGCTGTGCTGGGGCTTTGCAGCCACCGAGCAGGTCCCCATGCCCACGGCAGGGCTCCTGACAGGCCATGAGGTAGATGGTGCCATCAGGATGATTAACAGCACAGAAGCCAGTTTGCCAAGAGCCTATTGATTTTCCAGAAGGGTAACAAATTTTCTCCTTATGTACTAGCACCGAGCCTGAAGTAATCTGCTATAGAGCAGGAGGGAAATCAGCTTTCAGGGTGATTTAGGGAGGGCTGTGCTGCATCCAGACACGTACCAGCACGATCTTTCCTGAGTGGTGTTAGATACTGCCTTCATAATTAATTAGAGACAAATAACATTTATGTTTAACACTAATTTGTGGCTGAGCTAGGGCAGCAGGCTGAGTGCCAGGATCGGGTCCTGCACTGGGTGGATGGCTTCCCAGTGAGTCACAGTGAGGCAGGATTGACCCCAGGCTCTTCCTCTCCCCAAGGGGTCTTTGAGACTGGGTGTATGACTGCACGGAGAAGTGACTGTGGTGCTGGCAAACTATCAGCCTCTTGTCTTGACAGACTGAGGATCTGGGAAGTTCTGCAGTGAGCAGGGATTACCAGGCACAGAATCATAGAAAGGTTTGGGTTGGAAGGGACCTTAAAGTTCATCCAGTTCCAAACCCCTTCCATGAGCAGGGACACCTCCCACCAGACCAGGTTGCTCCAAGCCCCATCCAACCCAGCCTTGAACGCTTCCAGGGATGGGGCTTCCACAGCTTCTCTGGGCAACCTGGGCCAGCATCTCACCACCCTCACAGTAAATGATGTTTTGCTCGTGTCTTAAATATTTGGCCAGACAGCAGCAAGGGTCCTCATGAGACCCTGCCACCACCAGCAGCTCCTCCCTCTCCTCTGGGTGGTTCAGTTCCTCATGTTAGGCACCGTACAAACACGTAACAAGAAGACAATTCTGAGTTTGCAATCTCCTCTCTTGATCCACGTGGCTATTATCACAGAAGTGTCTCCAAAAAGCCTGGTTACCATGAGACTTTTCTATATCCATCTAACTAGAAAGCCAAGTCTGCCTTGTGATGGGACCCCAGCTGCCTGGATGGCAGCAGAAGAACATAACAAGTTTTGTTGTGAGACTCTGGATGCTGCTCATTCCCAAGCCTGCAGCTCTCTCTCTGTGGCCCCTGCTCAAGGCTGAAGCCTTGGCCCAGTGGAAGGGATCATGGCAATGCCCTGACAGCCATGGGAAGAAGCCAGTGTGCCCTTTCCAGTGAGACTGGGATGAAGAGAAGCAAAGGTCTGAGCTGCCTCCATCAGGTTTCAGAGCACTGTTACCTGCTGGCAGTTGACCACTAATGCAGCATCTACCACATTTACAGCAGGTCACTGGGTATGTACCTGGACCCACTTGTCATTTTTAACAGCAAAGCAGTGTTTTAGTGCAGCATTCATTTAAATCTGCCTTCCTGCAGGAAACTACTGGACTGGGAGCCTTCCAAACGATGCATTTTTATTAGCTCTCCCTTCTGCATTTGGCTGCTGATAAACATTTATTTAGGCTTGCCCTGCCAAAGGCCTTAAACACAGCCACATTTCATCTCCTTCCAGGGCAAGTGGTGGCAAAACATTGGTCAGTGATGGGCAGGAGAGCAGCAGGCAAACCTAGAAGTGTCTTCCCCTGGTGGCCAGGGAAT
Organism: Apus apus; assembly: GCF_020740795.1. Taxonomy (NCBI): domain Eukaryota; kingdom Metazoa; phylum Chordata; class Aves; order Apodiformes; family Apodidae; genus Apus; species Apus apus. The sequence goes on along the minus strand of NC_067284.1, from coordinate 113,254,769 downwards.
GTGACTTCTGAAGCCTCACCCCACGAACGTGAAGGAGCTCAGAGCCTGGGGAGGAACCCCAACAATGTGGTTGGGGACGTGCCCCAACACAGCTCCTCCCAGGGCTGTCCCACAGGGGTCTCAGCCCAGGGTCCAGGGGGACACCCAGCACCCTTGAGATAAGGGGAAAGGGTCTTACAGACCAGTGAGTGCCTGGGGGGGTGTGTGGAGGAGCATCTTGAGATTGAACAGCACTCGCTGTGGGATGCTTAGAGGGGGAAGCAAATGTGGGGAAAGGGAGGGATGTGGGTGGCTTGGGGAGGAATAAGCATGGGAAAACAGAATGATAAGGGGATAAAAGGGACCAGTAGCATGGGAAGAGCTGGCTGGTTGTATGTCTACATACAGGCCAAGCCCTGGGCCTGCTCTGAGCCTGTCTTCTCACTGAACTCCATTTTGGATGCTTTTCCTGGATGGGGGACTCTGTGCACATGTGTCTGTCTGGGGGGCTGGGTGCTGGCAAGAGGGGCCAGGCCACCCATTCCAGGGGCCACGGGCCAGCAGTGCCAGCAAGTGGGGACACCAGAGTGTGTGTGTGTTGGTGGGTGCATGTATCAGAATGTGATGGCCAGACCAGCTGGTGAGCAGGGTATGAGGCTTTGGGAGCCAGGCATGAAATCCCCTGTAAGCCTGGGCTGGATGCTGGAGACACCAGTGCTCTGGGTGTTGGCTACTACAGGGTCCAGGAGGCCCTGGCCAGCTACTGGGGAGATTGTGGGGTCTGGAAGTCCACTGAGAGACATGTTTGTGTGTGCTTGTGCAAAAGCCAACTGGAGATGAGAGAATCCATGGGCCAACTACTGTGTAGATTGAGTGTCTCAGGCCAGTGGCTAGAGGGATCCATATATACATATATATATAAAAAAATACATACCTACTCCATTAATGACAGCAGAACAGGATGAGGGCCTTGCTGCTGTTTGTGTTTGTGTGTGTTGAGTGTTTCTGTGTTGCTGGCCGTGTATATATGTAGATATGTGTTGAATATGTGTTTGTGCTCCTGTACCTACTGGGAATACATGTTTAGCCCCACTGCCAGCTGGAGCAGGGGGCAGGAGCCGTGGCAGCCTTGCCTTCCCCATGCCATGGGATTTGGTAGCCTGTGACAATGACCTGCTGATTTGGGCTTGCAGTTGAGTTTGAGCCAAGATAGCGTCTGCAAAGATTATCCTAGTGTCTAAGCAAGAGGACTGAAAAGGAGAAGATTGCTCTTTTTAATGCCTTCAAGCTTGCAGACTCCCCTTCAATCAAGGCTGGATGATGACAGGCAGCTAAATCCCCCACTGCCAGCACCGAGGCACATCCACCTTGTGACACTACTTGGTTCATAGAATCAGAGAACCATTCAGGTTGGAAAAACCCCTTGGGATCACCAAGTCCAACCATCATCCCTGCTCTACAAAGTTCTCCCCTAAACCATCTCCACCAACACCACATCCAAACAACCCTTAAACACATCCAGGGATGGTGACTCAGCCACCTCCCTGGGCAGCCTATTCCAGGGTCTGACCACCCTTGCTGTGAAGAAATGTTTCCCTAATGTCCAGTCTAAACCTCCCCTGTTGCAGCTTGAAGCCCTTCCCTCTTGCTCTGTCACTAATTACCTGTGAGAAGAGACCAGCACCAACCTCTCTACAATGACCTTTCAGGTAGTTGCAGAGACTGATGAGGTCTCCCCTCAACCTCCTCTTTCTCAAACTAAACATTCCCAGCTCCTTCAAGTGTTCTTCATCAGATTGATTCTCTAGGCCCTTCCCCAGCTTTGTTGCCCTCCTCTGTCCTCGCTCCAGCACCTCGAGATCTCTCTTGAATTGAGATGCCCAGAACTGGACACAAAACTCCAGGTGTGACCTCACCAGTGCTGAGGACAGGGGGACAATCACCTCTCTGCTTCTGCTGGTCACACTATTTCTAATACAAGCCAGGAGGCCACTGGCTTTCTTGGCCACCTGGGCACACTGCTGGCTCATGTTCAGCTGCTTGTCAATTAGACACACCTGAGCTAACAAATGGGCTCCAACAGCATCAAACTGCTCAGAAACCAGTCACTGGTGTGATTAATGAATTGGATGTTCCTCTAGCAGTCTGTCTCCTCAACAGGCACAGCCCCCAAAAGCTGTCTCACTCTGGCACAGGAGGTAGCTGGCATGAAACACGTATTCAGGAATGGAAGAGACTGAACTGTGAACACACCAGCAGTGTGGAGGTAGCTTAAATGCTGGGCATGTCCACTAGCAGAGATCAAGCTGGACAGAAAGGGACTTTTAAGGCCTGGGGGACACCTAAAGTTTCGTTTTGGCAAAGGAAATTGCAGTCCTTCTGCCTTTTCATCTGCTACTCTGAGCTGCTGTGGAGGAACACCAGGATCCAGCCCCTCATTTCCATCAATGCATAATAACAAATTACAGGGTCTTGTATCAGTTTGTCATTCTCCAAGTCACTGCAGTGATACACCCTACGCTGATGAATTATTTAAAACAGATGCAGTACATTTCAGAAAAGGAATCTGATTCAGTGGCAAGATATTAGGAAGAAAACTGAGACAAAAGCCTGGGAGAATCTGTTTTCATAAAACATAGCATGCTTCCTGTGTGGTGATCATTTTGAGTAAACAGACAAATTAATAGGTAGACTGATAGATTGTCCACTAGGAGGACATATTTACACAGGAAACTAATAAAAAATGGAGCATGGTCTTGCTAAGCAAGACATAATACCCTTTCTCCACTCCATCCCCAAAAAGGAAATAACACATGGGGCTTTTTTTTTAACTTTCAAATGTCTTTTCCAAGCCCTGCACTGTGTGCTGTGCAGGTCTGGTTTTGCTAAAGCACTACTGAGATGTCACTTTTCAAATGTTACTGAAGCTTGCACCTCTGTTAGAGATCTCTGCTGGATTGTCATGGCTCTCCTGGCTTATCACAATATGTAAGAGCTTTATAGGGAGAAGTCAGGTCCTTTATCAGATGAGACCTAGAAGAGGTGTTTGAAGATATAAGTGGCCAGGAATTTGTCTGTTTTCTTCCCAGAAAAAGGCAGCTTGTTTACAAACCTTGTCTTGACAACACTTTTAGGCATGCAGGCTACTACATCATTGCATGGAATACATAAACTATCTTTGCACTGGAAATGGAGAATTGCTCCCACATTGTGCTTTGTTTGATGTCCTGATTGTTCTATTTATTTATTTTTCTTTCTCTTTATTTCTTCTGAAGACCTCAATATGATTTATTTGCATATTTGATTCATTGGACTGGCAAAGAAGCTCTTATTTAATTTCAATACATATCATCTCATTAACCTAATATAGTTTGAATTCCCCTGCTGTTTCAATTGGACATCTGTCTTAAACTGTTGTGGTGGGGAGTAAACAGTGCATTTCATCTTAGAAATGGCCCTGTTGAATGATACATGAATGCTCAGTTAATTTCCATCTTCTCTTCCCCAGTGCTTCTTTCCTTTGCTTTTTATTTTCCCCAATAAAAGGTGATCTTTAATATTTAATTTCACAACAGTAAAAAAAAAGAGAAAAGGTTAATAAAACAGTTTGTGATTTTCCTTTCCTCTTCCCCTCCTTCCTTCTCCCCTCCCCTCTGACACTGGAAGAGAGCCTTGCATTAGAGGATGGCATTTCTGGCTCAGGTCTAGCCTGGATATTGACTGCTGGGAGTTTGCTTCTATATGGATTCATCACTATTGATTTTTTTGTTCCTTGTTTAAGCAATGGGCATAGATCACTTCAGTCTCATACACCCTTTCAGCTCTCCCAGGACTGACATGTGAGAGTGCAACCACCATCCCAGCCAGCCTGAGGGCAGGAAGCCCGAGGTGAGCTGGAGGCTGTAGGTGTGCTGAGGGCTGCTGGGGCTCCTGGAGGCACCATCTTCAGAGGGAAGGATGGACCATGGACTAGCACCCGTTGAGCTCCATGCTGAGATGGGGACAAGCTTCCTTCCAGCTGTTCTGCAGTGCAGATGTGCATGCTCTCTTCTGTACAGTCCTACAGACCACAGCTTGTGGTGGAAGAGAGAACCAACCCCAGACACATGTGTCTCAGGCCAGTATCCTGACCACTGAGTTCTTTAATTTCCTTAATATTTATTATCGTGAAATTAATACTTAATTTCACAAAGCTAAAATGCTGTTTTTCTGAAATCTTCTGTCAGAATCACAGGCCTTGTGCTAAAATACAGAGAAAGAAAAATATCCCCTAAAATATGGACCACTGTCCAGTGGATTTCTTCAACAGCCACACAGTGACCTGCTCTTTCAGAGTAACTTGCTCAGCTCTGAGCCAAGTAAAGTGGAAACGCGTTTGGATTTTTTGACAAAAGTGGCAAGAAAAGAATTCATGTGGCTTTATCAAAAAGATGATGAAGGCCCTCCCATGGATTACTCTTTTTCAGCTGCAGAGGAGTACAGATTGCCAACTCTTTATTTCACATAAAAACAAGAAAAAGGTTAATGTTAAGAAATAGAAACTCAGATCAGTGGAACAATAGTTCGATTCAGAGATACACACAGTGGATTCTGGGAGTGAAGCTGCTTACCCTTATCTTCAACTAAGCATCCTTCTGGAGTAAAATACTTGTTTATTTAGATGGAAAAGACACGCCAGGCAATACACTGACCAGTGTTCTGTGAAACAACAGGCAGTGTAAGCTCAGATTTGCCAAAGTGGTCTGAACTTTCCCAGTGGTGGGAGCAGTAAGTGCTTCAGCATCTTTGCAAAACTGCCTCTCTCCAATTCAATACCCCACATCAGAGGCACCTGAGACACCTGTGTTCTTTAACTTATCTGCAGTCTGATCCTCCCCACCCACACACAGGCACATAAAATGGAACTAACAATTTAAACCAATCTGCATAAACACGGCTCTTTGAAATGCACTAATGTGTGTTATTACCTGAATCAGAAGAGCACTTATGCTCAGCACACACTCACATCCAAGCTGCCTTGGGAGAACAGTTTTAAAGTTTGGGTACAACATCAGGTTGCATTGAGGGGATTATCATAGACAGAGAGGAGAGGAAATGGAGGTTAAGAATGGTATGGATGGGAAAAGGGAAAGGGCATGGAAAAGAAGTCAAGAAAAACAAAGCTCCAAGAAGTAGATTGCTCACAGTTACTTGAGACAGCAGTTTCTCAGTTTTGAAAATGGAAATAACACCTACTTGTCAGCAGGAGGTGGGTTGGTAATTCATGTTGAAAAGTGATCAGAGATTGCTGGAAGAAAGGTACTTTTGGAAATATAAACCATCATCCTGGAACCATTGGTTATTATGCTACAATGTGCTTGTGGACTTCAAAACTGCCACTCACAAGTGATGCAGAAGGAAAGCAGCAACACATCCAATAATGAATAGTTGGCCAACCCCAGTATTCCTACCCGTGATACTGCCAGCAGACAAATACTGGTGGGAAGAATGGGTAAGAAAAAAACCTGAAGTGTGTATTTTATTAGATCTCTCACCTGGAAAAGCTAGTTTGCTAAGCGTGCAGCTCCAGGTGGTATAATCAGTTTAGAAATTTGTGTTTACTCTTGGTTTTTTTCTCCCTGGGAACCTGTAACCAAGTTGCCAGAGTGATGAAGCTGCCAGTGAGGAAGACAGCAAAAGCAAGTGAGACTTCCGTGTTCTCCTGGCTCATGACAGTTATGCTCAATTAAGCCCTGCACCTTTACTTCAGGATCAGAAGGAGCTGACCTTGCCTGTTTCTCTCCACTGTGTTCCAAAAAATGCCTTCAAATCCTGCCGTCACATTATCTGCCCACTCCCAGACTTATGCCCTTAGTGTCAGTCCAAAGCTCAGTTCCTTGGGCTGCCAGCAGCCAGCGCTTCAGAGAAAGGAAAGAGGAATATGGAGATGCACCCAAAGTCTTTCCATTCTGGTCCATCTTTGTGCCTCTCTTGAGATTTTCTGCTGAGATTGGCAGCCTGTCTCGTTCTCTTTCCCGATTGCTAACAACTTGCAAAGCTGAGAGCTGGTTGTTGGCATTCCCTTCACTCCGTGTCTCCAGCCTAAAAGTGCTCAGGAAAGGCAGGAAGATTTCATGCTTTCAGATACATAAGCACAAAGAGGTTTGGAAACTGAAGCCTGGTCTTTTCACTTCTCTCCTTTTAAGGTAGGAATTCTATAAAGAACTGGATTATCCTTCCCCAGAACCAGGCTGTTTTACCCCAGTTTATTTACCTGTGCCTGAGGAAGAGGTGGACACAGCACTGCCTTCCTTGTACCCCATGCTATACATTGCATTCCTGATGCATTTATGGAACCATGCCCAGGCCAGCTCTACAGATAATTCCTAGAGAAAGTCAGACCTGTTCTGCCAGTCAGAAACCCACTGCTATTAGCACAGCAGCCTATTGGATCCATGTGTGGTGACACCCATCCCTAAGGTCAGCCTTCAAGGAAGTGTATGGAAAGCAACTAGGAAACCTTGTCAGCACAGCTGCTGGCTACTGAGCCTTGCAACCAGGAAACTGGGATTAGATCCACTGAACATCATGTTCTTGTGCTTGCCCCAGTAGTTCCATTGTAGTTTTCTGTCCTAGTCTGTGTTTATCTCCCTTGACCTAAAAACCTCTGTGCAGAGCTGTATGTAGCTTGGTCACTTCTGTTTCTCAAGACCACTTGAAACTGGAATTGTGCTCTTCAGCCTGTTTTGCACGTGACCTTTCCATGTCATGAGATCCAGCATCAAAAGAATGTTACCTCCTCTTACAGGATTTGGCAGAGCCTGTAGTGCCTCTTTCTCCTCCTTTTCTCATTTAATGCACACTGGCTAATGATCTCCAGGACTGCATCAACACCTTGTTCTTGGCAGAACACTCCAGGTAAGCATATACCCCAATGCTGGCTGCTAAAGCTTTGCCTTCTGCAGTGTTAATTGGCTAGTTGCCTGGAGCAGTTAGTTTCTTCTTAAAACTTTCATCACCCCTTAGTTCTGTGTTGGTACTACCAGAATAATAGGTACTTTGGGGCAGGACAAAAGGAACTAAAAAATCAAGGATGTTTTGCTGTGAGTCAGGCCTGTCCAAGCACATTAAAATAACTGTGGTGTCCTTGTAGAACACTGAGTGGACGTTTCAGTAACTGAATTCATCCTTCCCTGCCAAATTGCAGAGAATTAGTTTCAAAGGACAGAGCTGCCACAGCCTCCCTGGGCAGCCTTTTCCAGTGGTTGATCATCCTCAAAGTAGTGAAGTCTATCAACTGGAGAGTCCAAAGAGAAATAACTGCCCAGTGTTAAGGATGCTATCTTGAACTCCAGAGATGAAGACTGAATTTCCTGCTATCGTGTTGCCATTGGCCAAGTCCTTTCTACTTTCTCTGTCAGTTTTCCTGGTAGACAAAGACTGTGAAGTGTCTGCAGCCACTAAAAACACAACAAAGGGAACTGGGGGTCGATTGATTTGGTCTCTCTGCAGAGAGAACTGTTTCCAAAGGCCATACTGGTGATGCAGATCTGTAACTGCTGATCAGTACAGTTACATGGTCAACCCATTTTTCTCATTCAGCTGCAGAAGAGTTCTTTCACTGAGATGTGGAGGTTTAAGTCTAAAAATTTTAGCCTGAGGATGAGTGCCTTGTTTTTGTTTCATTTGAGGTCAGCTGGAGACCTGAGGCCACTTTAGTTTTCTCTGGTGGGCTAATTTTACTCTGCCAGAGTATTTCCTCAGCCCTGTTCAAGAATGAATCTGAAGTCTTGCCATAGGAACCTGACAAAATTAAAGTCATCAGCTTCTGACTTGCCTCACTTACTCCCCAGGAGAGCAATGCCAGTGGGTCCCATACAGCTCTGTAGGGTCATTAAAGCATGTCTTGTTTGGGATGATGTACTTTTACGTGTGCTGTGCTTTGCCTAAACCCCGGTATGAAAATACACAGGTCTTCCTCACCTCCTCTTTTTGTGCCCTGCCATTCCAGTTTCTAGGCAGATCAGTCTGGCTGAGAGCAGAGATCACAGGGAGATCTGAAAGTTAAATTCTTCTTCTCTTCAGGGACATGGGAAAGCAGGGGACACACGACAAGTGCCGTGGTCCCTACACGTGCCAGAAACTCTTAGCAGCGTAGAGAGACAGATTATCTACCATTTCTGCCTGTCCTCCCACATCTCCTCAGAGCTTTTTCACTCGCCTGTAAACTGCTCATACTTAGCTAGCTCTTGCTTTCCTTACTTCACTGAGAAGCTCTGCCTGCATGAGGACTGCACGATGCTTGTTGCCAGCATTCCCAGTCAGCGTGCAGGACTCAGTATGGCATTACTGGCACATAAGGCTCCCCCAGCACATTATGCCACAGCAGGCAAAGTACTTACTTGCCTGCTTATTGACAAAAAGGAAAAAAAAGATTACCTTCCCCACTGAGCTTTCATGCTCTTGGTACAGATTTATGCTGGAACACAAATTATCTCAGTTACAGACGTGCCCTTTAGAAAATCTGTTTAGTTAAAAGTGCAGGGGGAGAATATAATCTGGAAACAATCTCCAGTGATCGACTGCGATCGTCTTCTCAGCAACAACAACAACATAAGACAATTGGATTAAATCAAGTAAAAAACAAAAGGCTGAGTTTTCATCTCAAAACCACCAGCACAAGCAAAGGAGTGGTGTCTTCTTTCTCCTGCCTCTCACTTTCTTAATCATTCATGCAGATCTGTATGTGGTACAGAACTAATGCTCTGCCTAGAGAGTGCACATTTAGGGATTACTGGAAGTAAAATTACAAGAGAAAGTTCAAATTCAGCCCTAAAATATGGGAGCTGGCTACCCTCCCTGCTGCCCTCCAGACCATGACCATGCTTGGATACATAATTGGTCCTGTACAAAATTCCCTGAAGAGAGGGAAAAGCCACCTCTTCCCAGAGCCTATTTTTATCATTTTCTTTCCGGGTTTTCCACCTCTGCTGTCAGTCACCACCCCAAGAAGGAAGCCTAAGCACATTCCCAGATCATTATCCCCTGAACTCACCTACAGTACTTGGTTGTTCCTCTCCCTGCTGCACTCTCAGCGCTGTGATGCTGGTCAGATCCCCTTTTTTCCTGGATGCATCATTCCAAGCATGAGATAAAAGCATTCCTGTGTGCAACTCTACTCCTGATTTCCACTGGTCTTGAAACTGACTCATTTCATGCTTTGGTGTATGGGCTGAAGAAAGAATGCCCAAAGGAGAGAAGCAAATATATACCCCTGCAAAGATAATACAAATTAAGGGCCTCTTCACTTCATAGAATCATAGAATGGTGTGAGTTGGAAGGGACCTTTAAAGATCATCTAATTCCAACCCCCCTGCATGGGCAGGGACACCTCCCACCTCTACAACTCAGGGCAGGTACCACCTAGTGCACTGGTACTTATTTAAACCCACGGCAGGAGGAGGGTGACACGCAGCAAATTCACACGAGGAATGAAGCCCAGGCCAGGATCACATCCCAGGTACTACACATTGAAGTGGGAAGGTGTGATGACCACAGTGACTCGGATGTTCCCTCTGGAGTATAACCCAGGAGTGAGCGTTTCCTCGGCATTGTTTGGAAGCTGGGACCAGAAGCCAGCTTGGATGAGCCAACCTTGCTTCAAAGCCTGGGAGAGCTAAAGAGTGTGGGCCACTTAAGTTTGTTTTCCCCTCGCCCAGGCACAGGGATAGTTGTCCACTCTGGCTGAACAACAGAGCCCTGTGCTTTGGAACGAAGGAGCTGCCTGTTTCCCTCCCCTTTCCTGGCACAGCACAGACGAGCTGCCCAACATCTCTGCTGGTTTCTGTTCAAGTTCGTGCCCTGCTGCTGCTGGAAAGGCGAACCCAAAGACCCAGCCGTGACTCCTCGCGCTGTCCAGAAAGCCAAATAAAAACGGATCCAAAAGCACCTGCCGGGATCTAGGAAGCGCTGGCAGCTGTTCCCACCCCCAGAGGTGGGGTTTTCCAGCCGCGGGGTTTTCCAGCCGTGGGGAGCTGCCAGCCAGGCGGCCGCACGGTGGCTCTGAACTCCAGCGAAAAATCCCACCATCGGTTTTTCCCAAGCCCTGGAGGGCTGCGAAAAGAGACTCACGGCAGCAAACGTGTTGGCAAGGCTTCCATTACACAGCAAGCGGACTCCGCCTGCCTGCCGGAGCGGCTCTGCACCCCTGGCTGTGGAGACAACCGCTCCCTTGCCAGGGCGTGGGAAGCAGGTCTCCAGGCAGGCAACTCCTTTCCCTTCTTTCCTTTCATTCCATGAAGAACTTCAACCTGTGAGCAGTGACAACAAATGTAAAGGGACCGTGCCCATCAGACAGTCAACCCCTTAAAAGGCCAAAGCTCCCGGAGAGCCCTGGTGCCTGCGACTACACGTTGTTCCAGGGCTTTGGAAGTTTGAAGTTGTTGTGTTCACCTCACCTGTTCACCTTGCTGTGAAGGCTACGTAAGGTCAAGGTACAAATCCACCCACCACCAGCCAGGGGCATGCTCTTCTGAGAGGGAGGAATGGGAGTCACAGACATCTGGCAGGAGATGAGCTGTGTTTCTAGGATGAGGGGAACCACAGGTGAACCCTTTGCCCTGCTGACACACGCTTCTGTGACCTTCTGCTACCCCTGCCTCCCCAGGGAATCTGGTACCCTCAGGGGAGCTTCCCGTGGAGAGCTGAAAATGCCATTTTTTTAATTAACAGTCACAATTGTTTGAGTTGTTCCTTCGTGTTCTCGTCACTAACGCCAGTGCTGGCTAACACAGGAGGACACCTGGGATCCAGCCCAGGAGGACACCTGGGATCCAGCCCTGGAGGACACCTGGGATCCAGCCCCAGGGGACACTTGGGATCCAGCCCCGGAGGGCACTTGGGATCCAGCCCCGGGGGACACCCGGGATCCAGCCCCGGGGGACACTTGGGATCCAGCCCCGCAGGACACCCGGGATCCAGCCCCGGAGGACACCCGGGATCCAGCCCCGGGGGACACCCGGGATCCAGCCCTGGGGGACACCCGGGATCCAGCCCCAGGGGACACTTGGGATCCAGCCCCGGAGGGCACTTGGGATCCAGCCCCGGGGGACACCCGGGATCCAGCCCCGCAGGACACCCGGGATCCAGCCCCGGGGGACACCCGGGATCCAGCCCCGCAGGACACCCGGGATCCAGCCCCGGGGGACACCCGGGATCCACCCAGGATCCAGCCTCAGGGGACACCTGGGATCCAGCCTCAGGGGACACCTGGGATCCAGCCCCGGAGGACACCCGGGATCCAGCCCCAGAGGACACCCGGGATCCAGCCCCGGGGGACACTTGGGATCCAGCCCCGGGGGACACTTGGGATCCAGCCCCGGAGGACACACGGGATCCAGCCCCGGAGGACACTCGGGATCCACCCGGGATCCAGCCTCAGGGGACACTTGGGATCCAGCCCCGGAGGACACTCGGGATCTACCCGGGATCCAGCCTCAGGGGACACTTGGGATCCAGCCCCGGAGGACACCCGGGATCCAGCCCCAGAGGACACCCGGGATCCAGCCCAGGAGGGCACTTGGGATCCAGCCCCAGGGGACACTTGGGATCCAGCCCCGGAGGACACCCGGGATCCAGCCCTGGGGGACACTTGGGATCCAGCCCCGGGGGACACTTGGGATCCAGCCCAGGAGGACACCCGGGATCCAGCCCAGGAGGACACCCGGGATCCAGCCCAGGAGAACACCCGGGATCCAGCCCCGGAGGACACTCGGGATCCAGCCCCGAGGGGCAGCAGCCACCGGACACGGTTCAGGTGGAAACGCTGGCAGGGAAGGAGCTTTGAGGCAACACCCAGCCCAGCAGCGGCTGCCGCGGGGACGGGGCGCATCTCTGCCGGTGAATTCGGTGCGAGGCCGCAAAAACGCGCAGCTTTTCCGAGCTGCAGCCGGCGCGAGGCAGCTCCCGGGCTTCCCGCTGTCCTCCCAGCGAGCCGGAACTCCTGCTTTTTGCGCCCGTTTATTTTCCTCGTCCGTCTTTGGTTGTTTTGTTTGTTTGTTTGTTCGTTTTTGTGGGGTTTTTTTTTAATGTTTTCCCTCCACACTCATTTATTTTCACGGCTGCGCCTTCCGAGATCTCCGCACAGCCAGCCCAAGGGGGCATTTCAGTTCAAGTCTGCTGCTTCCACCCGGTTTCTAATCCCTCCCTTCCCTTTTTGGCCAAAAAAACCCGGCAGAAGAGAGACTCCAGCACGCTGGGTTGGTGGTTTTTTTTTTGCGGTTCGGGTTGTTGCGTTGCCTTTTTTTTTTTTTTTTCCCCCCGTCAGGAAGGGAAGCGGCTGAGTCCTTTTTCCAGCAATACCCAGCCGGCGCTTGTGCTCCCGCAACGGGCTCAGCTCCCCCCCCTGCAGAACCCGCAGACGGGACGCCGCGATTTCCCTTCTCTTGTTGCGTTTCCCTCTCTCCCGCTTGGATGCTCCAGCCTCTCCCAGCCCCTCGTTCCGCCCGGGACGGGACCGGACCTGCCGCCAACCAGCACCGCAGCCCGGGGGGGGACACCCCAGGGCCCACCCCCCCGGTCCCGCTGCTCACCCCCAGCCCAGCCCCGCGGGGACGCGCAGCACCCGCTCCCCCGCCTCCCTGCGCGTCCCCGCTACCCCCCCCCCCCCCCGCCGCCCCGCCCCTCCCCGCTTTACCCGCTCTCCGCCAATCACAGCGCTCCCCGCTGGGGATGACCTCACTCCCTGCTCTCCCATTGGCTGGCTATATTAAGAAAGTCGCGAGCGCCTTGAAATAGCGGCGCCGGCGGCGGCTCCGGGCAGTGGCGGCGAGGGCGGGTCGGGCGGCGGAGCGAGGGGAGCGGCTCCTTTTCCCCGGCTTGGGCTCCTTTTCCCCGGCTTGGGCTCCTTCCCCGGGCTCGGTTTTCTCCTTGGCTGGATCCAGCGGGGCTTGCCGCGGCCGTAGCGCTTCCCCCGAGGTGTAGGGAGGAAGGGAGAGGTGTGTGTCCCCGCCTGCCCGCGCGGGTCCGCCTCGCCACGGTGCCCTGTGAGAAGCGAGAGGAAGAGGGAGGCGGCGGCCGCGGGGAGGAGGAGGACGAGGAGGAGGAGGAGGAGGAAGGGGCTGCCATCGTCCTGCTGCACGGGAAGGCCAGCTTGGCGAGCCTGGCCATGGCCGCCATCCGCAAGAAGCTGGTGGTGGTGGGGGACGGAGCCTGTGGCAAGACCTGCCTGCTGATCGTCTTCAGCAAGGACGAGTTCCCCGAGGTCTACGTGCCCACCGTCTTCGAGAACTACGTGGCGGACATCGAGGTGGACGGCAAGCAGGTGGAGCTGGCCCTGTGGGACACGGCCGGCCAGGAGGACTACGACCGCCTGCGTCCCCTCTCCTACCCGGACACCGACGTGATCCTCATGTGCTTCTCCGTGGACAGCCCCGACTCGCTGGAGAACATCCCGGAGAAGTGGGTGCCGGAGGTCAAGCACTTCTGCCCCAACGTCCCCATCATCCTGGTGGCCAACAAGAAGGACCTGCGCAACGACGAGCACGTGCGGAACGAGCTGGCCCGCATGAAGCAGGAGCCGGTGCGCACCGAGGACGGCCGCGCCATGGCCATCCGCATCCAGGCTTACGACTACCTGGAGTGCTCGGCCAAGACCAAGGAAGGCGTCCGGGAAGTCTTCGAGACCGCCACCCGGGCGGCTCTGCAGAAGCGCTACGGCACCCAGAACGGCTGCATCAACTGCTGCAAAGTGCTATAGTGGGGGGGGGGGACACACACGACCCGGCGCCGGGGTCACCTGCAGCCAGCGGGGTCCCGCGGGGTGCGGGGCTGAGGGAGCGGGGAGCGTCCTTCCCCTCGCCCTGCCCGGCGGGGCTTGTGCTGGCTCGGCCGTGGGGGACAGAGGTGGGGAGGGGGTGGGAATTGCATGCCCTGAGTCTTGCGGAACAGAGCGGGGAGAAAGAAGCCTCCTCCCGGCCCCTCTGCGAGCCGAGCGCGGGCTCTTCCGACGAGATGAAAGCTGCGGGGACTGGACTCTGCAAACGTTGCAGCCGGCTCTTCCCCTTGGCCCACCAGCTGCTGCGAGAGGAGAGCTGTGGAGCTCGAGGTGGGCTGGACGGGACTTGTGCCTCCTGCCCGCCTTGTGCCCGCCCCCGGGCGGGCTGGGGCAGGGGGCTGCCTCTCCCGGGCTGCCTCGCAGCATCCTCGCCTCTCCCGCGGGTCTTCTGCCCTGAGCCTGGCCTGCTGGGGAAGTTAGTGCCCTGAAAGACTTGAGACTGGGAGGGTCATCCCTGGGCCGAGCCTGTATATATCTTACCTTTTCTGTCTTGTGCAAACTTGGGGTAGTGCAGGGGGTGCGTCTTTCACGTCAGGTGGGGAGGGGGTGCCCGGCTGGGACTTGCGTGGTGCAGAGGAACTTGCCCTGAGTGACTTGATGCCTGCAGGTAACTTCAAGCTGATTCCAGCTGCAGAAGCCACAGGGGCTGGAGAAGTAAAGCTGAACTGCTCTGTCCTCCTTGCCTGGACATCCTCCTCCTGACAGAACCAGGCAGGATGAGCAAGGGGGAAAGGGAATGATCTTGCCATAATTACGATCTTGGTGCCTGCTCCTTCCTTTAACGTTGTCTCCTGCAAGGATGTTGGTTTGGGTTTATTTAAAAGTTTTTATTTTCGAAAGAAATTACTTTGCACAACTTGGTGGATATTTTTTTTGTTTGTTTAAATTAAACACTCAATGCACTTGTCATCTGCATACAACACTGTAGCATTGGAAACGTTCCTAGTAACCTCATCTGGGTCTTGTTTTAAATTGATTTCAACACAAGACAAACTAAAACCACTGTATTGTTTTGCCTTGGAAAAAAAAGAGTGAAGAGACTGTTCTTTATGCAGTGAGTACATCAGATTTTTGTACTAAAGGGCAGTTTAAAGAATCTAGGTTTATTTAAAATGTATTTTCACAGGGTCGCCAACCCTGGGTGAAAATAATTTTGTGTTTCTCTGGTTCAGAGAACAAATGTATCCATTTATGTTTGTTTACTTTTCTCCTTCCCTCAGCAGTGGTACTGAGACTGTTTTCGTTTTTGGTAAACTGACGTGGCAAAAACTGAGATGTATATGATGTTTACATAAAATTATGAACTGTGTATGCAGGTTTGTTGTTTTTTTTTTTAATGTAAAGTATTAAAAGATTCTATGCTGGCACTTGAGAGCAGTGTTGTGATTTGTGGAGGCTGCCCTCAGGGGCCAAGAGTGCAGCCAGGCAGTGCTGAACCAGGCCATGGTTTCCCCCCTGCCTCTGAAGGCTTCTGTTGGTAACTTCTCTGCTGGCTGAAAGACCTGCCTGCTCTGCCGGTTTTGTTTTCCTCTGGGGGAGCTGCTTCCTGGATCTTTCTCTGCAGATGCCCCGTGGAAGTGTGCTCAGAACCCAAGGTGGTGACTAACCCGTCCTCGCTGAGCCCTGTGCAAGGTGGGCTTGGGCCCAGGCTCCCCGTGCTCCTTCACCCAGGCAACAGGGCTTCTTTTCCAAGCAAAGTGTTCAGTTCAAAGTCATCTTTAATTAAAGTGAGCTGCCCCGTGCTCAGAAGGAAGGCCCGAGCTTGCTGCAGCAGGGCACGTGGAAAGGCCTTGCTCGCTGCCTGGGCCAGAAGCAGGAGCTTCCCCTTCTGCTGCAGCACTTTCCTAAGCCCCCTGGCTGCGTTTCCTAATTGCTGGCCTCGTTAATGCTCAGTGAAGTCCGGTTCCCTCGTGTCAGGGATCCCCAGCAGAGCATCCTTCCTGCCTCCTCCCTGTGCTCCCAGCCCTGCTCCCTGTCCCGGGGCTGTGTGCTCCTGGCAGAAGGGCTGGCCCGGTGCAAACCTGCTTCCCATGGTTTCACTCAACAATAAGGCCTTTTTTTTTTTTTTTTTCCCCCTTTTCCCAGAAAATCTCCCTCTGGTGCTTTTAAGGGAAATCTCGGGACAGCTTATTATGTTCATAAATCCTCTCCACTCCCTTTGCAGAGGTGTGAGAAAGGAGTCAAGCCTTTTGTTTTTCTGGCCTGTGAATATCTGCTAGCGTCAGAAATGTTTTAAGAAATACCCAGGCAAACAAAACACTTTCAGTGGCCTTTGCTTGTTCACGGGGGGCTCTGCCATTTGCCAACTGAAAGCAACGGGGCTTTTTTGCACACACGAGCACAGAAATAATGGGCTCCTTTTCCAACCACTGGGAAGCTGCTCCCAAGTAGTGTGGAATACCTAGATTTGCATTTTTGAAGACTTAAGATGCTAGAGTACACACTCAGTCTATGCTTTTTGAGTCTGCTGTGCTGTTTCCTATGATCCTTAATGAAAGACAGTGGCATCTTCACTTAGAACATTGATCCAGGATTTCTTACAAGGTGCTTAAATCCCAGGTTTTGCATATCCATCTCCAAGGATTTAAATTTTCTTGATGTTCAAAGGGCGACTTTCTTCGATTTGAGAACCCTAAAATCACATTTGGGTCCTAAAATGTCCTTTGAAAAAAAAAAATAATCTCAGTTTTGGATGTCTAAAGGGCCACAGCCAAAGACCTCATTCTTGCAAAGGACTCAGAAGCCCAGCTGTGTCATGTGGCTCTGTTCTGCACAGGGTCTGCCAGTGATGTTAAAATCTGCATTGGCAGCTTTTCTCCTTAAACTGGTTGCAGTAGCTGAAAAACTTAAAAATTCTGTTAGACTGCAGCCATAACTAATCTTCTCAAAAGCCCAAAGGAGAAAGCACTCGTATTTGTGTTTTCGAACACTGGAAATGAGTTAGCATTGCATCCCTGTGTAATTAACTATCCCAGTATTTTCCAGTAAGGTGCTTACAAGGTAATTAACATTCATTATTTCCAGTCGGACCTTTGCCCAAGTCAGGGCTACAGCTCCTGGCCCAAGGGGGAAAAGCTGCAAGAGAACACGTGCCAGTTTTAACAGTGTGACCTTGCTCTGCCACTTGTGAAGCTGTGAGCAAGCTGACAAGAGTGAGATCACCCTGTGGGGGGATCACCTGTCGGGTCAGAGGGTGGGATCAGAGCCAGAACTGCTCTGGGCCACACTGCTAGGCTGGCTCGTTAGCCTGAGAGCTTTGGTGGAGGGGGACGGGAGGTGTGGCTTGTCCCCCCCTCCTGGACTCAGCCTCCCTGACTCCCCAGGGCCCCGGCGGTGTCCCAGGGAGGAGGTCACACCCTCCATCTCCACCCCACCGCTGCGTCTGCCCAGGCGTGGCGCCGAGGGTCTGCTCACCGCTGGGGTCAGCCAGCCAACGACCCGCACAGGATTCATTTCAGGTGCACCTCCCCTTGCTGGCCTTCACCTGGGCCCAGCTTCTCTTCTGTGACCTTTTGACAGGAGGCACTGAGCAAGTGGGAGCATCGAAGGGAGGTCGACAACCAGCGGATCTCACGATGCTGAGACCCTCCTGGCTGTGTCCACGTGCCTGCAGAGATGTCTTCAGCTGAGGAAAGGTTGCACCTGCCCTTACTCTCTTCAGGCCAAGTTCAGCATCCTCAAAATGTGTTTCTTCTGGTGGGAGCCAGAGCCCCACAGAGGAAGTTTGTTCTCTCATAGTACCGGTGCATCCTTAAAAGCAAATCCTGGAGATGTAGAAAAGCCTCACTGAAAGGCCTGCTTATCTCCACCATTCTCTGTTCAAGTGAGGAGGCCACTTGTGGACTCCCACCTCAAGACTGGGTTGGACCCCCTGAGAGTGTGAGGGTGTCTTGTCTGGGCAGCCTGAAAAGTGAGGCTCCGCAGGGAAGGTCAGCACCACCTTCTCCCCTTCTACAGCCCTGTGAGTAGTCCTCCCACGAGCAAATGGAAACTCTGTAGGCTGTACCAAACAAAGGAGAAGTCATCTTTGGTGGGAGAAAGAGGTCAGTAAAAAGCCTGGGTAGATTTGGCGAGATGGTGCTTCATGCACTTGTTATGCCCTGGAATTAAACAACATGGTTTGGGTGGGTTTTGTGACTCTTGTGCAGAATTTGAGGCCGTGTCCTCTTCTGTGGCTTTCTGGTTTTGCAGCAAAAACTTCATTTAGCTCCTCTTGCCTCACACTGTGTTGGACAGGTTACAGTTTTAGCAATTCAATAAAGACTTCACATAAACTCCCTGCAGGAAGAGGGAAAAAAAGTACTTAGAGGAAGTCCACAAGTATTTTACTAGAATCAGTGTCACCAGCTGTAATTCACTCACAGATTTGATTCCTTGACTGCAGAAAGTGAAAAAAAAAAAAAAAAAAAAAAAAAAAAAGCCCAGTTCCTTTGCATTTTAGTGGACTGTGAATCCAGTTCTTTTGGGTTTGCTGGTTCTGTAACAACACCTGTTTGTAAATACAAGTTGCATTAGGAATCCTTGGAGTTAACTTTAAAGGATGTATCCAAGACAAGCCATTTGTCCCTGCAGCTCTGAAAATCTCTTTGCAGGCCTGACTAACCCAACCTGTAGGTGAAGATATGGATGCTCCAGGTCAAGCACTGAAGCCTTCTTCACAGTTAGGCAGCCAGCAGACATAGTGGGGGCTGTGTCTTTCAAGGAAGCTTTTGGAGAAAGGTTTGGATCAGTTGCTGGGGAGCCTCTTTGAAACCTTCTGGATCTTCTAGCTGACATCTTTAGATGTGGAGTTCAAGGCAGGGAAGGATTCCAGCTCACTTGAGCAATCTCAAAGTAACGTATCTCATGTAAGCTAATTGTCCAAGGTCCCTGTTCTGCTGGCAGACAGAATCAGGCAGCTCCAGAGGACCTCTCTCCACTGCCTGGATGGATGGGTCTTGAGCAACCTGATCTAATGAAAAATGTCCCTGCCCATGGCTGGGGGGTTGGACTAGATGATCTTTATAGGTCCTTTCCAACCCAAAACATTCTATGGTTCTGTGATTCAATGTCTTTAAGCACTTGATTTCAACAAAGCCTGATGGATCGGGTGGACATTTTTTTCAATGCCATTAGAGAAAGGGAATAGGTTGGACTTTCCCCTCCTTCCCTACTCCCTTGAATTCTTCCCAGATCAAGACCAAGGAGTCTTGTTCAGCTTTGCTCCCAGTGCCAGTGGGGAGCCACAGCCTGTGATGTGCAGCAGCCAGATGGATATAAGTTTGATGGCTGGGCACTCGTGCCCTGTGCAGAAGGACAGACCTCTCTCCAGTTCTTCAGCTGGCCTGTGAAGCAGGAGGCTTTGTGTGTTCCTTTGACAGATCCCTGATTGTGTCAGCATCTGCAATTCAGCAGCATGTACCATTTGGTGCAGTAATAACTACCTTATACCTAAGAGCTGCTTTTCTTACACGATTGAAATACCCGACTCATGCTCAGAGCTGGGCTGTGAGAGCAGGGGTTAAAACCAGAGGCACGGATGTGTTACCTGGGCTGAGCTGGAGCAGCACAGCAGGAGCAGGGTGAGACTGGTGCCTACAACACCTACTCAATGTATGTGCCCACTTTCCCCTAGCTTGTCAGGCTGTGGGGTTTTTGTGCGTGTGCTGAAACTCTACCAAGTAAACGGAACCAGTGGCTGGGATTTTTTTACTAAATGCTTCATTCTGTTGCTTTTAGGCCTTCCATCCTGTTCTGCATTCAGAGCCTGAGGTGGCAGGGCTGGAGATAGGAATCTGGAAACAAAGTGGATTTCCTGGTGGGCTCATTTGTATGATAATGTCCCTTTCCCTCCTGGCTCCCAGGAAGGAGAGGGAGGTGGCAGCTTGGGGAGCCACTGAAGGCTCACAGAGGTGGGGAGGGAGGCAGTGGCAGGGGACAGCCTTGGAAGAGCCTTTTCTTTTTCTCCTAAGCTTTGTGCAGTGGGGTATTTTTATACAATGAGGGCTGGCCCTATAGTCCTTGCTCTGTGGGTCTCTTCCCTCTGTCTTCAGAAGAACAAGCCAGGGCTGCAGAATCGGGTCCTGCTTTGCAGGCTCTGGGGTTTGATGGCAGCAGCCTGACCCTTCCTGCTGAGACCCAATTTTCTCCTCCCATGAGTGAGTGAGTTTCAGAGCAGGGCTTTTCATAAAGTATATGCATAGCTAGATGTAGATAACCTATCTGTGTAAAAAGTAAACCCCAAAGAGATGAAAACTCAGCCTTCTGCATTCAAGAGCCTTGTCGAAGTAAATGCATGCTTTGCATTTTCAGCCTCCACAGCCAAGAAGATATGGAGGACCATCACTGCCTGGTGTGCAAGTGCAACTTAACAGCAGGGATAGAAAGATGAAGACTTTCTTTTTTTATTATTATTTTATTTTTTTTTTTTAATTCTGAGGAGAAAATAATCTGCATGTTTTGGGCTTAAACCAATCATGCCCTCACGAGCATCTGAAAGAAACCCCCCATTTCAGGCTGCTCTAAAAGTACTCAATTTTCTTTTCCTCTGACAGTCAGGAAGGAGGGGACACTAAAGCTGCCAGCATCTAGAGGGCCAAGGAGACTGAATGGGAGAGAGCTGATTTCAGTCTTGTGCCAACCTTTCTTCCTATGGTGAGGCCATGGGTAGGGAGATGCATGTTGCTACCATGTCTTGCTCTTTATCAAAGTGTGCCCAAACAAGGTGTCTTTCAGCTAGGGACAGAAAGGAGCTCAGTCCTTCATCCCTCCTGATGGTAACAGGACAGTTTGCACTGATGGTGATTGCTGCATTGCACTCAAAAGGCTCCTAAAGAGTGACTAGAATGAGATGCTGGCATGACAAAGACACACATATAGTGGTAACATGGTAAAAAAGGGAAGCAAATTGCAATAATTACCTTCCAGCTAGGAATTTAGCAAAGGTGTGCCTAATGCCTGGGCTCCCACACCCTGGTGGCTCTCTCCTCTTGGGTGGGCTCACTGATTTAACACTGTCATGTGAAATTCAAGTGTTCTCAGACTGTATTTAGCTGAGAAGATTTCAGATGGGAAGAGGGGCTTTGGTGCCTGAAGGCTTCTCTTGTCTTTTCCAGCTGTATCACTGGGCTTAATAAAAAGCTGTTCTTCCTCTGTACATTCTTTATCTGAGCATGTTCTTCATTCTTCTTTGTGCCAGGGAAGCAGCTCAGGATGACAGGATGCTTCACTTGCAAGCTCAGACTGACATGGCTATAGCAGTGGTACTATGGGTTTGGAGACACTGGTTTCGGCTGCTTTTTACTCCCTTTAGCATGAACATGTATTTGAAACACAAACTACTGAAATTTTACATCTCAAAAACTAGGCAAAAGAATGTCAAACATATTTCTAGTGTGAGGTGTCCCTGCTCATAGCAGGGAAGTTGCAACCTGATGATCTCCAAGGCCCCTTCCAACCTTAACCATTCTATGATTTCTCTAATTTCTTCCCTGTGATCATAAGAAACTGGTGTCCACAGGCATTTAAAAGACTTGAAGTCTGGCCCCTGAGCTCGGTGTAGGTATCTGGCAGGTCTGGGGACCCCAGTTCCTCTGCACACCCCTGCAGAAATGCTCACTGAAGGTTTCTTTCCTAGCTTGCCCCCTAACCTACAGCCTGCCAGGGTGCCGTGGGGGCTGGAACTGCTGCTGTGCCCTTGGCTTGTGCCTCCATGCAGCTGGTGGTGGGTGCACTGGGTGCTGCCCTGGGGTCCCTCCTGCCCTGGGGCATGCAGAGACCAAGGGGAGGGCTCTCCTAGTGCCATATTGCAGAGAAGGTAGAAATAACGTGTTGACTCCATCAGCTGCTGATACTGAACTTGGGACCTGTTCGTTAAACTTCGGGATTCTCCTGTTAGGAGAAGGAGGCTTAGGGGAGACCTCATAGCCATGTTCCAGGAATTGAAGGGTGGCTACTGGGAAGATGGAGACTCCCTTTTTAGAAGGAGTCGGATGAAAAAGAGGAGGGGTAGTGGGTGCAAGTTACTCCTGGGGAGTTCCCAATTGGACAGTAGGAGAAAAAAAATTCACTATGAGAACAGACAGACATTGGAATAATCTCCCCAGGGAAGTGGTGGATTTCTCCAGCACTGGACACTTCATTCTCAGCTGGACAAGGTACTGGGCCATCTGTTCCTACCTGTAATGGTCAGAGCAGATGACCCTTGAGGTCCCTTCCAACCTGGCATCCTATGATGGTCAGTTTATCTTGGGAGGTCAGTGTATCAGCATCACTTCCAGGTGTGTGCCTTTGGGGCTGGTAGGACTCCCCCTGCGAGCAGGAGCAAGGCTGCCCTTGGGCACGTTGGCTCCCTCCAAGCAGCAGTGTCCGTGTGGCCAAGTGCCAGGGGGTGAGGACACGGGTGGTGGAAGCACCAGCACACTCCTCCACGACCAGCAGCCCCCGGCAGGGAGCTGCACTTCAGCTGGAAGGAGCAGCTCAAGCTGCAGTGGCTGAAATGTCACTGCAGAAGTTTCTTGTTTCTCATTTTGCTCCTTCGATCCCCTGAAAAAGGATCAAGTTTCAGGGGAAAATCAGCCAGGGGCAGGCACGGAGGGTTAGAATTACCAACATGCACAGAAGCAGGGCCAGGCAAGATACTTTTCAGGCTGCAGCCAGTCCTTGCTCAGCCTGGGACTGAGGGAGCACCACATCCATTGCTCTTACTGTCAATGACACAGGTGCTTTAAATGAAACCCAATTGTTTATGAGGCATTCCCAGATGGCTGTTTCCTGAAGCAGTCACACTCTGGTCTCAGGAGCTCGCAGCTCTTCCACTTGTCAGACCGTGTTAATTTTGTACATGAGTGGTTTTAATAAACCCAAGGAGAACATGCATTCTCACGTGCTGATTTTGCGAGGCAAAAATCTGCTTGAAAAACGAACGAGAACAAAAAACGCACAGCCAAGAAAGTGCTGGTGTGTCCACATTTTCCAGGCTGGTAGGTCAAATGAAGGGGTCAGGTAGTGTTGGTGGGGCTGGGTTGTAGGGCTGGTGGGGTTTTCCAGCTCAGGTTAGTGGACTGGCTACAACTCACCCCGTGGCATCCCTGCTGGGTGACCGTGTGCCCTGTGGAATGAAGCAGGGGCCAGCTCCAGGCCTGGGTTCCCACCTTCTCAAACCTGCTACCAACTGAAGCAAATTCAAGTAGAGGTTGTGAAACCGTTCCTGCCCAGACATGTTTGTTGGATGATGTATTCGAGTCTTTATGAAATTACAATAATATTGTCCTTAAAGTCAATATGTGTTATTGTTCTAAGTGCAGATACAACCTAATAAAATTGTGAGTCGTTGTCCACCCAGGGTAAAGCCCAGGTAAGTGTGTCCAGTTCTGGAGCCCCCAGCACAGGAAGGACATGGAGCTCTGGGAGTGAGCCCAGAGACAGGCCAGGAAGGTGATCCAAGGGCTGGAGCAGCTCTGCTCTGGAGACAGGCTGGGAGAGTTGGGGTGTTCAGCCTGGAGAAGAGAAGGCTCCAGGGAGACCTTAGAGCACCTTCCAGTGCCTGAAGGGGCTCCAGGAAAGCTGGGGAGGGGCTGTTTACAAGGGCTTGTAAGTAAGAGGACAAGGGGGAATGGTTTTAAGCTGAGAGGATAGATTTAGATTAGACTTGACTGAATTATTTTCTGTGAGGGTGGTGAGACCCTGGCACAGGTTGCCCAGGGAAGCTGTGGCTGCCCCATCCCTGGCAGTGTTGAAGGGCAGGTTGGATGGGGCTGGGAGCAACCTGGGCTGGTGGGAGGTATCCCTGCCCATGCAGGGGGGTGGGAACTAGATGATTTTGAAGGTCCCTTCCAACCCAAACCATTCCATGAAATTACAGAGCTTCTGTACTTCAAGGGTTAGCTGTCACTAGCAAAGTTGGGAAGGGATTGAGCTCACCTTTCACCTATTTTTCCCTGGATAGACCTCTACCTGTCCTCTCTGAGGCACAGATCTAATGTCATGGTGACTGTCTTACCTACCACGCTACAGCTTACCTCTGAGTCACCAAGCCTGTGGGATCAGAAGTGACCTCTTTGCATCCTGCCACACTCTGAGCACGTTTTTTCAATTGAGGGATGAGTGAGCTGCAGAAGTGAACCAAAGGCCAGAGTGCCTCATCCTGAACCACGTGGGACATGAGATGAGTCTGCAGGGGAGCAGACATTCACCCAGCTTGCTCTGACCATCAACCAGGGCTTCTCCAGCCCCGGGACCATGCCCTGCATTGGGAGGACATTTCATGTCCAGCTGTCAGTGTTCCAGGCTGGGCTCACTCCACAGCACGTGCACCTGCCTCCGTTTCTCTACAGCTCTGGCAGGGACCTGGTGTCCTTACACGTCACAGCAGGCAGCCTTTGCAGGAGAGGTGGAGCAGGAAGGTCCATGCCTGCAGCCAGAGCCTCTTCCACAGCCCGTGCAGCTGACAGTGCCCTGCTATCAGTCCAGGAACCCACCCCAGTGCCCTGCCAGGGGTCAGGGACCCACTGAGCTGCTCAGCCCCTGGCAGCTGGGAGCAGAGTGCTGGTTTCTGGGTGAGCAGGGCCCAGGTGACTCCCCATTACAGCTTTGGTTGCTGACAACCTGAGACATGCTGCACGATGCCTTTGTCTTCTGGGTGGCAGCCAAACACCCAGCCAGATCTCACTCAGTTGCTGCTTGGCCAGGTAAGAGTGTTTTCCTTGCATCTTCCACGTGCAGGGCTACCAGCATCCCAGCTGTCACGTGTACCTGGATGGGGACCCACGGGCTCCAGCCACAGCTCCTGCTCCTTCAGCAGGATGACACCACAAGGGACATCAGCCATTCAGCAGGCACAGAGGTGTGGGCTCCCCCCCAGCCCACCCAGCAAGCCAGTGGGCACACACCAGCCTGGCAGCCCCTTCCCGTCCAGCCACAGCTGACCTGGTGTCCCAGGCCCTGCCTCTTTGCATGGGAGCCCAGCTCCTGGCTGCAGACCCTGGTTGGATCCCAAGTGGAGTGTCTGCATGCTCTGCCCACCCTGGGGCATGCTAATCCCCTGTGATTTTTCCATGTTATCTAAATGCCTCTGGAAGTCAGTCAGATTTTAATTTTTTTCCTCCCCTGACCTCTACTTCTGGCATCAGAAAGCTGCTCTGAGCATCCTGTCCTCCTTGAAATCTGATCTCCTGCCTATTTGTTGCTAATAGAAGCCCATTTATTGATATGTTGAGATTAATGAACCTTTTCCCTGGTACAGGAAAACCATATTGTTACATTACTGAATACCTGTATTTCCTGTCTGTACAAACTGAGGGAAGAAGTTGGATCAAATCAGTTCTCAGATGGGAAGCGTTTCTGACACTGTCCTGAGGAGGCTGTGTTTGTCACTGGGATTCATGTCCCCTTTGTGCACTTCCCAGTCATTCCTGTCAGACCCTGACTCTTGTCCCTCAGCCCCCTCTTCACAAAGGAGCCTGATTTTTAAGAAAGTTCTTTGGCAAGCACCCACATTTTGATCCTTTTGGAAATGCTCTTGGAAGAACTGGAGCCTGATGGATGCTCCTGCCTTTACAGATGGGAAGTTTTCAGCTGGACCTCTCCTAGGGAGATCTTTCAGTCCCTGTTTTTCTCTGCAGCATCTCTAGAGGAGATTCATCATCCCTGTGATGCAGCAGCACGTGTGCAACATTTCCCAGTGTAAAGACAAGCAGGCAAGGACTATTAATTTTGAGTGTTCCCCTCAGCCTTTCATTTGGTTTCACCTGGGACCATCTTACCTGTGTTTGGCTCAGCTCTTGTCAGGGGGAACAGCACAGACACAAACCCAGCACACTCCCTCCCTGCTGGGAAAGGAAACCAGGCTCAGCCACGGTTTTGGGGGATGGCTGAGGGACCTGCAGCACGGGGAGCCACAGGCTGTGCCCCCCACACCCCAGGGCACGTGCGGGTGAGGACGCAGTGCCAGTGGAAGCAGCTGCAGGGCTCCTCTGAGCAGCACTGTGTCCATCTGAGGGGTCATCCCACTGCTGAGCCCCTTTCCCTGCCTGCCCCTCAGCCAGCACCACTGCCCTGCCGTGAGATCCAGCCAGGAGTGGGAAAGGGAGAGGGAGCTGAGTTTTCTCCCTTGTAGATAAGAAGTTAAATGAGGCCAAGGAGGTCCCAGGGACACCTGACTCTTCCCTGTCCTCGTGCATTTATAGCTGACTGACAAAGAGATTTTTTTCACCCTCGCAGTATTTCTTCTCCCTTTGATGACAATCCTGCTCTTTACAGGACCCAGAAAATGTGAGGCAAGGGAAATAAAACAATGGCACCAGATCAACAGCCTGAAAGGTGTTGAACTTGTGTCTGTCCATCTTATGCTTCCATGCATTGTTGTCCCTACTGCTTTTCTTCCTTTCAGGCTCTTTAAATTGTTCCCTTGGTGTTCCTTCACATACATAACACATAGAGAGCTACCCCTCTCCATAGTAACCTCAGCTGGCAGCTAAATATTTAACAATCTGACAGCATCTTTTTTAGTCACAGAGCTTGTATTGCACAAACCTGGGGCTTCTACACAGTCCATTTAATCCAGCAGCTGGTCTGGGGGGCTCTGGGGCTGACACTGAGTCAGAGGCCCTGCCATGACAACTCACACTGGTCTGTCAGCAGGAGACAGATGCTCTAGAAGGGGTTTTCTAGTGAGCACCTTTTCCTTAGGAGAAATAAGGGGAGGTACCCCCTCAATTTTTTCATGCCTTGAAGCTGGAGGGGTAATGTTCTTCATCAACATTTCTTGTTACTGGCTTGGTTGTGCCGAATGCCCTCTGCCACCCTGAACATCTGCTCTGCATTCTCCCCAACTAGCCTGGCTCACACACATTGCTGGGGTTAGTTCCATGTGAAAACTGCTGGGGACGAGGAGGTGATTTAGAAATCCCCTGAAATAGCACTTTCAGTGCTGCTCAGAGTGTGGAGGAGCTATACACACCAGTTAGCTTTTCTGCCTCCCCATATGGAACTAGCTAGAACACATTTATGCCTGCATCTCTCCTCCTTTTATAGCACAGGGTTGATATGTATTTGAGTGCCAGTGTCTGTGTGCAGACAAGGTGGAGGGCCTGGCTCCAAAACACTTGTGGTGCTGAGTTAATTACACATGATATAGAAAGCATTTCCTCCTCCTCTTTCAGTCCCTTCTGCAGCCCCTGGGTTTGTGTCCTGAGAGTTTAAAGGGTGCAGTGACAGCTGCTGCTCAGCTCCTGGCCCTTGATAGGGATCAGAAGGGCTGCCCACAGGCACTTGGGGCACAGAAGAGCCACCACCCTGAGCTGCCTCCCTTCCCTGGGCTCCAGGCCAAGAAAGCCAAGAGGTTTTACCTGGAAAGCAGAGAAGATGGTCAGACCCAGCACCAGCAACCCCCCAGGCTCATCCTCAGTTCCTTGCTCCCTGCCACTGTGGGGTTTCCCTGCAGGTCTCCCTCTTGTCGGACCTGAGTCAAACGGTGACAACACCATTGCTTCATTTTTTAAAAAATAAGCTCCTTTCAGGCAAGGAAGAGTGTGTCCTACTAGTGCATTGCTACATGGCATCAGGAGCCCTCTGCTCTGCTCCTGGGCTTGCTGTTAGTTCTCTTGGGCAAAACTCATCATCCTTTCAGGCCCCCTCTCCCCTTGCACAGTTCTTAGTGTTTCCATCAGTTCAACTGATACTTCAGAAAACTAGTGTCTTGTTTTCAGAGGGCCTAATGTAAAGCACAGTTGAAAAAAATGAGTGAATGTGCTTTTCACAATCAAGCCCTCCTCCTGACTAAGCTGATAAAGTTGACAGAGATTATTCTAACCTTGTCTCCCTGGTGTCTAGACCACCATGGTTATAGCAATGGCACTGCTCCTGCATGCATCTCCATTTCTCCTCTGCAGCTGGAGCAGCACAATGACATTATTAAAGGCATTTCAAAACCCAGCCAGGCTTGTCACTGCTGGACGAGGAGCTGCAGCCTTCTGTAAGAAACATTAGGACTCAGGAAACTTGCATGGGGATATTTATAGCATGGCTTCTTGCTGGGAGGGAGGGAGACTTATTTCTGAATACCAGAGGGCAGAAATAGTCCAGCTCTGAAGGTGAAAAGGTATGAACTTCTATTTGGGGAATACTGCATGACTGGAGTCGTGTGAGAAGGAAACCAGCAGTGAGCAGAGCCAGTGCAGCCTCTTCTGCCTCAGCTCACAGTATCTTTGGGACCTCAGGGTCAGAATCTGCCCCCTTTGTTCTGTGCCAAAACCTGACCCAAACATAAACAAGGCAGCATCTGCCGATTCATTTTGGATCCACCCCACTTTTGTTTTTATTTAACTAGATCCTAGTGCTAGGCTGCAAATGTTCCTTGGGAGGGAATCTGAGAAGTTTTAGGTGCTGTTGCAAAGGGACATATCTGCAACTTGTGATCAGAATACCCAGGGATTGTAGTGGGGTTTCACCCTGCATTGGTGATAGTGGATGGCATTATTTATTCAATACTTACTGCCTTCCCCTTAGCTGTGCTATTATTGACTTGGACCAAAGTAGCCCTTTAAGCAAGGGCTACTAGCCATTTTCACAATTCTGGCTTTTAATCATCACCAGCTTGTAAATTCCTCCTTCAGAAGCTGAACCTGCTGGAAGGATTTCCAAGGAGCTGACAGAAGTGTTTTATAGAAGGGGCCCCTCTTTCCTCCTGGGGAATTACAACCCTATAAGTCTTCATTTTACTTGACATTCCAATTTGCAGCTTTGATGCCACAAGAAATGCCTTGGTTTTCAGTTTAGTGATGAAACTTGTGATATGGCAAGTGTAACAGAAAAGTGAAGCTCTGTAAAGGCCTAGTTAAGCTTCCCTTTGTTAATGTACATAGCCAGCCAGCCAGGAAGAAAAAAAACCTCTCTTCAGCTGAGACATTTAGATATATACTTAATGTCAAACATGAAAGCCATGGAAACGCAACTGTGGTGTCTGGCTGTGAATAGTGTGGTGAGCCTCCAATAGCTGCAGAGCCTGAGGGACAGCCCAGACCACCCACAACTGCAGCCCAAGCAGAAAAGAAGACCATGTCCCCCAGCTGGGTTGGCTCAATCAGGTCATGGTCTGTAGGGGCTGGTGCAGCAGCCACGTCTCTGCGCCGTGACCGTCCGAAACAGCTCAGCCTCTGCTCCCATTCTCCTCCAGCCCCGTCCTTGCAGCCCATTTCCCTGCAGTCTCAGCAAGGCCCGTGGGTTTGCCATTGCTCTGGTGAGTTGCCATGCCCCTGTTAAACACACTCTGTGCTGGGGCATTGGTGCTCCAATGTCCAGTTGCTTGGTAGACTCCTGGGAACAACGTATCACAAATACCGATGCCCTCTTCGGTTGGATTGGTCATAGCAGAGGGTAAAAGGAAAGCACAGAAAGCCTTACCTGTCCCCAGAAGGGGTGTGCTTTGCTGCCCTCTTTTATATTCTCTGCTTGTAGGGTCCAATGCCCTGATTGCCAGTTGGAAGAGTTTTGCTGGAGAGACCAAAGCCTTATACTCAGATCACTTCTCACTCTTCTGCCTACAGGACCTTCCTCCGACCCAGGTGGCTGAGCTGAGGAAGTTGCAGTCCCACAGCCACGGTTGGAAATGAATTAATGGCTGCTTTTCTGGCCTGAGGGATTATTTTAATTTCTCCTCCTTCTCAGTCCTCTGAAAGTTCTATAGGGAATGACATCTAAACTAAAAAGGAGGTAAGTTTAGTTGCAGGAGGAAATGAGCTCCTGTAGGCAAGGTTTTCCCAAGAAGCTGAAGAGCTGGCCATCTGGGGGCTTTCTTCTCCATCACTCAGAACAGGGATGGTTTGTTACCTTGATTAAAAGGAGCAGGATTTGCTTTGATCCACAGACCCCTGATCTCTCCTGCAATAGCCCTGGGCTGCTGTATGCCAGCTGGAAGGCAGGGACACCCTACTGTGCTATATTTTTTACTTTTCAGCCACTGGCAACTCAAAGCCTCATAAGGGCTGGCTTTCTGGTCAAAGAGAGGGATGCCTGGGAGGCAGGTGTGCCATGAATGGAGATCTATCTTTCACCTTTTGCTCACATCACAGGACTAACTTGATACATGGAAACATCCCCTTTCCTCCAGTTGACTGGTAAAATCTGTGTTGGATGAGGGAAGGTGTTGTACTGCTGTGGCTCTCCCTAACCCTGCCATCCCCACTCACATCTACAAAGCCTTTAAGTGGCAGAGATAACTGCTACCCAGCTGTGACCTTCCTCTCTCCAGACCATCCTTATTTTCTGCTCTAGAGAAGCCACAGCAAGAAGTAGCCTTTTCAATCAAATGCCAAATGAACCAAGAGTGGTCAGTACTAAAACCCATGTGCTGGGGACACAGCTACACCCTTGCATTTTCCATGCTCTTTTGCCTTTGGTCTGCTTAACCCCAAAGTATGGCTTGGAAGAAATGAACCATTAAAACTGGGATAACACTTGAGTTTTCTTTTCTCTCCACTGCCACAGGCTGAAGGAGGAAGCTGTGTTGTGAGGTGGGGCCCCAAGGCTGAAGCTGGTAGCCAAGAAATAGCTCTTTGTCTCTGCCAGTCACTGCTTTCTTTGCTTCCCTTATCACAAGCTGGTGGTGCCTTTGCTGGTGCACCAAGGAGGCTGGGGGAGGAGGAGGGTGCCTTTTAAAACTCTTCAGACTCCTTGACATGGCTGATGATTTAGGTGCGTGTGCTCAGGTGCTAAATGACCTTCCTCTAGCCTTTGAAGCTTGGTGAATGAATAACCATCTCTCACCTGGGCAGGGTGGCAGACTTTGTGTGGTGATGAGAGCAATGATGAAATCCTGTCAGGCTTCTCCAGCATTAAGGTGACATGAAGGCAGCCTTTCCTCCTCTGACAGCAACCCTAAGACATGTCCTTGCCTTCATGCCTGCTCCCACAGAGCTGATTTCCAGTGGTTTTGTTGCCTGCTGAACCATCAGCTCCACAGCACACTCATCCTCCTCATTTCCAGGCTGGAGGGGAAACCACCCAGGTCTCTGTGCTCAATCCTCTGTGAGCCTTCAAGGAGGAGCACTCCTTTAAGGCAATGGCACAGAATTGAGTCTCTTTGCCCTAAAAATGAGAGGAAGGTGCCCTCTGACAAGACTCATGTCGCCCCTAAGAAGTGGGGCAATTATGACTTCATTTTCAAGGCAACATCAGGGTTTAGGCATTCAGGGCAGAATCTCCATCTTTGGGTGGCCACACAGTCACCAAGGCCCTTGCTGACTGTATGCACAGCTGTAAGGGATGAATTTGCCTGTTGTTGGGGTGGGCTCAGCAGGAAGACAGGTCCGTCTTTCTGGGAAAAGGCAGCACTGTCACAATGACATGGGATTGTCCCCATCCCTAGGTTCCCTGCAGGTTTAGAAGAGTGCTGGCTGTCCCAGCCCACTGTTCCTCTGCCCCTGGGTCTGCTGAAGCAGCCTCCTCCCAGCCAAAGCCCTGGATTGCAGGCAGTCACTATGCCACTCGAGGGGACCAACAGGTCCCCTTACACAGCTTTGTGAGCTGCTGAGTTTGTGCTGCCTTCTTTCTGCTCGTGTGAGGCCCACCTGTAAGAGCACGTGGTGAGAGCGTTGCCAAGTGCTTGTCTTGAGGAAGGAGACAGCTTGGTGCAGTGGTGGGGGAGAGCACCTCCCTTCCCCACGCAAGTTACAGCCGGCCACAGGTGGTTGTGTGCTGCCTGGTTTGGAGGTTGGGCTGTAGCCACCAAATTACTGCCACCAGCACCCCAGCTGAGCTCTCAGGAGACTCTGAGTTGATGTGCCAAGGAAGAACTGGCCCTAAGGAGTCGCACGTGCTCTCAGTCCTGAGATCAGGATTTAGGTCAGACATCAGGGAGAAATTCTTTGCTGTGAGGGTGGTGAGACCCTGGCCCAGTCTGCCCAGAGAAGCTGTGGCTGCCCCATCCCTGGCAGTGTTGAAGGGCAAGTTGGATGGTGCTTGGAGCAACCTCGGCTGGTAGGAGGTGTCCCTGCCCATGCAGGGGGTTGGAACCTGCTGGTCTTTAAGGTCCCTTCCAACCCAAACCATTCCATGATTCTATCAGTTCCTTTCACTCAGCATGGACTCAGAAAACTTCATGATCTCTCTGCAAATAGAAGTTGCCAGTCTCAGACACTGGCAAAACACATCCCTTAGTGACTTTGCACTCATACAGGAACGTTCAAGTTCAAGCAAAACTGACTTTCCTGCTTCTGTGGGTCAGATGGCTGCAGGTATATCAGATTAGTCCCCCTGTTGCCATGGGAATGTTGTACGTGAGAGCTTGGCTATGGGAGATGGGCAGGGATTGCTCCTGGTGTGAACAGAGCCAGTCACTCGCCCTGGGGAGCCCAGCAGAGCCCTGTGCCACGGGACAGCCTTTCAGGCAGAATTTAGGATTACAAAGTCTCTGCCTGCCTTAATTTACAAGTTGCATAATGCTTCGTTGGGCAAAGAATACCTGAATAGTGAGTTTGTG
This sequence comes from Apus apus, assembly GCF_020740795.1. Lineage (NCBI taxonomy): Eukaryota > Metazoa > Chordata > Aves > Apodiformes > Apodidae > Apus > Apus apus. The sequence goes on along the minus strand of NC_067284.1, from coordinate 113,222,523 downwards.
CAGAGAAAAAAAAGCAAGTAGGTGGGTTAGAAAATGAACCGTCTATAATTAACCGTGATATCTATGTCATGTTATAGTTTGACATGGTAATTTGAACACATGTGCCTAATGTTACTGTGCTTTTAAAGATCTCTCCTACTTGGTTATGTGTAACAGTAAGTAATGGGCAGGCCCTGGTTGGGCAGGAGTTGGTTGGGGAAGTGCCTGTGAGGGAATGTCTGTGCCAGGGGCTGGACGACAGCACAGGTGCCAGGGACTGCTTGGAGCACGTGCAGGGTGAGGCTGAGGCTGCAGAAGAAGACCTGAAGGGCAGTCATACCCCAGCACCTACCTGTTCTGTCCTCATCAGGGATCATCTTTGACTTTCTTCCTCCTGTTCCACACACTTGTGCCTTTCCCTTGATGCTGGGTGTACTTGGGGACAGGAATAATGATGGTTTTGTGCAGCCTGGTCTGGTGGGAGGTGTCCCTGCTCATGGCAGGGGGGTTGGAACGTGATGACCTTTAAGGTTCCTTCCAACCTTCACCTTTCTATGATTTTATGAAATTTAGTCTGGGGAAAAAAAAAACCCTCAGTCTCAGGAAGTTTCTTTGCTCTGTGCTTCCAACTGTTGCTCTTTTAAACTGCATATCTGTACCCAACATCACAGCTTAACCTTAAATGCTTTTCAAGTGGTCAGAGAACATCTACATTTCAGTTTTGTTTGCTTTCCTGGCTAAGACTGCAAGCACAGCCACCATGTTCACACAAGAGGGGTTTCACTCATGGCATTTCTATCCAGGAACACACAGAGCAGTGCCAGGGGCCTCAGCAGGAAGCCCAGTTGTATGAGGCTACCAACCTTCATCTGCAAAGAGAGGGTTCAGACCAATGCTCAGATCTCCTGTGCTTTTCCAAACCATAATTCTAAACATTCTGACAATTGCTAGACAAAGAAATCTTGCAGGCACAGTAAGACATTAGGTTAACCTTAGGTCTCTTTTCTGTACTTAATCTTCATTTTTTTGTGTGTTTAGGACATCCAAATCCTCACATCTCTTTGAAGCACCCTGAAGCTTTTGCAGACACCTTAACAACTTGTGTGTCAAGGATGAGAGTCGTGATTAGCTGCTGTTGAAGTTGTCCAAAAGTCTCCTGCTTTGAACATGAGCTCTCCTTCAAACAGCAGATTGTGTTTAGACCGTATCCCTACCTCTCTCCAATCTTTGAAATGTCTCTAAAATCAGCTTACTTCTATTTGTGGAGCTATCTACCAGCTCCCAGCTCTCTACCTCCTTCTTCCCCAGTGAACTCCCAGCTGGCAAATGCCACCCAGAGACCTCCCCACTACCCTCTCACCATGCCAGGGGCTTAGAGGTGGTCAACAGCACCATCACCACCTTTCCAGGTACTCCTGTCTTGGGATTTCTCTGTGATTGAGATGCTGCCAGGAAAGAAAATGTGGAGCGTGGCAGGGAGAAGACCAGGAGGGCAGAGAGAGAGGATGAAGACAGAGCAAGCTTGGGTGAGGTCTCTGTGCTGGCTGCAGTGCTCCAGGGACTGCACCTGTGTATGCCCTGAGATTGCACACATCGTTTTAGGAAGGTGCTGGAGCCAGAATGAGCTTCTCATTTCTGTCTTCACAGCCCTGTGAAGTGACTCACCCTCTTTGGGAGCTGTTCCCAAGGGCAGGAGTGGGAGTGAGGTGTCAGAAACTGAACTAAAACAAAAGTTAGGTTCAGGCCCCAGGAAATGTTCTGCTGTTGCTGTGGGTGGATAATGACACAGCCTGCACAGACACAAGGCAGAGCAGCACAAAACCCAGGCAGCAGGGTGAATACAGGCAAGAACTATTTAAAACTGAAAGGCTGTGCTTTGGATTTTTATGTGAAAGACCTAATTATGGGGACTTCAAATCCTGTCAGAGCAGCTACTTCAGATGATTGAGTGCTAGTTGCTCACAGCATGGAGGAACATTCCCAGGTTGTTTCAGACAAAGTCTTTAAGGACCTGTTTCTTTGTCCCTTTTCACACAGCCAAACCTTTCTTATGCCAACAGTTCACCCAAATCAAGGCTACTGCACTAGAAAGAACTGCTTGCAGAAGCTGAGACTAGGTTGGAAGGTTTTTGATCTGAGTCTCTTGCTGTTGCATGGGACAGGGCAATGCAGGACACGCTGGGGTGCGGCACAGTGGGATGCAACTCCAGCAAAAGGTGGAAGTTATATCTGCTGCCTTTTAGGGTGGATTTGATTCAAGCCTTTTAACTCCCTTCAGCAACAGTAGGAGTGTGTTGCAGGTATTAGCAAGCTCTTACCTTGGGGGTTATTAGGACAGAATTTCAACAAATGCTGCTCTGTTTCATGCTTTGACTGTGCCAGGATACTGTTGGAAGTAGTTATTTGCTGTAGGACAACACCAGCATTACTAAGAACAGCTGTGGCCTTGTTTCAAGCTGTTTCTTGCATTATAAAAACGAGATACACCTACATGGTGCAACAATCTCCTTGGTTTAAAAAACTTCCCCTTCTTTTCCCACTTGCCCATCCCACAACAAAATACTCTGCCCCCCTAGAAGCACAGGCAAGAAACCTTCCTGTGAGTCTCCAAGACAGCTCCCACCTGGCACATGCTCCCTTTCCCATAGCATCAGATGCAGGACTGAGGCAAGGTGACACGTGAGCTTTGCTATCAGCAGAGCAGAGGATCACACACACCCAGGGCAGATCCCTGCAGCTTTTCACTCCTGGTCCCTCATGGCTCTGTCTGCTCAGGGTTCTGGGTGCAGTGTAGGCTCCGTTAGGAATCTCTACAGGCAGAGCCCCAGCAGTGCAACTCCCTGTGAACTGGAGTAAGTATAATACTGACATGATATTAAGCATGTCTGTTTGAACTTTCCTATTTATGCCAAGAGGTTTATGCCTGTACTCAATAACCTACCCACATTTCTCTTGCTGCAAAGATAAAGTTGTTTTATATTTGAACAACTCAAGTTGTAGACAGATTCCTGGGGCCCCAAGTCTGGGCTTGTCTATTTTATTCTCCTTTACATTAGCTATATGAAAGCAGGAAAACCTAAAAACAAAATCCAAAGAAACCACCCCAGCCTTTGGTCATTCTTGAACAGGAAATATTCACTGCTTTGCTGCAGCACCTGCTCTGCTTGGCTAGAAGGAAAAGGACCATGAACATCTCCTTGTATCCCAGGGATCCCAAAGATGCTTATTCCAGAGCTGGAAGGGGGAGCGGGAGGGCAGCCCCAGGTGCCTCTGTGGGGGGAAAGGCTGAGAAGCTGCTTAACTCAACACTTTGGTGGCAAAGCTCTCATCCATGTCCAGCATCATCATGAAGCCGTGGCGCTTCAGTATCTTCAGGCGAGTGACGTGGCGCTCAAGGTTCATTTTCACAGCTTCATCCAGGAAGGGCAGGGCTGGCGGGATGGAAACCAAAACCACCTCACGCTTCTCTTCTGGTGGCTGAGGCGCTGGAGGGGCTGAGGCTGGAACATCCTCGGGAGTCTCATCCACATCAGTTGCCCATTCCTGCTCCAGTCTGTGTTCTGGAATGGTGCCCTCCCAGATCTCCTGGCCTCTGCTGTGCTGGACAGACATCTCCATTTGAGTGGAGTGGATGTCAGGCGACTCTGGAGGAGGAGTGGGAGCACCCAGCTGGACAGCAAGGTCTTCCTGGTGCTGCTGCAGCCTGCCAGCCCCAAAGCAGCTGGCTGCCTCTTCTTTGCTGGCTGAGTGAGTAGCTGGGCCAGGCTGCTCTGCTGGGCCAGCCCAGGGATGCTTCAGGCCAGGCTGGATGCTGGAGGCATGAGCTATGTCTGCTCCATCAACACGAGAGGGAAGAGACACCAGTGGAGAGAGGCCAGTGTTGCTTGCTGCGATGGAAGTCTGCGAGGGATGCCTTGAAGGGGCCAGAGACCCCCCTGCAGAGAAGCAGTCTTTGTCAATCCTGTCAGAAGCGGGAGAGTCTTCTCTTGAAGGGTACAAAGAGACCCACGAAGAGCAAGTATCGATAGTCCAGGAGCTGCTGTCACTCGGAGGGTACAGAGATGTCTCTGCACTGGAGCTGGCTCTACCTGACACGACGGAACTGTGGAAGTCTCCTCTTGAAGGGGACAGAGAGACCTGTGAAATGGAGGTGACTTCACGGGTCATGTCGCCGCCCTCAGGTGTCTCCCAGTTGAGCCTGCGTGAGCAAGAGGAGGGGAAGCCTAAGCCCAGCACCCCCGAGTGCCCGGAGCTCTCCCTCCTGCCCCAAAGGAGGCAGCAGCAGCCTCCTCGCCACGGGGACCCGCCCAGGTGTGCCCCAGTCTCTGTCCCCATTCCCTCCCCAGTGGCCTCACCTGTTCAGGCATCTTGCCAGGTGCTGGATGGCCCTGTCGAACTGCTCGACTGTTTGGTGCAGAGCCTCGAAGACGGGGTCCCTGCAGAGGGGCAGAGGGCGGCCTCAGCGGGACCTGCCGTGGTGGGGACACCCTGCTGGGGCCGTGGTGCTGCGGGGGGGGGGCACGGATTCACTCACAGGTGCTGCAGGGGCAGGTCCAGGGCTCCGGGCGGAGGAGGCAGGGTGAGCTGAGGAGGCAGCCCCGGCGGGCAGGTGGGCGCAGGGCCTGCCGTGCCCAGGGGCCGCTGGCCTCTGCCCGTCCCCCGGCTGCGTCTGCTCCCCTGCTTCACAGAAAGGCACGGGAGGCAGCGGGTCAGAGAGGAAGGTCCCCAGCAGCCTCAGAGGCACCAGCCGAGACCCCGAGCCCGCTGGGAAACGGCCTCCCCTGCCAGGCTGGGGCTGCTGCCGCTGACCCCTGCCCTGCTGGCCCCGCCGGGCTCTGCGCCGGCCCCAGCTCCTTGAGAGAGTCCAGGGCAGAGCCACAGAGATGCTGAAGGAAGTGGAACATCTCCCTGATGAGGAAAGGCTGAGGGAGCTGGGGCTCTTTAGTTTGGAGAAAAGGAGACTGAGGGGTGACCTCATCAGTGGTTACAAATACGTAAAGGGTGAGTGTCAAGAAGATGGAGTTCAGCTTTTTTCAGTGATGACCAGTGATAGGACAAGGAGTAATGGATACAAATTGGAGCATAGGAGGTTTAAGGTGAATATCAGAAAACATTTTTTTACTGTGAGAGTGACAGAGCACTGGGACAGGCTGCCCAGAGAGGTTGTGGAGTCTCCTTCACTGGAGACATTCAAACCCCGCCTGGATGCCTTCCTGTGTGATGTGCTCTGGGTGACCCTGCTCTGGCAGGGGGGTTGGACTAGATGATCTTTCGAGGTCCCTTCCAACCCCTAGGATTCTATGATTCTATGATTCCTACCTGGGGCTCGGCCCGTGTCCCTGCCAGGCAGCAGAGCGCCAGCCCTGCCACCAGCACCAGGAGAGCGGAGAGGGAGAGGAAGGGCGCTGAGCTGGGCAGCCAGCTCATTTCGCCGAGGGGCCTCAGGCACAGACGCGGCCGGGAGAGGGGAGAGCCTGAGGAGGAGCAGCTGGACCCGCCGGCAGCTCCAGCCGGCAGCTCCGCTCCTCTCGCTGCCCAGCCCCAGGGCCTGGCTCTGCCCCCGGCAGCTCAGCCGCACCGCCGTCCCCCTGGCTGTGCTGCAGGCCGCTGTCACCAGCGGCGACGGTTGTGACGCAGGGACTGGGGGGCAAGTGCCCCCTCCTCAAGCTGGGATGAGCCCGGCCCGCTGGGTGACCCCAGCACCGGGCAGAGCAGCAACGGAGATGGCCGTGGGGTCTGCCCCTCTCTGCCTGGGGGGTTATCGAAGTGCCCTGTGCACCGGCGGCCACAGGGCTCTGCGCCTCTGCGGTCCTGCTGTGCCAGCCGTGGAATCCGCCCTCTCCAGGAGCACCAGGGATCCCTCTGCTCCCCCTGGCTGGAGGCAATGCTGAGCACGGCACCCACAGCTAGCACAGGGGCTGGTGTGGTGGACTCTCGTCAGGGTTAGAGACCCACCTGCTTGAGCCAGCAGTTCCTTCCCGGGATACCGGGGCAGCCATCCTTCTGGGACTACTATCATCCACATCAGTTGGCAGGCCCAGCTCCATCGGCAGTTTTATTTTTAGGGTGATGCCCTCTAAGGTTTCCTGGCCTTCAGTTCCCTCTCTAGTTCCACTTAGAGGTCTCAAGAACCCACCAGGGCCACTTAAACCGTAACACCTGCTCATTCTAAGCAGGAAAAGAGAGCGGCTCTTCCCATCCAAATCGGGATGCGGGTGGGTGTGCGCACATCCCACTTCACTGAGAAATTTCCATAGGTTGATGAACTTAAACTTCATTGCAAGTCTGCATCTTAAAAAAAAAAAACACCTGGAAATCAGGCAACCATCAGAGAGGTTTCACGAAGGAAGAGCTGCAGCAGAGAAGCCTGCTGCTACTCAGCTCTTACCTCTCTGAGCACAGAGAAGTTTCTCTTGGATCACTCATCAGTGCTGCTGGTTTGGTTTGTCCTGGGATGGTTTGAGGGACACATGCACCGAAAAAGTGGCCACCACATGGAGGAAATGCTGGAAATGGGCTAATTCAGTTTCACTCTCCCTCCCAAACAAGTCTGCAGGCATGAACTGCATCTTTGTGTGTCTCAGACGTGCCTGGCAATGCTCTGTGGCTGCTTCTTTGAGGAGAGACAGCTGGTTTGCTCCTTGATAAAAGCCTCAAGCAGACTAATTCTTACAGAGAGGGAAGCTGTGGGCAAATTTTACTTCATTTATTTCCAAAATGTACTTAATTTGTATAATCACAAATTTATGTTGACTGATTAGGTTATTAAACAATTATTTATTTATTTTTTTTAAAAAAGGACACAGACACCTTTTGTCCTCCTTCCCCTGACTCACCTTAAAATCAAACATCCCTCATCCCCCCTTCCTAGCTTCAACTTCCCAGAGTTTCACCTCATGTTACAGCTGGCCTGTCAGGTGGCATAAAAGTTTGGGGCCACGTGTGGGACTGTTTCTTGCTGCTGCCTTCTGCTTACTCATCTTCCCTGCCACCATTTGCTTCTTCACGCTTCTCTCTACTGCTCCTTCCTTCCTTCTAACTTGTTTTCATGGAGCTACTGCCTAGCAACCCCACAGTGGTGTGGTTCAGCTAAGGCTGCAGCCCCTTGGAGGTGTCCTTGTAACAAGGGTTCCCTCAGAGGTGTCCCCACATCTGTGTGAGTGCTCACGGCTGCAGACCTTTGGGGTGCACTTACTCCCTTTGCCACGGGGACTTCCCACCAGGCACCCATCTCCAGCCCTCAGAAGCCCTCAGTTTCGTTCCTCACTAGGCTGGGTTGTGGTAGAGAAGAGCAAATTGTCTTCTTGACAGATCTGGCTGGTCCCTGGGCTGCCCCTGCGGGATCTGCTTTGGTTTTTTGCTCTGCCCCAGAGGCTGCTGTGCCCCTGGGCTGAGCGTGTGACTTCGGTCTGATAGGATGATCTGGGGAACAAACAGGGTATTTGCAAAGCTTTTGAAAGACCACAAGTTGCCACAATGAAGTCTCTGACATTTAGCATTTCTTTTGCTCCTGCCAGGGAACTTGTCAGAGAGGAACTGCCCGGGGTTTTGTGGAGATGAAATGGTTGCTTGATCTTTGTGATAGTGTTTAACTTCCTCCTTCCCTCTGCCTGCAGTTCAAACAGGTATTTCCTACAGCTTTCAGGCAAAGGTGTAGAAAGAGAACAAGGCAGTAAGAAACAAGTCTTGTGCAGGGACATCTTTTTTCTTGGAAGTAGGCGTTGCAGTGGATGGAGCGGGTGTGGTGACCTTGACAATGGATCTAGGCCAGATTCAGTGCCTGCCCAGCTGAACTTTGGGGGTGGGGGAGCTGTGGGGAGCTGCAAACCCCAGAGCAGGCATGAGGTGAGCAGGTTCAGCAGTGGATGGAGGCTGGTTTGCTCGAGGAGGTGTCCTCAGGACAAGCTTCCTGCTCTCAAACCGTCCAGACTGCCTGGGTTGAATTGTTTCACTCACAGCCCGAGCATTTGGTCAGCCCAGAGGTGCTCATTTAATGCCTCTTGCACACACTGCTGGCTTGTTTCAAAGGTACTGAGGGCTCAGAAGCCCCATGAGACCAGGCTGTAAATTTGAATCCTCAGGTCACATTTATTATTAAATCACTCATATCTCAAGTAGAAAACAGTCCTCTTGTGCTGGACCTGTGCTGTGTCCTACTGCTTCTGCTCAAAATATGAGACAATTATTTTAAGTAGCTAAGGCTGGGCTGTGTTGCTGCCCTTAACAACAGCATTTTTTGCTTCAGAATGGACTTCTTGCTGCTATAATATTAGTGACTATCCAGCAGTCAGACAGCAAGAGCAGCATGGTCCAAAGTGCTGGTCGTGCTTCTGGAGTATACAGTCCATGTAGAGGTTAGATACAATGTATGTTTGATGCCTGTGTGCCCTATGAAAGACTCTCTGGTTGTCTGGAGATGTGAACTTTTCCAAGCAGAGCACAGCAGTCCCTCACGTCCACTTGTTGTTTATCTGTACTGCTTGTTCCCTGTCCCTGAGCGTGCAGGGATTGCACTGCTGTTGGGGACAAACCTCACTGTGCTTCTGAGCCCCAGACTTCTCTCCTCAGGAACATGGAGCTTTATCCTATCAGGCTTGCTATACATTCCAGTGTGGTTGGAGTTATAAGCGATGCCAAAAGTTAAATTAGCAGAGAAACAGGAAGCTAAGAGAGGAACGGGTTGTCAGCTGCTGAACTTGAAGAGCATAAGAAGGCAGAAAGGCATAAAGAGATGGAACAAACTGGAGAACACCATTTTCCACTGCTGAAACCTCCTAGGGTGATGGGCCAGACTCCTCTTTGGTTGTGCTTCCTTCTCCACTGTGAAGGCTGTTGCTCCAGGGATCCCCTAGAATTTCTCTAGTGACCTGTCTGAGAGAGATTTCTGCAGAAAACTTCATCCCTGAGAGGAGGCTTGGCAATACCATGCTAAGACCTAACCAGGTGATTTGAAAACCTCCTCATATTGAGCTAGATCATTAGACCACCCTCTGCTAATGAAGCCTTAATGCTGTGCCCTAGGAGTCAAGCAGCTGGATATCCAGTTCTCAGAGTAATCATTGCAAAGGCTAATAAATCTGGTAATTCAAAATACCTTTGGAAGAGTCTTGTCTTCTCTCTCCCAGACTGTTTTTTCCTATCTGCTCTGACCAGCATAAACAAAACCCTTCTCTATTTTGTATTTACACAGTCAGTTGCTCAGAGGTACTTATCTTGGTCCCTCCAGCATGCAGGCTGCTGCTCAGTCGGTGGACTTCTGAGGAAGCTGCTGCAAAGTACATGAAAGGAGGCCAAAGTCAGCTGTTGAGATTAAGATCAATGATTTCTCAACGTTTCAAAACATACTTATTAAAAGGATACGCACATTGCTTGTCTAGGCTGGCTTGGGAATGGGATGTGATGCTTTTCCCTTTATCTGCCTAAATTTTCCTGCCTAGACAGGGTGTCTGTCTTCAGTCAGAAGAAAGTGGTGTGTTATTTAATGTGCATCTGAAAAGTGCAGCACTCATCTCTGATTCAAATTGGGTGATAGACCATAATACTCAGGGTTACAGAGGGGTCAGAAGGAGAGCTCTTGTTCCAAAAGGGCAGGTTTAAAGTAATTTTTAAGCATTGTGTTCACTGAAAGACGATGATCGTGCTAATCTACAGGACAAACGACTGAAGACCTGAATTGTTGCTCGGTTATAAAGGAGCTGAACTTTATCTGACCTTTCCACCAGCAGCTGAAATCAGTCAGATTTGCTGACTACATGCTCATTTTTGCATCTCTCATTGAGAAAAAGCAGAGTTAAGTCTGATCTCAAAGTGGATGGCATGCAGATTTTGGTACCCTTGACTGCTCCAAAGCAGAATTTCTTATTTCCCTTAAAAAATCAAATTGATACTACCAAAATAAACAAAGAAAAAGTAAGGATCTTCATGCTACCCAGAGTACTAAAAATAAAATCTCAGGCATACATTTAGAGCAAGCTGACCTTCAGAAACCACGAAGGTTGCCATTTGCTAGGGTATCTGCCACTGAAATGTGAATCAACTCTTTCAAGTACCTCCAGGTCGGCGCAGTTTCGTGTAGCTAGATCCTGATGGATTGCAACCTCTTCACATTCATAGGAAACCTGCAAGCTCACACTCACACACACACACAACTGTCTAACATCTTCCAGCAAAATCTGGGATGTGGTAAAACTTAGGAGGCAGGATTACTCTGTCTGAAACCAAATACCACTAGTATGGATGTTTATTTCGGAACTAATCACCCTGGTCTCCCTTTGTAGTCAGTGGAGGGAAACAGGCATTGCTGGAGTGTGATTCATCTCCTGCTGAAGTGGATGCCTGAAATGGGTCAGACACCTATTTTTGGCAGTGTTTTCAAAGGCTGCCTTTGGTGCCTGGCTCAGAAAGAGACACCTACATTATAGGCAGTCTAAGGCTGGGTGAGGTGGGCATGAGCCAGCAGTGTGCCCTTACACTGAGAGCAGCTAGTTGTGTCCTGGGCTGTCCTGGAAAGAGCTCAGCAGCAAGTCCAGCAAGGTGGTCATTGACTCAGCTTTGAACTAGGTGACCTCCCCAAGTCCCTTCCAACCTGAATCACCCAGTGAACCTGTTCTTCTCTGTTTAACACTTGTGAGACTGCATCTGGAGTACCATGTCCTGTTTGAGGCTTCCCATCCCACAGAGGCTTTGATGAGCAACAATGAGTCCAGCAAAGGCCACCAAGATAGTCATGTGGCTGGACCACAGGGCTGGGGTGTGAGCATGGCTCAAAGAGGGTGAAAGAAGTGGATTTGATCAGACTTAAGCAGAAAAGGATAAGGGGGGGGAATCCTGTGACTTTCTTCAAGTCCATGGGAGGAGACAGAGAAGATATAGTCAGACTCTTTTTTGAGGTGCCCAACGAAATGATGAGAGGCAAGAGAGAAAAGTTGGAGCATGAGGAAGTCCAATTAGCTATAAGGGAATTTTTTTCACCCTGAGGGTGGTGAAACCTTGGCACAGGTCATCCAGAGAGATAGGAGACACTCAAACCACAGTGGGACAAAACACCAGGTGATGTGTTCTAGGCTTGCCTTGCTTGGAGCAGGCAGCTGGATGATCCCTGCAGACCTGCAGGTATCCCTTCCAACCTGTGTTCTTCTGTGAATCATACTCTACAGGTAGCTTTGTGGGATAAGGCTGTCCTTGGTAGACTCTGGGTTGTTGCTTTCTTTTCACAACTTTTACTCTTTTCTCTTTCTCAAGCTTATGCCCTTCTCTTTAATCTAGTATCAGACCAGGATTGTATCTTTTTTTAATTATTTTTGAGTCTGGTTTTGAAGGATGTGTTCTCAAAGCTGCTTATATGCCTAAACACACCTCCTGTAAACATGCCTGATTTGCACACCCAGTGGAGCAGCCCCAAGTTCCCTTTATATTCAAGGAAAGGCAACATGGGTGCAGATCATGATTTTCAGAGCTGAAGATGCTAATGTTGGTCATCCCTCCCATATTCAAGCAGCCCTTCGGTAAGGATGTTTAACCCAGGTCATTCCAGTGATTTGGTGACAGGGCAGCCTCTGTTACATGGGCATAACCAAGGGGGCTGGATGGGGTGGGCATAAGGGAAACAGGGAAGCAAAACATGCTGTTTTACCACCAATGCCCACGTCATGGTATTCAAGCCATGATTCATGAATGGTTTGAACGATGAAATAATGATTCATTTTCCATTGATGCTTCTGCCTGAGATGAAGCTACTGAAAGGAAGCAGTTGCATGCAAAGTCCCCACCAGCTTGACCATATCTGAGGTTTTAAGAGGCAAAACCACCATGCTGGTGCACACACAGGGCCTTCCCACCCCACATCATTGGCCAAGCAGGTCCCTGTTTCATCTTTGCTGTCTCAACATGCCTGCTTGCCATGGCAACCAGTCAACACTCAAAGTACAAAGTATTTTAATGCTGCTAAGGAAATGTTGGCTTTTTTCATTTACCTGCTGTCACGGATTTAGAAAAGGCAGAGCACAGTATTGAAGTCAAGAGCTCCATTCCTTGCCCCAGCTCAATCTGACTGTGAGATCCAGAGGCTCATGGGCAAGTTCATTTTGATAAATAACTGAGTACAGCCTAAACATAGTTCTATACTGTGTGATAAGGCAGCAGTTCAAGTTCCAGTTTTATCACTTGTTTCTGTTTATCAGTCCCACGTGTTTAGTGTTTTGCTTAAAGTCCAAATTTCCTTGGACAAACAATGAGTTGGGAGCCTTAATGTTGTTGTCCTAAGAAAGCAAAAAACAGCTGTGTTTTCCCAGATATTTTAAAAGGATAACTTAAAGGTTAATTCACGTTCACTTCTCTCTCCTTTCACAGAAGACTTGCTCTCTTTTTCAGCTTGGTATTTTTTGTCCTAACTTTTGAAATCTTTGTACATTGTCTTGGTAAGTGGCATGAGCAAACTTGGAAGCCTCAAAAAACAAATGACAAAATGCAAATAACCAGAAGGTATCCTAAAAAAAATTGGAATTTTCAATGTTTTATTTAGATGATCATTTTCATATTAGTGGGGACATGTATTTGGGGACGACTGACTCGTGTGTGCTGGTTGTTAAGAGTTGATTCCCAATTTCTGAAGCAGCTGGGCTCTGAGTAAATTGGGTGTTAGTGGAATTGTCATTAATGCATTTCACACTGCCAGGGTTTTGCAACCTTAATGTCATAAAGGACAGGAAAACCATAACAAGCCCTGAAGCATCTGAAACAAGAAAAAACATGATCCTCTGCAAAAGTGTAATTTCCCTGTCCTCCCAGGAGCACTGAGTTACCCATAGGTAAGAGAACAGAGCTAAAGTGATGAAATAAGGAGACTGTACTGTGCACAGGGCATCTCACTTCATTTATGACAAGGGAGGAGTGTGATGAGACCTGCAGCCAGCCTTCTTTTCTTATGTCCTGCAGACACTTCCATGAGCCTGCCCGCTTTACAGACACAATTTCCAACCTCAGAAGATGGCACGGGGGTGCAGGGAAAACAGAGAGGCAAAACCATGCATGGGAGGCACGTGAGCATGGGGACTGTGACAGTGCAGAGCAGCAGAACCTGCAGCCAACGTTGAAAACTGCAGAGGGGCTTTGAGGTCAGGGCAGCAGGGTCCGAGTTTGGGTGTGTTGCCATCTAAAACCACCCTGGCGGGGCTGGGCAGGAGGAAGGTGATGATCTGCTGTCACTAGAAGGTTTCCTGCCAATACTTAGGCTGTGTTAGTCACCACCACAACCCTCTCTTGCTGCTCAGCCCCCCTGGCCTGCTGCTGATAGCACCTGGCACCGTGTGACAGACCGGCTGCCCCTGGGCACACTGTGCTGTGCGACCTGGACTCAGCCACCTTTGTCCATGTTAATGCAGTTGGTAACTCAGAGCTTCCTCTTCTCCTGGATTCTGCTCAGCTCAGGGGAGAAATTGCACCCAACATCCCCCCTTCTGTGGGAAGTGGAGATGGTTAAGGGGTCATTCAAGGAAGGGCTTTGCTGCTTGCTGCGAGCTGAGCCGTTCTTGCAGCGTTCCTGACAAAGGAGCCACAGCTTTGGTGGGTGGCATCTTCATGGCAATAAGAGTGAAAACAGCCAAGCCCTTAATACCTGCTTGGAAAATTGCCTTTGGGGTGTAGTAGCAGAAGGTTTTTAAAGAGGTGAATATAACAGAAGGGATTAAACACACAGTGCATGCAATTCAGCCACTTTGTGCCATGATCCTCCTTGTTCAAGTTCCAGCCTGGACTGCACTTGCTGACACCTGTTGAGCTTAGAGGGTTCTCATAAAATGTGCAGGCTGGCACTGAGGGGTACAAATAGTTGGATAAAAGTTTGTGTGCAGGTACTGGTTATGGAAATTACAGAAATTTAATCAGCTGTTGTTCAGCCTCTGCTTCTAGGGAGGAAGAGAAATAAATAATAGTCAGAATAGAGGGTCAAATTTGATCTGATATGGTGCTGTTGTGTAACTGGGTTAGGACTGGAGTCTTCTGTTTTAGTGGCTCCAAAGTTTATAGGGGCATTAATTTGGCCACGGTGGGAAGGGTGCAGTGAGAATTAAGAGCTGGAGCCATAAAAGAAGAGCAGAGAATAGTTTTTTAGAGCAAAAGAGTTTGGTCTTCCATTGTAGCTTCCACTGCTCACTTGCTCTGTGACTGGACAACAAAGTCTGCAAGGCAGAAACCATTTGCCAGCACATTGCTAACTCTGAAGCTCACCTGGGTTACTCAACAAGTCCACATCAAATCTTATCTTCAGAGCCAGGGCAGACGTCAAGGATATAATCAGAAGGACCTTATCCCCTGCCTATCACAAGCTTTCAGCAGAGGCTCAGCTCTCCACTCTGCATGCCCAGACACAGGCCTGGCATCTAACCACATGGTTTTGTTTGCTTCTTGGGGGAAGGAAATGATACATGGCATCATGTGTATGGCATAACTGACTGCTGTTGTCAATGGTCTTGCAAGAGCCTACTGTGTGGTTACAGTCAGAAAAATCTTGCTCTCCATGTCCTCCTAATAATAAAAAGGATTTTAACTTGACTAGCAAACTGCCCAATAAATCCAGGAGATCTCTCTACTCATGTAGTGAGGTGTCATGATGGCTCCTTGCACTGGGAGAGAAACACATCTGAGCCCAGAGAAAGAAACCTGCTGCAGTTGTCCTGTTGGACAGGATCTGGTCTGCAGATGGAGATAAGGAAGCCTTGCAAATAACTCCTGGTTTGTCAGGCTGCCCAGGTCACTGCTCACATAAAAAGCTGGTTTTGCCTCTTACGCTACCAAAGACCAGGAATTGATGAGAGTTATTCCAATCCAGGTCTAAAAACTGGTACTGGATTCCAGGGACCTTGATGGTGACGATCTAGTGACTCACTTTCCAGCACAAACGAAAAAAACATTAAAGTGGCAGCAATAGCAAAACTCCAGATCCCTGGAGCAGACTGTATTGGTATAAGCTGATGTGGGATCTGGCTTATATGGAAAGGAAAGAAACAGGACTCAGCCATCCTTCAGGATTTGTCCCTCTTCTTTCAACCCCATTTCTCCAAGCAGCATTTCACTCTGACGACCAAATTCCCTGCCTAAGCTGAGCTCTGCCTGCAGCCTCCAGGGCTGGGTTTGTGGAGTTTTGTGTGTGTGTGTGATTGCTTTAGAAGATTGGATGCATTTTTCTGAGCTGTTTTTTAGGCAGAGACCAGGCATCTATTTATTGCTTTGGAGAGATGTTGTGCATTCTCCAGCTGTCAGGAAAAACTTCATTAGTTTTCGGTTGCCACCTACTAAGGGAAAAAGAAAAAGAGTTCTTTTCCCTCAGCAAACTGTGAACACTTAAATGGAATAGCTTTGGGTTTTGCAAGGGAAATGCTTGCTGGAGGGAAAGAAGAGCCCTCTGGTTTCACTTAGAAAACTATGAGCTTTGTGCAATATTGTGACCTCTGTTGAAAAGGCCGTTGATTAATGATAAGATCTATTCTGGAACAGACTATGGATTTGGAGCTTACTCCCAGATTTACATGCAGTGCTAACCCCTGCTTGGAGAACACCAGGTGATAATGCATCACTAACTGAAGAAATATAGATCCTAGGGGAAAAACTGGTGTCCCTGAGCATTACAAATTTTACCACCACCTGAAAGCAGACTGCTTGTCCTTCTTGCTGAATTCCTAGGTAAGAGCCAGAGCTTTTCTGCTCAATCAGGGTTCATTCCCATAGGATTTGAAGGAGCAGGGAAAGTTCAACAGCACTTGGCAGCTCTACTCTTTCTACATCTGGGTAAATGGTTTCTTTGCTTCTCCCATTGTCCCTCCAATAGCCAGTCTGAGAGAAGTATTCACCCTAAGGCTGTACCCCTCTCATTCCCTGTGAGAGCACAAGGGAAGGTTACAGAATGGACAGGAGAAGAGGAGGCCCTCCCAAGCTTTTCTCTTCTTGATACACACCCATGAGGGACAGAAATTATTCAGGACTGGAGTAAAACTAATTGCTAGGCAATGATGATGCAGCCATTGGGGTGATGAGGGCCTGTTTCTACTGCAGTGGCTGATCGGTTGGTTTGAGCAAGGTTGAGATGCCTTCAGTGCCTAGATCTTCTTATTGCCTATTTCCAGGCCAGCAAAGGGATTTAGGCTATAAGTAACAGCAGAGTCAGGTTCTTTGGATTTTGGAGGGGCTGAATGTGGCCCATAGCTGGGATGTGTCCTTCTCTCTCTGTGACACTCATTCCTCACATTGATTGTGACACCATAATAAACAAGGTCAGTGTTAATCTTGATATTAATCTCTCTCTCTTTTTAAAATATTTGCTTCTATGTGAGCATGAACTCTTCAAAATTAAACCCTTCTTTGGGCATATGGAGATCAGATACAGTTAGACCCTACAAGGCCAAGGATCTGGTGTTGGTGTGAAGAGGTGGGCAGAAAAGAACATGAAGTAGCTGTGTCTTTTAGAAGGGGAAAACTAATGCTTAGAAATCTTGGGAAACACCCATGATCTCTATAAAAAATACAGAAACTTTCTGAGGACATGAAAGAGAAAAAGGCATTTTGGATGATGGAAAATTCTGACAATTCTGTAGATGGGTAATTCACCAAAAACATTTCCCTTCTTGAGTCATGATGTGAAACTTTCATTTTTGAAACAATTAAGGCAGTATGAATCAAGATGAATCAAAGGAGATGAAATTCTGTGCTCTCTCAAGTCACAGACAAAATTTCTTTGAGGATTTCCACATGGGGCTACAGTTTATGTTGTCAACAACCAACAGCCAAGTGGGCTGCAAGAAAACACACAGTTAGGCTGTTACCTAGGCTTTTTCTAGACAACAAGGTGTCTGATCTCATCACTTCATGCTATTATGGGCACTTTTTGTATTGAAAGACAATAAAATATAGCCAGATGGGGCTGTCAGTTTGGAAGAAATACAGCAAGGATTCTGTAAATATGCTTTGGATTTGCCTCGACTGAATTTACAGCCACTTATATTTTCTCTGTAAGAATATCTGGCAGAAGGAGTTAACTGCTGAATTGTTTTCTACCGGTTAAACAATGATTACAAATCATGCAGTGAAGTGACTTTTTGAGCTCATAACCATGAATCTGGCACAAGAAATACAAAGAGAAAGACTGTTATCCAGTCAGAGATCACAAATATGCTGTTTGATGTGTGTCCCTAATATGGGGCTGTGTTTTCAAAGACAAAAAAGCACCTGTAAAGAGCTACAGGGAAGAGAAAATTTGTGGAGAAAATATGCAAAATAATAATATATAAATATAAATATAAAATTATTATTATTATTATTATTAATAATAATAATAATGAAAAACATTTTTAAAAGCCACAAGCAGTTTTTCTTCTGCTCCCAAATCTCCAGGAGCACTTTGCCAAGCCTGCATCTTGCTCACCATGACACTTGTATGGGAAGTTGAACAATGATTTCCTGTCTTCCAGTGCCAAGTGACAGTGCTGCTTTGCTTCTGAAACCAAATAATCTCAGATCTCAGTGTGAACTGTTGATTTTTTTTTTGTGATTTAGCATTTGCCTTAGATTGAGCACTGGGGCTCTCAGGAAACTTGCAGCAGGGTTTATCTCTTTTTGCAGTGGCTGTGCATTTATCAGGCAGCTGTCAGAACACAGACTGGGAATTCACAGACCTGCAGATAAATGCAGGATCACAGAAAAGAACATATCCATGCCAGTAAACTCTGCTCTGCACTGCAGCATGGCTCTGCGGGTAACTACACCCCTGTTTGATAAAGCACCTACATGTTTATATATTTATATATTTATATACTTATATACTTATATATTTTTTTTATATATATATATTATATGTATTGTTATTAATTTCAGTGCCATTTAACAGGGCATTTAAGTCCAGTTGCTGAATAAGGGGTATTTAAATGATTGAATCTATGCTATTAATTGCTTGGTAGGTCATCTTTCAGTGCTAATGGACAAAGATGAGACAGTACTTTTGTTGTAGTGCTTCCTCTTTCAGAACTGATACGTGCATGGAAATGCACCTCTCCAACAAACTGAAGTTACTTTCTTAAAATAATTGAGCTCCTAAAAATAGAAAAGGAAATTCTCAATCTATTTCTAGACCAAAGATATAGAATAAACCCACAGACTTACAGTGGGTAGTTCCATCTTCCTGAAATATTTAAAAGTATGAAAGAGAATTTTGCCTTGGAAACATGTACATTAACAGTTACCATTTTCCAAACCCCTTATACTTCTGGTGACTTGCACAGAGCCCTGTTTCCACCATGCAACAGAGACAGAGAGGAGCAAATATTTTAACCAAAATCACGTAGCTGAGCCTAGATTTGCAGCCATTATTTCCTTCTGGGGCAGTAAAGCCTCCAGGACTCACCAGCACAGAGTCCTTGCACTGTGCTGTGCTGCTGAGATGTTTGGGGGCTACTTCTGGTTGATACCTGCCTTTTCCAGGCAGTGACTATAACCAGAAGGCTTGGCAGAAGAAACCCCCCCTCTCCTGAATGATGGAGAACAGAACAGACACATCTGCCGTTTTCAGACGTGTTGTATGTGAGGGACTTGTCTGTTTGGGAGGTCGTTTCTCAGCAGCAATGCTTGGTAAGCTGCTGACCATAGTGTGGTCCTGCAGGTAATGTAGAAGACTGGGTAGCACGGGACTTGCTCTTGCTGAGTGCAGGAGAAGGGATAAAGGGAAGCAGGGCAAGGGGAGAGTGGGGATGACACATCTGCCCACTGCTAAAACCTTGCCTGCAGGGGGCTGGTGCAGACCTTCTCACCCTGCAGGAAGGTGTAACTGAGTCAGTGCTGTCAAAAGCAGTGTGAGTTGTCCTGAGTTCTTAAATAACAAAAACCACCTTTTTCATTCGGTCTGTTAGCAGCAGTGTCTGTCCTGCATAAATGGCAGCAGTAGAGAGGGAGAGCAGCTTCTGAGACTGTCTATGCAGAAGACAAGTAATTACTCAGAGACAGACTGCCCCTGTGCCCTGGCATGTTGTTACACTGTTGTACGACAATGGTATTTTTTAGCTAATTACAACACGGGGCTGTACATTTTTGCACATATGTGTTTGCTTGACAAACAATCCTTTATTCACACATGATGGGTAATTGCTTGTCCAAGCATCTCATGGAACTGCACGCACACTGGGTGCAGGCAGAGCAGGCACAGGGGCATAGAAATACAGGGATCTCAGAAACATGCTGAATGGATTTCTGCTCTACATGCTGTCCTGTTATTGTGCTCCCAGCAGCGTGTCTGCAGAATTCCTGAAAAAGCTCTTGGGAGGGAGGAAGAATAAAACAATATCAAAGAAGAGCCGTGTGGTGTTGATTGGCTTGGAAAGCCACTCTGCTAATTGTTTGCAGGATGCATTCCAGGTTACTGCAAGCCAAGAGGCTGCAGGGTTTGTTGGGCTGAGCAGAAAATTACAGTGTTTTCTCCTGACCTTGTGTTACTTGACTGATGGGAGTCTCACACCCCCTTGGGCACTTGCAGGAGTTAGGATCTGGTGTATGCCACTGCAGGGCGTGCTGCTGGTTGGGCTTTGATCAGAGTTCAGCCTTTGTTGTTGAAAGGAGATATTTCATCTCAGCAGATTCAAAAGGGAGATGGTCTGTTCAGGGCTGTTGCCACAGGACTCGTCTCCCCTCCCGTTCCCCCAACAAAAGAGGAACAAAAGCAAATGACCAGCCAAATTATGTTTTGTTTCCACCAAGCAAGTCACTCACATATTCATCATTACCAAGTCTGAAAGGCATCATGCTGGGCTGATTTCAGAACAGATCCTTATTAGCAGTATTTTTTAATGTGAGTATCAAAGTCAACTTTCAATTACCGCCCACGACCTTATAAAAATACTTACCATTCATTGTACATCTGAAGTTCATGCCCCTAGACCTTGTGACTGAAGCAAGCCCAGTAAATATTGAAGAATGAATAGTGAGAACCTGCCTGTCTCTCAGGATAAATCACCCTGTACACATGCTCTCTGCTGAACGCTTGCTTCTGTCACCAGGGCTTGGTCCATGGCCTGCTCCTTGCCAGCACATGCTGGACTCATGGTGTTGCACCATTTCAGCTTCTTCCATAGCAGATGAATGGCTTCACGGTTAGATGACAAGGAAAGAAGAAAGGTACCAGCTAGCCTTGTTCTGCAGGGCTGGAAGGAGATTTTTGTGCAGTGGTAGGCAGCAGACGGGAGGCCAGCTAGGACTGACCCGCTGCGTTCGGTCAGTGCTGTTTGTAACTGGGAATCATTCAGCCCTGCAGGTTGTGAGGTATAGTTCTGGTGCAGCAAGGCTAAAACCAGAGTGCTGCTGGAGGTCTGGGGGATCCCAGGCATTTCACCAGGTGAGAGGTGTCTGGGTATCTATGCTTATTGTGAGATCTGAGCACTCTTACCTTCACCCTGAGAGCTCTTTCTCGCTGCACATCTCAGTTCACTTAGGCAGTAGGAGCTATTCACTAAATGCTTCTTACTGCCCCTTCAGTGGTTCCTGCTCTTTCTGCCTCCTGTTGAAGCTCATTGTCCTCAAACTAGGTTGTGCTCCAAGATCAGTGTGGGAGTGGAGGGAATTTGTGCCTTCCTGGTTGCTCCTGGTGTGCCACACACGGGTACGATTTCTCAGTCCCATTGCTGTTGTCTCTGGTGCTCCTGAGAACTTTCCTGACCACTTCTTCAGCTTGACAGGACAGACACTACAGTGGGATAAAATGGATTAATCATATTGAATAAACGATTTAGCTGTTGAGCTGACACATGGTGACAGGCCCAAGAAATAACTCTTCATTTTATCAGGTATCCAGACACTTTGATGGATGGGAACTACATGGTAATTCACTGAGGTTAATGGAGTGTTATACCAGAGGCTGACAACATGAAGACTTCACCTGTTAAACTGGGTCCCAGGGATACTTTTGTTGGGTGCCAGGTGGGAGCTGGAGTTAGCTTTCCACAGAGTAATCCAGAGATGTCTCTCAGCTGAGTTGAGAGTGGTTGTGCATTACAGGAGAGCAGCCTTCCCACAGTGCTGGGTGGACCTGCTCCCAGAGGGTGCAGCTGTGAGAATTCTGTAGCCTAACAGGTCACTGCCAGGCAAATACCCCTTTCTTTCTGTTCCTTGGGTGCTGCTGAGCCTTACTGAAATTCTGGGTAAGGTGGGGATCCTGAGCAGATAACACAGGCACATAACTACAAATGGGTCAAAGGTGAGAGCACGAGACAGCCTTGTCCTGTTATTTGGGATACAACAGCCAAAAGATGTTCCAGGTCCATGAGGAAAGCAAGTGTTAGCCCTAACCAGAGGTTTCTCACCAACAATATTAACAAGTGCTCAGATCTAGTGGCTGGCACACAGTAATTAAGCACTGGGTGAAGCGTTTGGCTACCTGTCACACCCAAACCATTCCTTGGAGACACTAAGAAGACCTCAGATGGCAACCAACCCCAGGGAGCCCTATCAAAACAGGTTTCTGTTTTGCAAAAGAGGTAGCAAGCCTGGGCTGACCCTCACACCCTGTCATTAAAATTCCTTGGTAACTCCAGTCCAGCCGGGGGCAGATTCCAAGTCCTGAGCATGAGGTCATGTCTGCAATGAGCCCGTGACAATAACTGCCATTATATGGCCCTATTTCTTCTCTGAAGACACACCAATGTTGCTGCAGAATGGGGCCACGGGCAATAGAGAAGGCCATTTAGTCGTGACTTGATGGGTTTATTAACTTGAAGCTGTTAATCTGTTGTTTCCAGGTGCCTTGGCCCAGCACGATGACAACGTGCCAGGGGTGGCTGAGCTCTAGATTACCAGTACTAGTAAGTAAAAAAGGGATCTTTTTAAGGAAATATAAGAAAGAGCTGAAGAGTCTGAGGGCTTGAGTCCAGTGCACCCTGAGAGTGTGTTTAGGTGTAGTTTGCACTTGGCTGTCACAGTATTACTGTCCTTCCCCATTTTGCTTCCAGGAGGATTGGGAAGTGCTGTCTTCAGTGGCACAGGGTTCTGAAAAGTACCTGGCCAGGATTTTTCAGAGGTCAGCTGAGATTTCTGTGCTTAAATCTGGCTTGGAGGCAGAACAGGTTTAACACCTTCTTTGTTTTTTTGACTCTGTTCTCTCCCAGGTGAATTTACTTTTCTTCTTCTTTGTTTGCTGTGTTTGACAGGAACTGTTATTCCAGACACGTGCTGGGAATATAATACAGCAGAGAGGGAACAGTCTTGGAGGCTTGGTTCTTGGAGTGTGTGGAAGGTAACTTCTTGATGCATCTGGTGAAGGAGCCAACTAGAGAAGGTGCCTTCCTGGACGTGCTGCTTGTCAACAGAGAAGGACTTGTAGGGATGTAGCAGTTGGAGGCCATCTTTGGCTTAGTGATCATGAAATAATAGAGTTTTTGGTTCTCAGTGAAATTAGGAGGAGGGTTAACAGAACTGCCATCTTGGACTTCTGTAGGGCAGCCTTTGGCCTGCTCAGGGGCCTAATTGGCAGTGTCCCTTGGGAGGCCATCCTGAAGGACAAAGGAGTCCAGGAAGGCTGGGCACTCCTCAAGAAGGAAATCTTAAAAGCACAGGGACAGGCCATCCCTGTGTGCTGAAAGAAAAGCCACTGGGGAAGAAGACCAGTCTGGCTGAATGGACAGCTTTGGCTGGAACTCAGGAACAAAAGGAGAGTTTATGGCCTTTGGAAAAGGAGGAGGACTCAGGAGGACTGCAAAGATGCAGTGAAGTTACGCAGGGAGAAAATGAGAAGGGCTAAAGCCCAACTAGAACTCAGTCTGGTTCTTGCTGTAAAATACAATAAAAATACTCCTATAAATACAGTGACAACTGGAGAAGGACTGGGGAGAATCTTCATCCTTTATTGGATGCAAAGGGAACCATAGTGAGAAAGGATGAGGAAGACTGAGGTACTTAGTGCTTTCTCTACCTCAGCCTTTAATAGCAGGACTAGTTGTTTGCTGGGTAACCAGCCCCTCGAGCTGGGAAGCAGGGATGGGGAACAGAAGAGGCAATGGTTGGTCACCTGCTGCACCATCTAGACATACACAAGTCTATGGAGCTGGATGGGTTACATGGGAGAGTGCTGAAGAAGTTGGCGTATGTGCTTACCAGGCCTCTCCCCATGATTTATCAACAGTCCTGGCTAACCAGGGAGGTCCCAGTGGAATGGAGGTTGGCAAATGTGACACCCATCTACATGGAGGACCAAAGGAGGATCCAGGGAACTACAGACCTGTCAATCTGACCTCAGTGCCAGGGAATGTCATGGAGCAAATAATCCTGAGTGCCAAAACACACTTTTTGTGAGACAACCAGGTGATCAGGCCCTGCCCAACTTCATCCCTTTTATGCCAGTGAGAAGCAGAATTAGTTCCAGGTGGTCTGTGCAGTGGGTCCAGTTTAAGGGAGAACAGGAGAACGGCATCTCCTTCTGCAGACCCCAACTTCTTTGCTTGTCGATTGGTTGAGTGAGACAACGGTTTAAAACAGTTTGGTGACTTCAAAATTAATATTCTTTCATGATATCTAAATGTCTGCCTCCCCAGCCTGATTGTCCTGGCTTTATCAAGGAATGCTAATGAGGAATTTAGGAAAGCTTTTTAGCATAGACCCCAACGCTTGTCCTGGTGTGCTCTGAGCAGTTCTCAGCTGCTGCATGGTTACTCAGTGTCCAGCTTTTTCTACTGCAGGAAGAAATTTATGGTTTTCTTGCTTTATTCATTCCCCTTCCACATAATGCTCCTTGAGCTGGCTCTGAAGATAAATCCTTCTAAAGGCTTTAAGCATAAATCAGAGTTCAGGGATGATGTGCACTCAGAAGATGTCAGCTGCCTGCAGGAGTGAGCTGCTTGCTGCAAATTCAGAGAAAGCCTCTTTGCTTTCCCCTGCAAATGCTTTTCCTGGATCCTTACAGATCCATGGAAACAGTCTGTATGATACACGAAGAGTTAAAGTGTTAGACCTAACCATACATGAGCCACTGCTTGTTGCCATCCTTTGTCTGACAATTATTCTCACAGGCAGGAGTTGCAAAGCCATTTGTTTCACTGCCTCCATCAGTGTGTGTGTGTGAGTCTCATCTGACCAAATACAGTCTGGTGCAAAATGTTTAGCATGACAGACATTTAGCTCAGACACGGCCTGAGCCTCAGGTCTGCTCTGCACTGCACATTCCTGAAGGTTTGCTGCCATTTAGTTCAGGGCTTGGATTCACACTTGCCTTTACCCAAGAGAAAAAAGGGGGTTAGTTTGATCAGTCTCACAGCCTGGGTGCACGTTTGGCAGCAGAGCCCATGGAGGTGGATGTGCCCAGATGTCTAGAAGGGAGCAGAGCATCGATGGGATCAAGTCTGAAGGCAGAGTGGGAATGGGGCAATGGGCATTTCAGACATCTGGGAAAGCAGCAGTGGATGTGGGACTCTACAAACGAGGTGTGACCTGACCGCAGACCACACAACCATTGCAAAATGGTTTATTAAAAAAGTGAGTGTTCAGTGTCTCTTGCAAACAAACCCACCCACAGGAGACAGGAGCCAGAGCACTGTGTGTGGGGCCTGGGGGCCCGTTCCTCATCATCACTACTGCCTGTTCCCACACAGCCACAGGTCACTATCTTGTGTGGGACTGCTCCTCTCCATAGATTACAGCCCCAAAGTTTTCAGTGACAAGTTTCACACAGGAAGACACCAAAGGCATTTGCACTTTCAGAGAACAGGGGCAAGGTCTCCCCTGGAGATCACATCATCCAGTGCTTCTCAGGCTCTGCTCTTCCAAGCAGATCTCCTCCTTCCATGTATGAAGTTCTTCTGAAGTCTGGGGGTCACTTCTCAACTCTGGAGGTCAGTTTCCATAGATTCAGTCAGAGCCATTCCTAGTTTGTGTTAAATAACACATTAAGCTTCTGTAACTAATCACTGCAGGTCTCTTTTCATGAGTCACTAAGTTTAAAAATAGACATTTGGTGCATCTGGATTTGTTCCAAGACAAGTTTCTGTGTTTTCAGATGGGCACATTTTCTCCATTTGTAGAATGTTTCGGAAGAGTTTTGTAATTAATTATTTATTATCTTGATCAATATGTTACCAAAGTGGAAATTATACCCATCCTCCTACTCAGTTTGAAGAGATATTTTTTTCCAATCTGAAAAGCTACTACAAAATAAGTACTTTTTCAACTAAAATAAATGCTGCCTAACTCAGAATCCTCTTCTGAGAGCAAGAGTATCAGAAGTTTCTCCTGAGAAAAAAGGCCTCAGACTTTGCTGGTCAGGGGATTGTTTGGCTAAATCAGTAGTGGTCACTGACTCCTGTGGGGTTTGCTTGAAAATCACAAATTTGCTGCTTCATTTGTGTTCTCCTTTTCCAAATTGTGTTCCAACTGGCTTCAATGATGGGGACTGGACAAATCTCTAAGGCACCAAAAAAGCTTGGCTTCAAGCAATGTTTAGCTGGACTGGACTGGAGGAGAGGCTGGAAAGTTTATAAAAATATTTGCAAGAAGTGGAACTGAAAAAGGAGACTAAGGGCTGGTCACTGGGAAGTGTTAGTTGTTGCAAAAAGCCATATTTCTCTTTTGGTCATAATTTGAACTGTGGTGGTAATCCATATTCTCCATTCAGCTCTTTGGTCAGTTAACAGGACAATCAGTTTGTATTAAAATTAGAGATGAGTGTTCTTCATGGAGATTTAGGTTGTTCAATTTGAATATTGATCACCTGAACCACTTTGGAGATGGTCTAAACCACTTTGGAGATGGCAACCTGTTGTTACAAGATGGTGAGGTCCAGAACAGGTTAAAAAAGCTTTTTCTTGCTCTGCTTGGAAGGGGAAGGTACAGAATATGGAGGGGAAAAGGTAGGAATCCAAATGAAAAGGTTGCCTAGCTGTCCTTGCTGTGTGTCAAGCTGCCTGTCTGCTGGGAGCTGGGGCCTGCATAGACTGATGGCTGATGTCTCTGTTCTTTGCTCCAAACCACAGCCTCTTTTTGCT
The DNA here is from genome assembly GCF_020740795.1 of Apus apus. NCBI lineage: Eukaryota > Metazoa > Chordata > Aves > Apodiformes > Apodidae > Apus > Apus apus. The sequence continues at coordinate 113,196,553 of NC_067284.1, read as the reverse complement.
GTCATTTCTGCTACCTGTGCAGTGCAGCTGTTTGAAAAAGGCTTCTCTTTGTCCTGCTGTGCATGGGAACTCGTTGCTGCAAGATACCCTCAAGATACGTCACTCATCTAAAAGATGAAACTTCTTAGCTTTGAATCTTTTACAGAGGTTTTCTCTTACAGGGTGCATGAAGTCGAGCAGGGCAGAGCTGGAAAATCCTTCTCTGCACCCCTGTTCCTGTGGCTCTGCACTGTGGAGCAAGGGGCAGCTTTGATGCACCCTAGCAACTCATGTCTGAAGGACAGGAGCTGTGGAATGATGGTGACAACTACGAGAAGGCAGGGACAGCTTCCTCAGTCACCTGCCCCAGATATCTGGGAAAAAAAAGAAAAGAAGATATTCTCAGTATGGATCCATGATGGATTGTGTGTAGCCACACCCTGGTGAAGACCACAGGACCCAACTAACTCTGGTCCCCTGGGACCATCAGCAGCTCTAAGGGGACACCAGGATGAGTGGGGATTGGGCCTTCTTTGACTCAACCAGTGCATTTTCCATTGCCACTGAGTGGATGCCCTAAGGTGCCAGTAACTGGTGAAGTCTTTGCTGGAGTGTCCTGGTGTATCTTCTGCAGGGTCCTGAGGCTGACAGGCTGTGGTGGCAGAGCATGCCTGCTTGGGGTGGCTGGCAGCCTGACCCTTGGGGTTTGCAATTCTCCTTATGCTGTTTTTTTGAACTGATATTTTTTTTAAAATGTGCCTTCCAGCAGCTCTTTGAACTCTGTGGCTGGAAGTGATGAACGAGTGGCCAGTAAAAAGACCTAGAAATAAATTGGCAATTCAATTATGAATGAAATTGGCCCAGCTGGCACTATTCAACTAAATATTTTGCCTTAAATTGACTAGAGAAGGGCGTGATTTTACAGCTGTGTCCACAGGCAGCCTGATGTAAGAGCCCAGGGACAGTTCTGATGCAAGAAAAGTCAGTTGAAGTTGAGCAAAAGCTGTTGCTGAGTGTGGGAACATGTTCTTGGTGATGAAACATCCTTAGTCAGAAGTCTTTTTCTTTTAGGTGATTTCGTAAAGTGTTAGAGAAAACATCCCAGAAAAATCTGCCAAACATTTTCAGATCTCAGACAATTGCTTCCTTCCTTTCTCTTCTCTCCCTGGCCCAATTATTATGTCCTTTAACTTGTTCTTCATTCTTCTTATTATTATGACACAATTCTTACATTGTTCTGCACTGCCATGAGGTGTTTGTGCCTTTTTTTGGCAATGTTAGTTTAACTCTGCATGGTACAGGCTTCATCTCCTTTGAACAGAAGTTTCCTGGGACTGCCTTTAAGCTACCTGACTGATCTTCAGGTGAGCACCAGGATGTCAATAAGGGTTTTTGTGTCTTTCCAAATGAGTGCTCCAAGGTCTTAGCAGAGATGGACACATGCCACTGCATGTGTTCTGCTCACTCTATGTTTGGAAGGAGTTCAGAGAGTCAAAGAGACTTCACCTGGGAAAGCACCACCGTGAAAGACAGTGGAGAAGTTTGTTGGCACTGCCAGCTGGTGCTCTGCAGTCACCCCCTGAAGGGAAGCATGTTTCATAGGACCACCACAGAATTCTAGAATGATTTGGGTTGGAAGGGACCTGAAAGTTCATCTAGTTCCAGCCCCCCTGCACAGGCAGGGACACCTCCCACCAGCCCAGGTTGCTCCAAGCCCCATCCAACCTGCCCTTCAACACTTCCAGGGTTTGGGCAGCCACAACTTCTCTTGGCAACTTGGGCCAGGGCCTCACCACCCTCACAGTGAAGAATTTCTTCCTGATGTTTCATGCTGGGGAAGCACTGTAATGGAAGTGTCTGTCCTGCACTTGCAGGAGACACTGGAGGACATGCTCAGCTTGAAACTGAGTACTCAGTCATCTGAGTCACTAGAGCTCCAAAGCCACTGATCACACCTCCAGGGACATCAGATGAAGGTCTGAGCACGAGCTGAGAGAGAAGTGCAATTCCTCATTGCACATCCATACAGCAGTTTGAGGGGAGTTATGGGATTCCTCCTGGTGAGGAAGGGTGGCATGATCAGATGGCTTGCTCCAGCCTTCCTGCCCGGGTGCTTGCTGCTGCCCTACAGGCTTTGGGGCTCATAAGGGTGAGTAGGAACTACTGTGACACTACATTATCTATGGAGGTGACTTCAGTGGCAGGTCTCAAATATGTCACATTTCTATGTCACTATCTCTGTTCTTCTCCTACAAGGCAAAACAAGTGGGAAGGCAATACATCCATGTTGACAGGTGCCAGCAGGAATTGCAGGGAGTTTGTTGACTCCCTGCTGGTATTTCAGTGGACAGCAAGTTCTTTGGCTCTTTTAGCTGCTGTAGGAGAAAAATCTGTCCTTGATCTTGCAGATCAACTGGAAGTATAGTAGCTGTATGGGCCTCAGATGAGCCCCACGAGTCTATCATAGTTTCTTAGTCATGAAATGATTTTCTGAAGATATAGTGGTCACTGCCCTCTGTGTGCAAGAACAGCAAGAATGTCCAACAAAGGATATTGGTTGGGGATCAGCAATAATTTTGATTTGCACAACTTCTTGTACAAATTGTTTTTTTTTTTTAAAAAATGCTCAAGGATTTTACTTTACAATAGCTTGCACCTTTCCAAAGCACTTCCAAGCCCATGAGAAGCCTAACATCTAGTAAATAGTTCTGAACAGGGACTGCAGATTTTGACACCATCATACTAGGAACCCTTGACCCATGGAGATTAATAAAGTGGTGGTGACTTCAGTATCCCACCTTTGATACTGCAAAGAGAAGGTCCCAGAAACTCCCAGGCAGGGCATGGTGGCTTTAAGTGGAGAAGTGGTATGAGTGTTGGGTGTTGAATAAGGATGGCTGCTCCTACCTGCTGGTGCTCCCTTGTGTGACTATGGACAAAATCTTTCAATAATCTACCTGTTTCCTTTCTTGTCAGGACCTTCAGTGATATCCACCTTAGTAAAGCTCTAGGAGAGGTAGGAGACCTGCTGAACAGGCTCATGTATGAATCACATAACTGGAATTCACCACCTTTATGTTGCAAAACGAATCTCAGAATGATGTAAGAGCTGAAAACAAAGGTCAAGGAAACAACATTAATACTGAACTCTGTGAGTCATACTTCCCCCTCCAGAGTCTCTGTGCTCTGCAGCATCAACATGCATGGAAATCCAGGGAAGGAAACATAATTTTGTTTGTGTGTGTGGTTTCTTTATTCAAGCTCCATGCAGCACTGAGGTTGCAGGAGTGCTGTGAGACTGGCCTCATAACCCAGGGTGTGCTTGGAAACTGTGCAAAGGGGAGAGATAATGACATTGTCTATCTGAGCAAGAGGCAGAGGGGATTTGAATGGGTGATGGATATTATGGAAACAACTGCTTGGTTTCTGTGTGTGCATGTGCACAGTCTGTCCTCCATGAAGAGACTGCTCATAAGCTGATGATGGGACTAATAGCAAGATCAAAAAGCAAGCATAAAACAGAAACAAAAGGCCATTCTTTTTTTTTTTTTTTCCCCTCCTGATTATACTCCAGCTACAAGATCTTCTCTGAAAACATTTAGGAAAACCCTGTGTCAGAATACACAATGAAATAATAGTGTTCAAACCTAAACAGCTGCAGCTGCTGTACCTTAAGTCAAACTCTTTCGGGAGCTTCTTGTCAGGGATGTCCCTTTTCACCATTTGAAAAGGATCCTTGTTATTCTCTTGCTGCCTGGGGAATGGCTGGGAGAAACAGGGCAGTTAATGGAATTTAGAGGCCCACTTCATACCCTGCAGAAAGACTTTTTTTTCCCCAGTTGCACTTTACCCTGCAGTGACCAGTGTGGCATTACTTGGTCCCCCCTGCTGCAGCCCTGCTGCCTTTGGGCAGCTGAGCTAAAATGGTGGGGAGGCATAAGAGGGGAATTCCAGGATTTTTTGTATTTTGAGTGTTGTCTACTCATCTCACTTTACACATCTCTGCAAAATGTCTTGGCTAAGATACTCTGAAACGGATGAAAGTCCAAGACCATTCTGTGCTTGAGGATTTTGGAAGTGAACCCAACCAAAGTAGTGTTCTCAGCAGTTCCCATTAATATGGGGTTTTCATCACTTGGTTCTCCCATCTCACTTCGGGTCTCCTCACCTAAGCACACTAGCCACTGATGCAGGCTACTTCTGACAGCTCAGAGACCACAGTCAGACCCTTAAAGAAAAGTATTCACGGACTCATCAGATGTGAGATGCAGGGGATGGAGGTCACAGATGCAGCTGGCCAGCCCAGACCTACCCAGAACGTGCTCAGGAAGAGGTCCTGCTGGCCCCAGGAGAGGGAAGTCTCACCCTTCCCTCCACCTCCAAGGTATCCTCCTTTCTATCTGTCTTTACTGAGCTCTCTGAGATACAAGTTGCTTTTGCTTGAAACAGAGTACCAAATTTAACTAGGCTATAATGAGTTTAAAAAGAAAATGTAATTAAGACCCTGGCAATGGTTTCACAATAAGCAGCCCTGGCCATGGTGGAGCCAAGGAAGGATCTAAAAGTCTGTGCATGCAAAGACACCCTTACTTGCTGTATGTTGTAACTCATTCTAAAGATATTCCTGAAAAACTCAAGAGGGAATACAGACTTCTTTAGTGACAGACACCTCAAATCATGCACTGTTAGACTTCATTCATTAGGCTGTCACCTCGAGAGCACTTGTCTGCAAGTGTATCCCCAGCCAGCCTCATCAGAGCTACTTAACAGAGGGAGTTTTGAGCAGCTACAGGGAAAGATGAGAAATACTTTAACCCCTGGTTGTGCCTACCCCTTTTGAGCTCTCTGGGCCACAAAATGTGGTTGCTGCAAGAGGCTGAGCTCTCTACAGCAGGGCTGCTCCCAGTAGGTGGGTTGAGTATAAGCGAGCTTCCCGATTGAAAACTACTTTGACTTTGACAGAGAAAGTGAAAAAAAATCCATGTAGAAAACATTTTCTTCCACAATTTTTCCAGTGCCTTTCTCTCCTCCCCAGAATAACAACCTAAACTGAAGTACTAGGAAAACGAGGAGTTTTCCATTCATATTTTTTTCTCTCCTTTTGCTTGTTTAGTGGAAGAGAGAATAAGCAGAGAAGGACCAAGAGGGATGAAAAACAAATGTGAAATGTAGTGTTTGGTTCCCCTGAAATGGGCTCACATCAGGAAATTTATGTGACAATTTCCTACAATATGCAGGAGATTGGGTGGATCCCCTCCTGGCCTAGAGCTTCCCATGGCACTAGGAATCTATGAACATCTTACAAAGTCTTTTAAATAAGAGCCGTTTCCAGAGCTGGAGAATCCTGGAGATCTTCCCTCAGCCCAGTGAGCACATAAGTATTCAAGGAGCAGGGGAGAAAAAAAGTAAGGAGGACTTTAACACCCAAGTGGTAGATGAACCAATGAGGAAAGATGAGCTGAAGGTGTATGCTGAACCTTCTTCTTACCAACAAGGAGGGGCTGGTGGGTAACCTGGAGCTTAAGGGCAGCCTTGGCTGCAGTAACCACAAAATGGTGGAGTTCAAGATCCTTAGAGCAATAAGGTGATGGCTAAGGTCCCTTCCAACCCAAACCATTCTGTGATTCTGTATTTGATTTGCCACCATTGACCATGGGCATGGACAGTGCTGGGTGTAGGGAGAGAGCCACAGAGTCTTCTTTCCCAGGAGACCACCTGCAACGCAGCTTGGGTCATCTCTTCTTCTACTCCCGTTAGTTTCTTTATAAAGGACAGAAAATACCTCTGTTTTAGCCCCATTTCTATTCTGAAGGCTAGTTCATGTCCCTCTAAGGGCTGATGTGGGTGAGTGTGCAGGTCTGAACTCCTGGTGGGGGAGAGACCTGCTGCTTGCACCCAAGGGACATGCAGCAGCTGTGGTGTGTCCTTGCCTTCAAAGTCACCCTTCAGAGCTGCCCGCTGTGGGCAGACAGAGGTAGCTCCTGGTTTGGACACTCCAGACAGCCTCAGAAACAGCAGGTTCTGCCCAGGAGCACTGCCAGGAGTCTAGACAGAAAATCTGGGTGAGCTGAATCACTTTGTGATGCCTCACCCATCCAACTTGTACCTGTCGTGTCTAACCAGTTTGGGCGCCTAAAGCGGATGGTTTTGGCATCAGCCTTCCATGGAGATGAATGAGGTTCAAGTCCCTGATCTGATGAACATTTAATTGTCTGTACAAAACCGAAAATCTCCAACCAAGAGGGCTGAAAAAGCCAGAAGCCTAATGAGTGCTTGGTGCCCCTGAGAGCCCAGTGCCCCTGTCCCCTTTGCAAGTCAAAGCGCAACTATCTGATCTTCAATCTCTTTCATCCCAGGTGAGAGCCCCAACCACAACCCTGTGGGCTGTCTGCCTGTCTCCCTGCTCTTTCATTTAAAGGAAAACTGTAAAATAGCTCTCTTTTTCTTCGTATGGAAATCAGAGGCATTTCTAAAATCTCAGGAATATTTGCAAAGCAGGAAAAGTGTGTCCTGCCCTGCCCCAGGTCGTGATCACAGCTGGTGAGACTCAGACAGGCTCTCTATAATTGTGAATTTTACTCAAATGGGTTCACTTTTATGAATGGATTTTAATATATATTTTTTTTCTAAACTTCTGAAGGGTTATTTCAGTGTGAGACCAGCCCCAGACCTGACGAATATACCTTTGTGTGCAGTTCTCTAAGTATAGTATGTCTAGGTTAGCAGTCATGAACTTAAAAGCCAGCTGAGATCTTGGAGGAAACTTTATTAAAAATAGTCTATCTGTCTGGAATAAGGGCCCAAAGTTTGCAATGCAGAATGGTTGCTTATGAAAAATGCATTCTTCTTAAGTGAAACAGAACATAATCTTTCTGGCGAGAAGCCAGAAGCTGAGTTTCATTCCCAAAAGCTGTCAAAAAGCAGACAACAACAACAAAAAATGCCTGTCACTTCTATAATTCCGCATTCTGTGCGACTCCGTGAGCAGATTAACGACAGATCAGGAAAAGAAAACTTCCAGCACAGTTCCAAGAAGGCAGGCAAAATGGGACGAGGGGGAGAACCCACATCAAAAAGGGGTTTTCTTCCCCCTTTCAGGCACCCAAGGACTCAGAGTGTATCTGGGGCCCACGTGTGTTTCCCCCTGTAGGCAGGGGGGGTGCGCCCGGCAGTGAAGACATCAGCGTGTTGACACTCCCATGGATGGTTGTCACTTGGAACTGGCTTTTTTGTCCCTTTTTGTTGTCATATCAAACCAGTGGGAGCGAGAAGTCAGGTCTCGGGGAGGCTGGTGAGGGGACCAGACTTCAGCTTGGTGACCAGAAGATTCCAAGGCATCCTTCCCACTGGAAAACCCCCTCCTTGGCCTCTCTGCCCTGGTCCTTGGCATGGCACGTGGCAGCGCTGGGTCCAGCCCTTCAATGGCTCCTGTTTTCACCACCAACCATCTCGTGACAGTTGTTTCATCACCACAACCTTCAGCAGAGTGTTGGCCACGTGTTGCTGCTGGTTTCTTACCCTCCCCATGCATTTTAAATAAGAGGCAGAGGGGTTTTAGTGGGGTACAAAGTTATTCCTTGAGCAGCAGGAGTCACTCCGTAGCGTTCATGGGAGAGAGGAAGGGAAGATTTCCCTTTCATTCAGAATAGATTTTTACTTTGGCCAAAATTTTATGTTCCTTTTCCTTTTTGTTGAGTTTTGTAGTTTAGATGCTCTTCCTTTTTCCCCCTGAAGGAAAAAAAAAACCCTGGAAACCAGCCCTCTGATGTGCAGACAACATTTCCTTAGGCCAGGGAATGATGTGAACTCCCGTTCCCTGCATCCTGGGGTTGTGTAGTAGGGGAAAAAGATGCTCCAGTGGAGGCTGGGAATGGGGTTGTCCACCCATGGGGCTGGGAATGCTGTCCAAGTCAGGCAGCCTTGAGCAGGGTGAGACTTGACACCACCTCAAGATTTCTCAGCAATGGCTTCTGTGGCTTCTTGCCTGCTGGGCTGGTTTGTGGCTCCTGTTTTCTGGAATCTCTCTTTAGGGAGCCCAAATGTCTCGCTCAGCTTTGTTGTATGAGACAGTGGGTGCCTGGGAACAGCCTGTTGAGCATCTCAGTGCTGTGGTGCCTACACCCTTTGTGGGTCTTGGCCCAGGTGCCTGTGTCTCCTTAGAAAAGTAGATTTAGGCTCCAAAAATGCTTAATGCTACTTGGCTTTTCACCAGTGCCCCTGGCAGTGTCAGTTCTCCCCATGTATGAGCAGGGAGGCATGATGTAGAAAATGGGGAACTCAGTGCCAAAACCCTTCCTCTTTCTGACTTCCTAAACCAAGGGCAAAATTCAGCTCATTTTGCCCTTGCAGGCACAGTGAAGGGTGTGTGAAGAGTCAATTGCAAGTGCTTAATTGTGAATAGCTGTAAAAAAAAGATGTTGTTTTTCAACATCTTCTGTTTCCTGTGTTTCAGCTGCAATTTTGTGTTCCTTCTCTAGGCATTACAATTTTATCAGATCAGTGCTATTAATCCTGATTAGTATTTTAATTTATTATTTTTTTAAAATCAGGGTATGGTGTACAAAATCTTAGGAAGTGAGAGTGGATAAATGAAGAAAGATTGTTGATGAATAAGGGCATTGCAAAGTCAGTGTGATGGGTCATTCAGCGGGAGAGAAACTCCTGGAGAAGAACCCTGGTGAAGAACATCAGAGCCAAGCAGCTTCTCATCATCCACAAAGGTTGTAGCTGAGACAGGTGGCATGGGGAGGGCACCAAGATATTGTAAAAGAGGGGTAAGATAGAAAGGAAGCCCTGAAAGATAGGGACTGACCCTGAGAAAATGGCCTGCAGGCTGTTGTTCTGATGTGCAGTGGATGAGGGGATGGGTTCAGTCGATGTGAGAGAAGATTGTCATGCAGGAAACATCATTTTTGTTGTGCATAACAACAGTTACACAGGTTTAGGAAGGTCTGGCTTCTAGCACACGAGCATAAATTAAGGTCAATATTATAATAAGAAGCACACAAAAAAGGATTTCTTTCCTGAGAGCAGGACCGTAGCAGTGTGCCAGAACCTAACCGAGCTGTTCTGCAGCCTGTTTACACGTTAGACCTGAAACTTAATCCCTCCAGACAGCAATTCTGTGTTTCAGAAAGGCTGTTCTGTAAGAAGCACCACACCATCTTGTCTGTTCTCCCCTAAGAAACAACTCAGTCTTTGGCCATAACAGCTGTATCAAAAAGCAGAGAGAAATCCTTAAATTAACTATATTTAGTATTTCCTAAAATCAAAGCACCGTATTAAGTGATTCACTTCCTTTTGTTTTGAGGGATAATTGCATGTTCAAAATGGTGCTCAGGAAAGTGATTTAAAGAAATTTGCCCTCCAGACAGAAATGCAGGGAAGATTAAAAGGCCTTTTTTAATTTTTTTTTTTTAGATTTTTTTTTTTTTTATGAGGGTGGCATTAAATTGCAGTCTTAGAGACATAAACCAAAATTAAATAGAAAACATATTTTAAAGGGAAGCTGAAACTGATGGTGAGAGATGTTGGCAAGAAAATAATACAGAGGAGGTAAGTGGAATCATACTCCAGCCTGTCTTGTTTGAAAGCTTCAAGCTCTTTCCTCTGAGATTCAGTCATGCTACTGCTGGGGGACATGGTCTTGAGGCAAGGGTTAACCTTATGGCAATGAATTAAATGTCAAAAGAAGGTTTGAAATCCCTGGATGTCTTTTTTGATGTTGATTGCAAAGCAAGGTTAGTGCTATTAAAGTATTGGCGACCTAGAAAATTCCCAGAACAGTGTTCTTCAGACATTCCTGAAGCACCTGGATATTTATTTTTTTTTGTAGCTGTAGTGCCAGTGCAGCTGCCATGGTCTTCTTTCTCTTACAGCAAATGGACCCTAATGAAATGTTAGAGCTTCTTTTGAACAGAGAAGAGAAACAGCAAAATGGAAGCTCCTTGTCTAATTTACACATCCCAGGGCAGCAGGAATTCCCTGTTTGTCAGTCCTCTGAATGAAGTGACCATCTTCTCAAATGTGTAGTAGCTGGTATCTGAAGATAGAAGAGAATCATCTTGTTCATATTCAGGATTCAGGTTCCAAATCTAATGATTTCAATTCATCGGTTCATTTCGCAAGGTGAAAACACTGGTTTCCAGCAGGGCTTTGGTGAAACGTGGTGCAATGCACAAGAGTGAGGGTTGGGTTTCTGTGAAGACGCTCTGTCCTCAGCAGAGAATCCCACCCAGTCTTCTGTCCTCTCAGAGCTTCTGTGCAGCAGCCATGAGCAAATCCTGCTGAGCTTCAAATGCCACCAATTTTACTTGCACTTTGTCTGATACTATGGGGGTACTTTGGAGAGCTTGAGAACATATTTTCACTTATGGATTAGAAGTGCTCCATGGTACTGTTGCTCCAGATTTCCCTCTTGGAAAAATCTTTTCACCAGTTTTTGTTCAAAAGGCACTTCAGCCTCAGCAGGGGTACAGGGAATAGAGCATATTTGAATGTGATTTTCAGCTCCATGTTCTCGTGTCCGTGCTGAAGAGAATTCAATCCCTGCAGAGTAAATTGAGCCATAAGATTTTGGCAAGGTGGATGTGTAAAATGGAAGATCAATATCTGGGGAGATCTACTCCTCCAATACAAGTCAGAAATCTGCAGTGTAGGCCTGGTAGCCTAAGGAGCAGTATGAGCTTGTAAATCAAGATTTAAAGATGGGTTAATTTTTTCAGCAGCTGTCATCACTGTGTAATCTCTCTGAAAACAAATTTAATGCATGCTCAGTGTTCAGTTTTTACAATTTAATTCAACCAGGAGATGATGTTTCAAAATTCATTTTATATGACAGAACAATATGGGGATGGGAAGAAAAAAATACACCTGAAATCCAGACCTAACACAAAACACTGAGGATTTCTACTGTCAAATCAATAGAAATACATTGACATAATTTATTTTTCCCTTTGGCAACATGTATCTTGAAAGAAGATCTGCTGTTTGGCATTTGATCATGTGAAGTTATCATAAAGATCTCTCCTCATCTTCTAACTAATCTCCAAGACAATAATGGAATTAATTTAGAATGAAGTTAAATATATGCATATGGACAAATTAGTGCCATTCTTATGTTCAGAAAGATCTTATTTCCATGGAAAAATTTCCCAAATAATATAGTGCTGAATAAGCTGTTCCATAATACTTAACATGCTTCCAACTCAGACTAACATTTTTGGACTAAAATTCACATTTATCTTGGAGCACAGTTAGCACAGAAGGGGATATTCCAAGGTGCTTATTGTGAAATGGTTTATTTTACAATTAGAAGGTTTCTCCGTGGAGACAGGCCAAAGGTTTCTCTGTAACATCTTTGTGATGTCAAAAACTTAAAGAGGAAACAAATGTTCTTTATTTCCATCAAGGTGTGTTTTACACAGCTAAAAATGGCTCCTTTTTGAAAGGAAAATAATGTGTAAACATATTAGAGGTAACTTACTGAACTTTGAAAGCATGTCATGTTCCTGAGTTGTCAGGAACTCAGTTGATTTAGCAAAGGAGAAGGTTAAGGAGTGGCTTGGTAACAGTTTACCCAGATAGGTTATTTGGTCATATGTTGGGTTTTTTTACCAGCTGGTGAACAAGAGATTAACAGGAACCAGAGAGCTGGAGCTTGAAGCTTGACATACTCGGACAGAAAGCAGACCAAACCTTTTTAACAGTTATTAAAACCATTACCCCCTGGAAGATTTTGCCAGAACATGATAGATTTACTATCACTTACTTTTAAGTTTGGTATTAATAACAGTGAAAGGAACTGTGGAACTGCTTGCCAAAGGATGTTGAGGATGCTAAAGCTTTCCGTGGGTCCAACAGGACAAATTCATGGAAGAAAAATTGAGAACTGTTAAACTCCCCAAAAAGACTCCAGCTCTGACTAAAGAAGTTGCTGAACCACAGGGACTGTTGGCCCTGAAGGCAAGAAATATATGGCCTGATTTGTGTCCATCTGGCTCGACTCCATCCCCGTTCCTTCCCAAAACAAGGAAGCCTTGTCCATAATCACCAGCTGGGAATGGTCTCTGGCCTGGCTGTCTCCCAGAGAGTGCCTCAGCATTATCTGGAAGAGTTGGCCAGGGCCAAACCTGAGCCAAGCAGAGTGCTGGAAGTCAAGTGGTGTGAGCAATCTGGGGCAGCATCGGAGCCAGCATCGCAGCTCTCATGGCTCCACTGGTGCTGGGACATCTGGAGAGCCCACAGGCTGCTTCTCAGGGGGGTTGTGGAAGATAACTGAAACAAACAGGTCAGGAAACTTAAATCCACTACAGAGAGTCTGTAATTGTACTGGAAAAACAGGAACGATGTGCAGGCTGGGTGCTTCAGGCCACCACTTTGGTTCCTCCTGGGGCTGTGGGGCTGGCTGCAGGAACCTGGGGGCAAATTTCCATGGGTTTTGTGCCCCTGGTGGCCAGGCAAATGCTTACAGGTATCCCTTCTGTCCTTAAAAGTCTCTGGCTACAGGGACATGACGTGTCACTGCTGGTGGTGCTCGGATGGTGTCGAAGGGGCTGCACCAACTACGTAAATCAGGAAAAAAGCTGCTGCCACAAGAACATCATGTAACCACAAACCACACAGTTTAGCAAGAGCTGGACATCATTTGCTTTGTGATAGTTTGTAAATAATGAAAAAATGGCCTTAACTAACAGCATGTGGACCAACTGCACGAGTTGGCCACATAACTTGGTCAACAGGTACCTTTTTTTTTAATAAGTCCAATGCTGTTATATACTTTTTGGGGTTTAAGTCCTTGGGTGTTACCTCAGGTACGTGCTGAAGGGATGTATAAAAAGAAAAAAATGAAAATAAAGCATTATTAGTACAGAACATAATAATGCAGTAAAATTATGCTCTTTGATAAAATTTGGGCTAAGAAATCTTAATGAAAAGATACATGATTACCTCACTGTTGGAGAAAGATCTGAAGAATTTAGCAGCCTTCTTTGAAATGACAGTCAAAATCCTCTTCATAGCAGATTGGGGGTCTCTCCCTCATCAGCATTTTCTACCAAACAAATGCAGAAAAAAAAGAGATTCCTTTAATGTAATCCTTTAAACACAGAGTCTTTTGTTTTATGGCCATGTAAGGAGACTTCAAACAGGCCATTTCAAAGAGAAATCCTGGCTACTCCTTTGAAGAAAACATCGTTCACAGATACTCTAGATTATCTGAATGCCTCTTTGGATTAAATATTACTGAAGTGATTGCCTTTATTATTTGAATGTATAGGATTTTTATTTTTACACACAGAGTTTTCTGTTCATTGAAGTTTCCAATTGTGAAAGGAATAAAACAGTCAGTGCAGAAGTTGTTGTTTTTTTAATGCTGCAGGCCAGCAGTTACAATGGCCTCAGCCTCAGCTCATTTTGCTTTAAAACTCCCCACCTTTACTTTCAGGTCACTGCTGATGTTCTGCCAATTTTGTTTCAACTTCACTGATAAGGCTGTAGGATTCAGCATGTAATAATTAGTCCTGTGACTGCTTATCTGCATTATTTCTCATCTTGGCTTTAGTAGAAATCGAAGGGAGCAAGAAGAAATAGTGTGGAAATACCTGCTGGCATTGATGCTGATCAGTAGGAACCAGATCCTTTCAGAGGAGCGACTTGAAAATACCATTTCCAGCAGTTCATGGAAAAATATAGGCCCTTCTTCAATGTTTGCTAAATGACAGGCTGATAAAATTCAGTACAATTAAAGCCTGAATTAGGAACTGTCTTCTTACAGGAACAAAGACAGCACTTTGCCCTTGATTCCAAATCTTCACCACTTTCATCCTGACACATTACAAGGCTTACTCTAATCTTTTCAGAAGGGCGACCAACTGTTTAAGGTTCTCATGGGAACTACTGAAGACTAATAATGACTAATGACTAATCTAATTTCTCTGACAGTTGACTTTGATCATTTTGAAATATATTGTCATCGAGTATGTCCAGTCACATGTTCAGCTGAAAGGATGCTTCCCTGTAGATCTGCTTAGAGCAGGGATGATGGTTGGACTGGGTGATTCCAAGGGTCTTTTCCAACCTGAGTAGTTCTGTGATTCTGTGATTCCAGGAACAGAAATCCCTTTCCTCCCACCTCCTTTCTTTGCATTCCCTACCAGCCAAGGTGTGTTACTGCTCCTCATCACCTGCATTTCATGGTCTTTATGCAAACAACTTCCTTAGTTATGGCTGCAGAAATAGACGGGGGAGACAGGCTGGCAAACAGAGCACAACTATTCCTCTGAGAACTCCAACTACAGCCCTAAAATCATGCCAGCACCTGCCTATTTTGATGAAGTTCTCAAGAACAACCCAAACATGTTGTTCTGGCTCTTCGGGTCCAAGCAGTAAAGTCAGTGTAGGAAGGTAGTCAGGGAAGCCTCAGAGCTCGAGTCTTTATGGCTTTTAACTTTTAGATGTGATTTGAAAGGGAGTTCTGGGTCTCTCCTAGACACTGGAAAGCATAAAGGCTTTTTTAAAAACCTATTTTCTGATAAATTACCCACACTGTCCCTTCCAGACCCATACTGAGATTGTGCCATTACGGTCCATGTCTGCAAGTTCAAGCTGAATTTTTAGTGATGATTAATATGTTCAGGCAATGATTAAATAAAAGCCTTTTCCCTCCTATTTTTTAGAGAGGCATGGAATGGTACAGTTATTAACTAGAAGCCCAGAGATAGAGGCATATTAGAGCCTCTTTGAGCAGAATCTCTGAATGCAGAAAAGGAGGGCCAGATTTCTCTAGGGAGAGGTCCTGGCACATTAATGAGAGGTCCTGGCCTAGCAAAGGAAGGAATAAAGTCAAGGAATATTTGGATTGCTTCCTGCAGGAAAATAAATGGATGTTATATTCTGAAGGAGGAGATGGGTCTCTTTCCATCTTAATAAGCTGGATTTGCTTTTGTGTTCACAGAAGCACGGAACTGTTAGAGCTGGAAGGGACCTCTAGAGATCACCTAAAGCTAAAGCTAAAGCAGGATCCCCTGGAGCACATTACCTGGGAGTGCATCCAGGTGGGTTTTGAATATCTCCAAAGAAAGGGGACTTCACAACTTCTCTAGCCAGCTTTGTCACCCTCAGAGTAAAGAAGTTTTCCCTCATATTTCAGTGGCACTTCCCATGTTCCAGCCTGTGCCCGTTGCCCCTTGTCCTGTCACTGGGAACTACTGAGCAGAGTCTGGCTCCATCCTCCTGCACCCACCCTTTAGATACTTGCAGGCAGTAATAAGGTCTCCCCTCAGCCTTCTCCAGGCTGAATAGTCCCAGCTCTCTCAGTCTTTCCTCATAAGGGAGATGCTCCAATCCCCCAACCATCTTTGTTCCCCTCCCCTCTGCTGGACTCTGTAGAGTAGTTCCCTGTCTCTCTTGAACTGGGGAACCCAGAACTGGACACAGTTCTCCAGCTGAGTCCTCACCAGGGCAGAGTAAAGGGGATGAATGACCTCCCTCAACCTACTGGCCACACTCTTCCTCTCCCCAGGATTCCATTGACCTTCTTGGCCACAAGGGCACTCTGCTACCTCATGGATAGTTTACTATCTACCAGGACTCCCAGATCCATCTTCTCAGAACTGCTTTCTAGCAGGTCCACCCCTAACCTGTACTGTTGCATGGGGTTCTTCATGGTGTTGTCCTTAAGCAAAACAATTAATTGTGTGGTGATAAATGTGAAGAAAAACTTCTGTTTCTCCTCTTTGATTAGATGTGGTGACTATAAAGTGTAATCTGGGACGATCACACCTTTGGGGAGTTGCCTGAGTGGGTAGGCTGGTCGTGGGTGCACTGGTGGCTTGTTCATCATTCTCCATCTATTTATCTGTCATTCCCCTGCCCTTTGGGAGAATGGAGTTGTCTGAGGCTTACAAGCCATGTCCAAAAGTCTCAGTTAAGAGATACTACAGAGATGCAAAAAGTGGTTACTGTCAAAACATTCCTGAAATGAATGAGATTTTAACTGCTTCGTTTGTCCACTCTGAAGATGGGAGGGTCAGTGTTTCTGAATGGGGAGGGAATACTTGCCACAGGTTGGTTCTGTGTCGAGTGTGTGTTTTTACTTCTTCCCTCCTATTCTAGTAGACACTAAAGTCTGCCACAGTGGCAAGTTTTAGGAAAAATTCTGATTTGCACACACTCAGCAGACACTCACTTGGACTTCTCAGTTTGCACCCCAAATAATGCATCTGCTCAGAGCATGCTCCAGTGCAGGGACACACAGGACCTTCCCTGTGGTGGCAATGCTGTGCCAGGTCTGAGAACACAGGAGCTGTCCCCACCATGTCCCTGATCTCTCTGAGCCCAGGAAGCAGGGATGTTGCTTCCTGATCTGAATTGAAACTGAAGGGAAAGGAAATTTACAGGGGGGCTGGATGGGATGAAGGTGAGTCCTGAGTGATAGAGAAGGAGGGAAATAAGGGAGAAGTGGAAATGCATGGCAAAGACATTGGGCACAGGGAACTGAGAATGGTTAAGCAAGCAGATAAGGACTGGGAACATAGGAGAATAGGAACAGAGCTGGTGAGATGAGGAGATTGGGAATTAGGTGAGTGGAGAAATGGTATTACAGGCCTGGCACAGGGACAGTTTGGAGGGGAAAAGATAGAAAAGCTCAGGTAAAGCATAGTTGTGAAGGACACCATGTATGAGCTTATTCACTAAACATCTGGCTGAAGCCTCACCTCCTTCAGGCTGTTCTTCACTGAACCACTGCCAGTGCCTTGGCTGCCACCAGGGGATGGGGACACCAGCCTGGCATGGAGTTTGTCTTGCTTTTCTAAAAAACAAACAAGCAAATAGCCTGCTGGAATGAAAAGAAAAACTGTCACTGAGACTGCAGATTTAGTCACTCAAAAGTCAGGGCTGGCTCTGCAGTTTTGTTTCACTTTCCTCAGAGGTGGGCACATGAGTAAATAATTTCCCATGTTTGGGCAGGCATAACTCTGACATTTCCTCGTCTCTATGTTTTGCTTTTCCTGAGAAAACTCTCCAGAAACTTCTACAAATAGAGTCTTGGGGTTTGTTTCCTGTTTTTTTCCCCCCACCAAGATATTTCTAATGCAAGATGTGTTCTCTCAGAAAGAACAGAGCACGGATTGTTAGTGCACCAGGGAAGACAATACTATCATTGCTTAACTTTAATCCTTAAAACTGTATCAAAAAGGACAGGCAGCCTTAATTCTGCCACTCCCAGTTCAGTGTACTTGATTGCTGCCTTTACAAAATATTTTTAGCATGGCTTTGTGTAGGTGACTGCGTGTGTGGAAAAGAAAGATATGTCATCTTTTTTTACGAGCCCACTCACCCCAGCGCTGTTATGGAAAAGCAGCCTGTTTGTATGTGCCCAAGTAAGCCTGTCTGCATAAATTAGAGGGTTTGCATCTGAATCAGGCCATGTGTTTCTGCAGCAGACAGAGCTGCCTTTCTCCCCCCAGGCTGTTGAGCCAGTTCCTTGTTCTGAACCCTGCAGCTGAGAGGCAGTGGTGGTGCTTCTAGACCTCTTGGAGTCATAGACTCGTTAAGGCTGGAAGGGAGCTCAAAGATCATCTAGTTCCAACCCCCCTGCCGTGAGCAGGGAACTCTACCACTAGATGCAGTTGCACAAAACCTCGTCCAACCTGGCCTTTGACACCATTACTTCTTGGCATCCCAGAAAGAAGCTATGGAGACAAAGATATGGAGCCAAACCCAACTTCGTCCCTGGCTACCTGGAATCTTTCCATTGACCTAAATAGCTGTGATCAGATCCCAGCTATAAACAGTTCAAAAGAGATAATGCAGAGGCTTATTTTGTTTTCCTTTGAACTGCTTCATGTGTTGCACCCAGCCATGTTTTCTTAGCATCATGTTCACCCTGTAGTTGGCAGGTACCAATATTTAACTTTTACCTACCAGCTTTGCAGTCGTTATGTCTTTCTGTTGGGAGGCTGGAACAAGAATCTGGATGTTACTGGTGCTTGCAGGAGAGATCTTTTCCTCTTGCTTTTCATCCTTCTTTTCCTCTTTACCAGTCGTCTGTGGTCTGAGCTGCCTGTGTGAGCTGAGCTTTGCTCTGGAGCTGCAGCTTTTCATGAACGTTGGAGGAGCATCACGAAGGGGGTGGAACAAGGCACAGTTAGGGATGAAAAGTGCATGTTTCTAGGGCTTAAAATTTGAGAAAGAAAGGAAGGAGAAGCCCTCAAGGAATCAGAGTGGAGGAGTGTGTTTTCAACACACAGTTTTGTTGGCATCAGGCAGCCTGGTACACAGGCATGAGAGGAAAGGCCACAAAGAGTCAGAGCTCAGCTCTTTGCCAGGATGCCAAACCTCAGGTGTTTCAGCAGGCTCCTCAGTCCCTGGAGCTCCAGGGGCAGTGAGGCCAGGCAGCCCCAACACTAAACCCCACTCAGACCTCCCAGCTGGCAGAGCTGCAGCTCAGTCATGGCAGGGATGGGTTGACCCAAGAAGCTTTAAGGCTACTGTCAAACAGGCTCTTTCCTTTTCTTTTTTTTTTTTGCCCCCCATCTGCAAAAAGGGGTTTAATCAGGTGCCAGCAGCCTGTTTTCCTGGGGTTTGGCCAGATTTTTTTCCAGCACCTGGGATATCCAGGTGAGTTCCTGTCCCAGCACTGGGCAGCCTGCCCTGCGGACAGTCCTCGGAGCTGTCTCGGTGGTGTTCATGTAAATAAGACTCCTCTGCCCCAGAATTAAATGCTCCAAATGCACTTCTGCTTCTGTGTTCCTTTCACTGGGAAGGTGGTAAATTATTCTGGGTTTGGAAAAGTGAAGCTTTAAACTTCTTGGGCTGCAGCTGCATTAGCAAGCAGGGCCACTCAGTCAAGGTTCAGAGCATCAGACTTCTTGGCTCAGTATCACCCTCTATAAAATAGATATTTTCTTGATAGGTCAAGTGCCAGCAATTCCCTTGGTTCCATGAGGAACATGAAAGAACGGAATTTGATGCCCCAGGGAACTTGCAGTGTGCAGTGTTCTAAGGGAAAGGCCCTCACTTCACACAGTGCTTTGGATTATTGTTCTTGAATATCCTGTTTCACATTATTTATTGCTGTAGATAATTTTTTATTATTATTATTCTTATTATTGTTGTCTTGTTCCCAGGCAATAAACCACATTGCTGTAACACGAAGACAAATCAAAAAAAGAAGGATGGTTTCACATTGGGGATGTTCTGGCTCTGCTGATGGACTTCATGGTGGCCCCTGGTTCTCTCAGCATGTGGCAAACTGGAAATCCAGACCCAACACGCTGTGGGGAACATGGCTCTGGCCCCACACACCACGGCTGGTTCCTGCTTCTGGTTAGCCTGTCATTGGCTCTGGAGGCAGAGGAAAGTGCACCCTTGCATCCTGAGCAGGATTTCAAGGTGGGCACATGGGAATTGCCTTGCAAATCAGAGAGCCAGCGGGGTCTGGCTTTCTCAGGTGCAGTTGTGTCAACTTCAGGAGCACTTATCCTGCTTGTCACCCGTGCACAAACAGGTTTTGGCCCCATGTGCAGGCTGCTCTTGACTTGCACAGTACAAGGAAAAGTGATGCCAGACCATAAATTAAGAAGCATGAATGGGTAAAACACAAAGGCACTTATTTTGTTTTAATAGTTTAGCAAAGGCATTCAGACACTTCTAAAGTTAGTACACTGTGCTGCCAAGAGAAACAGTGCAGCAGGAGAAAAATACCTCACTGGATAGCTGTCTAGCAGCAGATATGTCCTGTTCTTCAGCCCAGACAAACACAGTATGAGTCTGCCAAGTATACACTTTGGTTTGCTTTGCCTCATGTGGGATAAATACTTCCCCTCTCTTCCAAAGTTAGTATGGTGATTAACAAAAAATCAAAGCTGTACCTGATAACAATGTGGTACTTTATATGTAGCAAAGACTTTTCAATCACAGAAATTACCTTGTCTCATCAATTAGCTGAAACCTTGCTCAGCCTGTAATAGGGTCTGCCTCATTCACGTGTGGCTTCTGATTGCTCTTCCCAGCACTGCTAATAGCTTCAGGGAGCATTGTGTCAGAGGTGCTGCAGAGCAGAACTGTGTGAGAAACAAAAGAGATTTGGCAAATGCGCGTTTTATGAACAACGATGCTCTAACAGTTCCTTGCCTTGCTCACCCTCATGCTGAGAAGTGAGCAAAAAACCAGCTTTGAAGTTGCTGTGCAGCTGGATTTGGGCTTCCTTGTGCTTCTTTTACAGTACAACTGTAAGGATGAGATCATGTAATTAAAGGCCTTATCAAGTACATATGCAAAAGCAGACTAAATGAAGGGCACATTAGTAGTCTTATTTCTGGCACTTCTCAACTTCTGAGTGTCCTGACACTGCAGTTTCAGTGTTCATGCCAACTAATTTTTGTCTGCAACACAGACAGTATGAAATGTCCCTGAAGTAACAACACCTGCTGCTGAAATATCAAAGGGTCTCAGCTGTGCACTGTATAAGTACTTACAGTAAGTAACAAATACAGCACAGGGCCCACAGTTAGCTGGGTCCCACTGAACAACTACCCTGCATAACCACCCACAGGGACCTTTGTCCTCTCTGCCATGGAGCTCCTTGCTGCAGGACCCAGTGGAACAGCCCAGGGGAGCAGCTGGGCTCAGCCTTGGTGCCACTTGCTCTGAGCCTGTTTGCAAAGACAGGAGCTGCTGCAATGAGTGAGGTGTGCAGGAGGTGCTGCCAAGTGGCTGCAAGAGTCACAGCAGGGACGGGTTGATGGTTGTTAATTGTTTTATTGCTAACAATAAGCCCACTCTGCCAGGTCAGGGCTGGGGACCTGCTGGCCAGGGTGATGGTGATGTGAGCAGAACCTCATCCACTGTGCTGGGGCTGGGGTTGAGCCCCAGAGGTGGGGCTTGCCAGCCCCATGGTGGAGGAGCTGGGACTGAGAGGGCTTCCAGGACAACCTTCCCCTCTCTGCTTAAGCTGCCAGTGGTTGAGATCCAGACTGAGCTTGGGCACAGGTCTGCTGGGTGTGGAGGAGTTGCCATCCCTTGCTAAACTCCTCCTTGTATCTGTCCCAGTAGCACGGCCAGAGCTGGGCATCCAGCTGAGCAGCCTTTGCTCCTGGCAGATGCCCACTGACCTTCCATACATCCAGGAGCACCTTGGCATCCCTGAGGTGGCCATGGATTAAGAAGCTCTTCCTCCAAGCAGACCAGGGAGCTCAGCACATGCTGAGCCTCTGCAGAAACAAGGGCTTTGGCAGCAACGTGCCCCTTTTACCTTTAGCCTAGGGTTGCCATTTCAGTATATAAATCAGTGAAAGTTTTGGCAGTGGATTAACTTGATACAAACCACAGAGCCTTCCTCCTCCACCGACATGTCCAGTCCATAATTTATACCCTCATTTTGATAGATTTTGTTTCTGAGAACAATTTGCATCATCATTCCTTTTCAAGATGGATTGTTTTGCAGTGCTTGATAGATCAAGCCCAGCACTTGGAAAGCTGGCATCCAGATGTACAGCTAGCAAAGAAAATAAAATGCTCTTGTTCAAGGGAGCAGTGGTGGTATGAGATCACCTTATATGGACCTTGCTATCCTCCCCTGCTAGCAGAGAATTGATTTCCTTTGCAGTGAAAATTCCTCAAAGCAATCCTTTATCACTTGTAAAAGAAGTGCAAAATGGGAAAGTACCCTCCAGTGCATTCAGAGCAAGGAATTATTAACAGTAATGTGACTTAATGGCATGACAGCAGGGATAAATTTGGATCTTGGACTCCAGAGACCAAGTTCAGGAAATAGCAAACTTTGTTTAAAGATGCAGCACAGAAATTAATCAGGATGAAGAATATGATAATGTATGAACAGCAGTGTTTAGAAACTCCTAAGGGTTCCAGGGCTCTGTTGAACCAAGCACACATTCTAATAGACAGCCCTGCCTCAGAGAGTTTAAAATCCTGTGAGTCGAGGCAGATAAACAGAGGGATAAGGGAAGGATTAATATGCTCATTTTGCAAACAGGGAATCAAGCCACAACGTGACTAGGAACTAAATTTTCAGAAAGGGTGCAGGCTTTCCAGGGCTTTGCTCTCAGGTGCTTTGCTTGCTGGAGGCCAGCACATGTATGGCTCCTGAATGGCTGCATGGAAAAGGTGCCAAAGGATGAGATATTCTGAAAAAAAGAGCTCATGGTGGTGTGAATCATCCTGAGCAAAACAGTAAGAGGAGAGAGAGGGGGGATGGATGGATGGATGGATGGATGGATGGATGGATGGATGGATGGATGGAGACATGTCCCCCTGGGGAAACCTCAGGGCTTGTTTCTGCATTTCAGGGCAATTATTCAGGCTTCTTGCTCTTGGCAAGTCCTTGTCTTCACACTCAAGGAGCAAAATACCTGAGAATATTTGCTCTGAGGAGCTGACTCTGGCCTAATAGCTAGGATTTGTGCTTGCTCTGCCTCTCAACAGGTCCCAGGAAACAGCAAAAACCTGGAGTGCAAATGGTCTGTGGATGTCACGGGGGTGGGTTGAGAGGCAGGGAAGTCACAGCTCAGGGAGGGGGTTCAGGTACAACAACCAGGTGCAGGAGAAACTGAGGGGATCTTTCCCAGCTGTGTAACCTAATGTAGGTCCCACCCTAACATCCTGCCCTCCAGATCAGGCCCAAGACTCCTGCTGTTAAAACAACTGACTTGGGTAGACTTAACTGAGCTAATACTCCTCTGTGTTTCATGCAGCTCATTAGTGGCACGTTCTGGCATGGGTGACATCCACTGCAAACACAGCCTCTTCACAAGGGGATGACAGAAATGGCTTGTCCTGAGCAGAGGAGCCTTCCCCAGAGCTTCTCCCCTGCCACGTAGAAGCAAATGTTTCCCAGCTTTTGTCTGGGAAATCTTTTCCCCTTCCACTCTTTCTTTCCCAAAAATGCCACCTCTAATATTACAGTGGACTGCTTGGGCAATAGGATTGAATAAGTGCAGGGGTGGGTTTAGCAGAGGAGGTTAAGGACTCCACAGCCTCCCATTCCCATCGGAAGAGCTGCAGGTCTGCAGTGTAACAGCACATCCCTGTCAGAGCTGTGCCCACAGGGCTCTGGAAGCTGCCTCAGTGCCAGGTTTTTAACACCCTCCCTGGGGGGAAACAACAGGGGAGGTGCTGTTCCCAGCAGCTGATGAGCAGATAGCAACTACAAGGAGAGCTGCTTGAGATGTCATGTCATGGGCACATGGTAAAATCCTAGCCTGAAGCCATCTGTGTGCAGGTGAATCCTGCAGGCAGGCAGAAACCTGCTTCAGCTTTCTCCTCCTGGGCTGTTGGCCTGGAGCAGGAGTGGGGCAGGGGAGGCCTATAGCTCAGGTACCCCCCCACTATGCAAAGCCACTGCTCACTTTTAAATTCTGTGCTTCCTGGATATGAAACACGTGAAAACCAGGCAGGGAAAGATGACTAAATGTCACAGGAAAGTGAAACAAACAAACAAACAAACACCAATTCCAATGCAAAGCTAACAGTTCTGAGCTGGGGAAGGGGATCTCAGTTTTTCCCAGTGCAAGACAGGAAAGGTTGGTTGTACTGCAGGGAAAGGTTGGAAAACCTGGGGTCTGGAAGGTGAAAGTGGTGTTACCCAGAGCAGGGTCCTCTTTCAGGATAAAGTTTTGGTGTCAGTTACTTATTTTTCTGCCACCAAAAGAAGAGGAGATTCCTCTTCCTGGCAGGAGAATCCAGTAGCTCAGCTCACTGCTCTTTGGACTCAATTACTTAAGCACATTACATTGCAAAGCACTAAACCTTCCCAAAGCCCTCATTCATCCATAAGCACTGCTTTATATTCTGTTCTACTGCTGCCAGACCTTCCTCTATGTTTCTGCCTAGCTCTTAATATTCTTAGATGCTACCTTGCTTTATATATGTTTATTAGGACACAAATAAAACATACGTACTTAGGAAAGAATGGTGCAGGTTTGCAGACTTCTGCCTTCACCTTTTAAGGCACTTTTCTGCTCAGACATACCTGAAAATGTAAATTGTACTGATTTTGTGCTTACAAAAAGAAATACATTCTGAAATTAGACGTGTGTCTCTTTCAAAACCTTTAAGGTAAGTTATTCAGCTGGGATTGAAGTGCATTATGTCTTACCATCAATAAATATGTCTGTTTAAATGAGAGGCAGGGCCACGTTTTCTCAAAGCAGTGTTTTTACATTGCTTTGTGTTATAGCTGGCTGCTACTTCTGAGTCTGCTCAAGGTTGAAAATTTACTTGTTTCTTCACTAGAAATTATAATTTTGGCTTTTCAGTTTGCAGAGGAAGGTTTTATATCCAGGTTGCACATTTTCCTTGAGCTAGAAACAGAGCAGCTTTAATTAGGATCTACAGAGCAGATGTTTGTGAATGAGAAAGGAGGTAAAAAACCCTCTCATTCTACATGTTGAGTTCAGACACCAAACGTAACAACGCTGCTCTCTGCACCTCCCTGAAGGTCACTTAAGGAGTTCTGCTCTTCTGTTGTGTCTGTGTACACACAGACTCATGTGCAAACAGCTCTTTTATTTTCCTCATCACCCTTTTTTCCAAGTCGGATGCCAGCTGTGATGGGCTGATCTGCTCCTACTGTCTGGGTAAGTCAGCACCTGGGGAAGTGCAGGAGATGGGGAGATACCCGACTGCATCTCTGTCCCCTCTGATTACAGCAGCTAACCAGACAAATGGAGGGAATACAGATGAAGGAAATAATTGAAGCCCAGTTCCTCCGAGGCATTTAAGCATCTTTTTCAAGCCTTGCAGGCTCTCAGCATTTGTCTGCTCACAGCAGAGGGAAGGGGAGGGATCGTGACTGTAGATTCATCTAAGGATCATGGTCCCTTGTTGATGTCCTCCCTTGCATCCCTGCAGGCAGTGGGTTGACTGCTGCTGCATTGTGGTTGGTGTACCAGCAGTGTCTCTCACCCACTGGAGGTGCCTGCAAGGTGTTTTTGAATATAAGACCCATTCAAGGAGAACATGCTTTGTCTGCAAGAAAATACCAGTACTATGGTAGAGCAGATCATTGGGCCGTTGCAGTTGGTGTTGGCATGGAGAGGCTGGATGGCAAAGTGATAGAGAAAAACATTTTCCCTTCTCAGCCTCATGTTCTTAACCATCCTTAACAGGAAACCCAAGAGAAAACAACTCCCTGTGCCCAGGGGATTTTGGCTACATCAATACTAAGGAACCAAAAGCTGCCAGAACCTGGTCTGCCCCAGGCCAGGCTTCTCTGCCCTGGTCTGTGCTATGCTCCTCACCTCTAGAGCTGTGCAGCTCTGGCCAGACTGCCTTTGGGAATGGACCCTGCCTTGTGCTCACTCCTGAGCCAAGGGGAGAAAGCATGGGACAGCAGGAGCACATCCAGGCCAAAAGCCTGGCTGGGGCAACCAAAACAGAAAATCAAATTCCCATGTCCAGCCTGGTGCCCTGGCATTTTTCATTTACTGGAATGCTGCACTACATATCTCTGGTCTCAGCCTATCACATCCTTTAAGAAGAAGAAGATTAGTTCTGAATGTACATGAAAATGCTGTGCTAAGTGGGACCAGCACCCTTTCCAAAGCACACTTTGGGTTTCAGAACTGAGGATGCATGGTTGGCTCTTAGCAGACATTTTTCTGGAGCTCCAGAGAACGTGCCTGCCAAAATATCAATGCTTATTACATGCAGTAGGTTTGTTTGCATGTATGGAGTGTGCAGGCTGTGAGCAGTATGTCTGCTATGAGACAAAAGCATCTTCTTTTAGCTTGGCCCTGAATTTCCAGTAGACAGACACCAAGGGGACCAAAGCCAGATGGATTGATTTGTCCCAGCCTGAACTGCTAAGATTTGTGGCTGCTGAGGGCACCTTGGGAGCAGGACAGAGCTCTCACCAGTACCCTGCAGCAATCCTCACAGCCTCCTGCCCCATGGGCTGAGACACTCAGAGGGAGCAGAGAAGCTGAGAGATTCTTGGGCTGTTGTGGCAGTGGGAGATGCAGCCCCATGACATGACTACCAGTAGTGGTCTCTCCAATTGAGCTTTTCCCTTCTCTCCCCACCACACATACTGTGCTGGAGTTTGGTAGCTAACAGAAGGAGCTGTGATGGCACTTTCTAAAGTGCTTTCATGGTGCAGGGCTGGACCATGAGCTGGTGGAGCATTTTGATGTGACAGCCCCGGGTTGCTGTCTGTCCCTGTTCTGGAGCCATTGCTTTCAGCATCACCCTGTTTGGACTATTTTTGTGACAGCCTTCAGCCATCTTCCTAATACTGTCTCTGGTCTCTGGGTTGTTTTGGAGACCCAACAGGAGGTGTGCTCCACCAAATGCAGTGCTAGTATTTCAAAAGTGAAAGAGAAGAAAAACTGATGTACCAGCTCCTCTTTAACAGAAAAAATAAAACAAAAACAAAAGAGGAAGAAGAAAGGGGTAAATCACAATTTTCTGTTCTATTTTATGTGTGGATGATACTATCTAAACATAACTGACAATTATAGGAGTGATATTTATTTGGATATTCCTGAAACTTCATTCCTGTCTAGGATGCCCTTTGTGAAATATTTCTGAGATCAGTTCCCAGTGGCAGGCAGCGATTCTGCTGGAGAAAGATGAATGTTATCTCTTGCCAACATGTTATCTGCTCCCTGCCAGTGGCTTGATGCCCTGTGTGATGGTCACAGGCTGGGTTAATCTTATGAGGTTGCATTTCAGCTCGTGGAGGGCATTCCAGATGCAAAACACAGTTTCGCATGGGATGGGCCAGCCAGGATGAGGTGTGACGAGCAGACTAGAATATCAGTCCCTCCTAAAGAATTTTGTCAGTTCTGCTTTTTTTTTTTTAGTAACAAACCAGAAGAAGCTATGCTCTTTGCCCTGGAGAAAACGGGAACTATAAAGTGAGACTTTCCCCTCCCACATGGCACCCAGTTGCCCTCTACAGCCAGGGAGCAGCCTTTCTAGCCCTCATTTTTTCCAGGAATCTGCTTCATCGCAATCAGTGCCAGGCAAAGGCTCCTTAACAACATCTAAGGGACTTCAGGCTTGGGTCAGGAGCCAGCAAGGGACCATTCCCCTAGGATTGCCTGGAGGCAGCCACACAGTTGTGGAGGCCAGGAGAGTTTAGAAACGGCCATGCCATTTGCTCTCAGGGCAGGACACAGGTGCAGCCAGGGCTCAGGGGGTGTGGGGGGTAGAGAGGGGCACTGGGGAGGATGTGTGAGATGAAATGGTTGAGACAGAAGCAGATAAGTCATAACTATGCTTGGAGTCCAGATGGTCAGTACACTTACACCTGCAATGTGAATCACTTATTTATAGTGAAACCAGAACAGGAGAAATTCTCCTGAGGAATACTGAGCCCTGGCCTTGGCTGGCATCCCTTCCCGGGCACCAGCAGAACGTGGCTGGGTTCAGCTGCAATGGTGTGGGCTGAAACACCCTGGAGAAATGGAAACCCAGCCCTCAAGCCACCAAGTAACCTTGTGAAACAGCGACACAGGCACAAGTCTGGCTCTGCTCCAGGAAAAGCCTTTCTCACCTTTCTAATTAGTGGGGGTCTCACCAGGGAGTGCAGGAGATTCATGGCCGTTTTACCCGGTGCTCTCTCTGTAATTTACTGTTCTCATTACAGAACATGAGATGATTTTTCATAGCAAGCCTGGAGGGAACTGGAACTGCACAAGCATTGTCCAAGCTCTTGTGTCAGAGCCTATTTAATGTCTGAGCTGATTAAATCCCTGCCTTCTTGCAAATCATGTATCATAAAACGGGCTGCGATGCTGTGAAGGAGAGAGGGAAACTTCATAAGGGTGGTGAATCTGAAGTACAAAATCTGAATGTTGACTTCTAAAGGTTGAAATCTGCACTAAAGAGGGTCTGGAAAAGATCTTCAGCTTCCCCACCTACAAACAAGCTTCAGTTTTGCTTGGCACTGGCACAGGCTGGCTACTGGAAGTCAGTAAAGCTGTTACTGAATGCATTGACAACCCATGGCATTTAAGTACTGAAATGGGAAGGGGACCTCTGGGTGTCTTTTTTGTCTCTCCTCCATGTGTCTGTATGTGGTGGGAGAAAACTAGGGCTGGGAGGTGATGGTGCTCCTTGGTCTCTCACCACATCTTTCCAAGTGATGCTCCTTGCTCCTGGTGAAGCCATAGAGCATGTCCAGCTGCCAGCTCTCCTCCTGCCCTGGTCCTTTGCAAGTGGGAATTGGCTTCATCTTCTCATGCAGCCACAGCTGATGCTGCAGAGCAGGCCTTGAGACCACGGTTAACCTCCAAAACCTGCCTCCAGAAGTGTCCTCCAGAAAAAGAGCTCACACAGTGCATGCACCCAGTGAAAGCCTGTGCTCCAGGTTGTGATCTGGCTGCCCTCCTCATCCTCAGGAGCACTGAGGTAAATGATGCTGCTGCAGACAGCTCTGTAAAAAATGAACTGACAAGGCTATGTGTATGAACTGTGCACCCAGTCTGAATCTCTGCCTATCCAGTAAGAAAGAGAAGGACACCATGCAAGCTGTGTCCTTAGACTGTAGGAGACTTAGACTCTCATACTCTGAATTTAAAACACAAGCACTTGTAAGAAATTGACCTTGCAAGATTGCTGATGCCCTGAAACAAAAGGGTTTATATAGCTTTTATAATACTGTTCTAAGATCCATTATTCCCATTTGCCACATAAATGTGTAATCCCCTTTTGAATTGTGCTAAGCTCTTAGCACTGGTACCATCTTGTGAAGCAGGTTCCAAGTAGTTCCTTTCCTTTCCTTTCCTTTCCTTTCCTTTCCTTTCCTTTCCTTTCCTTTCCTTTCCTTTCCTTTCCTTTCCTTTCCTTTCCTTTCCTTTCCTTTCCTTTCCTTTCCTTTCCTTTCCTTTCCTTTCCTTTCCTTTCCTTTCCTTTCCTTTCCTTTCCTTTCCTTTCCTTTCCTTTCCTTTCCTTTCCTTTCCTTTCCTTTCCTTTCCTTTCCTTTCCTTTTCACATTTCATATTTTCTGGTTTGCAGTTTCACCAAATACCCTCTCTTTGTTGTATAATATGAGGTAAAATAACTGCCTTTCCCTTTTTTCACTTTAGCCTTGTATTATTTTCTTGGCTTCAAGCGTTTCTCTTCTCATAATTTCTCCTCTGAGATAAGAGATCCCCACCTTCATGTCCTCTCTCCTCTGACTATTGCTGAGTGCTCCTGAACACAACCTGTGCCTTGCTCCAGCTGGATCAAGGCAGGGACTACAAGCATGTAATAATGTGATGAGCTTATTTGGGGAATTATTGAGCTTGTTTGGCCAGTGCTTATTTGAGCTTCTTTGGTGGATGCGCTCAAGAAGAGCACAAGTGGGAGAACATGACAACAGTAAGCAAGCAGAAAAATGGCTGAATTAATGGACTAAATTATTCTCTATGATTTACTTGTCCAGTTCTGTCAGGAGCACATAAACATCATGGTGACCGACTCATTAGAAACTTCAGAACCAAATTTATCATCCTGAAAGAAACGTTGTGCTCAGGCTATTTGAAGGCTGAACTTAAATTATCCACCCTGATATGATGTATTTAATCACCACTAGTTGAAACAAAGTTTTAATTAAGAAATAGACCTTGTTTAATAACCCCATCAGCTTTACCCCCGATGTTCTTTACTTCATGCACTGCTGTGTTTTGTGTAAGGACAAAGAGTGGATAATCCCTGCAAGGGGAGGATTAATCAGTTCTTCGTCTTAAAGTTTCAAAGAGCAGTTCAAATCCAGAATTGTTTATGTAATGTTTCTGAAAATGAAAATCTTTTAATGGCTTGCTTAAACACATACCCTGGAAGGGCTGCAGTGACAGGAACTGCTCTTTCAGGTGGGATGAAAGCCAGCCCTGCTGATCTGATTTTATATTGTAACAAACAGGATTATTGATCCTGCTTTTTCATGGCAGATGCTCCGGGTGTTCTGGGCATGGCTTTCTCCCAGTTTCACTCAGCCTCTCCTTTGTGTTGGTGACCTTTCCTGGGCTCCTTCCTGTACAAAGAACAGGAACAAAGAACAAAGAGGTGGTGGTGATGCCAGTGCCTGGCCCCAACACGTTTTCACTTTGCAGCCATCTGAAACCTCTCCTGCAGGGGCTTGGGAAACCACTTGAGCCTTGCTGACAGCTTTCCTCCTTGCTTCCTCTCCAGGAGTGTCCTGGATGGTTTTCTTAACCACGCCAAGGTTTTTTATGTCTTCCATGCACAAGAAAAGTGGGTGTCATTTTATACAGAGAACATTTAATGGGCTGAAATTTTCTGCATCTTCACAGAAATGTCTTTTAATTTAATTTTGACAGATAATTTATAACTGGCCCCCCCAAAAAATTAAAAAAAAAATTACAAAAATATTTTCTAACACTGGATAATATTGTAACTTGTGTACGCATCTTTACAGCATCCTTCTCACCTCCCCAAGACTTCATTTGTGAGATGAGTGGGGCAGAGAGTTTGTGGGGAGAGCTTGATATAGGTGGTCCCCAGGTCTGTGGTGGGGTCTGGGAGCAGTGATGGTGCCCTGCAGCACCCAGAGCTCTCCTTCCTTGGCCAGTTCCACACAGGGGAGTTTGTACAAAATGCCCCAGCACTAACTACATGCCTGCATTCAGAAAAGGAAAGGTGGGCCTGCCATTTCTGAGTATGAGCCAGAAAACTGTGCCTGGCAGCAGCAGCACTCTCTTCATTCATCACACATTTCAGCCCATTTGAAAGAAAAAAAAAACAAACAACAAACCTATCCCAGTTGTAGGGTTGGGTCTATTTACGGGACAAATTCAAGGGATGCCAAAGAGGTGAAATTTGGCTTATGCTGCCCCAAACTGAGAACAACTTTATATATTCCAATACAAGAAACCAGCAATTTGATTAGCAGCGGATTAACATTTTAGGCCAAGTATTATAATAAGTCTATAAACTGGCAAGCCAGTTTCTCACAGTTCTCAATGATTCAATTCCTGGTTTAATCCTGTAATAACCAACAGGGAGAGTGAGAATCCATTCAAGGCAAATGGGAATCAAACTGGATTTGTGCTGATTTGTAGCTTTGGTGCTCTGTGACTCTGGCTCTCGTTATCACACCGAGCTGATTACAACATGCATAAAACCTTAAAATGTGCAAACATAAACCTGTTAATTGTCTGCTAGAGGAGTCCTCAAAACGGATGTTTTGAAAGTGAAATTATGCCTTACTCACACCAGACAGGAATAAGCAGAAAACCTTGACAATATCAGGATGCACAAGAGTTTGAGGGCTGGGGGTCTGGCAGGGGCTGCAGGTACGGTTTGTTCTGGAAGGAGATGCAACAAGCTGCTCTTTGCAAGGAAGAGATGGCATTCCTGGGGAGGCACGGGGCCAAAGCTGAGATACTGAGCAAGGCAGGATGTGAAATACACCCCGTGAAACACATTGCCTGCAGTCTCGTATTACATGGCATGTATACATAAACCATGGAAAATGATTAATTTACAGGGAGTTCTAGGCGCAGAGGTTGCGTCACTGACAGCCCATCCAAGTCCCCTGATCTTATCCAAGTCCTCAAGTTATTTCCCAATAATCCGCATAATTAGAATTTTCAGAGAGCCGTAATTATGCCCATTAAAGTTTCAGCAACAGCCTGTTTATATATGATAAAGTAGTGTCAGCTGTGTACGAAGCAGATAAACATTTTAACGTAAGTTAGACTCAGAAACTTTTCTCTCCCTGTTCCAGTTGGCTGGTGAGCTCCAGCCTGCCAGGGCTCTGCTGAACCCAGCTGCAAGAGACAGCACCAGAAGGTGGCTTCAGGGGAGCCTGAAGATGCTTATATTGTCCATCTGGAAAGCAAACTGAAGGCTGTCATGAATTTTCTGACAAATAACAGTGCTAGAATAGCTCCAATGCCCAAACAGCTTCCTTGTAAGGCTGCTCTAGATGCCATCATCTGTAAGAATCTGGTTTTAGGGTGGAAACGGTGCAACCAGTAAGCAGAATCTTTCCATGTTGTGGATGTGCTGTGGGGTTCTGATGGGCAGAAGAGCTGCTGTAACAGCAGGTGTAGACCCCAAGGGCAGGGCAGCAGCCCTGGGTGGGCAGGGGCTGGCTGCACCTCCCTGTGTTCCCATGGACCGTGCTGAACTGGCAGCAGCAGCACTGGGAGAAGGAGCATCATGGCAGCTTTTAATTTCTCCCAGCAATGTTGGGTTAAGGTCTTCGCACGAGTCACACATGGAGCCAGCAAGGCAGCTGTGGAGCTGGGGAAGCTGTTCTGCCCCTTCCCCTCTTGCCTTCCTCTCCTTTCCTCTCTGCCAGCCCTGTGACTCCTGGCATTTCACACTGGGGGGGGTTGAAATATCATGACACATGATAATTATCGTAAGCATGAGATTCTTCACTTTTGTATGTTCTTTTACTGCAGCAATGCTACTGCCTTTTTTTTTTTTAAATTATTATTATTATTATTCCCAAGCCCAGGCTCATCCAAGGTCCCCTGTGTAGTCCTGGTTGTGTCTGTGGTAGTTCCCAGTCTGCTCTCCACACACAGATGCCTGTTTTATTTGTAGAACGAAATCACTTGCTCATGGTGTCTTTGGTCTTTTCAGCAAGTCCAGAGAAGGGCCATGAAGATGATCCAAGGGCTGGAGCAGCTCTGCTCTGGAGACAGGCTGGGAGAGTTGGGGTGTTCAGCCTGGAGAAGAGAAGGCTCCAGGGAGATCTTAGAGCACCTTCCAGTGCCTGAAGGGGCTCCAGGAAAGCTGGGGAGGGGCTTTGTGCAAGGGCTTGTAGTGAGAGGACAAGGGGTAATGGATTAAAACTGGAGGAGGTGAGATTTAGGTGAGACATGAGGAGGAAATTCTTTAGTGTGAGGGTGGTGAGACCCTGGCCCAGGTTGCCCAGGGAAGCTGTGGCTGCCCCATCCCTGGCAGTGTTGAAGGGCAGGTTGGATGGGGCTTGGAGCAGCCTGGGCTGGTGGGAGGTGTCCCTGCCCATGCAGGGGGGTTGGAACTAGATGAGGTCCCTTCCAACCCAAACCATTTAAAGGTTCCTTCCAACCTAAGTCCTTCTAGGGTTCTGTGATCCTGTGTCTCCTCAGAAACTTTCCACAAAGATACAATTTTGTCTGCCAGCTGTGTAGACATTAAACAGCACAGGCACAAGCCCAGTCTCTTGTGACAGGGCTCTTATTTCAGCTGTGGCTCCATTTCTTGCCTATGCCCTCGTATAAAATCACTGCTTCTCTAATAGCCCTTTAAAAATTCAGTGTGATCTTGCAACAGTTAATTGCATTATAATTCATACAAGAGTGGTGACTGTGTGTGCAACAGTGATTCCTGCAGCTTCCTCTCTCACCACTTATCTTTTACAGTCTTATCACAGCAGCACAAAGGGCTCTCCAGGAAAAGCAGAGCAGCACTACCCTCGTGCAAAACCATTGCAAAACACAGACCCTTCCACCGAGGGCTGGCAGCCTGAAGGAACAAGGAGGGTAAAAGAAGTGTGATGACTTCACATCGAGAAAAAAATATCTGACAGAGAAAACAGGTGACTTTGTAGGCCTGATGGTGCTGAGAAGCTGTTTGTGAGGCTCAGGGGAAGGAAGCGCTCCCGCAGCGCTCGGGGAGCATTTGGCTTCTCCATCACGGAGGAGAATATTCAGATGTTTCAAATGAAGAGCCCTCTCAAGGTAGTTATCAGCTTGTACCATCGTGGTGCAATCAACCAAATGTACAATCTGCCCATGGAGGACCACATGATGAACAGGGTGACACAGAGTGCCTACGGGGCCCCGCCACCCCGTGGGTGGAAGATGTGCTCATCACCACCACCGTGGCGGGATCGAAGCTGCTTCAATCCACCAAAAAACCATCTCCATCTGAATCGTGTGGAGTTATTTACCATGTTTCCCCGGGGAGCTGGGGACTGCTTGCTCAACTCCCCCACGCTGCCTGCAGAGGAAGATTCACAGCACCCGCAAGCAGCCACCAAACTTCTCAGGGCTGTCAGGCTGCTGCAAAAAAAAAATAGAAGCAGAGCCCTGCTCAAAAATGCTTGCAAACTGCTACCTTGCTCAAGCATGTGGAGCCCCGAGGAGAAGCACAAAAGGGAAAGAAGCCTTTTATTATCAGGCATGGTTACTCTGTAAGTCCTGGAGGAAGGGGATGGGTCATGGGCAGGAGCACGGCCTCGACTGCTGGGGATGAAAGGGCATTTTCTGTTCAGTGGGTGTTCATTGATCCGTGTGAAAAGAGTTGGTGGAGACCAGGGCTCCTGCTCCTTCCCTCCCCAGGCTTGTCCTTTTGGGGCTGTGTGGGTGGATGCTCTGAGCACATCTGCTCGTGGGAAGCCTGTTTGCAGCCAAACAGAGAGACCTCCAGCTTCCTCCAGGAAGGGAAACAAGTTGTTCTTAAAAAAACCCCAACCAACCAAAAGAAAAAAAAAAAACAACCACCAAAAAAACCCCCAAAACCCACAAATAAACAAACAAAAAAAACCACCACCAAAAAAAGAACCCGACAGGTCAGGGGCTGGTTTGGCTTGCAGGAAATGTTTCTGACTCTTTGTTGCAGAATTAAGATCAAGTCCCCGGTGATTCAGAGGTGGGACATGGATGGATTGAAGGTGGAGGGGGTGGCCTCAGTTCTGGAGGGCAGCACCCAGGCCGTGGCTGTGCTGTGTGGCACTGCTGGATGGGCACCTGCTGATCAGAGCTGTGGTGGTACCTGCACTTGCCATCACCAGCCTCAGCCTCCCGGGACACAAAACAAGACCATATGTTGTCACAAGCAGCTCTGCTCCTTGTGTAGCTGGTTTGTTTGCCGGCAGCCCTTTGTGTTCCTTCCCCCTGCTCCGGGATCTGGTAGGGTAGGGATGTCCACACTGAACCCACAATCCCCACAGGAGTCTTGCATCTTTGTGTCTCTCTCCCCATGCACATCTGGGATCAGCTGCACCAGTGTCACTTATATTTAGAAAACCAGATAAGAGAGCCCGTGGGGCACCCGGCCCCTGTGGCAGTGTGGGAATGATGGAAACAAAATGTCCCAGTTCTTTCCAGACCTTTCTTTTGGATTTGCTCCTGCGTTTTCTGCATCACTTTGATCTCTGATCTGTGAGGCTCTATTCTTCTCAAAAGCTGCAGTCTGGTTTCAAGTTATCCAAAGAAAGGTGCAGATGGTCCCAACACTTCAAACGAAGTTTCTCCAGCTGAACTCCTGGGTTTCGGCTGTCCCAGGGCACTGAGCAGTTAATTCATTTTCAAACCCTTTGTTTGACATCTCTAGCTCTTCACCTCAGCACTGTCCCTTATTCTGGGACAAAAACTGGATTTCCTCTGTGCTCCTGGAGCTGCAGTTCAGCCAGGCATTAGCTGTCATCTGCAAAGCTTCGCAGTGCATATTATTTCAGATGGTTCATAGGAAACCAATTTTAGCTGTGACAAAATGTTCTGAACTTGCTACCACATTTTTATTGCTCTTTGGCTCTGGATTGATTTTCCCTTATTAGCTGGAGCTGACTGTGGCTTTTTTTTATCAGACAATCCTGGAAAGCAGCAAATCAGTCTGGAGCTCAGCTGCACAAAGCCAAGTTGCTTGGCTTATTGTTGCATGCTTTTAGATCACTTAAAGTGTAACAAGAGTCAGCAATTTAGCTGAATTGGTTTGGTTTCCAGCTCTGATTGAAATTCACAGTTTAGAACATTAACAGAAT
This sequence comes from Apus apus, assembly GCF_020740795.1. Classification (NCBI taxonomy): domain Eukaryota; kingdom Metazoa; phylum Chordata; class Aves; order Apodiformes; family Apodidae; genus Apus; species Apus apus. The sequence goes on along the minus strand of NC_067284.1, from coordinate 113,160,897 downwards.
TAATTTGCTGGAGATTCTTATCTCTCCCAGTTAGTCTGAATGAAGTGAGGTATGTAAATGTATGTACTTTGCAAGCTGTTATCTTTACCGTTTCAAAACAAGATTGATTCAGGCAAAAAGCTGTAAAATCCTAGCAGAGGATGTTTGCTGGAGGCCTTGACTGGGGAAGAGGGTTGTGGTTTTGCCTGGAGTTTGTAGGGACAGCCTGAGCTCGTGTTTTTGCCAAGCTGAGGAGTGAGATGAAGACAGTTTTGGCACCAGTGAATGTCATTTAAAGGTAGAGAGGGCGAAGAAGCCTGGCTGTGGGAGGCAGATATTCCTGGCTAATAATTTTAATGGAAACTCTTTAGGTGGGAAATGGCATCTGAGGAACCCGTGGGAGACAACAGGTAGCTGGGAGACCAAGCTGAAGAAGATCCTGGAGTTCAAACAGGGTTTTGAGAAGGCTATGGAGGGACATTAGGGAGCTGCATATTTTGAGATGCATGTTGAATTAGATGATTAATCCAGAGGAAGAAAAATGACCCTGGGAAGCCTGTGATTATGAGGTCAAGTAAAGCAGCTGAACCAGACTTGAAGCATGTACTGACTGAGGTAGAGAAGGGAAAGGAGAAAGAGAGGGAGAAGAAGACAACAGGAGAGCAGCCAGCTCTGCATGGGAAGAGGTGGAGAAGCAGAGGTAGCTGTGGGATGTAGTTTGCCATGAGATAACGGACCATGGAGGTAGAGCTGAAAGACATTTACACTCCTCTTGATGCTACCAGAGCTTCACTCTCCTGCTGGACTTCGGTTTCATGCCAGTGAAAGTGTTTGGGTCCAGGCAGGCGACAAAAAATCAGACAAAGAAGATGTGAACTCCATAGCTGGGAAAGGAGCGGAACCCACGGGCTTTGCACGCAGAGCAGCCAGCACCAGGGGAGTCTCTGGGTGGTCCTCTGGGCAAGAAGGACCACCAGACTCCACATCATCAGGCTGCAGCATCTGGTGACCATCCTTAAACTCACACAAAGATGGCATGTTGTTGTAGGAGACTCTGGAAAGCAAGAGCCTATATGGGCTTAGGGGTGATGGCCCATGTAGAGCAGGATTTTTGCACTAAGAACTTTTGCCAGAATAACCTCACACCATCCTCTCCCACACAGCTCCCTGTGGTTTTGTTTGGTTGGGTTTTTTTGTTTGGTTGAGTTTCTTTCTTTCTTTCTTTCTTTCTTTCTTTCTTTCTTTCTTTCTTTCTTTCTTTCTTTCTTTCTTTCTTTCTTTCTTTCTTTCTTTCTTTCTTTCTTTCTTTCTTTCTTTCTTTCTTTCTTTCTTTCTTTCTTTCTTTCTTTCTTTCTTTCTTTCTTTCTTTCTTTCTTTCTTTCTTTCTTTCTTTCTTTCTTTCTTTCTTTCTTTCTTTCTTTCTTTCTTTCTTTCTTTCTTTCCTTCTTTCTTTCTTTCTTTCCTTCTTTCTTTCCTTCTTTCCTTCTTTCCTTCTTTCCTTCTTTCTTTCCTTCTTTCTTTCCTTCTTTCTTTCCTTCTTTCTTTCTGCTTTTTTCTTACCCTCAGCAGGAAACTGACAGTTGTTCATTGCTAGACACTGATTTATTTTTAGTGTTCCAGTATCCATAACCACTTCTTGGGCTAAAATTTGTAACATGACACAGTTTGTTCTTACAGCAGAGGCTTGTGTTAGTGTGATTAATTCTCACCATTGAATGATCCTGCACTCAAGGCAGGTGCTCATATTTTTGAGATACTTTTAGTATATCTCCATCTTTTAGTATTAGCTATTATTTCCTTCCTCAGCATTTATGCCTGTGACAAGAGATTCCTACAATAAAAAGTCACATATATATATATATATATTTATTATTATTTTTTTTTTTTTTTTCAGCAAGAAGGAGAGAAGTGCCTACAGACCTTCTTTCAAATACAATTTAAAAACTTCCCTGTTTGGAAAGGGGGGGATCTCTGTCAATAAGGAAGCCATGGCAGTGATCCCACTGGGGAAAGGGAAGTGTCATTGGGGAAAACTTTGCCTTCCCATGCTTGTGGGCCTGTGCTGCTGTCCCCAGTGTGCATCCCCTGGAGGAGCCTGGTCTTGCTGGCCTGTCCAGCAGCAGGTGCAGTGGGGTGGTCAGCTCTGCTCTGCAGAGGAGATGCTGAGGGAGAAGCACAGACAGCAGCAGGGCAGGGCACACAGCCCAGCTTCCAGTACCCTGGCACTGCCAGCCCATCTGCACTCACTGGGGGAACTCCATTGCCCTGTCCTCAGCACCAGGTTCCCTCTCATCTGGCAAGACGGAAGGATGAGCACAGGCTGCCTCCCTCAGAGCAAAGGAAACTGCTGAGCAGCTTTCGTGGCCTTCGGGCTCTTCCCTTTAGGAGAAACAAAGAGCTTTGCCACCAGATCCCTGGGACGGGCTGCAACAGCCCTGCTTTGAAGGGCTGCAAATCATGAAAGATAATAAAACTGTCAAAGAAGGCTTTAAAGTCCAATGTGTGGGAGTAACACAAAGGACACCAAGCAAGCCAAATAAATACGTAGCTGCAAAGACCTTTTTGTTCCACCAATGACGTAGGATGCCTTGGGCCTGGGGAGAAGCCTTATGGCTGGTTTTCCACTGCAGGTGATAAGTATGTCACATCAATTGTCATCTGGATCTTGTTTCCTCAAAGCCTTCAAAAAAATGTTCCAAGTTACGTTTCTCATTTATCACACTGAACACCTCCAAACCCACACCAGTATAAGTGAATTAACAGCAGCACTTCACACGTAGGAGCTCTAAGGATTACAAAACACTTATGCAGTATAAGCAAGCCCTCCATTTCTGAACATTAAAATTAGGTTTTTTTATCCAAAGTGAAGCACAAGAGAAAATCAGACTCATTTTTAAAGGACTGAGCACTCAACAGCTCTGATTTCTGAAAAAGCCACAGGCTGTTGAATACACTTGGAGATCAAGCCATTTATTGCAGTGCTTTTTTTAACTTAGAAGACTAATGCAAGGCACTCATTTCCAGAAACCTTGCTGTAAACAGTCTGCCAAGAATACAAAATACCACATGATGGATGTAAACCAGGAGAAAGTCAGGGGATGTGATTTCTGATGTTGTTGCCAGTCATAGCGTGTCCCAGCTCTCCCAGTATTTATTGTCAGTCTGAAAAATTCCACCACTGGTAACGTGGCACCAGCCATGAATCCCAGGTTTTTTGGAAACCCTGAGAATGTACCCTAGTGACACCACATCCATAAGGATGATAAAGAGGCTCTGGAAGGAAAATTTGTGTGGAAAAGTTGATTTCTTGATTGTGTAGCCAGACAGAAAAGTAGAGAGAAAAATTAGCTGTCAGTCAAACTCAATGTGTTCTGCAGCTTTGTGGGCATTTCTTTCTGGATCAAAAGTCCTTCTGAAAAATAATGTTTGATATCAGCCAAACTAGCCAACTTAGACCTACTATGAAGTGCCTCATTTTTGGCATCTGTGAGAAAAAGAAGGAGCAGAGTAGGAGCACAGGTGTAAAAAGCAGGGCTGCGTCTGTCCCTTTTGTGCAGGGTCGTTCAGGTTTTCCATGGCTATCCCAAGGCAGAGGCAATCCAAGTTGAAAGTGTCTTTCTCCTCCATGGTGGTGTGTGAACCCGTGCTCAGAACAAGGCTGGAACTCCAGGAATTATTGGGCATTGAGGGGAGGGGGCACCACAGTCTGTGCTGCTGAGGCTGCCCAGGTCAAGTCCCTTGGGAGGAGCAGCCCTGGGTGTGCCAGGAGCCCCAGATCCCAGCTCTGTGCAGCATCCCTGACACCCACCTCATTCCCAAACCTCCTTCTCTTGGGTTTGGAAGGAAAGATGACTTACCAGGGAACGGCTGAAACAACTTCTCCTGTGGAAGACAGGCTGAGATGTATTTGGGATTGCTTTCTCCAGAAGGCTTGTTTGGGCCCCTGGCTCCAGCTAACAGCCTTGTGTTAAAACAATGTCTGTACCACTTGATACAGCCACTGAGTGACCACATCTACTGCAAATGCTGCCCAGCCACGTTTTGCAAAAGGTCAATAATATATTTTTATGTACTTAACAGAAAATATAAAAGTAGAGTGCAGTCTTCCACAGATAACTTATTTTACAGAGCAGCTTTTCTGAGAGCTGGGCCATTACCATGTAAATGGCTTTTTTCCCCCAAGAGTTTTCTAATTTACATGCATACACTGTTTATTCTGGCCAGCTTATTGAGCAGCCCTCCCTGGGCAACACACTACAACTGCACTCCTATTCTTTCAGGCATCACCAGTTCAATACTAAATCTTTACTAAGCAGATCCAGCCAGAGATTGCATATCCCTTACAGGAAAATGAATGCCACTCTGCTGAATATGTTGGAGATTGCTAAGGCTGAAACAATGGATGTTGGAGCTTTCTTTTCTCTCCTCCCTCTGTAGATCACCCACTTTTTTTTTTTTTTAAATTGCAGATACTGCTTTTTAAGCCTAAAAACCTAAAATTTGATTCATATGCTGAGAAGAAGGCTTCATGAAATCACTTTGTGGGCTAAAGTGATCCCAGTTTTATAGGGAGAGAGACAAAGAAGGAGCAGAACAATCCTAAAATAGCAGGCATCAAAGAGGAGAGTGTGAGAAGCTGTGAGCAACTTCCTCTCTGAGAACCAATTCAGGATACAGTTTTCTGGGAAAAAGCCCATAACTGTTTGTCTGATGATTATTTTAGTGTAAATACAGCAGCATGTTTTACAACTGAGTGGGAGACTTGCATTGGAATTTATACTCCCTCTTTATTCTCCTAAAGTAATGACATTAGGATTCCTACAAGCCAGCTTGTTTATGTATTAAGTATTTCTGCCTTCTTTTTGCCTTTGGGTTGATTTTCTGTAATGCTCAGCTTTTGCTAGCAATATTTATGCAGTGTTGAGCAATGGAGGTAGAAAAATGTCCAAGGGACAAGGTGGAGCAAAAAGCAGGGAGAGGAAGGGAAAGAAAGAGGTGGAGATTTGGAGGAGGTAGGAGCAGTGTATGGGATTCACCCACGTGTACGAGCTCAGAAAAATCCAGATGCAGACTGTGACACAAGAGGATCATTTGGACAGAGTCCACCAGGGGTTTGTGGTCTGTTATCACAGTACCAGCCCACTTAATGATGGTTGTAGCATCTAGCAGGAGCCAGTGTTTCATATGCTCCTGTCTCTGGCTCTCCTGTGAACTTCCGAGGAATGGACGGAAGAATCTGTGCTCTCTCATGAGACTCAATGACCAGGGAGTGCTGATACCCATGAGATGCACTGGTTTGTGTTTGGCTTGAAACGTTTTGTGCTGCCTGGACATGTGCGGAGAGGTGCAAACCCTCTCCAAGGACTGGTACCAAACAGGACCCTGCTGGCCTGGCTCCACCATCCCGCAGAACAGAAGCACATGCACAATCCCAGACTCTCCAGTCACTAAATATTTCCTAGTCCTGCATCCAGCCTAACAGCAGGAGGATATATATGTACTTTTCATTCTGTTCTCCAGACACTGTCTCATCTTTGACCTTCCTGTTTGGTAGAAGCAGTCCCTGTAAAGGGAGTTTGGTGGTTTTGTCTCAGCACCTGTCAAATGAGGAATTGCTTCTCGTAACGAGGGGTGTTGTCATTTTCTGCTTACAAATAGGGCCCTTTTTTCTTGGAAGCTGTGTGCTGCACAGCCCTGGGGCCGTGCTTCCGGGCAAGCCGACTGGATTGTCCATTACTCACTTAACAAGGAAATGGACTCAGCTTGAGTTTGTGTTTCTCAGAGCCAGGACACAGGGCTTGTAACGAGGCAGAGAATAAACAAAGCTTGTATTTTTCCCTATGCAGACTGTGACATTTCTTGTTTCCCAGTCTTGCCCTTCCCTGGAACATGATCAAGACACTGCAGTTATTTATATTAATATAGGAGCATTTGGTAGAGCAGACAGGAGGGAAGGCAGATGGGTTGCTATTAAAGTTGCTGCAGGAGAAAGTTTGCAGGCTAGGTAATATTTGTACAACACCAAAAATTCTTAATCCCAAGTAAAATGTTAGCCTTGAGGAAACAAATTAAAAAGGTCAAAAAGGAAGCTGGGACACAAAGACTTGCCAAAAGCAGAGGATGGAGTGTTCAGACTTCTCAGGCTGATACCATTTGGTTAATCAGGTCTTAATTTCTAGGTGGCCCAGTTTTCTCCTCTGGAAAACAAGACATATTTGGAAGTGGATTGGAAACACAACCCTGTTTCAGACAACCAAAACCTGGGGTTCTTGTCTAGTCTAATAGCACAGCTTGGTGGCAGAGCAAGCTCTGCCTGAATAGGAGAGGGCAAGGCAGTTTCATAGCCATGTCTCCTGCCTTCCCTGGCTGTTGGAGGCTGGAGTTCCCTTCAGCCTTTCTGTCCTGCTGAACCCGTGTTCATAACCTCTTGATACGAGCATGTAAGAACGACCCGTTTCTGGTGTTGTTAATGGAAATGACTTCCAGTAATAAATTGTCTGTGTGTGGCATATTAGGAAGCACTCAAGTCAACAAATAAACATTAAGAATGGCCCCTGAGGTGAGGAGCTGTGAAGATGTGCCTTGCAGGGCTGTTCCCCTGTGGCCACGAGGGAGGGGACGCTGCTTTGTGCGCATCCGCGAGCTGCTGCTCGCAAAGCTTCTGAGGGCTCTCTGGTGAGATCAAAGATTCAGCTCATCTCAGGGTCAAGCCATGGGCCCTGGGAGTAGTTTCAGCTGTGCCCCTCTCCCACAGGCACAGCCTGTCCCTCCCTCTCGTTTTCCTGCCACTCTCACAGCCGCTAGGATGATCGGAGTGTTGGCTGCTCTTTGCGACTCCTCCAGCCTCCTTGTTTTCACGTGATCCACACCCATCTCTGCATCTTCATCCAGGTTGAAAATGATGTTGCTGCAAAAAAAACCAACTACCAACCAACAACAGTCATGTATCTGCCTCAGGGACACATACTTGAGTCTTTCTGTCATGGCCCAGTCAGAGATTATATGTGGTTCAGGGTAGCATGTGGCCAGCTTCATCCTGTCTGGACTGAATTCCTCAGTTCATGAAGCAAGGAGTTCATATTACTGCTTTAACTAGTGAACACATGGAAATGATCCTGTGTCCCTGTTCACTGCTGTAATAGGATACCAAAGCAGCTACAGTTGTTTTTAACTTCTTTTTGGGATGTTCATGGCATTGGGATGGCTGTCTGCCCAAGCTGGGGTAACACCAAGTCTTGTCTAAAGAGAAAAAGCTCTCCTGGGCATGGGTGATGTTTGAGTCCAATACTGCCAGGGTTAGGAGATGCCTAGTGGCAACCCAAGCTCACAGGGTTAGAGGTAGATAATGGGGCCATTATCTGGGGAGAGAAGGAGATGGATGCAGGTGGATGCCCTGGAGAGCATCCTAGGTGTCAGTCTGCCAGCAAGTGGAGTGGGGCTTTCTAAATCACAGGGGTTTTGTTGGATCTTTCACTATGCACAAAACAGCCAGCAACAGCTGTAAGGCATTGGGAGTTATGAGTCTCAGGGTTGCTGGATGAGGTGTGCACTGTCTGCTTCACTAAATGTGTACTGATTTTTCAATACACCTTCAGCAGCAGACACAAAGTGAGCCCCATCCCTCCACATGATAGAGTGCACACTTCAAAGCAATGGAAGATTTGAATCTGGGAGAATCTAAACCAGATCTCCAGAGTCTGATGTTGCACCTGAGTAAATAACATGCCAAGACCCTGTTTTCTCATTCTGAGGCCAACATCATGTCCCAGCTTACTTCCATAAGGACAAAGTCTCTTCCCTTCCAGATAAGGAGATGCTCTTTTTGCTGGGCCAAAACTATGCTGAGAACTGTGCTGGGAGTCCTGCAGGATGGACAAGGCATGTGTGAAGTACCAGGACCATGGCCCAGCCCTCTTCTTGCTCACCTCTGTGATACAGGTGCAGACTGGCCATGCACTGCTCCTCTGTGCATCTTTCTTTTGCAGGAAAGAAAGGACTGACCAAGCTTAGGTGTCTTGATTCTGGCTGAAGGGAAATGGCTTTCCCTTGGAGAGGCAGAGTCAAAGCTTTGCTTCTCTGCTTAGCCGTGGTGAATAATTTGGGCAGTTCTCCTGTATTTTCTGTAAATCTCTTTTAACAGCTTCTCTCATCATGAATCACAACCTGGGGCAGTGAACTGTAAAATCTGAGCCTTACCACAAAGACCACGGGCAGTACCTAGAGAAGTCCCAGCTGTGAATCAAAGCCCCCAGTGCTTTCCATGTGCTAGGAGATGCCAGGCTCTGTGCTTTCCACAGGAGGCAGCTGCAATATAAACCTGGGGAAGTCTGGCCTCCAGCAACCACCCTCAGCCCTAGCTGGGGATAACAGCTTCTTCCTTGCATCTTCTCTGACAGCTGGAGGGCCCGTCCAAACATTTTTCTCTCCTGCTCACCAGTGCTGGTGGTCCAGAGCAGAGGCCTCACTGCTTTCCCCTTCCTTTCACATGCCATGTGTCCATATGAGCTCAGCAGGCTCCATCACCATGCTCTTCATTGCCCAGTGACAGGTTGCTGGCAGTGGTATGTACACTTGATGCTGAACAGCCCCCCTGCACTCCCTCTCCCCTTCCTATCTCCCTCAAACAGATCATGTGTTAAGATTCGAGTTATGAGAGCAATGCCAGCAGCCCAGAGCTCAGCTCTGAGTTCACAGCCCCCCAGCCTTCTGCATGATTTCTGCCTCCTCTGAGTGGCTTCCCACACCCATAGCAAGTGTTTTAAAAGATTGTTGCTTTGCTTATGGCATCAATCCCGATCACCTGAGCAGGACAGGATTTGCACTTCGAGTTCATCTAACAAGAGGTAGAAAGCCCTTCTGAGATAAGGAGAACCCTCAGTTTCTACTGAGGCATTTCTGGGGTTTGCTCCATGTCCCTTCCCTTCTTATTTGGGAATAGGTGAGAGAACCCTATCCTTGGGTCTTTTGCTGGTGGCATCTGGGGACCTGCTGGAGCTGGGACACTCCATCTAACTGGGCTCATGAAGGAGACAGCCTCCCCACAGGGCTGTGTACCCTGACCAGCTCTGGGCTGCAGCTCCTCTGCTCCTCAGTCTTTGCACAGCCTTGCAAACATGATGGAGCAGCAGAGAGCAGCCCCAGGCAGGGACCCCAGCAGCTGTTTGGAGCAGCTAGCAGGGACAGGGAGGATTGCACTCAGGACAAAGGAGAGCAGAGGCTCTGTGACTGCACAGGTTTTCCCCCTGGGGATGAGCCAAGCAGGGGACACCAGCCCTCTTTGAATGTGGTTGCTGCTGTCCATCTGGAAATACACAGAGAACTTGGCATCTGTCCCTGCCAGTATAAAAGACAAACTCTACACATGCCATCACCTCACCTCTCTGCTCCACCAAGACCAGTGGTTAAAATGAAGCACATGTTTTGAGTTCTCTGGTGGGCCAGGGTCCAAATTCATTTGAGCAGCAGTAGGGGGGGATATACAGCTTAAGGGAGGATGAGCTGGAGGTGCAGACAACTGGTTATTTATTCCTAGACATGGGTCTAGTGAGCAATGTGCTCACATGCTGGATACCTCTGACCCTGAGGGACTGTGCAGCCTTTCCCTGCTGTCTGCAGGGAGGGTCACCAGTGCTGCCACAGTGCAGGGTCCTGCTGGCTGATAGGATGTCTGCCATCAGCTTGGAAGGTGGTTTCTAACAGTGCTGAGGGAACAAGCTCCTTCACAGGAGCTGAGAAGTGTTAACCTGTGCCCCTACAGTCAGCCAGCTGAGGTCTGGGAGGTAGGCCAAAGAATTTAGACCTCCTGGGCATTGCTTCTTGATCTGGGAGTGATGCAGAAAGTGCTCCTCCTCCAAAGGAAACCAAGACAGAGTCCTCCTCATCTTAGGGGCTTGCAGACCCATCAGTTAAACATGTGATTGCTGAGTTGCAGCTTCTTGTTTGTTTTGGGACCATGCCTGGGAACATCATGTGTGAGTCAGAGAACTGCTGTGCTGGTACTGTAGGAATGCAGGACAAGGCAGAGACCTGGGCACATCTGCCTTGCAAAATGTTAAGGTGGAAATTCACCACTTCAGAGACCTGAAAATTCCCTCAGAAAAGCTTCTGTGAGAGATTAAATCAGCAGAGAACATATAAGTGCACGAAATAAGGCTGTTTCTAAAAAAAAAAATATCTTGATGGTGTTCAATGAGAATGCAAGTTGAAGGTTTCATTTTCTTAGATCTTTATTAGCACTTTCAGCTGCAGGTGTCTACACAGTAAGCAACCACAGAGCATTCCCAGGGCAGGGACGGAGGGAGGTAAGACAGTGTTGCTCCACATTCCCATTTACCTGGTGCCAGGTCAGAGCCAGGAGGTGATTTGGTGCCAGCATAAGGGGAAGCTGCAGCTGATGCACAAACCTCTCCCCCCAAAGAGGCTCTTTGGGTGATCACAGCTGGCTGGAGGATGCAGCTGTCTCAGACCACTCTCTTTTCTCACTGTAGAAAAACCTGAAAGCAGCACAGAACTAGTGCCATCTCTGTGGCAGGGATGTCCTGCAAGCTGGGGGCATGTTCATCTGACAGGTACCACTCAATCCACAGCCCTTGCAGGTGATGTGAGGGCAGGATGGAAAGCCGGGTCACTGCTTGAGGTGTTGCCCTCCTTTATTTGAGTAGCAACAGTGCCAGGGACACCAGTCAGGGAGTTTCATGCCACCTTGTCCTGCTGTTCAGGGAACCATCACAGTTGTTATTGTAGTTGTTTTGGTTTTAGCACAGAGCGTATTTACAGAAAATGGATGACATTCTAGGTTCCTTTTGTGTTTTTTTTTTTGAGATGAAAATTCCCCATGCTCCCTGCCCATGGGGAGTGCAGACCCACTGTTGTCACAGAAAGTGCTGGTACAGCTGGAGGCTGCTGCTCTGGGCAGGCTGAGGCAGCTCAGTTGTTGGGTACCTGTCCCAGTGGGTGCCCGGGTCAGGGCTGCTGTCTGGTAGCCACGTGTGGGACTGCTTGGGCTGGGAAGAATAATGATGGGACAGCCCATATCCTCATGGGAGCATCCACCTGGTTTTAGGAGAGTGTTTCCAGAAAGGACAGGGACATTCCCATCTCCCTTCTTAGGGCTACAGGTTTTTTCTTCCTGGGTCTTGAGGACTTAGTTGTAAGCAAGTGCTTTTTACTTGGAGGGTGTGCTCTGGACTCTTCAGAATTCATAGAACCACAGTTCTGTGGTTTCTATGGTTTGTATTGAAAGGGACCTTTGAAAGTCATCTAGTTCCAGTCCCTCTGCCATGGGTGTTTTTCACTAGACCAGGTTGCTCCAAGCCCCATACAAGCTGACCATGCACACTTCAAGACGTGGACCAATTCATGCGGATGGGTCCTCCATAACTTCTTTGGGGAAACAGTTCTGGTGTCTCACCACCCTCTTTAAATTTGATTATATTAAATCTTAAGGGCATGAAAACCTAAATATTTAAAGCCTGAGCAAGCATCTTTTCTCCTCTGTCCCTTGTGGTCCTCCTTGAAAAGCAAGAAGCCCTTTGGGCATCCTCACTGGGGGGCACTTTGCTTCCTGGTGGGCGAGACACTCTTGATTCCTTCCCCACTGAATGACAGCAAACAAACAGGGTGGAGCTGTGGGGACAGGGCAGTCTGTCTGGCAGCAGCTCCTTCCTTGGCAGGTTGCAGGCTGATGGGGCTGGTTTTCCTTTGGTGGGGCTCGGGCAGCCCCCCCAGCAGCCTGGAGGAATGACTGGAATTCCTTACACCCTGCTGGCAGCCCCCACTGGTCTCACCTACAAGAAAAGCTCCTGCTTTATCTGCTGGGCAGTTTTGAACCATTGGTAGGAAACGGGGCAGAATAAATAGTGCTGCTTGGCCTCTGGCCTTTCCCCTTTTGTCCACAGAAGTTCAAGAAATTCCAGAGGCTGGGAGCCAAACATCTGTGTTTCCCCTTGGGAGGTGCCAAACGCTGTGTTCCTTCCATGAGCTGGGCAAGGTATATTTAGAAAATGAGACCCAGAAACCACCAGTGAGTGGGTGAGCACATCTGAGCTGTTGCTGTCCTGGCAGAGGGTTTGCATAAGCTCAGGTGCATGTATTTATATCTCCATCCACACGCACTGGGCGTTACACACATAAATACTAACTGACAGGCACTGCACTTTGAAAGTCTGGGCTTGTTTTGTTGATGCTGACAATCTTAAAAAAAAATAAGGGTTTGAGGACTGTGGGCCTGGTTTCCGAGCTGAAACGTAGGCACCCTGTGCCATGATGGATGCCCTAAGGGAGCTGAAATGTCTGCCACGGTAAGGAGATGGGTGCAGAGTTCGCAGCAGTGAGGGAGCAAAGGCCAAAAGGTTCCTTATATAGCCTTGGGCGCTGCTGGTTAGGCAAGTAAATTGAGCCTAATGCCACTTTTGAAGAGAGCAGCTAGGACACCAGCAGGCTGTAGGGCTGCCCACTTCTCCTGCATGCAGGGACTTCATGGCCAGCAGCATCTGAGCTTCTCAGGGGTCCCCAGTGATGGACTGAGACCCTCTTGTGGGCTGGGAATAACAAACCCACTTGGTCTGTTCAAGCTGGGGCCTTTCCTCCAGGCTTGTTGCTGGTGGAGACTACAGATCTGACCTTGCAGGAGCCTTCAGGGGATCACAGTGGGCAACCTGGGTGGGTCCTGCATGTTTTCCAGAGAAAGCAAAAAAGGCCAGTCTAGCCTGGAATCTGCACCTGGAGCCTTGGCTCTACAGTGACTGTCCTGCCAGCTTGAACAGAGCATTTCTAGCATCAGTGCTCAGAGCAGGGCCACTAAATAACTGGGTTTTTTTCGGTAGGACTTCGTGTTCCCAGTCTCAGTTGTGTGAACTCATTGCATGTCACCAAAGCCACTTCTCCTCCTCCTGCCACCAGTGCCTCAGCAGATAACAGCATCAGACAAGTCAGGCTGGAAAGATTTGATTTTGATATAAGCAAGGTGGGGAGCCTTGTGCAGGCTTCCATCTGGTTCTGCAGGATAAGGTCTTGTCTTAGTTGCATCAATGGGCAACAGCATCCATCCTGTTTTCAGCTTAGGACCTTGTTTTCCCAGCTGGCAGGGATGTGAGAGCTGGGGCATGGTGGCACCAGAAACAATGCACCACCTCTTCCTCCTGAGAGGCTGGAGGCTGGAGAACAAGTGGGAAAGTCCAGAAGGAGCCTACAGAGCCAGGAACTGCAGCAATCCCAAAAGGTAGCTTGTTCCTCATGACATTTTAAGTGCTGAGACCAGTTGCCTGGAGTCAGATGCCTCTTGGGTGCGTAGACTGGACACACATTGCATGAAGGCTGCAGAAAGAAGCTTGGGGTTAAATAAAAGCTTCAGAAAAACACAACCTTGTCAAGCTTCACTTCGCAGGCTGCAAAAATGGGAAGCTTCCCAGTTTAGTTATGGGCCAGGTTTAGTGGTCTCTGAGAGGAGCTACTGGGAGAAATGCTTTGTGGATTCTGGCAAATGAAAAATAATAAACTGATAAGAAGGTGAGTTACAATAACTTGTTGTTTAGACATACTCAGTTTGTCCTTCTGCCCTTTGGGGGGCAGATGGGAAAACAGAGTACTTTAGGTCTCCTGGAGGCTTATTTGGAACAGTTTGTGTTCAGGATCTTGCCAAATTCCAGAAGAATTTTTTCTGAGGAGGTGAGGAACTCCTCAGGACAACCCAGATCCCTACCAATCTGTTTTGTGTCCACCCTGCATGTGTTTTGGATCCTGATGATATATGCAGGATGACAGTAAGGTGGTTGTTACAAATTGTTCCCTGAGACACTTCACCATGACACTTAGGACAGGATATACAATAGCATTAAAATAACTCATTACCAAGTTGCTTATGCTGATCCATTGCCAACTTGTTTAGCAATACTTCCCTGTGCACTCTCCCTTTGCCATAAACAGGCACTCCTGCAGTGGAGTGCATCTGGAATCCTGAGTATATTTTTGCAAGCCATAAAGAAAAGCTGTGTGTCTCCATAGTAGATTATAATATTTTGATATTTCCCAGATCACTTGTGCTCTCATGCTTTAACAATGCCCAGAGTCCTTCAGAAAAATGCTCATCACACACGTGCCCTAAATAATGTAAGCTCTGTGCTGGTGATTTTTATAGCCCTGCAAACTTGCCCATTCCTGCCTGTGTTGTTTCCAAAAAATTGTTGAGTGATGGCATTTTTCATCTTTAGTGTCTTTTTCCTCAGTCCTGAACACTGAACATACTTGTAATTACCTCCATTATTGCTGCCAGTTGTCTTACTAAGCCTAAAAAGTGCACTCAGATTTAAAGGTAGAATTCCAATTACAGGATAGGCTTGGGAGAAAGGACAGCATTTGGATGTAGAAAGCACTTATATGAACACCAATATGCTTCCAAGAGAAGAGGCAGTGCATATTGTAGCCATTTCTACTTCACAGAAAGGATGCTGGTTTCTTTTTTTGGTAAGTTCTTGTGTCTGAGCATCCCCCTCTGAAGCTCAGGAGAGGGTGTGTGACATCTTGTGCCATTGTTCATCTGGGATCACATGGGCTACTCATAACAGGGAATGGTTTTGGGGGTCATCCAGCTCCCCTCTAATGGCTGCAATGAATCAAGCTGCATGCAGCCATCAGATAATGCCACAGAAGAATCCAAAACAGGCTTGTCTCCAAAAAGACAGAGAGAAAACAGGAGCATGTGAGTGTCATTGGAAGTGGTTTAGTGGAGTGACAGAAGTGTGCAAACTCCTTGCCATGTTGTGCAACATTGCTCTGCACATGTTGTTCTCCTGCAAATCAGCTATTTAATGTAATTATAGCTGCTCTTGGCAAAAGGCACTGAGAGCACCAGCTAGATTCTGAGGGAAGCTGCTGCTCAGAAGGGTTTTTAGCTCAGGGACATTTAGAAGGAGAACCAGAGGATGCTCATCAAGGTTGAACCTTGTGCAGACCCGTGATAAACGATCTTATTGTCCCCTTGATGGTGTTTGCCTCTGCTTTATAAATAATGATCCAGTGTGGCCAAAAATCAGGCCTCTTTCCCATTCCTTTTATAAGGAATTGTGTTATCACTGTCACTGGTCACATTTTGTCTGCATTTGGAACCCCAGAGACTGAATCCAGAGCATCATTTGCAGGGTTATGAAAACTAGACTCAGGTGTCTGCTAATTTATAAGGAAGACACCTCAGATGTGAGAACTCAGAGCCAACCAGAAGATGTGCATATGTGTCTATTATGTAGTCACTTACTATGTACATACATCTGACTGCTCTCAGTAAAGAACTCTAGGGTTTCTAGCAAAATTGCTGCTTTGGTTGGCTTTTACCTACTGCTGTGTGTAAGAGGGACAGAGCACTGCTGACTGGTTCTGGTGGCTTTCAAGGGAATTTAACTTGGATATTGTAACTGCTTGTCTTCAGTGACTCTGCAGGGAGCTGTGGGCTGGCAGTCCTGGGCAGCAGATGGTCTTCATCCTTTTGAATTTACTGCTTGATGCCCTCTGGCTCCCTCCTGCAATAGTATCAGTGACAACACAAGTGTTGGGTTTAGGGTCTGGCACAAAACCTGAGCAAAACCTCTGGAATCACAGCAGACGAAGCCCTGGCTCTGCTCTGGCTCTGGTGCAGGAGGAGTTTTGCACCTTTGCCAAGCACAGACACTCTCCCCATGTGCTGGCTGAGGGTGGTTGAGCTGTGCTGGAGGCTTTCCCACCATCTCCTCTCCCAGAGGGTAGCAGTGGCCATCCTTTGCCCCTCCTGGCTGTATCTTACACTAGTGGAAGGCCAGGCAGGAACACAGCAGAGGGACAAAGCTCAAACAGGAGGGTGTGATCCCCATGACAAGCCTGCAAAGGGGAAACTGCTGGCTGACTTGTGTGCTAGCTCTTGTCTTTACATAAGACCATCTTCAAAACCAAAGTGGAGTGGAAATGTGTTTCTGAATTTAATCCAAAAGAAAAAAGAAAAAAAAAGGAAGTATTATTTGAATTTATCCTCTAGGATTTGCTATTCTGTGACAAATTATGGTACATTAAGTTAGGGAAAGAAGCACTTTCATGGTGCCATGCCCACCACCACTCAGAAGAGGAGTTTCTAGTTGAGTGCAACAAGAACTCAGTGAGACTTCAGGCTTCTTGTGCTGGATGCTATATAAACACAGAACAAAATAGGGCTCTGGTCTAGAGACAGACAAACAGTAGAAGGAAGAAAGGATTACTCTCATCCTTGAACATGTGGGCATGGAAAGCACAGCACAGGAATTACTGGTTAAACAATTGAGTCAACAATTTAGGTTTAGCTCCTGCCATGTTAGTGGGACATTTAGTCTGACTGCTCTGATATTTTCCTTTTATTTTCAGCAGCACCCAGAAATCTGAGGCACTGCCAGAGACTGAACCATTTTCAGTCTCAGCACAAGACATTCACCAGGAGACATGTCAAGCATGTAGGATGATGATGGTATGTTTCTTACCCCAACAGTTTCTCAGTAAATCTTAGAGACTTCAGGAGAATCCTCAAGTACAAATTGTTCATGGGGTCAGGGGATAACTGAGATTGAAAGGGTCCTCTGGAGAGACCGTGGCCCAGCTTCACACCCTTGCCTAGAGCAGGGCTGAGAGCCTTAAAGCATCAGGGAGCATCAGCCTGGAGTGCTCCCTCAAACCCCACTGTTGCAGGGCCCTCCCTTGCACACGTTCAAATCGACAAGCCTTTACCCAGCACCTTTACAACTAGCAGTATCTGGCCTTTTATCAGCACCCCTTCTGCCTGATCTGATCATACAGCACTGGAAAAAGCTTGACCCACCCTGCTGAAGCCCTTATACCTTTCTGGATGTGTGGTTTCAGCCTTCTCCCCTACAAGCAGGTGGCTTTTGTTGTTACTATCCCCACGCTGGGTGAAGGACCCTGCTGTGGCACAGCACCGGGCTCGGGGCTGAGCTTCAGGGTGTGTGAAGTCCTGTCTCCAGAGCAAAGTGTGCTCAGAAACCCTAGAGGGGCTCTGAGCAAGCAAAGCAGCCCCCTGACTCTGATCAGGAATGCCCCCTGCCCCATGGGATTTACACAAGGACCATCTGAGCTGATGAGTTGAGATCCCAACCTCGGGATGGGATCTGCCAGCCTTTTGGGCTCAAGCAGCAACCAGCTCTGTCTGGGTCAAGCAGGAATCAGCTTTCTTCCTCACTGCTTTGCTGTTTCATGCTTGGGTTTGTGGGTTTCCCTTTTTGGGTTTCTGAGTAGCAGGGAGCTGACAGGCCCTCTGTTTCTCTCAGAAACCACTCTGATGCTGACAGCAGCCTGGCAAGTCCCTTCACACCCCTCACTCCTTCTCCAGCATCCCTCAGCCAGATGAGGGGTTGTCACCAGGGGTATAAACTCAGCTCTCTGCATTTTTGTGCTTTTCCTGCTAGGTCTACTTAAGACATGCCAGGAATGGTAGTTATTCCTTTGGTTACCTGAAGAAGGGCTATTTTAACATGCAACTGCTCCTGCTTTACTTATTTGAAAGGCTTTCTGGGAATACTTCATCCTGGGCCTGATTTTGAAGGCATTTTTATTTCAGAAACTTTGCATTCTTCCAAGCTTTCACTCATTGTTATGCTTCATACCCCAAATTATGGCCCACAAAGTGGAGACTCTGTGGTAGTCCTTACAGTTGTGACTGGGATCCAAGCAGGCCAACTGCCCTGCCCCAGCTCCTGGGGAACCCATAGTGGGACATCAAGGTCCTTCCAAGGGAGCCCACAGCTCTCCCAACTCCCAGACATCCTGGAGGGGAAGCCACAGCATGACATTAGTGTGAGCACTACAAACCTGGCATAAATCAAAGTGCTCTGACACCCTCTCCCATTGTGTGAACAAACACCACGTTCAAGTGAATTGGTGAAATCAAAGCAGCATGAGGAGTGAGGTCAACTCAGGATTCGTGTACGTGTCACTGGCAGCAGAACCTGCCTGTTGAATATTAAAACTAAAATAAAAAAGGAATTTACAATGTTTCTGAAATATTTAAGCCTTGGATGAACAGCTGGCTCAAGATTCTTCAGGTGTGCTTTTGCTACAGCACCATATGTTTAAAGAAAATCAGATCAGCTCCATATGTGAGCATCAGTGTCGAGTGAAGGATGGACAAAACTGCATGTAGTAAGTCTGGTGGAAATCCCATACAAGGAGTGTTCAATAATTAAAAAAAAGGACTGGAAAATAGTACTAATGTTAGGTAAAAGCAAATTTATGCTCAGTATTGGTGCTCAGGACCTTAATTTATTTAACTTCCCCCTGCTGAGAAACAAATACCAAACAAAACACTCTAATTAAAGAAACTTTGTTTTCTTGGACGCTCAGTGAAAAAGAGGAAATGTGGTTCATTTTGTCATACTTTACAATGTGTAGTAAACCACACGGGCCTGCATGTTCCCCTGATCTTTGCACTGTTGATGCAAAATACATTTGTTGTTTAAGAAGGTCACGAAAATATTAGTGTCATTAATTACTTTTCCTTTTAGGACATGGAAGAAAGGATAGGTGTAAAAGAAGTGAAAATTCATACATGCATTTACTAGGGAAGACACTGACCTGCAGAAAGGCATGTTCGAATTATAAACCTGAAGGGTTTAACAGCTTTTGCAAGCTCACGTGGCACGTTAGAGCAAGAGAGCAGAGGCACAGCAAGATGAGGAGTCAGGCAGAGGCGGTTTCTGGCTTCCCGTGCAGCCCCTGAGGGCGAAATTCCCAGCCCAGCAGTGCTCCAGCTTCACCAGGATGTTGGGTGTGGAAGGACTGGTCCGTGGTGTCCCTCCCCAAGGCAGCAGCTGGTCCTGCCACAGTGTGTAGCTTTAGTCCCAGGGCCATCCTTTGTGCTGTGTCCCAGGGCTGGGCATGGAGCCATGCTTCAGCTGGCTCGTGTGGCTCAGAGGCTCCTGGCAAGGGCTAAGACAAGCTGCTGGCTCTGCAGGGCTGCTGCCTCCCACCCTCAGCATCCCAGTGCCCATCACAGCTATGGGACAGAAGATGTTCACATGAGGCTTGAGCTGCTGGATGGAAGAACAGATGTAACTGGCTGCACCTCTGCTGCAGTTCAAGCCCCATTTGGTGGTAATAACCAAAATGTGCACTGCTAGTTTTTCATGCACTGTTTCTTAAGTGACTTGCTGGAGAGCTACTCATGGGATTTGAGTGGGCCAACTGAACTAGTTTACCCAACTCATAGGCCTGGCTGCTGAGGGGGTGCAAGGCAGCAGGGCTTAGCATCAAAAGATTAATATTTTTATTTTAAAAAATAAAATCTGTAGTTTAAAAATTTGTAGCCTCAACTTATTTTCCCTTTGACTTCTTGGCTGCTGCTGCAGTCAGACTTTGCATTCCTGACTAGCTGAAGCAGAAGGCATGGCAGGCCCAGTACATAAACACAGCCTTTCCTCCAGAAGGTTTTGCTTGGAGATGTGCTAATAATAAATAAGGAGGTTATTTGGTCATGAACATGTTTTCAAAGGTTGGGGCTGGATAACCTGAAAACCTTTTGTCTCTTGTAAAAGCTGGATTTAGGCTGCTGCAGGGAGGGAAACAGGGTTCAAGGTGTGAGGTCCTGTCTGAGTTTCAGGGTTTATTCTCAGCTCTGTACTGAGCAAATCACAGCAGTGAACCCTCCAGATCCAGGGGGTGGACAAGGGCTGGAGGCTGGTGTCAGGAACTACAGTGAGATGGGGCAGCCCTAGGGCTCTGCAACAGGGGTGATGCCCACAGAGAGCAAGGGGGAGAGGCAGGTGTCCAGGATAGGGACATCCAGGTCCCTGCTCTTCTATTGAACCCCTGATCCACAGTGTCTCTTCAAGAGCATGGCAAGCCTGGCCCCAAAATCTCCTGGGGCTCATCACAGTGAGGCCTTGAGACAGAAACCTGTGTGTAGTGATGCTGTGTGTGGTATGAAACCTGCTGCAGGGGAGGTATGCAGAGAGGCAGAGAAATGCTTAGGATTATTTCTGGCTTGTACCCAAGGGTGCCATTTGGTCATATAAGTATCCTTAGCAGAATAAAATACTTTTTATTGAAATGTATGTATTTATTTTTTTTTTGCTGGCAGCCACCCCACTCCAATTATCTCCTCCATCGTATCCCCTGAAGTCAGGCTCCAAGGTAAAGAAGTGAAAACCTGACAGCTGGAATGCAAAGCTTCAGCTGAGACTGAAAACTTTCACAGGATCACATTCTGCACATTTATGTTGTCTAGGGAATCAACATGAAAAGGAAAAAAAAGAGTTTTCCTAGTCTCACCAGAGACAACACCTCGCTGCTCCACCTTTCACAGCTCTCCACAGCAAAGGCTTCATCCATCCCAATTAGCAAACAGCTTGAGTAGTCACACTCACAGCTTGCTCCCAGTCTGGATTTCCCACATTCCCAAGTTTTGGGGTGTAACTCCCTGAGAAATCACTTTGCATTAGAAAAAAGAGTCCCATGCAATGAAAATGTTTTGCAAAAAAGCCATGCTGGTGTAGCCTGACATTTTACTTCAAAAGAGAAGAAGGTTCCCACAAGGTAGAGATGGACAGTTTCAGCATAGTTTCAGAATAAAACATCTTCATTACTTTGAAGCAGGTTTTTGTTTGTTTGTTTCTCACAGCACTGTTCACTATCACAGTTTAAAATTAAAATTTAAACCTTATTAAAACAATAGTTTGGAGAGAATATTACTTTGGTGAAGACACATGAAATGTCAGAATGATCTGTAACTGCTGAGAAAACAAATTCAAATCACAAAATTTGGGTCCTGAATGTGTGCCTCCTTGAAGACCTGTTTGGCAGATGGGAGAGAAAACCATGGTTGCTATTTTCCGTGACAAGAACAGCACCTGAACAACAGCTCACTCCAGAGATGTGTCAGTGCAGCCTTCTGCTTGAAACCAAAAGGAGGTTTTTAATATCTTTTACTGTTTGGGGTTTTTTTTGGACAGAGGGAAAAAAATCTTGGTGTCTCTAGGATGCTTTTTGCAAGAAATCCAGGTTGTTTCTTCATCTCTTTCAGAGCAATCCTGGTTTTGGATTTCTCCAGAGAGAAGCAAACTCTGGGCTAAGAGCTGCCTGGGAGATGGTTGTCTGAGGGAAAGTCTTCTCCTGGCTTGTCATGAACCTCTACTGCAGCAACACCATCAGCAGACTGACACAGTGCACGGAAAATCTAATCTAATCTAATCTAAGTGTACCAGGATGTAGTGTCCTTACCAGTGAGGTTTTATCTGCTCCTGGGCCTTGTTTTCACAGACAAAGCAATTCTCTGTTCTTGTGTTTTGAACACTGACCTTTGGGTCAGCTTAGTGCCCTTGCTCCTGCCCAGTGCATCAGATCAGGTCAGTGATCAGGCTTGAAGATCAGCTCCTCAAGAAACCCAACCCCCAAATTAAATCCAGTTTCCAGCCAGATCAGCAAAGCCATTCCACAAATCTTCCAGTGCTGCTCAGGGACTGGCTGCAACAAAACAAAACGAGGAGGGAGGAGGAGACTGTGAGGATGGGATGGCAGAAGAGCAGGACCTTTTACTGGCAGCAAAACCACTTGAGTTAAACCAGCCGTGCTGCACCCTTGGAAGGGCTCAGTTTGTATTTTGCAGGGTCTTCTGGGACCCTCTAGTTTGATGTGGTAAAAATTTCCTCTGCCGAAGCCGTCGTGTGTGCTCCGTGCACATCTCTAAGTGCCATCAGCACATGTAGGTGTACTGAGCACAGCCCAGCAGTGCTCCCCTGGGCCTGACATGCATGCAGCAGAGGTGCAGCCTGGGTGTGCAAAGCTGCTTTCCCTGCAGGCAGCTGTTCCTCAGCTGGGTCAGCTCCCACTCGCCTTATAAAAAGCCCCCGATTTTCACCAATGACTTTCAGTCAGCTCCACATTTGGCCAGTATAATTCATTGGCTGCTCTCTGCTGACCTTGCCCTGCCTGGCCAGGGATGTGCCCCTCTCCTTTTGCTGCTTGATGATTCCTGGAGGATGGCTGCTATTCCATTCCCTCCTAGCTGAGGCAGAGCCCAGCACTCGGGGGAGCTGGGCTGGGTGCAGCCACCAGCAGCTGCTTCAAAGCCTGTGCCCAGACAGAAATCCCCAGCTGTAGCTGTCTGTTCAAATAGATGTTCAGGGGCCAAAGGGATGCAATATGAGAAACACATGCTCAGAGGGCAGGGATTCAAAGGGGGTGGCACGTAAAGGGATCAGGAGAGCCCAGCCCCATGGCTGTCGAGAAGGTACCACGCAGCAAAGTGCTGAGCTGTGCCCATAAAGCAGGATGCAGCACAGGGATCATGGAATCGTAGAATGTCAGGTTGAAAGGGACCTCCTGGACTTGATTTTATGGGCAAAAATTGAAACAGGTTGCATGGAAAAGGTTTGCATTAAATACGTGCTGATGTTCCTGGGTGAAAACCTGAGGCTTAGCATTCAGCTGAGTCTCATGAACAACCCAGGGAGCTGGGAAATGTGAAGAGAGTGGCTTGAAGCTGCCTTCCTCACCTCCTCCCCCAGTCCCAAGGCTACTGAGTGCTAAAAAAGCCCTTGGCATAATTTAGGAGACCTTTTGACTTCTCTAAATCATGTACTGACTCCATCTCTGAAGGCTACCTCCCAGTCAGGAAGGAACCAGAGCACTGGGATCTCTGCTTGTGCAGGAAGCAGGAGAGATGTGGGAGCATCTGTGCAGCTGTGGAAGAGCTAGCACAGAGCTGGAGTCTGGCCCTGGATGTCCCCTTTCTGGAGAAAAGCTTCAGCAACCCCCTTCAGGCAGCTCTAGGCATGCTGGAGGGTGGGAAGGGACAGGGATTTACTTCTTGCCAGCAGCTGGCCCAGAGCAGGAGATCCAAATGTCTGAGGATGGACATCTGTAGAGTCAATGTCTGCCTCTGCACCAGGTGTTTGGGGCTCTCGGTAAAGTCAGCAGAGAAGAAACAGACTGTTTGAGGATGTGATTCATCCCAGATGCTGTGGGAGCCCAAGTGCAGGCAGAGGAGCTGCTGCTGTTGCAGGGCAGAGGAATGATGCCTGCACCAGGGAGCTCAGAGACAACTGACAGACTTAACAAGATTTGGGTTCCTGTCTGTTTTCTGCCACAGGGTGCACTTGGCACGTGAGGTGTCAGAGCAGCCAGAGCTCACAGCCCCACAGCAACTCCCTCCTGGCTCTGGGGCACGGCTTGGAGACTGCAGGGCTGCAGCTTCTGGGGGCCAGCAGATCTGGGGCTGCAGAGACTTGGCTACACTGGGGCATGGGAAGGTGAGGCAGTAGGTGCTGCAGCTCTCCAAACCTTGGATCTACTGCTGAGAATCTGGGGGAGCCAGGGATGCAGGTGTGGCAGCAGTGGACCCCACAATGGAGCAGGTTGTGGGAGCCAGGGAGACTGGGATGTGGCAAGGAAGGGCTGGGGAGGCAGGAATTACATGGGACCATGGTATCTGGTGTGTTGGAGGGGAGAGGAGGAGTCTCAGAAAAATAAAATGTTCTGAACATGAATTCTGACAGCAGGAATTTTGGCCGTTCCCCAAAGAAGATGAGGATTAAAATAGATTCAAGAAATGATTCTACTCTGAGGGTCATCACCTCAATTTGGTCACCTGTACATCATAGTGTAAGAGCTACATGGTCTGTTGCACCTATGAACATGGTGTGTGGTTGTCCAGACTCAGAAATAAGAATAGATGGTGTGGTAAGAGGTTTGGAAGGTGGATTTGGAAGAGGAGGTGGGAGGTGAGAACTGTTTTGATCCTAAGAAAGCAGAGCATGGGAAAGGCCCCTTCCTCCAGTTCAAAAGTGGTAAGAAAATACTGATATTCTTACCAGATCTATACAAGGTTATGATCTTAGTCTAGCCTTCTTGCCTCAGGCAAGGTTGAGGAACACCACCTGCTTTGACAACCTCTGCTCCTTCTTCCAGGGTAACTTCCTTGCCATGGAGACCTGACCTAGAAAAGGGCTCTTGGCAGGGTGCACAAATGGGCCTTTTGGTGCAATTTGTTGTGCTGTTTCTCACAACTTCAGGCCAGTACAACCTCAGTGGCACTTCTCCTCCTGCTCCTGCTGAAAAGCAATGCTCAAAGGCAGGTGGGGGTGATGCCATGAACCCAAGCTGTGAGATCCTCACGAGAAAAGCTGCCAGGCACAAAGAAAGTGTGTTAAGAGAAAGTGAAAGAGGACAAGGGAGGTGTGTGTAGGCTGAAATGGAAAGCCAGGGGTTGGTGTGATAGATTTATGACAAGACTGAAGGAGAGGCTGAGGAGATCTGCTTATTATAGTTTAAAAAATGGTCCTGTCAGAAGACTGTCATGAGTGCTCTACTGTGCAAATTTATGGCATGAAGTGGGAGTCATCATGTCTTCTGTGTGAGCTGCTTAGAAAAAAAAAAAAAACAACCCACAACACCCTTCTTTCCATGATTAATGTCCACAAAAGTGCAATAGAAATTTTTTCCTCAAGAAAGGTCTTTGCCCATTGGTGGGAAAGAAAGAGCCCACCCTGCTGATAACAGAAACACATCTTGTTTTGGTTGAAAATTGGAATTTCAATGTTTGGTTGAAAATCATTTCACTTCCAGATGTTCATTTTAGAGCAAGCAGATTTATTTTATTTTTATTTTATTTTTTTTCAGGAATACATTTAAGCTCTTGAAAACCCATCTTTTTTCTTCTGGAAAATATTTTGCAGTGAGTCATGTCATCTTCTCTTCTTAAAGATTATTGCCACCTGCCCACAAAAGTAGGTCACATACGCTGCTAGATAATCTCAGTAGTATATAATTTAGTCAGTAGAAATAAATATTTCAGGGTGTTACATATATACAATTCTTCATTTTAGGCAAAATGTGGATGTGAATCTTTCTGGTAGGTCCTTTGAGAATATGGCCATAGGATATTTTGCAGGGAGGTGTCCTCAGTGCCATCAGTGGGAGACCATGGCCAGAGCACTTGCCCCGTGAGGAGAGACTAAGGGATGTGGGGTTTTTTTAGGGTGGAAAAGAGATGCTTTTGGGGGAACCTAATGGCAACCTGGCAGTGTCTGCCAGAGGAGGCAGAGCTAGGCTCTTTTGGGAGGTACCCAGCAGCAAGAAGAGAGACAGTGGTCATAAAACGTTCCTGGGAGGTTCAAAGATGATGTGGAGAAAATGTTTCCACCCAAGGGACAGAGGAGCTCTGGGGTGCCCAGGGAGGTTGTGCAGTCTGCTGGGCTGGGTGGCATCCAAGTGAGAAAGATGGTCCTTTCCAGCTGAAGGGTTGTTTACTGAGAAGAAGCTGAACTGTATGCTCCACATTGATGAGTTTTTAGGCAAGAAGCATTAAAAGGTGGTAGGAGCATTTCCACACAAATTCTAGCATTTCCATGTAGCATTATGTCCTCCATTGTGTAGGAGTTGTACATCTGCCAGCAACATAAATATCTACAAGTGAAAAAAAAAAAAAAAAAAAGGATGGAATTCAAGCAGGTCAATGTTACCTCTGTATGTTAGGATGAATGTACTGAAATGACTGATACTTCATTTTAAAAGACAAATCCACTGTCTCCCAGAACTTCTTGTGCTTCTCTCTTCATTAGAGAACAGGATAAGATAGTGACTTTTTCTTACTTTGATTAAAAATAACCATTCTTCTCATAAGAGGTAGTAAGTAAACTCTAAATCTGTGGGCACAGAGTGGGACAACGTTGAGATTAGGGGAGAGTTCATCTCTAAGAAGCATTATTGATGGTGGGGCTTCACAAAGCAGAAGCTAACTTAGCTCCTGAGTGGGATTGCTCCTCTAAATGTGGCACATTTTCTGCAAGCCAAAGCAATGTGTTACATGTAGGATGATGGGATCATGTTACTTTCCTTTGCACAACAGTCTGTCTAGAGCTAGTGGCAATTACAGTCTTTTTCAAGCTTGGATTTTATCCTTAAGGCACACATAACATTTTACAAAAGCTGCTCTCCCTTGACCAACCATGGAAGTGGACATGTCTTAATTTTAATTTGCACATGTTTTTCTTAGTTTGTCTTTGATTATTGTTTTGTGAGTGTCCGTGCAGTTTCGTGTTCCCCGAGCACAAAACTGGGAAGCCATGAGCAGATCTTTGCAGAAACCAGCTATTTCCACATTCACTGATTGTCTGCTGTAAGGAATAACTTCCCCTACATTTTGAGATGCAGAACTGAAAAACCTCTACAAGGCTGTGAAGGATCTCCTGATACTAAGAAATGGGCAGTCATACATTTGGTGCTTTTCTTCTGCAGTCTGTGAGGACAGAAGAGGTTCGAGGACCCCTTTGTGTGACTTGCCTTGAGATTAGTGGTATCTCTCCACTTCAGAGGTACCTAGCATTTCAGGCTGATGAAAAGGGTCAAGCAGTGAATGGCATCGTATTAGACTCATTGACATTTATAAACCTGCAGGTTAGACTATGGAGAATTGGCTGTCATGGGTCAGAGCATCTCCTGGTTCTCAGGGGAGCAGGGAAGAATTTGTCCCTTCTTCCTTCTTTCTATTACAGTTACAGGGGCCAAGTCAGGACTTGAAGGAGCTGCATTTTCATTCCATGACTGTTTTAAATTTAACTGACTAACGACCAGACTGGAGGCACCATCTCCTCTGAATTTCATTATCTAATGTTGGTGATTCTTACTTGCAAGAGGCTGTGCAAATCACTGCTCAGGAAGGCTTGCTGAGGTACAAATAATATGTGGTAGGCAGGTTTGCTCAGGATGGTACTTGACAGCATCATAACAACAAGAAGTTATGTACCTCTGTCCCTACAGTGGAAAAGGAGGGGGTGAACAAGCAGAGGAGGCAGTGAAAGTACAGATCAGATCAGGTAACACCAGCCCAGCCACACAAACTGCACGTGAGGTCAAGACCACAGAAACAAGGGTGGGGAGAGGAGAGCTGATATTTAGTCTAAAAGTCACTGAGTTTTTAACAAATGCAGTGCAGTCAGGACTTACAAGTCTTCTCAAAGGTTGATCTAGGAAAACCCTACTCCTGTGGCTGGCTAAATCTGCCTAAATCACTCACTTCCAAGGACTACAGGATAAACCTCACTCAGTTTTTGCTATAGGTTTACTAAATAGCTTTTCTGTCATGATCTGCAGATAAAATGTCCTGCTTTCATTGCCCTTGCCAGTTCTGTCCCATTTTATTCTGGTAGTCAGTGGTCTGGAGATGAAGGAGTGTCTGGGGAGATCCAGTTCCCAGTGTCTGACTTCCTAAGACAGGGACAGTCAGGTACATAGAGCCAGAGCCACCTGTACTGACACCATCTCTGCTCTTCTGCTCTGCTCCTTCTAAGGGCTTTGTCAGTAGAGCTCATGCTCACATTGGGGTAGATGTGTTGGAGGGAAGAGTGGTGGCACAAACGAGACTGAATTTGGCTTGAGGTGATCTGAAGTCAGCTCTGAACTCAATTGAGATTTTACTTGTCCTCATCCAAATGAGAACAACACCCAGGACATCCATTTGTGACTTACTATAAAGCATCCGGAGAGAGGAAATGTCTAACATACCTTGTGAACCAGCAAAACCTGCTAGGACACTATATTATATTCCCTTCTGTTCCACAGGCTGGAAGCTCTTAACATTTCCTGTCATGTTAAACTTCCTCTGTGCTTTATAAATACTTTCTGGATGCAAAACATTTTCGTGTGCTTTGGTCCTGTGCTCAGGAATGCATGCTGAGGCAAGCTCCCCAGTACACAAAACACTCCAGCAACTGTCCTTTTGACTCATTGCCAAGTGCTGGAGATTTTCAAAGCTTCCCAAGCAGGTCCTGCAGATTTGAAATGCAGCTATGCAAATGATCATCCCCTGGAAAAAGGGAAAATTGCACTACAGGAGGGAGGCACTGCGAAGAAAATAATAAATGGTGAAAATAATCTTCTGTGTTTCGTGCTGGTTTGAATGGAGAAACTGAGCTAAATTGCCCAGGTGCCTCAACGTAGGCAGCAGAACTGGAAAAGCATAGTGGAGAAAAAGGAACAGTGCAGAATATATCCTCTCGTTCTCCAGTGAAAAGGCAACATTGGTTGGTCCCAGAGAGCATCCAGGACCCTGTGCCAGGGACAAGAGAGAAAAGAGGGCATAGTTCCTCCTTCCATTCTTTGTCCCTTGAGCAAACCTGACCAGGAGGTGGGTGAAGCTGCTGACACCTGATGTAACCTGCCCAGATCAGCAGGACTCCCAGGAGCTTTGCTTTCTCCTGGCCTTGGCTCAGGGGCACTGGATCTCTGCTCATTAACTGTGGGCTGGGACACCACAGCCTGTGCCCAGAACACTCTGAACCCTTTGCAAACCAAGCTAAACATGTTCACTGCAACAATCCTGCTGCTATTTCATCAGGTCAATGTGTAATTGTTTCTGTTGCTGGAGGGCTCCAACACCCCCTTCATTAAAATTCGTATTTGGCATTAATTAAAAATGCTGGGAGCAGTTGCACAATTTATGACCAAATCTTCAGAGTCCAGCAACCCCCATGCTGGGGAGGGGCAGCAAGAGAGATTTGAAACTGCTGACATAAATCCTTATCTCAGGACACTGGGGATGTTTTAGCTGATACAAGAAGTTCTTCTTGGACTTTTAAAATTAATTCCTTCTCCCCAGGTTGGAAAACAGACAAAACTGAAGGGGCTCCAGCAGAATTCTATTCTTACAGCTAAATGTGCCATCAGAAACTATTCACATGCAAGCGAAAAGAAGAAGAAAAATCCCCCCTTATGCTCTAATGCAGCAATAAGCCTGTGATCTCACTTCTGCTCAGCCCTTCTTCCCTGACCAGCCACAGTACGTATCTCCCTGTGCAGCCAATCTCATCTTACAGCACTGGGAACCTGGCTGCTGGGATCCCTCAGTTTTGATTGGAGTAATTCCCACCTGTTCCTAACTTGTTAGTAATTGTAACATCTCTCTTGTGACGTGTTGGGGTGGATGGGGAGCTGCTCCTCAGTGGCACACACCAGGCCAGTGAGATGGGACGTTCTCCAGGGGGATGTGGCTGCCTGATTTCCATGCTCTGAGACAGGACTTTCCTAGCTGATCTCTCCTCTGAGGTGAGGAGCTGCAGCAGTGCTGGGAGAGCCTGGGTTCACTGGTGCTCTGAGCCATACTCCTTCACTGGGATGGCTGCAGTGGGATCCATGTCTGGGAAGACAGGATCATTCAAGTGGCAAAGCCTTCCAAGCAACCTTGTGGCATATTCATAACATGTGAAAACACCCGTGGCATCTTGGCAGCACATCCGTGGGTGACTGGAGCCTGTTCATGCTGCTGGAGGTGAGGAAGGCTTGTCATCTCCCTGCTGGGAAGTGCCTGGGGTGAAGGATCAGGCTGTAGCAAGTCTTTGCCATTTCATGGCATACCTCATGGCTGTGGCCACAGGGTATACCTCCTACTGGATTCAGTTATTCTGGTTTCAACTTCTAGTGCCTTCTGCTTGCCCAGATGTAGTCTTTCCCCTTATTTTCCTCAAGCATTAGCAATTCCCAGCTGGTTTGCATCCCTCCACCTCCAGGGAAGCCTACAGCAAACCTGGTCCTTCTGGGTACAAGTGAATCATGGTGTATCACTGGGGAAAAGAGAACATCCCCACAGCTGAAAAAATCAACCTGCCCACTTGGAAGTGAAGTAAATGGTAATGGAGGGTGGCAGGTTGGGCTGGTTCAGGGCTGGCTCCAAACCTGCTTCTGTGCAGAGTTTTGCATGTGGGGAAGAACAAACCCCTGGACCAGTGCAGGGTGGGGGCTGACCTGCTGGAGAGCAGGGTAGGTGAAAGGGACCTGGGGGTCCTGGTGGGCAGGAGGATGACCATGAGCCAGCAATGTGCCCTTGTGGCCCAGCAGGCCAGTGCCATCCTGGGGTGCATTAGAAAGGGTGTGGTTAGTAGGTCAAGAGAGGTTCTCCTCCCCCTCTGTTCTGCCTTGGTGAGGCCACATCTGGAGTATTGTGTCCAGTTCTGGGCCCCTCAGTTCCAGAAGGACAGGGAACTGCTTGGGAGAGTCCAGGGCAGAGCCACAAAGATGCTGAAGGGAGTGGAACATCTCCCTGATGAGGAAAGGCTGAGGGAGCTGGGTCTCTTGAGCTTGGAGGAGACTGAGGGGCGACCTCATCAGTGGTTACAAACATGTTAAGGGCAGTGTCAGGAGGACAGAGCCAGGCTTTGTTCAGTGATGTCCAGTGATAGGACAAGGGGCAATGGGTGCAAATGTAAACGTGAGAAAAAACTTCTTTGCTGTGAGAGTGACAGAGCCCTGGGACAGGCTGCCCAGAGAGGCTGTGGAGTCTCCTTCACTGGAGACATTCAAAACCCGCCTGGACACGTTCCTGTGTGATGTGCTCTGGGTGTCCCTGCTCTGGCAGGGGGCTGGACTGGATGGTCTTTTCAGGTCCCTTCCAACCCCTAAGATGCTGTGATTCTGTGGTTCTGTGATCCTGTAAGTACTTGCCTCTTTTGCCTCTCAGGCCTGGGCTTGTGATTTCTGTTTTTCATCTCCTGGAAAGGATAATCACATGCACCCAGTTCCAACAGTGTCCATCCAGTGTCTATTTCTGGCACACGTATAAATCAGCAGCAATTTCTACCGAGGTAAATGTTGTTACTCATCATAAAATTGGTTTAGGTTAGGTCAGAATGGGGTCTCCTGAGGGGTTGCTATCAGTCCCTGGAGAGCCTGTGTACGGGTGTGTGTGCATGCAAGATGAAGGCAGGCAAGGACTCAGAATGCAGCCAGGATTCACTTTGCAGTGCCACTGCAACAGGCCCTGGGGGGATGAGACAGGTTCCTGCAGTGCCCAGTGCTGCATGAGCCAGGCATACAGCAAAGGTTCCTTCTGCAACGAGTCTGCTCTCTTATTTAGTGACAGCTGCAGCAGGTGAATGAAATGAAAATGTGGGAGTGTGGAAGGATGAGGTAAGTCCAGATGCCTGCCTTTGCTCAGATTCACTGTGGGCATGGGAATGCTGCTGGGACCCTGCTCATGTGGACTTTCTGCACAAATTAGGGCATGGCCTGTGTCTGCTCTGTCATTTACACAGACTGACTGAACAGAGGCACTCATCTCTGGGAGCCAGTGCTCTTTGGGGCTCCCTGTACATCACACAGTGGATCCTGAATTCTGGCTACAGACACATTGCTGAGGGGATTCAGCATCATTTGAGGCGACGTTAATTGGATCATTTCCACATTCTCAGCCCTGGTAGCTAAAGGCATTGAATAAGAGAAATAAAAGATTATTTGGTTTTCGTTTGGCTGAACTATTCCAAGATTATGGAGGGGGCTGAGGGGTGGAAATCATCTTGATGGGTCCAGAGTTCTAAATAGCAGCACTGCATGTAGTGGGATAAATGCTGCATTCCCCCGGGTACTGGTAAGGAAAAGGATCAAGAGAATGTGAAACTCATAATATTTATGGTGGTCCTTGGATGGATGTGATGTGTTATCAGAGGCCAGGCAGATACCAAATGTGAAGTTGAGTGGCGACTGAAGATTTATATCTCCCAGCATCTCTGTCCCAATGGCACCATATGTTTATTATTGGAAACTGAAGGTCTGCATCATCATTACTGGAATCTTGTAGATTTATTTTTTTTAAGGACACTGGGAGCCATCCACACTCCCACGTACAACCTGGGTCTATTTTGGTTTAAAATAAAATCCAAAATATGTGTTCTTTTTGATTAGCAAGGAACAGGATTTCTGAAACCAGAGAAGGGGAGCAGGCAGCAGCTAGCCCCCTCATTTCCATATCTGTTGTTGGAAAACCTTGTCCTCATACATAAGGTTTTTATACAAATTTACATTTTCCTAGTACTGTCCACATATCCCATCATTCGAGCCGGGTGTAAAGCAGCTCCCCCACCTGAAAAGCTGCCAAAAATCCAGGAGCATCCCTAGTCTGCAGCAGGAATAGCCTGAAAAGCTGTCAAAACAGAGGAAGTGAGAGAGGGGGTCTGGGGTGGCCACGTTTCCCAAGCAGCTCGGGGAGCCCAGACCAGAAGAGAAGGCTCCAGGGAGACCTTAGAGCACCTTCCAGGGCCTGAAAAGGCTACAGGAAAGCTGAGGAGGGACTTGGGACAAGGGCTTGTAGTGAGAGGACAAGGGGGAATGGCTTTCAACTGCAAGAGGGGAGATTTAGGTTAGACATCAGGAAGAAATTCTTCCCCATGAGGGTAGGAAGGTGCTGGAACAGGTTCCCAGGGCAGCTGTGGCTGCCCCATCCCTGGAGGTGTTGAAGGGCAGGTTGGATGGGGCTTGTGCAGCCTGGGCTGGTGGGAGGTGTCCCTGCCCACGCAGGGAGGTTGGAACCTGATGGTCTTTAAGGTCCCTTCCAACCTTCACCACTCCATGATTCTATGAAATGCAACGGGCAAGAGAAGGTCTGAGTGTGCCCTGGGCTGTCGGTGAGAGCTGGCCAGGATGGAGGTACTGCCCTGCCCTGGGCACAGGCAGCCACGAGCACACCCCATGGTTTTGGCTACGTGTCCTTTGCAGCTGGGGAGATGCAAGTCATAATTTGCTAGAGAAAACGAGCTGACTGTTTTCCCAGGCACTTGTTCCCAGGAGCTTGTGGCAGGTGAGGATGCCCCCGGGATGGTGCCTCTCCCAGCCAGGGAAGGGAGGGTCTCTTCCACCCTCTGCGGAGACTTCAGATCTGTTGGTAGCAGGAAATTGTATCTTATATGAGCACACCCTTGGGTACTTGTGGTAACTAAAACACATATTACATACTCCATGGAGATGGAATTGTTGTGGTAAACCCGTGTGTGACCCGTGCTATTAAGCAGTTCCTGCTCACAGTGAGGGCTACATTACATTTAACATTATTTTAGTTACCTGTGGTCTAAGGCAACACTTTCTTCTAGTATAACCCAGGACTTTGTGAGCTTGTCACTTTTCCTGCCCTGCAGGGCTACTCCCAGGTGGCAGTTATCCCAAGGACAGAAACACCAACTTCTAGGGTATAATCTCAAGGGTGAATTTAAGCACAGCCAGGACTGGTTGCCTGGCCTCAGGAAGCTGGTCTACCCACTGATGTCATCTCCACATCTCCAGCCAGACTGGCCATGTCTGAACTGCTAGTTGGGAACAGCTAAATCCTAAACTGTTTCCAGGGGTTCCAGGAGCATTGCTGGTGGCCTAGACCTAAACTGTGCTATGTCAGTGCTGCCCATTTAACAATCCCTGTGATTGAGTTTCAGGGCCTGAACCTGCAAACCTGAACCTTCAGGATTAGTTTTTTTGGCACGGATTTAACCTCTGGTTTCTCCATGGGGAAAAGGAGCAGAAACGGGAAAAGCTTCTCATTTCCATAAACTATTATGCCGCTTGCCCAAAATGTTGCCTACTGATACATTAACTTGGCTGGAATTTGTTTAGGTTTTGATTTCACAAGTGATAAGAGACTGCATCCCCACTGCTGTGACAGGACATGCAAAAGGTGGCAGAAGGCCACAGGCATCACACCCAGGTAGCCCAGACCTGGGCTGTAGGTGTGGCTTCAGCACTTTTGAGGAGGGCAGTGCTGCCTGCACAGTTTGGTCTGGGCCAAAACAAACATCCCACCAGCTTTATGGTGGGCATTGCTTAGCTTCCCAGCTGTGATGGAGCCAGTAATACCCAGTTTTGAACTTACTGGTGTCACTAAAAGACTCATGTACACTTAAAAATTGCCTGTCAGATCCCACGTACAGCAGTGCTGTCAGGGTCAGGCCTCTTGGTGGGTCTGGCCATCAGAAATACATCTGTGATCAATGTTACATGTTTGGAAGAAGCAGGAGTCAAAGCAGTGCCCACCCAACAGCAACAAATCCCATCTCTCTCACCTTCCTCATTTGTTTTTGTGCTGCAAGGAGCCAAAACGCTTCCTTGTACGCAATGAAAATGTGCAGACAGTCACCCCTTGAAGTGATGTTTATTTTCCAGGCTGGCAGCATTTCACCTCTTGGACCAACCTTCTAAGACAAAAATTGCCCAGCTAGCTGAAGACCTGGTTCTGTTTCTGAATGACTGCGTTCGGCTGCCGTTGATTTACGGGAGCTGTGACTTCATCTCCTCAGCACGTGCCCTGAGGAAAGTGGGTGGGCTGGAAACGAGGAGTTACCCACAGGAAAACAAAGCAAAGGGAGATGGATTCGACCTGTTTCTGTGCACAGGGCCTGGGGTTCAGGTTCATGATGGCAGAGCATGCAGGGGGTGCTGCTCCTCCTGGAGCATCCCTGTGCTGCACGGCGGGGAGGAGGGAGGAAGGGAGAACTGACATTTGCTGTTCCCTTTCTGAAGTGCTCAGTGCTTTCAACTCTGGAGCCCCTGTAACCCCACTAGCTGCATGTCCTCAGCTGTCCCCAGCAGCTCCAGGGGCATCCTGGGGTGACTGATCACCTGCAAGCCCCAGCTCGAGGCCAGCCCAGCCTGGAGGAGGCTGCAACTGCCCAGCTGAGCCCACAGAAGATAAGGGGCCACGAGGATACAAGGTGGTTAGAGTCACAGCGTGGTCTGATCACAAACCCCACGTCTGATGTATTTTCCATATCTGAGCAGAAAAAGCACCTCCTGCAGCTCCTCCCCAGCGCAAAGGGAACCAAACTGATCCTGTGTGTCTGCAACTGGCAAGTCCTTGCAGACTTTCAACCAAGCCAGGGAGAAGAAAGAGAGAAGAGCAGCAATGGAAGGACAGCTTTCTACACACACTGAGCTGCCAAGGACAAAAAGGACACACAGAGAGGATTCATTTTAATTTTTTCTCTCATTTCGTCTAACGTTCAGCTATCATAACTTTTCCTTTCAGTAATAAATGGGTTTGTCCCTTTCAGCAAAACTGCTGTGGACATATTATTCCCTTTATGGTGTGTTTTGCTGAATTCCAGATGTTGCTGTTTATTCAAGACAAAGTTCACCCAAAGAAGGGTCAAGAAAAAAAAAGAAAAAATTGCTGAAAGAAAAAAAAATAATAATAAAATGTTGAGAACAGTCAGTTTGTGTAGGTATTAATGATAAATGGAGGTTTGCACCAAGCTGAATTATGGCAATGCAGTGAATCATCTCGGGGGAGTGAAAATAACTGTCAGTGCTTCCTTCCCCCATTAACCTTTTTTAATGTGAGCTTGTAAAATAATATGTGGTCTGGGAGATGAGAAGCAAGTGACTACTCAGAGCTATTGGCTCCACAGGAGAAACCAGCACCTTTCTTGATGTGACAGTGAAAGAAGTTACACTTCCTACCCTTTCTAACCCTTTCTAATCCAACCTACTCCAAGGCTGAGTGCCACTTTATACAGGCATAAATCGAGCATTCAAGGGAAATAAGTGATTAAAGATGTTTCTTATTTGGGTTATGCCCTATTTTTTCTCTCTCAGATGAGATGCCAGTGTGCTAAGTGTTGTATGAAGCAAAACTCAATCCACACTGGAACATGTATAGGCTAAAACAAGAAACCAGAGGCCTTGCTTGGAGATAAGGAAAAGATGAAACATTCTTCAGGTTTTTTTCCTCAAGAATTACAAAAGCATTTCCTGCATTTTAACTAGCTTTTAATCTTGGGAAGAGAGGCAGAACGAGTCAGCCTGTTGGTGCTGTGCATCCTTCCCCTGGGAGGAGCAGGAGGAGGGAGAGGAGCAGAGGGACTCAGTGTGGCTGTGCCACCCAAGAAGTAGAATATTGCTGCTCCTGTGCTTGCCATGAACATTTGAAATGCCCAAGCTTCGAGTAACTCTGTTCCCACCGAACACAAGATACACCAGCAAAGAGCAATTTCCAACACTGGCAAGTTGGGGATACCCCACACTGTGAGTGCCCCTACCCTTTGGGACAGATGTCTCCATCCCCTCTCCTGATGAGGAACCAGTCCCTCTGGAACCAGCCCAGGTGGCTGTAGAGCACCTTTGGGGTGGCTCTGAACAACAAACCTCTCTGACTGTACTCCAAGATTACTTGAAGCTGATTTGGCATAACTGAGCCTGTGGATTTTCTTCCAGTTCTGGTAGATTTCCTCCATACTGGAAAGGAAAATAAACAGAATAAAAGCAAGAGGATTTTTTTATTTGTGGGTGAGATGGGCACAACAGGTACCTGTTGTTGCCAGCTGAAGGCTGCTGAGATATTCAGCAGACCGTTTGAACTAATTGCACTCCCTGGAACTACATGTTCAGATCCTAACTCAGCCTTTCATCCCTGTCAGATGGGATGAAACCACCCCTGATGGGTAACCAATTAGCAGGTTTTGAAGCGTGGGTATGTCCTGCCTGGGCATTGTGCCACATCATGCCATGATGAGGGACAGAGGTGGGAAGGCAGTCTTCTCTATGACAAAGAGGCATGATGGGGAGGTTTTCTCCAGCCATTGGGCACTGGAAACCTTGTCCTCAGGAAGCCAAGAGGCTGTTATCTCCCCAGCCCTGTGGAGGTGGAAACAGAGGTGTGTGGCATCATGCCTGAAGACACCTTCAGTCGGGCTGGAAATGAGCAGCAGTGCAAAATCAGCACAAGGCACAGAAAGTAGGTAGCTCTCCCATGGCCAGATTTAATATTTGGCAACCCCCTGAGCAACCTTTCCCTTCAATAATCCTGGGAGCACTCCAAGAGCTTGTCAGGAGGGTTGGCTCTTACTGAGCTGAGCTTGCCCTGTGCAGACACGAGGGCTTAATCACAGAGACACGTGCAGCCCAGAGGATCTGCGTCTGCTGTCAGCCCACAGCTCTCCCACCACCCTGCAGCCATCCCTGCTGCCCATCTGGTGATGGTTTTGGGGTGGCCTTGGTGTTGGTTTCTGGGTGCTGGCAGGAGGCTGAAATGCTGGTGATGCTGAGCAAAGGGCTCCTTCCAGGCTGAATCTGGCCTTGTGTCCTTATCTCCACGGGACACAGCTGGGAGGAAGGGGATGATGAGTGACTTGACAGCTCCCCAGGGCTTCTGTTTCCCTCAGGATTGGTAACTCTTTAATTAAAAGCTCGCTAGGTATCAAATAGATTTTTTTCTGTTGTATTTGGTTTGGCTGCCTTCGGGAAGGAGGAAGGGGAAACAAACTCTCCTCTACTTGCTAGCAGAAATATTTACCTACGGACACACCCTGATCTGACTTTTAAGCAAACAGATCAATATTTGCTTTTCACCACATCGACCCTTGCTGTTAGCATTCCTGGTACAGAAATGAATAAATATTGATGTTAGGGGCCAGCAATCTGGCTGGGAGCTGTAGGTGTGTTCTGCTTCCATTCAGCAAAGTCAGTTGATTCCAACAGAGAAGTCGCCCTCGCATTTTTCGCAGTTGTTCGAAATTTTAGTGCCAAAACGAGGTTACCATCCAGATGAAAAAGAAATGATGAATGGAAAATTAACTGCATGAGACTAAGCAGGAATCAGCATGGGCACCTGGAGGGGTGGAGACCAGATTCATTTTAGGGAGGGGAGTGCTGGTGTGGGTTGGGTGACAGCTCTCCCCTTGCCTGATGGCCTGAACCCCCACATCTCAGGTTTCTCAGGTGACCTGATACATCTGCTTATACTATAATCTCTGTTAAGAGCATTCATGCATCATTCCTTTTGTGTTTGCCATGGGGAATACATAGCATTAGGCAGCCTTCAATCTACACAGACAAGGTAAGCAGAAAGTGGGAGATAACATTATTGTTATACCTATTTGTGGGCTGGGAAGATTAAGGGAAGGAGATTAAGGGCCATGCCCGTGGCAGTCTGTGGCAGACAGAGCAGTTCAAGACTGATCTCCTAAGACCCTTGTTAGAGTCCTCTTTGTTCAATCAATTTTCCCCTGAAAACAACCCGATCTCATTGGGAGAAACGAAATTTGAGGCATGCTAACTAGCTCTGTAACAGGTCCTTTCCAAAACAGGAACATATTTTGCAAACAGAAATATTTTTTTCTTTGAAAATCAGAAAAAGTGACCCAATAGAATCATAGAATCATTTAATTTGGAAAGACCTTTAAGATCATCAAATCCAACCTTTAACCCTACTCTACCATGTTCACCCCTGAACCACATGCCCAGGCACCACAACACATCCAGGGATGGTGACACAACCACCTCTCTGGGCAGCCTGTTCCAGTGCCTGACAACCCTTTCAGAGAAAAAAAAAACTTTCCTAATGTCCAGCCTAAACCTCCCCTGGTGTGGCTTTAGGCCGTTCCCTCTTGTCCTGTCACTATTTACTTGTGAGAAGAGACCAGCACCCACCTCTCTGCAGTGTCCTTTCAAGCAGTTGTAGAGAGTGATGGAGCACTCGGGAGCTGGAACATGTCCCACTGCACAGGGACACGATCTAAGAAGCCATTTAAGGTCTCAGCTGGAAAACAAACACAGACAAGTTAACCAGGGATTGCAAGGCTGTTTGAGATCCATGTGCATATACTGTTTTGACAGCAGAAATTATAAACAGATCATTTTTGTTGACCTGTGCCCTACAATCTGTTTGAAAGCAGTTCCTGACGTTTATCTGAGAAACTAATGGTGGAAAACATTGCCTGCATGGAAAAAGATTGTCTGATCATCTCTTGCCCAATGGTTCGTTTCCTAATTCTGATTAACCAAGCTAAAACTCATACTTCCTTGGCACCACCTGAGTGTGAGTCCCAGCGGTGCTGCTGATGGGCCTGCACTGATAAGGCAGAGCCAAAATTTCCCCCATGGACTGATAAAAGGAGGATGACACTTCAGGCAGCACAAACCTTGAGAGAGCCACAGGTATCAGGATATTCCACAACACTTTCACCAGTGCTGGAGGACAAAAGTGGAAAAGAGACATACAGGAAGGAAAGAGGCAATAGGAGGAAAAGCAGGGCATGGATCAGAACAGCCAGGTCACTGAAAAAAACATTTCCAAAGCAGAGGAAATACAGAAATCTGCTCTGCTTTGCTCTGCTTACTGCACAGCAGTGCTGCAGCTTCCCACACCTCTCTTCTAGTTACTGAATACAGCACAAGAGAACACTGTTTCAGCTCCTTCTCTCTCTCAGGCTTAACCTGATGCTTGGTCTTCTCTTGGGATAGTAGCAAGGTGAAGGCAGGGAACTGGGGCTCCAGGGCATCCTTCCTGGGAGGTGAGGTAAGGGCAGCAAGGCAGTAAGATTCTAGGAAGTGGCAGATCTGACTAAAAAGTTAAAGCTGTGTGACTGCCAGGGTCTGATGCTGCCAGGCAGGAACTGCAGGGAGAGGAAGAAAAGGTCTCTGAGACTGCTGGAAGCAGATCCTGATGTTTAGGCTTGTTTTTCTCTCTGCTGGGATGTGTAGGCAGTGGTCAGTGGTGCCTGTGGGGTAGCAATGGCATTGCTGGACTTGTGATGGGCTGAGAATTTTGCTCAGGTAATCTAAGAGATTAGACATTTCTTTACAAACCTGTCTGGAAAAGGAGATGGTAACCATCCTCTAAGCAGCTTTTTACACACTATCATCCTGAAGTGTGGTTCTCTGGTACTGAGGCTCAGCAGGCTCCAAGAAACACCTCTCCAGGGTCAGAGTTTCTGGTAGATCTACATCTGTGTCCCCCCAGCTGTCACTCTGCCCAGTTAGCACAGTAAAACCTCCTTCTGGAATTATTATTGCAGAACATTTTCTGGTCTGGATCAGTGCCTGCTTCTTGCAGATGTATTTGTCCTTCGGTCTTCCCCCAGCTCTGTCCCTGCCAGGGCTGTCACTGGGCTGTCACTGTTGTAGTTACAAGAGTGATTAAAGTCACAGAGGATGCAGAGCTAGAGCCAGGCCAGGTTGTTTCCCCGACTTTCGTTCTGAGATTGGCTTTCATCTGCATGCTGTTGTGTCAGAAATCTGCATTCATGGATTCTTAAAAATGAGAGCAACTGAGAGCTCTTGCCCGGCTGTGTTCTGCCACCCCACTGCTGGCCAGACATTGCTCCCAGGACATGATAACCAGGACAGCCAACTGGGTGCCAGTTTGAATCTGCTTTGCCTCTCTGATTTCTAAAACATTGATTTTGACCCCAGCCCTGTGGTCTGAACAAGGCCTTTTCCACCTCTGACATAGCTCAGAGTCACCATTACCTCCCCAGGTCTTGGATGCTGCTCTACATGCTCATGAGTTTACAAACTCCTCTCTCCAGCCAGGTGTGTGTTCAGCTCTGTTGTGCAGAGTGGGACATCATGAGGCCACCTGCCCTGGAGTGGCTCATGGTTACACTCGTGTCCTACAAACAGGATAGACACAGAGAAACTGCCTGATGGGAATA
Organism: Apus apus; assembly: GCF_020740795.1. Classification (NCBI taxonomy): domain Eukaryota; kingdom Metazoa; phylum Chordata; class Aves; order Apodiformes; family Apodidae; genus Apus; species Apus apus. Next base: position 113,120,743 of record NC_067284.1, on the reverse strand, counting down.
GCCCATAAGTTCATGCCCTGTCCAGTACTTGCTTGTGAGAGTGTTAGATGGTCTGAGGACAAAAACCATGCCAACAATGGAGCTCATAACTTCTCAGTACAGAAGGCTCCAGGCCTGTGCCCTGGTCACGTTTAATTTCCTAAATCAGACATGACCCCAAATATCAAGCTTCAGTAAGCTATGTAGGGAAAATATCAGTCTAATTCTTTAAGAATACAGACCCTCACCCTGAGAGTACTGTGGATCCTACCTAATGCTCCATATAAAGCCTGAGGGCTCTTGCTGGTGGAAGGGGGACAATGAGGCTTCATCATCTGCCCAGCTTTGTGCCCATCCCACAGGTGCTTGCACCCACCAGGCAGCACTTGTACTGCTACCTCTGCCATGTCTTGCTTCCAGACATTTCACAGACACATCAGCTCAAAACAAAGCAGCCACATGTTTACTGGGACGTCTTCTACCTCACCAGTTCTTACAGGGCAGGATCTGGGCAGGAAACATCTGCTTCACAGACTTCCACTGCCTGAGCGATGGAATGACCTGAGGTGAAGTGGGGAGTAAACACGGCTGGGGCATAACAAAGTGGTGTCTGGTCACCAATTCCTCCTATCAGAAAGAAAACTGAATCTTACCCTTGTTTCCCCAAATCCTCTGTGTTTCCCAGCTAAGCCCCAACAATGTCAAGCATCCCAGGCATGCAAGGAAATGCTGCTGATGTCAGGCAGCTGGAGGCCAGGAAGAGGGGATGGAGCTCAGGAAGTCTGTGCCCCTGACAATGAAAGAGATTGTGTGTGAGAGCACATTCTGGGTCACAAAAGGGTTTCCCCGTTGCACGATCTGTCTGAGACCATTTTCTATTTAGAGTCCCCAGCTGTAGCTTGAGGAAGGGGCAGTGGAGCACGGAGTGACTCATCCATCCTGTCCAGGGGAATCTAGAGGTGGGAGGTTTCCTGCACTTGGAAAGAAAACAAGACACTCGAGTTGCTGCTGATGCCAAAGGGGAACCCAACACCATCTAAGGGGACCTTGATGAGGTCACGGGGAAGCCAGACATAATGCTCATCTGCCAGTAATTCCTCAAGCTTGGAAAGACAAGGGCCGTGGGCTCTCTCACTGATGAGGTGGTGCTGGAGTAGGTCCACCAAACGGGTGCAGGTTGTCCCACCACAGAGCAGATGCATCCAGGCTGTCCCAGTGGAGGAGCTGGTTCCTGGGCACCAGCACCATGCCCTCCCCAGCCACTGGAAGCCAGGGGAACCTCCCATGGCAGCTCCACCACTCGCCAAGGCACACGGCAGGCAAGGCAGTGAAGTCCAGTTCTGCCCCGGTTCATGAGCTGTGTTAAGTGTTTTACTATCTGCTCACCCCATAAAAAGACTTCTCCTGCAAATTATTCACCAGCTTCAAGTTACAAAACACTGCCAGTCACTGAATCAACACTGAATCATGCTCAGACTCAGCACGCAAGGGAGATTTCAGCCCCAGCAAAGCTGGAAGTGCTGCCTGCAATGAATAAAGGTGTGAAGATGATGAAGGACAGAGCAGCCTTAGCTTAGCTACATCTCTTTACATTCACTAGTCAACAACACTCAAGCTTTTCATTTGTGCTTGAGGCTAAACTTCCTGCCAGTTTGTACATTAAAAGTGGGATTAAGGATGGGATTCTCAATGTTTTTTTCAGGTCTAATTTTCCCCTCATCAAACCATTGAGCATTTCAGTGGAAGAATCCCAGAGAGGACAGGAAAGCACTGAGCACCTGTCCTACCAGAAACACTGCAGGCAGAGATGCAAAAGGCTGATCTGCTAAAAATTCAGTGCACTGGTTCAATTCAAACTTATCATTTTGATAAGTTCACTTTTTAGGGGTGGGTTTCATATTGGGTTTTTATTTGTGTCACTCTGGCTTCATGCTGGATGGAAAAGATGCACTAAAACATCTAGTCTGCCAGGCAGAGACTATCCAACCAGCACAGCTTTTGAGAACTTGGTCTACATCCTAGTGAGTAACACTTGCAACCATTTTCTAATCTCAAAAAAAATACAATAAAATAATAAAATAATAATATATAACATAAAATAACAATAAAAATTAAAATCAATTGAATAAGCTTTGCCTTATCTCTGAATTAAGCATTGTATTTAGCTATTCACTCTCCTAATGAGTTCATTAGATTAGAGAAGTAAACTTCTGCTTGAAATTTTGGTGACTAAATCAGGGAAAATATCTTTGTCTGCAAGTGTGCTACAGATGCAGTCCTCACCAATGGAAGAAGTTTGTAAATGTTTGACAGGAGAGGTGGGATTTGTCCGACCAGCTCCAGATGTTCACATTGTAAATTTCTGCCTATGAGCTAAGTGTCTAGACTGTTTTTATAGTCAATGGAGAAATACAGGCACTTCAGGATTTATTTTTCCTTATCCTAATGTCTCCAACAGCTCTGATAATGCACCCTGAAAGTGCCTGTTTCTTTCCACTGGCATAAAGGACCCTGAAATGGCCAGCACTGTTGCAGATGTCCAGGCTATGTCTGGACTAGACAACTAAAATGCCAGGGATCATTCCCTGACACTGGAGGTGAGGGGCAAGGAACAGCACTAAATGCTCTTGCCCTCAAAAGCAGTGAGGTTTCCCCACAGTGACTGTTACCACCCTGAGCTGGGCTCACCAGGCCTTTGGGAGAGCACAGGGTAGCCCAGGTCAAAATAATTCCAGCTCTAGCAGCTGGAATGCTCTAGCACTATGGATGGACAAGGTGCAGAAGGAAAGCATGGGAGCTGGCCTGGGAATAAGCATTTATGTTATAGACATGCCAAATAAAGAGAAGTGAATCCTACCAAATGTCTTGGAGGTGCTCAGGTCCCCTTTTGCTGCCTTCACTGCCTCTAAATGGGAATGACTGGTTGCTGCTTGGATGCTGTGGGTGTTTCTTCTGGTGGGGACTGTGGTTGCTGGTTAATACTTGGCTGCTCTGACCTTTCTTCTTCTCCTTCCTGAAGCTTGAAGGTGTTTTTTGGCAGTGCCTCCAGCTCTTTTCAGAAGGTGTGCAGGAACAGGATGGATCATTTGCCTCTGCAGAGATTTCCCTGAATTGATTTCCCTCTAGTGGATCTGTGCTGATGGAAGGATTAAGCTTTTCACTTGCTATTTGGTGATTATCAAATAGCAGGGGATAGGATTGCAAGATCATGCACTGCCTTTGCTAAACCCAAAGGTCTAAGTGACGTTTTGCTACTCCTTTGATGTCAGCACCTGATTCTTCCCATCCCCACCACAGCCAGCTGCTAATTATTGCACCCACCAAAGTAGCAGCATCCTTTCCTAAACACTCAGTCTGCTTGGAACATTTGCTGCTGATGTAAAGGAAAAATCCAATCCTTTTTTTTAAAAGCTAGATTTCCATAGTGGCAACACAATATATTACATCCACTTTTATTTTTTTTCCTTTTTTTTTTTTAATATGCAGTAAAACCTGCTTATTTATAATTGTATTTGTGCTGGGGAACTTCTGAGTTCCCATCTTTCACTTGGCTCTTCCTTGTGCCTGCAAGTTGTGTCCCTGTGACCAAGAGCTAATCCTGTGGGCAAGTACCACGTTTGCTAAACCTATCAAAGACCAATTCTGAATCACAGGTTTAGTGCTGTGAGTATAGCTCAGAGTCTGCCTGCGAGGGATATAACATCTAAAATAATTTAATACAGCTGAGGCACCTGTTTCTTCTCATTTTGGAGCTTTACCTCAGCAGTTTCAGTGAGACTTCTTGATACTTCTTGATACTTCTTGATATAAATGAGAGGCAAGTTTGATCCCAGACATTGAAGGTGAAGAGAAATGAAAACAAAACCTTAAAACAAGGACTGGATGTTTTAGTTCAACACAGAAAGTAACAAAAAAGGCATATGAAAACATGAGTGGAATCTAGAAATCCTGACATGGCATTACAACTGCTTCTTTTTAGCTCTCAAGTCTTTCTCTTTCATGATGCATTACTGAGTATTTTTATCTACATGCCTGCTCTTCCATGCAAAAATACCAGTTTTCAATTAAGAAAGATTACTTTTGTAGCAAGTGGTTAGATTTTACTCCTGAAGCTTCAAAACAGAAGAAAAAGTATTGATAAAGAGAGTATTAGTATATATCACAGGCAAAGTTCCAAAAGAATGCTTCTTGGAAACTGGTCTCCAAACTGATTTTTGCATAGTGAGAGGTGCCATGAAAAGATGATAATCTCTATTAATTAAATCTTTTGGTGTGAGAGAACAAATCCAGGCACATCTGAAAGCTGAAGGGATTTGTAAAGTGACTCAGTTGTTTTTCCCTCTAGGTCACTGCTTCAGAGGTGGTGTGGGCTGGTAGCAACTGAAAGTCATTATTCTCCTACAGCTCTTTGGAGACCTCTGGGAAATGAATTTGTGTTACCCTGTCACCAGGGGTAGAGTGACTGATGCAGCATCAAGTAATCTGTCCTCCCTACAGGGGGTAATTGGTATTTTCCTCCATGATAGCAGAGAGACTGTAGCTAAAAGAGGCATAAAGCAAAATTACCAACCTGTCATTGTATCACCAGCACCAGCTGCATTATTTTCAGCCCCCAAAGTGCTAATGCTACATAGAATGATAGAGTGGTGAAGGATGGAAGGGACCTTAAAGATCATCTGGATCCAACCTCCCTGCATGGGCAGGGACACCTCCCACCAGCCCAGGCTGCACAAGCCTCATCCAACCTGCCCTTCAACACCTCCAGGATGGGGCAGCCACAGCCTCCCTGGGCAACCTGGGCCAGTGCCTTCCTGCCCTCATGGGGAAGAATTTCTTCCTGATGTCTGACCTAAATCTCCCCTCTTCCAGTTTAAAACCATCACCCCTTGTCCTGTCACTGCCCTCTCTGGTGAAAAGCCCCTCCCCAGCTTTCCTGGAGCCCCTTCAGGCACTGGAAGGTGCTCTCAGGTCTCCCTGGAACCTTCTCTTCTCCAGGCTCAACACCCCAACTCTCTCAGCCTGTCTCCAGAGCAGAGCTGCTCCAGCCCTCTGATCATCTTCGTGGCCTCCTTTGGACCCTTTCCAACAGCTCCATGTTTTTTCTGTGCTGAGGGCTCCAGAGCTGTACATGGTACTCCAGGTGGGGTCATGGAATCATGGAATTGCCCGAGTTGGAAGGGAGCTCTAGAGATCATCTAGTCCAACTCTCCTGCTCAAGCAGGGTTACCTCCAGCACATTCTACAGGACTGCATCCAGGTGGGGTCTGACCAGAGCAGAGCAGAGGGGCAGAATCCCCTCCTGGCCCTGCTGCCCACACTTCTGTTGATGCAGCCCAGGACACAGTTGCCCCTCTGGGCTCCAGCGCTCACTGGGGGCTCATGTCCAGCTTCTCATCTCCTCCCACCCCCAAGTCCATCTCGTGTGCTGTCCAAAATGGCAAAGTTTCTGTTCTTTTCTGTACAAAAAACATAGGCACAAAGCAGTATCAATGACCTCTTTGCTGGCTTCCTCATGCTCACCTCCTGGCTCCCCAGGTGTTCACCCCTGCCCTCCTGAAACTTTGGCTTGGGTTCTTGACTGGTGGCATCAGCACATGCACAGCTGGGCCTACAAGGGCTACAAGAGCTACAAGGATGATGAAGGGACTGGAACCCCTGTCTTATGGGAAAGACTGAGAGACTTGGGGCCATTCAGTCTGGAGAAGAGAAGACTGAGAGGGGATCTTAGTAATGTTTACAACTATTTGAAAGGTGGGTAACAAGAAGGAGGGGCCAGTCTCTTTCCTGTGGTGCCCTGTGATAGGACAAGGGGCAAGAGACAAAACCTGGAACACGGGAAGTTCCACCTCAACATGAGGAAAACTTCTTTACCATGAGGGTGGTAGAGCACTGGAACAGGCTGCCCAGAGGGGTTGTGGAGTCTCCTTCTCTGGAGACTTTCAAGACCCATCTGGACCTATTCCTGTGTGATGTGCTCTGGGTGACCCTGCTCTGGCAGGGGGGTTGGACTCGATGATCTCCAGAGATCCCTTCCAATCCCGACTGTTCTATAATTCTATGACTCTAGGGCACCTGTGAGCACACCATGAGGATAACCAGAATGCCCAAGGCAGCTTTAGACAGGCCACTGAAGTCAAATATCAGCAGGCTTTGGGTGAGGGAAAGCTAGCAGAATGCATCTGGGCTTTGTCAGCACTTTGCAAAGCTTTTGCAATTTTATTATTTTTTTTATATTTGCAAAGAATGTGTCTCCATCACACTTTTTGGTCTGGTGCTAACACTCCCCAAATCCAGGTTTACTGTCCCACTGAACTTCAGTTTTAGGGACACTGACTCACATCACAGAGGAAGGGATCTCAGTTTACCCTGACCACATAAGGAAACTGGACTCCAACCTCCACTGGGGTTTCCTGTTATTTCCCTGTTAGAGGCTGACTGATGGAGAGATCTGCACCCAGAGACACTTTCCTGGCAGACCTTGTTTTCCATGTTTTTCCAGCTGCCTCACTGTGCTCTCAGCTGCCTTCGTGTCTGATACAGCCTCCTCCAAAAGGTGGTTCCTTTCACTCAAAAATAAAGGTTCAAGCCAGATGCATTGTCCTCTGGAGGGGCCTGTTTCCCTCCACTGACTGGAAGCTGCTTTGAATGATGGGGTCAGACTTTGGTGTGTACCTTTGAGATGCCTAAGAGAAGGACACCCACATCTTAGCATATGCATTTCTAGAGACAGTTGACAAAATGGAGCCAATACTCAGAAGAAGCAAACAAAGAAAAGGAAAAAAAAAAAAAGACTTAGGAGATCTGGAAAAATAATTTAAGAGAGTTAAAGTTATGCTTGATTTATATAGGAAACGAAGATTTAGTAGCAACTCAGTGCCAGTAAAAAGGTTAAAATGTTAAAGAGCTTTTTAAATCTCGTGGAGAAGGACATGACAAGAAGCAGTGGCTGGAAACTGAATCCAGACAAATTCAAGTGCAGACTCATAAACCATAGCTCCCATAAAGTCCTGTGCCACCAGGGGAAAAAAAAGTTTAAAGCTGAGCTTGACTCAAAGCAGGTCATTGTTTGGAAGTGACAACCATGCCAGCAACTGCAACAAACGTTCAAGCATCCGTGCAATCTGAATGTTGTGGTCAGACTCAAGGGGTGCTCAACTGGTCACTGTGTTTTCTGAGCAACCACAGTCCAAACTAGGGATTCAGTTGCATTTTAGTAGGCGCCTGGTGCAGCTTGAGGAGTTCTGGGCAGTCTGATAGATCCACACAGGACTGGCCAGGCATGACACAAGATCTACAGAAGACCCTTTTGGAGCAGAAGGTAGAAACTAGGAAGGTTACATCAGTGGCTCTGCCAGGGTGGAATCAGCCAGTGGAGAGCTGTAAGTAAAATAACCAAAACCAGGGGTCTGAAGTAAATCTGATGAAACATGACATGAACATACCTATTTGTATCACTACATTGTAAAAGGTAAGAAGGGAACTTGGCTAAAATATTGGTATCTACACCACAGGCTTCTAATGCTAAGTGAGGCTAATCCAGCACTCAGTAACTAGATTAAATTCTCCACTACCATAGCAAATTTTTGGTGGTTTTTTTTTGTTTGTTTGTTTGTTTTGTTTTTTTTTTGAGGCTAAATTGCATTATTTTCTTTTTTCAGTCTGAATTTTGGACCATAGTAAACAACCAAAGGCCAGAAATCCCATGTTTTCCCTTAGGCCAAATTAGACAAATAAGCTAGACTACAAAAGTTATACTAGTGCTCTCAATGGAAGAGCACATATAACCCTTGACATTAGAAATGTTCATTTCTCTCAGAAATATCCCAAGCCAGCTAGGAAAGGTTGAGGAATATGTAGCCACTCCTGTGAGCAGACTCCTCTCTACTGCCCAGAAATTACCTTGCTTGAATATAGACTCCCAGCAGTTAGATAACAATCCCACCTGGAGTACTGTGTCCGATTCTGGAGCCCCAAACACAAGAAGGACATGCTGCTCCTGGGGTGAGTCCAGAGAAAGGCCACAAAGATGATCCAAGGGCTGGAGCAGCTCTGCTCTAGAGACAGGCTGGGAGAGTTGGGGTGTTCAGCCTGGAGAAGAGAAGGCTCCAGGGAGACCTTAGAGCACCTTCCAGTGCCTGAAGGGGCTCCAGGAAAGCTGGGGAGGGGCTTTTCACCAGAGAGGGCACTGACAGGACAAGGGGTGATGGTTTTAAACTGAGAGAGGGGAGATTTAGGTCAGACATCAGGAAGAAATTCTTCCCCATGAGGGCAGGAAGGCACTGGCCCAGGTTGCCCAGGGAAGCTGTGGCTGCCCCATCCCTGGAGGTGTTGAAGGGCAGGTTGGATGGGGCTTGTGCAGCCTGGTCTGGTGGGAGCAGTCCCTGTTCATAGCAGGGGGGTTGGAACTAGGTGATCCTTAAGGTCCCTTCCAACCTTCACCACTCTATGATTCTATTCCATTCTATTCCATACCAACACATACGTAGATGTGTCATGTCCAAGTGTAAGTCTAAAGTTGCTAAGCAATACATAGTGAAGCAACCAGGAAAGAAAAGGAAAGGAAAGGAAAGTAAACCAGCCCCAAGTGAGGGAAAAATCAGAAAACCATTTACTCCAGCACCCTTTGACATTGTGTTGCTGCTGTAGCTGAGGTGACCTAAGCCTTCCCTAACCCTCTGCTTGCCTTTCTAGCTAAGATGATCGTCCCCTTTTAATGACTGTACTTTCTACTCCTCCTTTACAAGATTATTTTCATAATCTAGGGCTGAATCATGAAGGAAAGTGCAGGGAAATGGTAGCAAAGACAAATGTCATGACAGAGGCTGGCAGAGCACGGGGACACAGAAGCCAGCGGGTGCCGGGCAGGGCACGGGTACTTTGCCCCTGGGCACCACACCCTGCAAACAGCAGCCCTGGAAGTGTTAAGAGCAGAGGCACACAGAGGTCAGGGTTGTTTTTGGAGACCTAAAATTAAAGGTCTTCTTGACTGAGTCACTTGAGAACACATCGTGTGTTTGGGGCTGGTTTCGGCGAGGACGTGCACCAGACCTTGAAAGGTGTGTTCACCTGCTGGACGTGCTGGGCAGACACACTCAAAGAAGCACCACCTGAGCCAGGCCCAAGCGGATCTTTCAGGACAAGCAGATGATCACATTAAATCCACCAACACGTGCTGGAGACACAGGCCAAGATGCCCCTATTGTCCTCAAAGGAAAGTGGACCATGGTCTGGGCTGTGGCCTGGCCTGGCCTCTTGAAGTGGTGGTGAGGACACGTTTGGGCAAGATCCCAAAGTTCATGCCAGAGGCATGGGGAAGGGGCACTGTAGTCCCTGCTAGTAAACTGCAATATCAGGCCTTCAGCCCCGGCACTGCAGCTGCACCAGCTGCACTCTTGAATTGCTAAAAAGCCCTGGTTCAGGTTTGTTTGAGGTTTAGTTGTCCTTTCCAAGCAACTCGCAGCACCTCAGGGTCACCTTGACCATTCCCTTCTGTTTTGATGGCCAGCAGGGCTCAATGGTCTGAGGACCATACCACTTGCCCTCAGGAACAGAAAACGAGCTCTGGCAATGTTTTGTTTGAGCTTTAGATGAGACTGTGATGTCTGAACAGCATGAGTGACACCCACAAAAGTTTGTCAGTCAAAGCCCTGAGGAAATATGTGTATTTTTAAGGTGTCAGCAAGCCCTGTCATTGTGTTGGCAGGTGTTGCCTCCAACTCCCTTCTCCACCCTCCCTTGGGCCACAGAGCCTGGGTCTATGAGTGCTTCTGCATGTGCTCCCATCTGGGCTGGCCTCAAGCTGAGCTCTGCCACCTCCTCATGGAGTGAGAGCAACTGCACTCGGGTTTGGTTGCTGAGGGCTCAGGGTGCTTGGGCAATCTCATGGGATCCAGGTCTTGAAAGAGTCAAGTGGTTGGATGTGTGACTCCTGTCTTAGCCCTCCTGGAGGACCCTGGACCCCAGTGCTAAAGCAGGAGTCACATATCTGTCTGCTTGACTCTATCAAGACCAGAGCACCTCTTGGGCCAGCTCCCTTTTAGTTGCTGCAGAAGCTCAGAAGCTAAAGCACAAGGCACTGGTGGAGTTCAGTTGCCCCAGGCTCAGGCAGAAGTTGCAGGCTGCAAGTTCCAGATCTAAAAACTCCCCGCTTTTGGGGAACGTTGGGTTTCATCTGCTCTTCTTAGGGTCTGTGCTCTGCAGAGTGTCCCTCAGCTAATGCCACAGCACCTCATCATGCCAAAGTCCTCACCTGAGCCCTGTGGCTGAGTTTTCATCCTTTGCCCTGTGATGATGGGAAGGCTGTTGGCTGGATCCTGCCTGGCTGTGGATGGAGATGGTGGCTGGGGCACATGGCCAAGCCCTGGGAAGGAGAAGTATCTCTTGCTGGCTGCCATCCAGCCTTGCCAGGCAATGGGGCCAAGGGAGTCACATGAAACCTAAGCACAGAGTCAGCATTAAAAAGGGCTTCAGCACTTAAATTACTGGCAGTCACAGTTTAAAGCAGAATAATGAATTCTCCCTGCTGATAGACACCTGATGCACTCCACCACATTGTGCCTTTTTTTTTGGGTAGGCTATGTAAGAAGGTAGCAATTTAGGAAGAAAAAGTCCACGAGCAGCCTAACCCAGCAGAATGAAATGGCAGTTATTGTACAGTCAGAGAGCATGGAGCCTGTGCTTTTAATGCAGTTAATTCTGTCATGGCTTAATAAATTCATTACACCAGCATAATCAAAACTGAAGTTTGAGAAGCACAGTGAGGAGGGTTCTTTTGTGTTTAAAAATATTAGCATTCAGATTCCTAAGGAGAAATTTTGCCTACTCTTGAGGCCTTGGTTGCTGAATAATTGAAACAAGGCACCTATAAAAATACACTTTTTCAGATACTATGTTTTTGTTTTCTTGCTTTGCATGTGCCTCACCAAACTGGACTATTTAAAAAAAATATAAATGAAATTATGTGGACCTTTAGATCCTCTGATCTTCTAAAAAACAAATGAGAAATCTGCTGTTTTGTGGTGCCTCTCTGTGCTGGAAGAGCAGAGCTTTTGCAGATGTTCACTGCATCTTAGGGGAGTGAACAAGATGTTTGTACCTCTTGTAGAAATATGCTCCTTATTTTTCAATACAGAGTGGGGTGTGAAAGGGTTCAGAGGAAACAGGTGGTTTGGGTGGGAACTGCCCAAATCCCAATAACTTTGTCAGCAATAAGTTACAGTCATTATTAAAAGGGGCAGGCAAGTTTCACCTTCCCTCCTCTGACTCTGGCCACTCATTCCCACCAAGCTACCTGGGACATTTTGGGCCTCATGCAGTTGTGCCATCAGAGAGTAGAGATGGTTGAAAACTATCTCAGAGGAGAGAAAAAACAATTGTCTTCTGGTGGATGAGTTCCCTGAACTGACTTGGTGCACATTTTTTTGCTCTTCTGTTCCCCTTACATGAATCACCTTCTGGTGGCGTGGGTTTCTCTTCATTAGCCACTGCCAGGATGTCCAGCAAATAATTCTTCCTTTTGTTTTGGAGCAGGACAGGAGCACCAAGGCAGAAAAGCAGAGTGACATTCCAGGGACCCACCTGTGTTTCTCAGCCTAGTGCTGGATATGAGGGCACGGCTCCTTCTTAAGGGACTTTGCAGAAGTGAACTCTAAAGTACTTTTCTTGCTCACGCAGTCTCAGTCTAATGTAACATCTTCAAAAATCATCAAAACCTCCTGAACTTTGGCTTCCCATGGCTCATTCACAATCTCAGATGTATCAGTGTTCATTTGAATTCACCAGATGAGAACAGCTAATGAGCAAGGTGAGAGATATACCAGCAACAACAGCCAAGTGATGCACACAAAGACTGTATTTGTGACTCACACGCTGAGGGTATTTTTTCAGGCCCACAGTGGCCACGGGTGTCCTGGCAGCACGTGCCTTCTTGATGGTGGTGAGAATTTTGTACAGACTCATCCCTTGGTCACCTGGTTCTTCAGGGACTGATCCTAGTGACAGCTGGAGCATTTGTCAGGACTTGGCTGGGGTCTCATTCAGTTTGGTCACTGCACTTGAAGAAGAATGTCGAGCAGTTGGAGGGGCTTCAGAGAGGAGCAGTGAGAACGTTTTAAGGTCTAGCAGATAAGGTCTCTGTGGGGTCAGAGGACTTGGGGAACATCAGTCTGGAGGACAGATGACTTTCAGGGAAAGATGTTTCAAACAAGGCAAAAGTTGTCTCAGAAAGGAAGGGAATAATCTGTCTTTGTGCCTGGAAAAGGGTCAGAGATCATGGGCTTTAACTGCAGCAAAAGGATTTCAGTTAGAAACTATGAAAAACTTCCTCAGCCAAAAAATAATGGGATGCCCAAGGGAAGCTGTGTAGCCTTCTTTTTCTTACAGATGGGTTAGAGAAGCACCTGTCAGGATTAGCTTCAATACAGTTGATCCCCTCTTGGGGTGAGGGATCTGTGCTCTGACCTCTCAAATTCCCTTTCAGGCCGATTTTCTCCGGTGTTATTATCCCGTGGAAATTTGTCACAGAAAGTCATCTCTCCCTAGGAAGTGAGACACAGCCACGTGGTGTCCTGGGTGTGCTGTAGCACCTTCACAGTGCAGAGTTCATGGACACAGCAGGGGAATGCAGACCTGGAATCTGACCAAGAGCCTTTCATGAGCTGTGTAGCTCCTGAGAGGGGTGTCCTGCCATCCTTAAGCAAATGGTCAAGACCTCAGCCTTAAGTGCCTGATCTGAAAGGGGGGAGGTCATCCATTTCTGCAGGGAATCGGATTACGTGGGAATTATGTGTTTCCACGAAGGCTAAAAGCTTTTGCAGACCAGGGCTGTTGAAAGACCATCAATTGTGTGGCTTGATGATACACTTCTATACGCAGAAGACTTGCTCCCTAGACAAGCCCGAGCAAACTCGTTTGTCTCAAATGTACCCAAGCAGTCACCAGCAAATGTAATTTTGCTCAGTAAACTTTGATTCATGATGTCTGCAATAGTTTGGAACACTAAAAACAAATGTATCATCTGCCAAATGGCTCTTCTTATACAAATGCCCTGGAAGTGTTTTACTCCTTACTGGGGTCCTGCATTTCATTTGCCAGCTCTAAAGTGATAGATCCTGTCTAGGTAATTGGAAAAGAGCACGCCAAGAGTTATCTCATTGTAAACACATTAGGAGCTGAGATAAATCCTGGACAAGCCAAGCTCACAGCAGATGAAACACAGCAGAAACAATACAAAGTCTTCTAGTCTGACAGAAGTGGTGGATCTGACTCTTCCATCCAAATACATGTGAGGGCATAGAGGGCTGTATGGGCATGTTCACATGCCTGGGGGTGAGCCAAAATTGCACCTCTTGCACAGGGAGATGAAACCAGGAGCAGATCTGACAGGAGAGATGGCTCCTGAAGGTGGGGTGCAGACCCAGTTTGTGAGATGGCAGAGGAGGGGGCTGTGCTGCACCCACACTTCCCATCTCGCCTGAACAACGAGCACAGGCTGCACCAGGGAGTGCTTCATCAGGGAGATGCTGCCCTTCACTAACTTGCCTCTGCATCTCACAATATCTTTGAGGCTGTGAGGAGTGCCAGCCAAGCACATTTTGGGTGTGTGAGCATTTTGGCACAAGAACCTTGTGGGTGTTGGTTGATGAGAAGCTCAACATGAGCCACCAATGTGCACTAGCAGCCCAGAAAGCCAACCCTGTCCTGGGCTGCAACAAAAGAAGTGTGGCCAGCAGGTCAAGGGAGGGGATTCTGCCCCTCTACTCTGCTCTCATGACACCCCACCTGTGTCCAGCTCTGGGTTCCCCAACATAATAAGGACATGGAGCTGTTTGATCAAGTCCAGAGGAGGCCACAAAGATGATCCGAGGGCAGGAGCAGCTCTGCTATGGAAACAGGCTGAGACAGTTGGGGTTGTTCAGTCTGGAGAAGAGAAGGCCCTGAAGGGGACCTACAAGAAAGCTGGGAGGAACTTTTTCCAAGGGCATACAGTGGCAGGACAAGGTAGAATGGATTAAAACTGAAAAAGGGTAGATTTAGGGTAGACATTAGGAAGAAATTCTTCACTGTGAGGGCAGTGAGACACTGGCAGAGGTTGCCCGGGGAAGTTATGGAAGCCCCATCCCTGGAAGTGTTCAAGGCCAGGTTGGATGGGGCTCTGAGCAACTTGGTCTAGTGGGAGGTGTCCCTGCCCATGCAGAGAGGTCAGAACTAGATGATCTTTAAAGTCTCTTCCAACCCAAACCATTCTGTGATTCTATACATGGACTGTTTTAGTTTGGTACCAGCTGACTTCCTAGAGCAAACACGATCTGGATTTATGTGCATGTTTTTCAAGGACAGATCTATGGCTTTGGGAGCACTGGTATGGCAGGAAAAAAAGGGATATAGCACAATCCTGAACTCTCAAAAGTCATGCCAGCTCCTTTCCCTCAGTGCCCAGTGATGCACTGTTGGCCTCTCTTCATGCTCACCTTGAGAGCTGCAGCTGGTCCTGCACAAACAGTCACTGCTTCAATGAGCCCCTGCTTCACAGCACTGCTTGAAAGAGGCCAAGGGGGACCCTGGGTGCTTTGGGGTACCCCTGAGAGTTGAAGGCACCACAGCTTCCTTTTACATCATCTGTCATGCCATTTGAGTCAATGCTGGCCTTTGCCTTGTGCATTTGCCACAAAGAGTTCCTACAGAGTCGGGAAATTAGCCAAACCCCAGCAGCATTATCAGCAAACAACTTTCACTACTGTTTCTCTTGTTTCGAGGCAGCACACCAAAGATGTGATCTGGCAAAAAGCTGTGGGAGCACAGACACTATTTCTGATCCAGCCAAGACTTACATCATCATCTCCAGGAATTTCTCCTAAGCGGGGAGCACAGAGCAGCCCCTCTCTGCAAGGTTAACAGGGTTATTTAAACTTGGGTCATTTTACACAGCTGGGCAAATGAATCTGGCAAAGCTGAGATAGCAGTAACCTCTGGCAGTGAGACAGGAAGGGATGAGAGGCCAGGATGACTGTCTGGAGCTACAAACCCTGCTGACAGCCCCTGGCTGAAAGGGCTGCTCTGATTGTGTCTTTCCTATCACAGATCTCTGCAGCCTCTGTCCCTCGTCACTCATGCCTGACCAAGAGGCTACCCAAGGCCCGTGCCTTTTTCATTTGCTCCACACGTTGGGACATAACATCAGAAAAGCCTTGGGAGCCATTTCTGATCTGCAGCGTGCCATGGGAGCCACTCCACAGGGAGCTCATCCTGAAAGAAGATCGCTGGATGCCAGGCAGGGAGCAGGCGCCATGGGAAGACCCTGCCAGCCAGGGAGTGGGGTCTGGTTGCACATTCCTCAGTCCTGAGTCACCGGGGCTGCCTGGTGACCCCTAACCCTGATTCAGCTCCAGGCATGGTTTTCCTGCCTCACTTCAGTGGCAGAGAAGGTCTCCTCAAAGAGGAGTGATGAAAAGCAACCACTGAAGTCTCTGAGCCACTGCTCCAAGGCAGTGCTGTGCCAGGAGGGCTCGGTGGGAGATGGCTCACAAGGGGGCTTTTCTCCTCTGCCCCCTCAGCCTGGGGGGGCTTAGGGGTGGAGGGGGGCCCAAAAAGCATGTTGATTTTGCAGGACATTTTCCCAACGATGGCAGATACCTGCAGAGCACGCAGTGAGAGGTTCCAGTCTTCATAGCTTTTCAGGGGCTAATGGATGATCAGGAGATGATGAGCCGGATGCTTTGCCAGCTGCTGGTGCTACACAGGCAGCTTGGCATTTTGGAGCCAGCTACAAGCCTGCACAGCTGACACTTCATCTGGGAACCACTTCCTAAGCAGACACCACGTGCAAGCAGCCAGAGTGGTCCTTGGTGGGGTGCATGGCTGCACTCACCCTCGTGTCCAGCTGACCCACGCGTTGCTTCTGGAAAGGCCTCACTGAAGTGTTTCTAGCAAAAGCCAGGACAGGTAGAAAAGGAGGTGCAATGGATGGCTCCATGCCTGCTCAGTGTCTGATATGATCAGCCAAGGATGGATGGCTTGAGGGGTTGCAGAGAGAGGGTGCACACATGCCCAGGAATTTCCAGCCTCCTTGGCAAGGTGCTGGAGAAGAGGCCAAGACTCAGCTTCTGGCAAATCCTAGGGCTATTTTTTGGTATCTTCCACCTAAGTTAAATGGTGTGACCTCCCCTGCAAAGCGAAGCCCACCAGGAGGGGTTAGTCTAAAAAGTCATGTCTGCTGAGCTGTGTAGGGTTTGTCTGACAGTCAGTGGACAGACCCAAACCCCCCAGGGTTGATTTAGGGTTTAGAGCACCTGGAGCCTTGTCCCACCACCCCACTATTGGCAGCAGAAGCTCCAGCACAGCAACACACAAAACCAGCTTCATTCCAAGCACAAAAGGGACGACAGGGCTCTTGATCACATCTCACTGAAGCCAGGAGGGGAAGGATAAGTTTTACCTAACTCTTGATTCCTGCTCCATCTTAACTAGGAACTGTAAATTCCTCTCTGGTTGTTGCACAGAAAAAGACACTTAGGATTTGGTTCATTTTCAAGTAGAAGTATAAAACAGGTCAGACAAATTCCCCTCTGTGTGCTCTGCAGCTGAGCCCATGAGCAGATCAGCCCCATAAGATAATTCTGTATTTCTCCTGGGTCTCATCTTAAAAACTTACTCTGTTGGCTATTTGGGTTTTTTGCTTGTCTGTTTTTTAAAAAAAGGAAAAAAAAAAATCACTTTTTTGGGGTTCTTGTTTAAGAAAGTATTAAAAGAAGTAGAGAGCTGAAAATTACCAGATTCATTGTCGCACTGCAAGTATGTTCATAATAAGTCTTAAATAACAGGAGCAGATGTTACTTTTTTCCAAGTGACTCTGCCTGAGCTCAGGGTGCAAATTTTGCAGTGATGGTGGCAGGAAGGTGATACCAGTGGGGCTGGATATGTGCATGAAAGTTAGATACCTGCTTAAATGCTCCTGCAGACAGCAATCCCAACTGGCAGATGAATTCATTGGAGTGAAAGAGAAGACAATTTACACCGTGTTTTTTCCAAAGAAGGGGAACTTTAGTCTTCATCCTTCCCTTACCAGCCTGAAAGGATATAACTGTCTCAGAAGACAAGCAAGCCATATTCCAGATGTCCAAAGTATTTGAAAGAGGATGTTTATGAATGACCTGGGAACTGAAGATAAACAGGCTGCACAAAAATAACCACTGAGATACAATGGTGAAGTTAACCTTTGCATGCCAGAGGTCTGGGGAGCCCAGGGACTGGGCTGATAAAGGGTGCAGAGGCTGCAAAGCTGCTTCAGGCATGTGGCTCAGAGCTTCTCCTGGAACACTTTTCTAGGTAGTAACAAATTGCAGTGCTGGAGAGGAGGAATACAGAGCTGCTGGAGAAGTGTCTTCTCCCACTGTCCACTTCTGTGATCAATTGTAATCAGAGACTATTCTGGCCTCATCGCTCATGTCGAAAGAGGCAAGTAATCCATCTTCTTGTAACAAACACTGCCACGAGGACAAAGGGAGGTTTCACCAGCCCTTCCTTTTGGACATCCATAATTTATAAACCCACAGCAATTTATTTGCTGGATCAACACCCATGTGAAAGCAGCAACTACAGTGAAAGAAATCCCCTTTCACGGAATCACATCCCCCCCCCTTCTAGCACACCAAACCTCCCTGCTCAAGATCAATAATCTGAGCAGGCTAAGATCCAGCTTCCCCCTTCCCCACACACGTAACCCCCTAGGGAGAGCCCAGAAGAATCAAATTCCATGTCTGAACCATATCGCACACCCTGAAACCCTGTGAGTCTGGGCTCTGTGATAACCACGGAGGAGAGATACTCGTGTCAAGGACACACTGCTAAATGGCCTTCCTGCCAGCTCAGATTAATTGGTGTCAGCCCCAGCTGATGGCAAATATCACAGGCCTGTGCAGGGAAAGTGCAGCTCCATCCACCTGCCCTTCAGGGTGGATTTACCTCATCTGCTTGATGGCTTGGTGGGTACCCAGTGTCAAGGGAGGGAGCAGTAAATTGCCTAGCTGTAAAAATGTACCTCTGCTTCAAAAAGGAATTAATTTTTAAAAATTAATTCATTAATTCTTTATAAAAAAATGAATACATTAGTAGTAAGGAATTTATAAAAATGCATCAATACACGTAAATACAGATTAAATAAACAGATAACCATAAAGGACCGGGTTTCAAACACACTGAGAGTCAGGTGTTGTGCTTCACTGGGAGGCTACAGATGCGTGATTGATGAGGCTTGGGGCAATTAGCTAGGGATGAGGCTCTCAGCTTGTCCCCCTCCACTTTGATGTGCCTGGTTTCAGCCAAAGTGAGCAATACTTTGGGGTATGTGCAGGGCACTCTGAAGTAGGAGGGCTCAGAACAGAGACAAACCTCTTCTATCACCTATGAGGAGCTCCAGTCCTATTCAAGCTGCTGCTTGTAACCCCCAGTTCCAATCCTATTACTCCAGCCAACCCCAGTCCCATCAGCTCAGCTCCTCATCTGCCCTGTACCCCTACCCTGGCCTCCAGACATCTCCCTTCCCTATCCATTACTCACACTCACCAATTGACCTTCTGGGTGAACGTTTGGATGTGTGGATTAGGGCTTGAGAGACTTCTTGCTTGACCCAGTCTTTGTATCAGTCTGCAAGCATAATTCCTGTGTCAAACTGTGCAACATCTTGCTTAGGGCAAGTCCTTAAAGTTGTTAAGGGCAACTTGGGACACAGAGGGTTCCCAAATAACATGAAGGACCTGGGCCAAAGCTCTTTTCAGACTAGTGTGTTTTTTTACTACATAGAATCATGTCATAGAATCATAGAATGGTTTGGGTTGGGAGGAACCTTAAAGATCATCCAGTTCCAACCCCCCTGCATGGGCAGGGACACCTCCCACCAGCCCAGGTTGCTCAGGGCCCCATCCAACCTGACCTTGAACACCTCCAGGGATGGGGCAGCCCCAGCTTCCCTGGGCAACCTGGGCCACGGTCTTACTACCTTCACACTAAATAATTTCTTCCTGATGTCTAATCTAACCTAAATCACCTGTCTTCCAGCTTAAAACCATTACCCCTTGTCCTGTCACTGCCCTCTCTGATGAAAAGCCCCTCCCCATCTTTCCTGGAGCCCCTTCAGGCACCGAAAGGTGCTCTAAGGTCTCCCTGGAACCTTCTCTTCTCCAGGCTGAACAGCCCCAACTGAGTGTGGAGGACTTCCTGTACTTTGGTCTTAGCTGAAACCTGCTCTAAACACTAATAGTTGTTGTGCAAACCAGGAATCCCATGGGGATGTGTCCAAATATCCAGCCTGCTCAGCCACAAGCAGCTCCTGTGGCTCATTGCCATGTTCTCCTGATAGCAAAGGGTTAATATGACTTTTATGTTCAGAAGTGCTGAAACTAAGATCTAACAGTTTTCAATATAGATATAAAAATAGAAAAGTCAGGTAAAAATAAAATTATGAAAGTGCTTGGCATAAGGCAAAAAACAAGGGAATGACCCACTTGGAAAAACTGTGCCTGTCACCTCTTCAAAACTGTATGAAGAATTCTTCCCTGACTCATCAACTATGTGTGGCATTTACCTGCTGTTTGCAGCCTGCCCAGGCTTACAGGAACCAGCTGGAATTCAGCAACATTTGCAAAGCTGTGGCTGCAGGCTAACCTAATAACTCACCAATTTTGCTGGTGCCTTTAACTCATCTAGAAGAAACAAATTGGCACTTAACTGGAGTAAGAAGGGCCTGTTGTGTCAGAAGAGACCAGTTTATCCAGCCTGCTTGTGCACCCCCAGTTTAAGGGCCTCTCAGCAAACATGCCACATTGTCTGCAGTCTGAGCCCTGTTTACCCAACCTATTTCTAGGGCTCTCCCAGGAGGAAACTCTAAACATTATCATCAGTTGACACGAGTTAACTCTTCTGCTTCATGCATCCCCACAAGAGATATTCCACACACACACACAGCAGCTGGTATTAAGCAGGAAAATAACTCAGGCTTTTGTTGCAAACCACATCCAGCTGGATTCATGCTTTACTGCAGTTGCTACCTTGAGGTCAAAAGTTGAAGAAGAAAAATAAGACACCCCTGAAATTCTTCTTAGTGTTGTATTTATAATGTTCTTATTGGAATGTTCTTATTGGCAATGAGCTGAGCTGGCTGGATCATTGAACTAATCCTTGTACTCACTGAGTGGAAACTCCACAACGTTGACAAAGTGCTGGTATTTAATCTCCAGGAATGCTCTCTGTTCTAAACTAGAGGCATCTAAGGCATCACAAATTATACCAAGAGACTTCCAATTTCTCAGAGTCTCCTGATATTTAGAAGAGAGAAGATCCGAAATGGAGTTGTTTGAGAATTTTTTGATTAGTGTGTTTTTTGTTTGGTTTTTGTTTGTTTGTTTGGTTTTGGGTTTTTTTTAACTGTTGCATATCAGCTTTTTTAAATAGAAATTTTTAAAGGAAGTATGTAAGTTTTGGTCAAATAAAGATTTGCAGCTCCACAGTAGGCTTGGTAGTCAGTCACCCCTGAATGAATACACTGTCCACTGAAAAAAATTAAGAGATGGGGTTCAGGTCTCTGTGTCCTCTATGCAGAGCAAGGATGACTCTGGAAATGCCATAGCTCAGGCAACTGTCTGACTAACAGCTCTTTTGACTTGCTTTTCTCTTTTTGAGTTTTCAAAAAACTCACCAAACTGGAAATGATCCTTTTCTCCATCACCTGCCCAACACTGGGCACCAGACAAGCCAAAGGATTCCCCTTTCCATCCAGGATGTTGGTCAGAGCAAGTTCCCACTGCCCAGGAGGATGGCTCATCAGAACTGCTCTCACTGGGCTGTCTTTTCCTCCACTCTGCCTGGGTAGCCCTGAAGAGGATGGCTGAAGAGGAAGGCCTAATTCCTGAATCAGCACAGAAGCAATCTGGAGTGAGAGCACCCTGTCTGTAAGGAAATCATTTGCTTGGTTCATCAGTGAGGACCAACATCAGCCCCCAGTTCAGGCCACCAAGCTCCCAGCCAAGTGATAGTTAACTTTTCCCTGTCATCAGACCTTGGGTGAAGTACTGCTGCACTGATGAGGTGCAGCCACCACCATTCCTTCCAGCTTCACAAGTGACATGCTTCTGATGGGCCACACCAGCCTAACAACACTCCAGCAGATGGTGTCCATGTCTGGGGGGATCCTGAACAAGAGCTGAGGTGTCAGTGGGGAGCCCTGGTGGGACAAAGCTCCCCGTGCCATCATCCAAGGAAGCACTCAAGCACCTGGGCTAGAGAAGCAAGATCCAGCCACATGTCTACTCAGTTCCTGGGTTTTCTGGAACCAGCCAGAGCAATTAGAATTTGGCAGTTTTAGCTTCCTGTGGGCTTCTGTTTTTCTTTCTCATCCTCAGTGTTGTGTGACAGTGAGTATCATTGTTTTGAGAAGCCTGTAAAACTGCCACTGGGGACCTGGTTGTCCTTGGAAACAGGCTGCAATCTCAACATGTTTCCAAATGAACAATATTAGGAGATGGAACTGAAGATTTTGTGGGACAGAAAGAAAAGCCACTAACCCTGTGCTTTAAAGCTGCCAAGGAAGATTCAGTTTCATGAGGAGGTTAAGGAAAAGCTTTTTTGATGACACAAAAAGACCCAGCCAAGAACATTTCCAACCTTCCCAACAGAGTATGAGCCAGTCTGTAATTAAGCCTCTTCTGGATGCTTAAAGATGTGCAAAGTGAGAGGGTCCCTGGCATGACAATAGCAATGCATTTTGTATGGCAAAATGCCACTTTCATTGTATCTCAGCTCATAAGTGATTATTTTCCCTCCAGGCAGCTTTGAGCCTTCATAGAGCAAACTCCAGCAACCAGAAGAAGGGGCACCTTGGTTGAACAAATTTCTTTCAGTCCATGGCTAGTCCCTGAAACAAAGACTGGCCTATAAAAAGGGAAGCACATCAAAGCTGTCTGTGTTTTCACTCCAAATTTAAATCTACTATCCCTGCCAGGCTTGTAGCTGTGTATCAAGGGAAGGTCAGAGGAAACTCAAACGCCTTCTGGCAGGTTATTCTGTGCTTAAATTCAGATAAATATTAAAATGAGTTTATCTGTAGCTTTCAAAAGACTGACAGGCACCATAGCAAGGCTGCAGGCTACTGGCAACCAGCTGGTATAAACAGTGGTCAGCCTGGCCCAGGACACAGCCACCTCATCAGAGTACAAGTATCTGAAATGAGTATCTTTCCCAAAGAGAAGGTGGCTCATGTTAAGGAAAAATGCTGGGATACTGATGATGTTATTGACACCCGTAACATAGGCTCTGCTAGTGCTTCCAGATTATGGCCAAAGGAGCCCAAATATGACCAGATTTTGTTAAATTGCTTCTGTCAGCACCTGGTGGTGCCTGTGGAGGAGATGGGGCTCTCCTCAGCCCTTGCAGAGGGTGGTCAGCCCCACCACCACCCCATGCCTGCTCCTGCTGAGCACCAAGGCACTCTGCCTCTTCAAAGACCATGCACAGCTGGGTGCTCTTCGTGCCTTTCCTTTAAAAAATGCAAGGACTTGATGCATCAGACCTGCTCTCTGGTAGCTATGTGCTCCTTCAGTAGCAAGTGTTCACTTCAGTGGTGTTTATGCTTTGGTCAGGAACCACCTAGGGACCCCTGTCCTCCAAAGAGAGCTTCAGGTTTACAAGGAATTTGTTAAATCACTGTTCTGCACTACAGGTTTTATTAACTGAGATGTCTACTGCAGTGTAGCAAATTATTACATTAATTATTAATTCCTCCTTCTCCTCCCTCCCCTTTGCTTTTCCATTTCAACCTATTTCTTCCTTTATCTTCCATCTCCTCACTTGCTTCAAGATCAGCATAGTGACCTGCCCCCTGTTTTGCAAGTCTTTTTCATTCCAGTTTTGCTAGAATGACCCCATGAAAACCCTTGCACTGTGAGCAACAGGAGTCAGTCCCAGCAGGGTTGTGTACCAGGCAGAGAGAGAATCTTCACTTACTTGTGTCTCAGGGAAGATGCCCATCAGAAGACAGGCAGACATCAGAACTTTTACCCTTTTTTTTTAAAGGAAGCAATGATGAAGCAGCAGGAGTAAACTGGAGAAAAATCCTGCAGGGATTGCACAACCTCTGTCACAGTAGAAGGCAGTGAGTTATGCCAGTGATGCTCATCAGCTTGCCCATTTTCAATTTCTCCTCATCTATTTATCAGACTTAATTTGTGCTGCCATCAATCACAAATAAGCTGTTGCTTTACAATGACATGGCAGGATGACTGTTTCTCCTGGGCATCAAAGGCTGCCCCTGCCTGCACTGCAGGTCAGTCCTTGGTTAAAGTGCCTGGGAAGCTGGACTGGAAGAGAAGGTGCATTGACCTGCTGCACCAAGTCTGCACTTCAGCTGGGACACAAGCCTCCCCAGACAGGGAGGGAGACCTGGTGGGTCTCCACACCTTGCTGGGCATTGTTTCTCTTCCAGGTGTCCTGAATGGGGCAAAATGGCAGATGAGATGTATCTGCACAGAACAAGATTTACTGCAAACAGCACTGGGCTCTTAACTGCTTAGAAGTAAAAAGTACATGCACAGTCAAATTTTGGGGGAACTGGGAGGCTGGAACAGAATGTTGAAGTTAGAGTGCAAAACTGTCCTAACAACAAAATGCACTCCTAATAGCCAAATCAAGCAATAAAGGTTAACCATTTAAATGTTGGCAACTTACTTATTACCAAGTTTTATACTGGATCTAGAACATTAATTACTGACTTTAAAAGGATCCTAACATCTTAAAATTTAAAACTTAATGGTGAAAGATTGCTTAATGTCAAATCAACTAGCAAAGACAATAAGGGAGTTAATATCTCTCACCTTTGCTTGGCCACAGCTGGGTGTCACTTTGGCCTGTCCTCAGTTCTCAAGGATTGCTCTCTGGCAGGTGTCCCTGCT
The DNA here is from genome assembly GCF_020740795.1 of Apus apus. Classification (NCBI taxonomy): domain Eukaryota; kingdom Metazoa; phylum Chordata; class Aves; order Apodiformes; family Apodidae; genus Apus; species Apus apus. The sequence goes on along the minus strand of NC_067284.1, from coordinate 113,096,831 downwards.
GGAGAGGAGAAGGTCCAGCAACCTCCTGGGAAAGTGGATGGGAAGTCTCTTCATCAAAGGTGGGACCAAGCTTTCATAGAATAAAGTGGACTGACTGCTGTCATTTAACTATTTAGCTGTACCTCCAAAATCTCAGGTTGGAGAATGAAGGTAAACAGGGGGGAAACTAAAAAAAGGCCCTTTTCCCAGCAAGCAAACTCTTTTATCTGATTGTTCTTATTTTGTCTCCATTTCAGGCCTAGTTGTGGCCAGGCTGGGCTCTGTGTTCTTCAAGCCTGGAGAGCAGCTGGTGTCCTGAACATCAACTTGGCCTCTGTACTTTTGAGGCTGTTGCCAGCTCAGAGCTTGCTATGCTAGGCCCTTTCCTTTCCCATGGGAATCTTTCCACTCCAGGCCTGGGCCTGTAAAGCTGAAGACAAAAAGCAACTGAAACACAGAGGGAAACTGAGGCAGGCATATCGAGAGATGGAGCGTCCTGCTACAACAGGGCATGTCCCACCCTGACCCAGATCCCAAGACCAGCAAAGCAGCTGTGGTTTCCTCAAACCCTCCTGCTTTTCCAGCCACTGTCAAGGTTAGTTGCAAGGAAAACTGTCTCTCTTTTGAAGACGTGCCTTGGTGCAGGTGGTTTTAGCCAGGACCTTCTCCATCCTGGGTAGCTCCCATTGGGCTCAGCCACGCTGAGGCTGGGCTCCGTGTGTGCTGGGGACAGCAGTGCCCAGTCTGCTGGGAAAGGGATGACAAAATACATCCTTTTCCTCTTGTGGGACCAAAGAAGCTCCTGAAGGTAGCCGTGGGGTTGAAGAGGGGTGACGGGCAAAGGATGAACAAGCTGCTCAGCCCAGACAGTCCTGGCCTTGCATGTGAGCAACCAGGGGGGCTGATGACACCAAGCTGGGAGGAGTGGCTGACACATCAGAAGGCTGTGCTGCCATTCAGAGAGACTTAGACAGGCTGGAGACTTGGGCAGGGAGAAACCTGATGAAGTTCAACAAGGGCAAGTGTAGAGTTTTGCATTTGGGGAAGAAAAACATAATGTACCAGTACAGGCTGGGGGCTGACCTGCTGGAGAGCAGGGTAGGTGAAAGGGACCTGGGGGTCATGGTGGACAGGAGGATGACCATGAGCCAGCAATGTGCCCTTGTGGCCAAGAAGGCCAATGGCATCCTGGGGTGCATTAGAAAGGGTGTGGTTAGTAGGTCAAGGGAGGTTCTCCTCCCCCTCTATTCTGCCCTGGTGAGGCCACATCTGGAATATTGTGTCCAGTTCTGGGCCCCTCAGTTCAGGAAGGACAGGGAACTGCTTGAGAGAGTCCAGCGCAGAGCCACAAAGATGCTGAAGGGAGTGGAACATCTCCCTGATGAGGAAAGGCTGAGGGAGCTGGATCTCTTGAGCTTGGAGAAAAGCAGACTGAGGGGCAACCTCATCCGTGTTTAGAGATATGTTAAGGGCAGTGTCAGGAAGATGGAGTTAAGCTTTGTTCAGTGATGACCAGTGATAGGACAAGGGGTAATGGATGCAAACTGGAGCATAGGAGGTTCAATGTGAATATCAGGAATTATTTTTTTTTACTGTGAGAGTGACAGAGCACTGGAACAGGCTGCCCAGAGAGGCTGTGGAGTCTCCTTCACTGGAGACATTCATGATCCACCTGGACACGTTCCTGTGTGATGTGCTCTGGGTGATCCTGCCCTGGCAGGGGAGTTGGACTGGATGGTCTTTTGAGGTCCCTTCCAACCCTTAAGATGCTGTGATTCTGTGATTCTGTGATTCAGAGGCAGTTGGCCTTTCAGAGGGAAAACAGCCATCTGCTACAGTGCTGACTTGGGCACTTACCTCTGACATCCATGACCAGCTGCCATTTCCACTGGGACACAGAAATGACCCCAGAGCTGTTCTAACGAGACCGTTTTTCACACGTCGGCATTTGGAGCCGATGGAGACAACGGAGGGAACATCCTCCTGGAGGTGAAGCCTGGACTGGCTAACCCTAACAGGCCTCATCAGGAGGGGTTTTAATGACATAGCACTGTCCCTTTCCAGTTCACAGCACTAATAACAAACTGCATTTACATTTAAAACCATACCCCTCAGTGTAATTACTCCATCATCCCTTCTGGCTAAGTCCTCATCCCACCTCTTTATGAGCCATCCATAAATACAGGAAGATTTATCCAACTACCATCATGTTGTAAACTTGGTCATGTGGAACTATCGATGAGGGGCATCTGTAAAATTTAATTATCCCATTGATTCTTGCTAAAATATTAACTTGAAGCTGGCTATAGAGTACTCCAGTGACTTGAAAAGAAATGAAAGTATAAAATGTCCTGTACTTTAAAGATTCACAGCAAGTACTTTTCAAGTGGTAAACTACAGGGAAAATCTTTCATTGTCTGCTATAAAGATAACATCTTGTATTAGGATTCAATGTGAAGAGTTATAAAGATCAGAGCCAGAAACCAATTAATTCACCTCCTGTTTCCCTGCCAACACAAGTTTGGTGGGTTTTATTTTCCAAAAAGTGTATTATTGAGTATTATTGGTAGAGCTAAGCCTTCAAAAGGGCTGGCTAATTGGGATTCCATAACTCTCTTTGGACTTCCCTTGGCTTTGGAAAAAGCAATTCTGACATTTAATCTTCTTTTTTTTCAGTTCCACCTCATTGCTTCCAGCTATACCTGCTTGAATCAGCTTGACTTTTGGCTCTCCAAGCTGCTATTACACAATCTCCAACACAGCCTTTCTGCTGTTGTCTGACTAGCCTGGACACTTCGATCAGTGTTTCAAAGCAAGCTCAGGGATTCAGCAACACGGAGAAAAACAGGAACAGACCAGAAGATTCAGCCATATAACTCTCATGAATTTTTGTGGGATTCATGTAGTTGCCACCCCAAATTAGCTTTGGAAACCTCAGCATTTCGGTTCTTGCTGTCACTTCAGAGAGTGGACATCCCTCCCAGCCTCCAGCTTGACTTTCCTAAGGCTTTTTGAGTCCCCACCAATGTTTAAAGATTTCCTTAACATCACTGACAACTCAGTGACTAGGCCAGCCTCCAAATTACTTCGTTTTGACTCTTAATGTCTTGTGTAGTGTGCTTGAGTACACACAGATTATGTCTACCTGCACAAATCCATGCATGTGCCAGCACAGACCCATGGGTTTGTCTTTGCTGTGTCTACAAGCATGTTAAATTTCTTTGGACTGGCATTTTTGGGGAGCGGGGGGAAATCCTTTCAATCTCACAGGATGACTGTATTTTTGCCTCTGCAGAGTGTAGCAGACATTCAACAGACTAGGATGAAGCATCAGGATGAAGCCAACAACATTGAGATGGTGATGGCCTTTCTGCCTGTTTTCCTTAAGACAAATCCCCACAAAGCCTGGCTGGCTGTTGCTCCTGGAAGCAGAGCAGCTTTGCTTCTTGTGCAGTTGCTCTCCCTTAATGCCACTCTCTTCTCATCTGTAGGCTGGTTTGGAAGATCTGTGGCTTTCCTAACAGTGGAAGAAGCAGGTTGGGTGGAGGAGCTTACCTGGCCAAGGGGGATGAGCTTTGTCCTTCAGTACAGATCACACAGTCACAGAATTAGCAAGGCTGGAAAAGACCTTGAAGATCATCGAGTCCAGCCTGATGACTCAGTTACTTTAGAAAGCAGCACAATAGTCACAAAGTGCTAACAAATCTCTAACAAATAGGGGTTTTTATGGCTCCTGAGTTCACCTCCTTGCATCAGAACAGTAATACTTCTAAGTTGCAGACCAGTGTTCCTCTACTAACTATGACAGGATTTACTGGCTTCAAGGCAGTGAATCAGGTGCAGTGAAGTAACCTCCAGAGGTGGTTCAAAGCAGCCTGAACTCTAAATTTGAGCCTGTTCATCTGAATGCAGGATTAATCTACCAGGTTGTGGTAAGCAAGGTCATCATAAGCTGTCATTTCTGATTCCTCTCTCCTTGCACAATCTGAGTGTGGTCACATCTGTTCACCGAGGAACTGGCACACCACACACAGCTGGGCCATCAGACCCTCAGCCAGCTGTGGCACAGAGATAATAAGCACCTCTTCTCTCTGCTGCAGCAACACGATCCACAGAGGTAAGCACCACAGTCAGCACAAGCCAAAAAATGGGAATTGGGTGCTCCTGGAGATTTATTGGGTGTGACATGTATGAAGTGCCATTATATTAATCTTCCCGTAGACTGTGACCACACGTCCCCGCTGCTGGGAGATTTCAAAACTGCAGTAAAATGTCACAGACATGATTCTGATCTGTTTGGACTCTTAAGTTCTATCTCAAGGCCTCGATATCAGACGTGCAATGATTTCCAGGAAGCAAGGGGGATGCACCACAAACCTGAACTGTATGAGTAAGTTCTCAGCAGCTCCTGCTTTAGTGACTTATTCATGAGGATAAATGAGCAGATGATAGGGCCTCCACCTCTGGAACAGCAAGGCTGCTGCTTTAATGAAACTTCTTAATTGGCATGGCCACCTCCTCCCACCCAGAGCTGACACTGAATAACCATAGGATGTCAATGCATCCTTCTTATCAACAGACATGGAGCCATTTCAGAAAATCAATAATGATTAAGAGAGCTCTCATTCTTTGCTCCTACCTACATTTTACCTTCCACACCAAGTGTATTGATGAAATGTCTCCTCCCAGAAGGTTATGTACACAGGCTCTCTGCAGACAGCACCAGCAGTGTTTCTTGCTAGAGGCAGGCAAAACTGCTCACATTCCTAGCAAGCATCTTACTTTTCTTTTTGCACTACAAGCCCTGTGGGGCCTGGGGGCTGTACGAGCCTGGCAAGAGCTGTTCTGTCCTCAGAGATCTTCTGCTCTCTGAGACAGACAAAAAGTGGCCAGAGAAGAAGAGATGTGAATTCTTCCTGCATGGGGAGCTGGGTGGGAAGGGAAGAGGGGCAATACAGCTCCTGGATAAGGATGGAAACCCCACAGTAAGGTCTCCCTTCACTACCCTGTAAGCAGAAAATCTCCTCCTCTGAGAGGTCAGGCCAGCCACTGTACCACCCCACAGCTCAGCAGATTTGGTGTTTGGGAGGAGTAGTGGTGTCTGAAGGTCAGCTGTAAGGAACAGACCAAAGAACACTCCACCCAGAATGTGTAAAACCCTAGAGAACTGATGCAGGTTTGTTGGCCCAACCCTCCCTGGCAGCTCCAGCTGCTCCGCACAGGCCGGGGGATGCTCAGGTCTGGGACTGTGTCACAGTGTGATGCAAAGCAGATGGAGCTCAGTGGTGAGTCTGGCTCCTCATACTCAACTGCTAAAGAGCAACCTTCTTGCAGAGCATTTTTTTTTTTTTTTTTTGCTTTAAATCACTAGTTGGCCCAGATTAGGAGTTTTTACTGATGACAGCTGTGCTTTGTGCATTATTACTCAGAGATATATTTTTTTGTATCTTAAAATAGTTTCATTTATTCATCAGAATTTTATAGATAATTTTTCCCATAGAGGCCTAGGAAGGGGTGTGACAAGAATTACTAGTGCCATATACTCTGGCAAGTGGCAGGACATGCCTCTGTCTTGTTTCTTAAGCGGATTTCAATCTATGTCAAGTTAAAGTTAACCAAACCTTTACCACCTCTCCTCAATGCTCCCACAAACACAGATGACTGTAGTTGAATCTATTTACCTGCATGGTTTACAAACCTGTTCAGCTTATTACAGCTTCACAGGTTGCTGGGTGCCAGCTGGGCCACAGGGACTGTGCTGCTGCACTCCAGGTCTGCCCTTCCAGCCCATCTCTGGAGACCAGGAATGTGATTGATTTTAAACCTCAGCTAAGAGGTTTATTCTACATGGCAGATGCAGGTGTCTGCAAATGGGTGCATAAGCTCCACTGGCATCCGCTGATGGATGGTGTTTATCACAGTCACAGAAGGGCTGAGGTTGGAAGGGATCTCTGGAGATTGTCCAAACACCTGCTCAGAGCAGAGGTAGCTGCAGCAGGTCACTCAGGGTCATCTCCAGTCAGGTTTTGAATGTTGCCAAAGATTAAGGCTCCAAGACTTCTCTGGGAAACTGTGAGAGCAGAGAACCACTTGCTTTAATCCAAACTACATGACCACTGTAATCCTCTGCTCCCATGTGGATGGCCAGGTCAGTGCCTCTGCCTCTCTGCAGTCCTCCAGGGAAGGGGACAACTCCTTTTGTGGTGTAGATACACTCCTGAAGAAACATACTCAACATATATGCAAGCTATCATACCCAGAGCTACCAAAGTATTTAGGAGCTTTTATGCTTTTCAAATCAATCGTGCCTAAAATACCTTTGTAAATATGGAGCCTGTTTGTAAAGCTCCCATCCCTGTAGCCTGAACCTCCCACAATTTTAAGCACATTTTTCCTCACAGTGACACAGGATATAGGGGGGAAAAATAAAATAAAACAAGAGTGGAAGTTATTTGTCTCTGCCTGAGAAACAGCAGGGACTTCAACTTGCTTCACCTGAGCCCCAGACCTGAATCACTGGTTCACTTTCCCTCTCAATTCCAGTATCACCTGGAACCAATTCCCAGCTTTAAAGAAAGGGAACATTGCCCTGGCTTCAAATTGCAAATATCAGAAATAGATTCAAGCTCTGGGATCCAAATAACCCTGGATCTCTATGCAAGCTTTGCAGCTGATGACTAAGAGCAGGAGGGATTTGTAAACTGTATCTCAGGAGACATGTTAGAGCTACTGACACTGCTGTTAGAGGATTTGGATGGTGCTGCTGATTTTGCCTTTTGGGTCATTAGGCCATGACTAAGTAACAGATAAAAAACTATGACTACTGCATACAGGGGCTGAATGACTTGGCTAAAGGGCAAGTGTCCAAAGAAGCACTGAAACAGAGCAGCTGCCTGACTGCAGCCCTTCCTCTTCCTCTGCAACAGTTGGGGCTTCTCAGCTGCTCCCCAAATCCCTAAGGGACAAATCACATTGTGAGAGCACAGGAGCCAAAATCATTTGGTTTTGCTGCCTTTTGACAGGCAAGGACTTCTCCTGCACTGACTTCTCTCTCGTGGTTATGTATTTCCCATCCAGCTGCAGGCTGTGTGTGCTGTATATATATATATATTTTATATCATGGAAACACTGAGGGCTGGCCTGACATCTCTGGGCTACATCAGAGAGAGGATATGCTCAGCCAGAGAGTCTGATGGTGCTGGAGACTGTATCAACACAATCCTGCTCACGCACAGTCTGGGGGACAACCAAACCCTGCTAAATAGTTGATTTGGACTGCTCTACAACAGAGACTCCTGTAGAGCACACATAGGGCTCCTACAACAGAGTTCCTCTTCATCATTACATTTTGCACAACCTTCCAGGATGGAAAAAGAATAAAGAAGTAAATTGGATGTGCAGAGAAATTAGCCAGAGCAATTATCATGACTTCTTGCCTTCTAACCCCTCTTCAGGTTGCAGTTTATTGCACACACTATAACCCCCCTTTCTTTTTAAACTTTTTTCACATGCTTTCATTTCTAATAACATGTGTGAAGCCAACCCTTTCAGGAAGCAATATGCTTAAGCAGCTATCCAGAAGAAAGCACAGCAAGCACATGGACCACATGACCTTTAAAGGTCCCTTCCAGCCCAAACTGTTCTGTGATTCTATGATGTGGTGCTTGTGCACATTGTAACACTGGTTTCCATAACCACCCTGCTTCATCTCATGTACACAAGGGCTGTGGTCAATGAAAGAGCTCAATGGATGGTGGGAACAATCAGGCTCAGCATCACTTCTTGTGGTTGTTATAGACAAGTTTTCCTATTAATGATTTAGGATAAGAAGAAGCTGGACTGGGGGCCCCTGTGGGTCAGTGGGGCCAGTCTCTGCTGTCCCAAGCCACCATATCACATGTATTCCCAGGTGTGCAGCCATCACCTCCTAAACCAAGTTCAATTTCTGCTTCCAGTGCTCCTCACAAGGTTGCAGCTGGAGCCCTCTCCTCCAGTGATTAGAAAACCCCTTTTAATTTCCAGCCTAAAATGATTTGTGGATGGTTGATACACATTTGTACCAGTGCCAACAGTTGTCTTCAGCTTACATGTTTGTTTTTTCTTTCCCTGGTGTTTACCTCCTTGATTTATTAATAGACAACACAAGTGAATCTCTTCTCCACTTCTGTTTTGCCAGACTAAACTGTCCAAACTCATTCAATTCCCTCCCACCGGACATGTTCGCTGCTCGCTTCAACAGCTCTTCTTCGCATGCCAGCCCGGTCCAGTTGCAATGACTCTTTCTGGGCTAGGGGAGGCTGTGATTACACACTCTTTTTTTTTTCCAGAAAAGGCTGTAGAGGAGCAGAAATACAGCTTTTGCTCTTTCAGACACAAGCTGTGACTGTGCTTGCTGCCTTTGTCAAGCGCACTGCCCAGGTGCTCAGAGCCGTCCTGCAGTCGATCAGCGCACTCCGCAGCAGAACAGTGTCATTTCTTGGGCCACGTCTGTGGCAGGCCAGTAAAGCAAGCCAGGGCCTGACGCATGGCATGGCTCACCTCCACACGGCTCAGCTCCCATCATCTCTAAACCAGAGTGACCTCATCCAAACAGCCTCTTGGAAGCAGTCCCCAGCTGGCACTAATTCCCCAGCCCTGCCTGGGCATTGTCTAGCGCGGAGCTGGTCGGCCCCAGTCAAACAGTGCCAGGAAGCACATCAACATTTATCCTCACCGCTGGTCACGGGGCAGTTCATAAACCTGCTCTGGCTCAGTTTGATTAATTAGTATAGAGGGAGCCTTAGTGCATGACAGACACTTTGAACTCTTCGTTCCTGGCCCACTGTTCCAGGTCCCAAAGGTAACGCATGTTTCCTTGATGGTATTCCCAACTCACTGATGCCTCCCAACTGTGTATTGTCTGCAAACACCATTAGCCCTTGCTTACTTTTTGTTCCAAAAGAAAACTAACTAAAACTGGCTCCAAGGAATTTCACCCGTTATGTCCCCCCATCCTATTATTTTCCTTTTAGAAGAACCTGTTGTGTTTGTTCTTGGCTATTTCCTGACAGCCCTTCAGCTCAAATACCAGTCCCCGCTTCTTCCAACACAAACAATAATTTCCCATGTGGCTCTTTTATCAAAAGTGTTGCTGAAGTCCAGACAGATTAGATCTAAAGCATTTCCCATGACTAAAAAAAAACCCATGGAGTACTTTGTTTGTTCTTTTATTATTTTTCTTTTCTTTCCTTATCACCAAAAGCTATCAAGTTAGCCTAACTCGAGTGACCTTGGTAAAGCCCTGTTATATTTTTATCATATTTTTTCCTTTGCTTCCAGGTCTTCAGTTTTTCCTTCAAAATTAGTTTACAAGTCATCCAAAATTTGTGCTGAACACATCCAGCCTTTTTTCTCTGAATTCATGTGAATTCATACCCCCAGCAGTCACTCTGTGTTACTTGCCCCAGGAGGTCTGAAATTCTCCCTGCTACTTGAGTGCCCTCAAGAAATGGGGTCGTTTTAGGAATTCTGTGGTGGCTAGAAGCAAAACTCAGAGCTGAAGCTAGATCTGGCCTGTTGATCCTGAGGCTGTCATCACCTCTTTCAGTGGGTGCAAATGAGGTGTGTAGCAACCCCTGGTTTGGTGTGCTCAGGAAGAAAGTCATGGCTGCACATGGCATGGCAGTGCACGTGCTAAAGGGCAAGCACAGGACCCAAGTGTTCACCACTCACCATGATTTCACCATGCCCATGCTGGTCCACAGCACCACAGTCTCACTTCTACTGAGCTAAACGTCCACTTGAGGCAGAAGAAAAATCAGTTGTGGGCTAATTCCCATCATATTTAGCAATTAGGCAAATTCCTCCTCGTTTCTCCCAGGGAGGGGTGGGGGGGTTGGGGTCCAGCCTGAGGCCTCAGCTGCTCTGCCTGTCCTGCTGACCTGGTCTGGCCATGCTTCACTGCTGCAAAGATACACACATCCCCCCATGCCCGGCACTGATGGGTTTGCAAAGAAGGATGTGTGAGGACAAGCAGCACCAGCACTGACAGGGCTCAGCACAAAGCAGAAGAAAGGACAGTGCTTGCTAGTTTGAGGTGAGTTTCCTGGCCTCCCCATCTGGAAATACCCTATTTGTTCAGGATCTGCAGTCCCCTTTCACAGGATTTGGTTGTTGTCACTGGGGGGGCCGTGTCGAGTGCTTCATTTATTTCAAGTCCTCTTCAGGTTTCACCTCCTTTACTGGCAAACCTGTCCCTTGACCACCACTATTCCATGGCCTTCTTTGTGTAAATATATATATATATAAAATACTTATGTTAACATGCATACCTAGATATATAGGTATATAAAATGAATGTATTCCAAGCAGTCCTCTGTCTCCTTCCCTGCCTAGCCCGACGCACACAGCAGCAGCACACAAGTCTGTTGGGGCAGCTGCAGACAAGCTCCTTCCCCACAGTCTCCATCAGGCTCGGCTCCAAAAGTCTGCTGGTCTTAATCTGAGACAAAGAAGCCCTTTCCCTATTTAGCTGGAGGGTAGCTATGGCAACATGGCACAAAGACATCTCAATAGCTGGGTAAGGCCAGCCCAGCCCTGTATCTAGCAGACAGGCACTGCTCGCTGGTACTTAAACTCTGCTTCTCTTGACAAAGGCAGTGTTTATTACCTGGGACTGGGCCCCTGGCTCAAAAAAGTCCAGTAGCTGGAAGGGAAAGCAAGTGCTGCAGCCCCCTCAACAAATGGGACATTTCAGGGGGTGTCCATGAGTAGGTCCTGTAATGGGTAATGAAAAAAGCTGAGAGGGAGGGGAGGAAATGAGCGAGCAGGGAATGGCAGCAGCTCCAGGGAAGCTCGTTGCAGGAGACAGTGAAAGGGCCCTCTGAGTTATGGCTTGTCTGTCTGGGAAAGCTGCACTGATCCAGCTTTCTTTTGTCTCCACTGAGCTGCCTTGTGGCCACACACGAATTGTCTCGAATCCTCTCGGCCTTTAAATGGAGATGCTGCCTTTCTGCGTGTGCAGGGCCTGCTTCCCTCCTTTGTGCTGTCAAGACAAAGGTGCAGCAAAAGTCTGCCCGGTGCTACCAGCCTGCATGGGTGGCAATCACCTTGGAGCTTGTCAGAAGCCTGTTTGGGAAAGCTTTTTGGGAAAATGGCTTAGAAACACCTCACATGTAGTGCTGTGCTGGGGAGGTCTGCTGGGGAGCATCACCACTGCGCTTCTGTGTCCTGGTACAAAGCTCCACTGATTTATTAGTCCCCCGTGACATTTTCTCTCCCTTCCTGTTTCTAACTTCCACAGCATTTTTAGGGATGAAGCTGAAAAAAACTTAGACATCGTTTTGACCTCTCATTTCACCAGAACCCTCTCTGGTTTTGCCATAGCTCTGCCTGAAGAAATCCCACGACATGCCAGTCATGAAGGCCAAAAACAAAGGCTGGTGGAGATGCCTGCCTTCCCAGCCGTGTTGTGCCCCTTGCAGGGCCCTCAACCAGCACCACTGCTTTCTTTCTCCTTCATGCCCCTGGCAGCATTCCACCCTCCAAAATCCTCCTGAACTTCAAAGCTGCCTGGGCTTGTGTGCGGAGGCTTGTCCGTGCGGGGTGGGAGCATGGCTGTGGCACAGTGTCCTGGGGAGCTTGGTAACCCTGCCCTCATCCAGCACGTGCGTCCGGAGCAATCCTGAGCACCTCTTCAGGAGCATCCTCCTGTTGTGTCCTGCCCTGCAGCGTTTCACCGTGGTGGCAGAGCCAGGACATCTTTGACCAGCCCCGCTGCCTTACGAAGCTCATGGCAGGCCACCACCGCTGCTGGCTGCTGGGGGCTGTGGTCTCACCATGGATACCTGCAGCCACTTCTCCTGGCCAGTTGGTTTCCTGACAAGCACTGGGGGGGCCGCAGCGCTGCCAGCCCCTTGTGCAGGGCCATCTGTCTGGCATTACCAGCCCTGTCACCTCCTGGTGACAAGCGGCCAGCCAGCTGGTGCCTGGCGGTCACTGCTCTGGCAGCGGGGATGGCCTCATGTGCTCTGCACGGGCAGGACCTCCACCTGCTGTCCCCAGTCACACCTCACCCATCAGCCTGGAGAGGTGAGGGTTGGCCATGCTCTGGGATGAGCCTCCCCTTCCTGCACCCTGGAAGCACAGGGATGGAGGCAGGGAGCCATCCCCCCCCAAGCTGGGCAGCACCAGCTGGCAAACTGCCTTTGCCCATTGCATCCATGCCCCAAACCTTGGCACATCCAGGGCTTGCCAAAACCCTCTTTGCTCCTTTGAAGGAGATCTAGAGGCATTCAAAAAGATGCCACCGGTTCCACTCAGCCGTGTAAGTGCTTGAATGTGGTGTATGGCTTGCTCTAGACTACTGGGGAGCCACCCATGAATGCAGGAAGCTCGAAAAGGGACCTGGGGGTCCTGGTAGACAGGAGGATGACCATGAGCCAGCAGTGTGCCCTTGTAGCCAAGAAGGCCAATGGCCTCCTGGGGTGCATTAGTAGGTCAAGAGAGGTTCTCCTCCCCCTCTGTTCTGCCTTGGTGAGGCCACATCTGGAATATTGTGTCCAGTTCTGGGCCCCTCAGTTCCAGAAGGACAGGGAACTGCTTGAAAGAGTCCAGGGCAGAGCCACAAAGATGATGAAGGGAGTGGAACATCTCCCTGATGAGGAAAGGCTGAGGGAGCTGGGTCTCTTGAGCTTGGAGGAGACTGAGGGGCGACCTCATCAATGTTTACAAATACGTTCAGGGCAGTGTCAGGAGGACAGAGCCAGGCTTTGTTCAGTGATGTCCAGTGATAGGACAAGGGGCAATGGGTGCAAATTGGAACATAGGAGGTTCCATGTGAATATCAGGAAGAACTTCTTTCCTGTGAGAGTGACAGAGCCCTGGGACAGGCTGCCCAAAGAGGTTGTGGAGTCTCCTTCTCTGGAGACATTCAAACCCCCCTGGATGCATTCCTGTGTGATGTGCTCTGGGTGACCCTGCTCTGGCAGGGGGGCTGGACTGGATGGTCTTTCCAGGTCCCTTCCAACCCCTAAGATGCTGTGATTCTGTGATAAAAGCCTGAAGATGAAGCTAGCAAGTAGCTGATACATGCATTAGCTGCAGCAGAAGGCTGGTGCAGCAGTGAGCTGCTCGCAGGGCAACGGCCACTCACCACTCAAAAATATGCTCATATATTAGATTGGATAGTTTATATTTCATTTGTAACCTCCTGCTATGGAGCCCAACAGTCTTATCTGAAGTAAGAAATCAAATATCTCTCACTTAAAGTGAGAAGTTGGCTTCTGCAAAAATCATGGCTCTCTCAGACCCTGCTTCATGCAGCTTGGCCAGCAGCACCAGTTTGGAGGCCTGTGAGGCTGCTGGTTCCTTACACCCATGTGCAAGCTGCTGGAGCCTGGGATCCCCTCCTGTTCCTTGCAGCCCCCTCCCCTCCAACAGCCCACTCACAGGGGCCAGCCCTCTGCCTTACCCCAATAACTCAGCACCAGTTTCTCCTGTAGAGCCACACTCCAGCTTTCACCAGAGCCTGCCTGAGCCATTTCAGTGTGTTGATGCCATTGCAAACCATCTGCTTGTTTTGTTGGCTGAGGCTTCTGAGAAGTCTGATGCACCCCAGAGCTGAGGGAAATGCAGGGAGAGGAGGCACAGGAAGGAGCAGGACACACTGAGGATGCCGTGAACCTGCCCACAGATGTATGGGGGGGCTGAGGATAAGCACTGAGATGATCTCTGCTGGCCCCTCAACTTGCTGCTTTGCCTCAGGCTCATTCCCACCCACCAGACAAAGACATTTTTTCTGGGCAGCAGGGAGATGCCCCGTACGTTTTTTGTCTTGCTCCCCATGGGACCAGCATGTACCTTTTTGACACCTTTGCCCAGTATCTTCTGCCCAGTTTGGGGCAGAGGCACAGGCTCTGAAGTTCTCACTCCATGAAAGCAAAGCAGCAGCAGATGAGGAGAGCAAAAAGCCCATGGGAGATCCAGCTTGAAGGCATACCAGAGGGCAGGGTATGGGGCTTGGGACAATGACACCCACAGCACAGGTGTGTATGTGTATGCTTGGGAGGGGCTGGCACCCAGTGGGATCCTACAGCCATGCCACGTGGGGCAGGGTATGTGTCCTCACCCCAGGTGTATGGTCCCTGAGGATGCCAGCAGGGATGGCTCATATGCCACATGCCAGCCCTTGGGATCCTCCCTGCTGCCTGGTGGGTGGAGAGAGACAGACACCCAGTGCAACATTTTTGAGGGGCCAGATATATCTCTCACCCCTTCCTGGCAGTCAGAAGAGTTTCCACCAGCCTGGTGCTCTGTGGCAGAGCCTCCCTGGGGAGCCCAGGGCCAGGGGACACTTACATTTTTAGCTTCACGCATCAGATGCCCGAGTGATGACATCAGGACAGCTTTGTGTGGGCAGGAGAGGGGCTCCCTCCCAGCCTGCAGACCCCAGCTGGTGAAAAAGACTGGCTCCCTGGGAAATAGCTCGGGCAGAGCTTTCCTTGCTGGTGTCTGGAAGTGGGGAAGGCTGCTCTTATCTAAAGGTCAGCGAGGAGGCAGCTGACAAGTACTGCTGTCCCTGGCCTGTTCACTGTGCACAGACATTGAGTCAAGGCTGACTAAGGGCTGGGGAGGGGTGTGAAGGGTTTTGTTCAAGAGAAAGACACACGAGCTGGTGCTAAATGCTGAAGTTGTTAACGGTCTTTTCCTCTGATGGTCAGATGAAAGGAGGGGGAAAAATGAGATCTGGAACTCGTAGTCCTGAAGAACTAAATGGTCATGATTTGTACTTTGAAGCAAGATAATAAAAGACATCTTTTTACGGTATTTATTTCTGGAGCCTTTACTCTTCAGCCAGGATTTTTCTGCCTGCTGGGAACGGCCTGATGGAAAAAGTTTTAAAACTTTCAGAAATCCCGTCTGAGACTTTTACTTTGTTCTTTACCTCTGAGGTTTATGTAGCATTTGTACAGCCTTCTCAATCAGACAGGACAATAAACACCCAGAACCTTCAGGTCACAGAGGAACCAAGTTGCCAACCTGGAGCTCAACTGATTTCCCTTAAACCCCAGATGCTGCACCAGAGCAGTTTAAACACCAGAGAGTACCAGAAAGTCACGAAGAACTTATCTCTCAGGCTCTGCTTAACTCTTCCTGCAAGTGCCAAAAGCCACTAGGAAGAATCAGAGTGAGCATCCAACAGCAGGTCTTTTTGAAGGACTGCTCCTCACTGCTGCCACACGCTGCAACATCTGACATTGGATTCTGGGGGGCATCTAGGGACCCTGGGTTGGAAGGGGCTTTAAAGATCATCTAGTTCCAACCCCCCTGCATGGGCAGGGACACCTCCCACCAGCCCAGGCTGCTCCAAGCCCCATCCAACCTGCCCTTCAACACTGCCAGGGATGAGGCAGCCACAGCTTCCCTGGGCAACCTGGGCCAGGGTCTCACCACCCCCACAATAAATAATTTCTTCCTAATGTCTACTCTATATCTACTTTCTTCTAGTTTGAAACTGATAATTCCATGCCCTTGTAAAAAGTCTTTCCTGTACTTCAGGCACTGGAAGGTGCTCTAAGGTCTCCCTGGAGCCTTCTCTCCTCCAGGCTGAACACCCCAACTCCCTCAGCCTGTCTTTGTAGGAGATGTGCTCCTGCCCTCTGATGGTCTTCGTGTATCTCACATAAATGGGAGAGTTGAGTCCTAGTGAGGGGGTTGAAGTAGCTTGTATTCCCAAGAGACACTGAAATGAGGCATTGTCAGGACTTGTCTTTTGGGTATCAAAGATGAGCAGCATGACCATGGAGGCAGCAACCCCGAGCCCCCCAAGCCAGCTGGGGAGGACAGGGACATATCTGCTGTCTGGATCAGCAGTGAGTTTTGGTGTAGGGTGACCTCAGCCCAGCTAAACTCATGTACTGAGGCATTCAATGGAGCAGTCTTGGTTCAGAAAAGCTGAGGTAAAATCCTGAGTTGTCTACACAGTTCAGGTAACTCCACAGAGAGGCAGCAGCTGCAAGGATATCTTCAGCCCTGTGGGTGTGAACTGGACTCCAAGCCCCAGTTGGATTCCTACACTTTTTACTGGGGTTTTGGCTTATTTCTTTGGAGGCTAAACACAGACCATCTCAGCTCTCTTCCAGAGGCACTGCTGTATTATGCTATTACATTTTTAATGAAGCCAAGATATTGCTTTTCCAAGGAACTTCTGAAAATCAATAATGCTCTTTTACAGTGATACATCTTTACAATGGCAGGTCAACAAGGAAGAAGAACCTAAAGCCTCCAGAGATGAAGCTACCTGAAGTGCTGGATTTTCTGTGATACAGTTCAGTAAGATATTTGAGTGTATGAATAGTTTGGGGGATGTATCACCATCATGTCACCTGTGATATTTGTTCATTAGTGCTACTACATCTTCTGTTGGTATCAATGCACTATTTGGAGGGCAGAGTGATTTAGCATTTTAGAATATTAGCACATGAGAATTTCTGGTCTGAATTTCTTATAGCACTTCTTGGGCTATTATTTGTTATTATTCTACTGGAAAGCCAAAACCAATCTGGTGGATAGGAGCAGCAAGGCATCTTTAGGTAACCTGTTATTAAACCTGGCCATGAATATTCAAACTTGGCACATCAGCATAAGTGATCATAAAAACAAAGCCAAACAAAACCAACAAAAAAACCCTAAAATAACTGTGAAACTGTCTGGTAAATGCATAGTAGTGATAAATGACTTTAAAAAAAAATAATATGTTCAGGAATGCTTTGTTTGATTAAAAAATCAAAAGCTAACTTAATTTTACTCCGAATTTGGACTCATATTCATCTAAAACTTTGACAACGTGTGTCTGCTTCCTTTAACTTCAATAAGACTGAAAGAAATGCCCAGGGGTTTTCCTACATTTGGATAGTTTTCCAAGCTGGAATGCATGTTTGTGAGCAGTCATTCATTCTGGCCACCGTCCCTTAGGTGCAGGAAGAAAAAGCAAAGAGGAGAAGTGTCTTGGTGCTGCCAAAGTTTAGGTGCCTCCACTAGAAGGGACTCCCTCGTGTTCCCCACCTCTTTAAACAGGGAGAGCTGGGGGATGCTGAGAAGAGATACAGGAAGCCTACATCTATCTCCCTTAAGGAACCAACCAACCTCCCTCCTCCAGCCCTTCCCAACGTGTTCCTGCAACCTTTGGGATTTTCTTCACTGCTGCTGTTGAACAGCCTTGGCAGCTGCTGGTGCCTTTGTCTCAGCTGTGTTTACTTGGTCTGTCCCCAGCACAGGAGGCTGCATGACCTTGGGAAAAAGTCTGCTGGGCCTCTCCCCATCCTGCCTCACTTCCCTTGGCACCCTCAGACAGATTGTGTCTGCACCTCATGCCTTGTCAGTACCAAGAGGCTCGAAGCCTTCACAAGCTATTTTAGGACTTATCTTACTGACTTCCTTCTTTTCCTGCTTCTCTCTCTTCAGAAATCTTATCACCAGTTTAGGTGAAAGCTTGTCCTTCTCAGCTTTAAAACCAGATAAACAATGGCCTAATATCTGTTATTCCAATATTTTTAGTTTATATTTTTCCCTGTATCATTCCTGCAAGGAAAAACCACTTCTCTTTTGCTAATGACATTAATCATAAACCTTCAGATCTTTTTGGTTAATCCTGTTGTCCTGGGACACTCAGTCTTACTTTTATACTTTTTCTTCTCCTACGTTTTGTAACTTCATTCAAGTTTTATCCTCCTTTCACCTTTCTCTAAAGTTTTTAAGCAAAAATAGGTCTCACACATTCATGGGTCACCCCATGAATTGGGGATGAATTGGAGGATAACACTGGAGTTGGGTGCTTCGGATTTTTCCCCATTTCTGGCAGTGTGTGATCAAGAGCCAGGAGCAAATCACCCAGCAAATCCATCCTGAAGGGGCTCCAGGAAAGCTGGGGAGGGGCTTTGTGCAAGGGCTTGTAGTGAGAGGACAAGGGTTAATGGATTAAAACTGGAAGAGGGGAGATTGAGGTGAGACATTGGGAAAACATTCTTTAGTGTGAGGGTGGTGAGACCCTGGCCCAGGTTGCCCAGGGAAGCTGTGGCTGCCCCATCCCTGGCAGTGTTGAAGGGCAGGTTGGATGGGGCTTGTGCAGCCTGGGCTGGTGGGAGGTGTCCCTGCCCATGCAGGGGGTTGGAACTAGATGATCTTGAAGGTCCTTTCCAACCCAAACCATTCTATGATTCTCTGATACGATTCTGTGATGGGAAGAATGTTTGCCAGTCTCTTAGTGCAGCTCATTTCAAACAGAACCCCTTGAACAGCCTTGGGTGGAGGGCACTGGACAGCTCTCTGATAAAAATGTAGCTGGGCCCAAGGAAAACATTCTGCAGAGAACAGATGGTGAGATGGATGATGAGAAGAACAATGTGGCCTCTCAGGAGAAGGCCTAGGAAAAATGTCCATTAATCCAACTCACAGGCACAGAAGTGGCAGATACACCACACGTGTTCACAGGACAGTTAATGAAAACAACAAAGGGAAAGTAAATTGGAACTTCTGGGATGAGTTAACTTTAGCCTGAAATGATCAGGTATTTCCTTCCTGACATTAATATGAGATTTCCTTACCTGAACACAAAAACATTTTCAATAGTAAAGTTGTTTACAGTTCAGCTAGTACCTATAACCACTTCTAGCTTCAAAAAAGCAATGTTTTCCTTTTTTTTTCCACTGAGCTTGGGACCAAGTTCCTGGAGATAAAATAGTCATGATGGATGTGGAACCACATTTGAGACAAGGATTAACTGCTGCAAGCCTTCCCACAGCAGCATGGCAGGGCAGAGAGGGGAAAGATAAAGGTTTCTATATCCAGGAGAAATCACATTTATCTCAAAGTGACGAGCACAAGCAAGAACAATGCTCTTTGTTTTATCAAACAGCAATCCTTTCTCATCTCCTTTGCAGAACATCTTCAGAGGCCAGCTGGGCTGTGTCCTGGAAAAGCATATTTAGTGATGGATTTTTAACAACAGTGTTGAAGACATGGACAGGAGAGAAAGATCAAGGAGTTGAACTGAATTATTACACGTGCATAAGTTTGTAGATTGAGTACTTTATGCTTTTGATTAAACTATCATAAGTTATGTGCTTCTCAAGTAACAATCTTCTGTGAGAGATTATTTTTTCTTGACCTATCTCATATAGAATTATTTCCATGGCAACAGTTTGAGTGATTTGAGAAAGAAACAAGATTCTGAACCTCCATTACCATTGGGTTAAAAAACTAGTTTAATTTAAAAGCAAAATTACAGCAGATTTTGGCTTTATAGGGGATAAAGAATAGCCTTTGAAGGAGTCACAGCTATATAAAGAGGAAATTCATTGATGTTTCATTATTTCTTTGAATCCAAACTGTTATTTTCAAAAGAGGGTTATAAACATGCTATTATCATTAGGCCTAATAAATCTAATGTTTATCTCTGTTTGAAAGTATCTTTGAAAGTAATAGGACATGAAACATCCATTACTCCTCCTGATCCAGCAGACTGATAAATCAATGCATAATAACTATTATTTGGACTTTCTCTGTAATTTCCTCAGTGTTGAAATGCTTAGGGAAGTTAAATATTTTAGATGTAAGGCATAAATTAGAGAAATGAGGTAAGCCAGGACAGAGAGATGAGATCCACCCTAGGGTAAGTGAGGGACCAGCTGAAGCACTCCATGAGACATGAGCAGTTATCTCTGAGTGCAAGACCAGGGTGGAAGAGGAGATTCCAGCAGGCTGGATGAAAGCAAAGAACAGAAGGAAAGGGAGAAAGGTGTGGGTGGAGAGAAAACAGACCAGTCAGACTCACTTTCGTACCTGGAAGGATTTTGTTTGAATTGTTCACAACTTTATAAGCACCAGCAGGACAAAATGCAAATAAATGAAAAGCAGATTTTTCAAAACAAGTCACGAGGGCCCAGCCTGACTCCTCCCTTGGGCAGGATAACTGGTCCCATGAGTGGAGGAAATGTAGCTGACCTGTGGCATAATGACTGCAGAAATGCTTGTCACTGCCAGATGATGTTCTTATATACAGTCTAAGAGATATGAAAGGCATTAAGTCATGCTAAGGTAGGTGCTGAACCATTTGGCACCCAAAGGCAAACGGTCAATGGTTCAGTCTCTAATAAATTTTTCCTTACAAAAGTTTGCAAAGATTTTAGTCAATTTGTTTTTCACTTCCAGTTCAGATGATGGAGTAGAGGATGGGATGCATTAAGAACAGTGTGTCCAGCAGGTCAAGAGACATTCTTTTCCCCTCTACTCTGCCCTAGTAAGACCCCACCTGGAGTACTGTGTCCAGTTCTGGGCTCCCCAGTTCAAGAGGGACAGGGATACACTGGAAAGAGTCCAAGAGAGGCTACAAGGATGATTAAGGGACTGGAACACCTGCCTTATGAGGAAAGGCTGAGAGACCTGGGGCTGTTTAGTCTTGAGAAAGAAGACTGAGAGGGGATCTTGTTAATGTTTATAAATATCAGAAGGGTGGATGTCAAGAATGGGCCAGTCTCTTTTCAGATAGGATGAGGAGAAATGGCATCAAGAGACAACACAGGAAGTTTCACCTCAACATCTTTACTGTGAGGGTGACAGAGCCCTGGGACAGGCTGCCCAGAGAGGTTGTGGAGTCTCCTTTTCTGGACACTTTCAAGACCCATCTGGACACGTTCCTGTGTGACCTGCCCCAGGTGTTCCTGCTCTGACAGGGGGGTTGGACTCGATGATCTTCAGAGGTCCCTTCCAGCCCCTGTGACTCTATGATTCTATGATGCATTTTCATTTGTGGAGGGATGAAGCCTTTGGAGGCAAGTTTGCACACCTATAGCATGCATCAAGACTGAGAGCAACCTGTTAGTCAGGGGGAAAGCACAATCAAGTAAGTCAAATGCAGTAAAATATTGAATTTGGGAAGAGGGAATTAAAAGTGCATATACAACGCAGGTAGCAAAACAGCAACTCCCCCCCAAAAAAAACAACTGCAAACAAAGAAAACAAACAAAACCAAATCCAAAACATCCCCAAGCATGACTTCATATTAGATAGAAGATGAAATGCTAAATAAATGGGGAAATGTCTTCTGGGTTGTATTAGTTAGAACATCACAGGCTGTGATATTGCTCTGCTCTTGATGAGCCTTGGTCTTCTGTGCTAAATCCAGTTTAAGGAATGTTGGCTCCTGTCCAGGATGGGCAGCTGGGACAGATGTTTAAGAAGTTTGAGTCAGAAGGAATGGCAGACAAATTACTTTGAAAATGAGAGGACTGAGGGGAGGGGGCAGCAGTCTCTCTGAATGTGGCAGGGAGGACACCAAGCAGCTTTTTCTGGCTGGCTGGCAGCACCAGGCGAAACGTGTTTGGCTGAAGTTGCTACAAACAACGTTTGGATGAGACAGTATGAAGATATTTCTAACCATAAAGTGGCAAAGCAGTGGAAGGAGCCATCCAGAGAGTTCCTCAACATCTACTGGTGATCTTTAAGAGCAGGTTAGCCAATTCTTCATCTAAGGTGGTCTAGATATGCTGGGTTTTGCCTAGAACCTGGCTGAGAGGAGGGAAACGCTGTTACTGTCACCCGTGTTGGATGGTGCATGCATAGAAAGTCACCAACATGTAGACTGTGGGAAGATGCAGCTGGATGATTTTCTCCTCTCCTGTTTGAAAGTTTTCTTCAAACTCAGTGCAGGCTTTCTTCTCCATCACTCAGATGTCAGCAGAAGAGATCCGGAAGCAGAAGAGGTACAAGGAATGTGTTTGAACCCCCCAGGTTCACAGGCTTGCCCTGTTGAAGTCCTCTTGATACAAACTCTCTGGCTGCACTGTCAAAGAGCATCTCTCACACCTCTTCAGAGCTCAGCTCCTGTGCTCCCAGGACACCATCCATCCTGGGCACAAGAAAGATTGAAAAAGAATAGCATAAAAAGCCCTGCTCGTTTTCAGAGCTATCATTACTTACGTGCTAAGCTTTGAGGATATATTTATGTCCTTATGTACTTTGCTGAACAGATCCCAGAGGGAAAAGTGCCAGAGCCAAGTTTGCCTGAAGCCTTCCTGAGGAGTTTCATTACCAAAAACCACCTAGGCAGGCTCTAAATCCCTCATCTGATCCCATCAATCAGCTACCAATTCAGTTATCTAGAATTCTGTACCATGACCCTGCAATTTCTCATTATGATGCATTTTTATAAGCACACTGAGCCCCTTGGGCAGAGCTACTGCTGGGGTGGGCAGGTTTTCCCACTGCAAGGTAATCAAGGCTTATGCAAAAAGATCTGCTGGGAACACACAAACTGTGTAATCCCTGCCATGAGGCAACTGAAAACAGACCTTCCTGTGGAGTGCATGTAATCCAGCCAGGTGGAATTCATTTTGGGTTGTTTCTGTTTCTCAAATCATAATGGAGTAAGGAAGAAGTGTCTTATCAGGTTGTGGGGAACATCACTCTCTTCTACCATTTTCAGAAACTGACACTGTTGTACTCATAAGGGATCTTTTCCTTCTAACCTATTTCTTCATTCTTTTTTTGTGTGTGTAAATTTTCAGGCTTGCCTAAAAAGTCTTTTTATATTCTAATCCTTTCATCTCAGTGTGATAAAATTTCTCTTAAAGACTAGCATTGGAAGTGCTCTTCAAAGTTGCTTGGAAGGCACACAGCCTTTCAGAAAATCAAACTCGTGGTGATGTCACCTGCTTACTCACTGAAATCATGTTGTCCATGACAAGGACACTAGAGCCAGGGTAAGTGAACCAGAGAGGCTTATTTTAACCACTGTTGAAGTCCAGGCTGAATCAGTGTCTCCTGGGCCTGCAGCTGAAGGACCAACATGAAAGCCAGAGAGCACCTGCTTTGCTCTTCCCTCCACACTATTTTTAAAAGCCAGCTGGCTGCTGAGGCTTCAGCTACCACTGTGGATATGGGAGTATGTGGCACTCCCCACCATCAGCCTCTGGGATGTTACTGGGACTTGCTCCTGCCTGGTGCCATGATGCAAAGAAGGGAGGCAGAGTCCTTGCAGGAATGAGCCCCGTGCTCTCCCTGTCCCAGCCATCCCTCATGTCCCTGTTCCTGCAAGCATGGCCAGCAGCAGCAGAGGAACACCCCTTCCTCCCCTCTCTGACTCTGCTCAGCTCAGTTCATTACCTACTGCCCTTTAATTTTGCTCCCTCTTACTACAAGGCTGGAGCTCTATAAGGGCCAAAAGTCTTCCAGGCCTTTTTCTGACTTAGTTACTTTCAGACTTTAAAGCTCAGCAATGATCCTTCCCTCCTCTTTGTGTCTGAGCTGTGTCCTGCTAGGATAAGAGGGAAAGCCTGGGCCTCCTTCAACTTTGGTCATCACCTCCTCACTTTTGAGAATAACAATCTCATACCTGACATGAGATTCTTCTGTTTCAACTTCACAGGGAAGGTGTGAGTTTTTGTGCTGCCACAGGTGAAGACGGAAAGTGGAAGGAGACCACAATCAAGTCACCCATCTGGAAGTGCCTTCACCCCTCTTCCCTTAATTTGCAGTCCTCAGGCACATTCATAACTGAATAGAAGTCAAGCTGCTTTCAGACAAGCTGGGGCATCATCTCAGTAAGAACAAAGTATTAATTAACAAGAGCTCAGTAAGATGAAGAAACTCACTCTAAATGGCAAATGCAAACCAGAAATAACTGGAGTTTGCAAAGATACGAGTTTAATCACTAATTGAAAGGACTATTGTTCTGCAAACCTCGAGGCAGGAGCTGTGCTGCTGCTGTGGGATCCAGTCCAGTCCCAGGACAAGGGCTCCTGCAGCAGCTTCCCAGCCCCGCGGGCTCTGCTCCCCTCATCTGCTCTCTGGGCAAGGGGGGACACAGAGTCCTTCTGTCTTACACCTTCTTCCCAGGCCTCCCTGAGTTCAGCAAGTAAAATGTGCTGTGCTGTGCTCCCTGGCAGGGAACTGGGAGAGGCAACTCTGCCAGCCCTGCTGACTAGCACTGGTGCACCCTGTTTTGGGGACAAGCAGGTTTCTGTGGGCTGGGTTTGCTGGGATGCTTTGAGCCAAGAGGCCTTTTCCACAAATAGTCACAGGGGTTTCAGCCCTTCCAGACCACTTCTGGTAAACGGGATGCTGGGCTTCATGTGTTCTGAGGGGGGAACTGGAGTGCCAGGTGGGACAATGCCAGGCACCCATGTGCCTTTGTGTCACTCCTGTTGGCCTCGGCAGTGTCCGCCTGGATTTAAGTAGGAGCCTTTCAAAGCCAGAGTTTAAATGGAGCATTTAGGGCAGTCGTAGCCTCTGCTGGACTCTCTCAAGTAAATCCCTGTTCCTTTTCAACTGAGGAGCCCAGAAATGGACACAACACCCCAAGTGGGGTCTCACCAGGGCTGAGTAGAGGGGGAGGAGAACCTCCCTTGACCTGCTGGGCACACTCCTCTTAATGTACCCCAAGACACCATTGACCTTCTTGGCCACAAGGGCAAGAACAGTAAATGTCAGGGGCTGTAGGTTCACTGCAGAAGTCTGGCTCAGCTGACGGGGTTTCTTTGTGCTGCTCAGGTTTATGTGACCTCCTGTCCTGGGATCATCTCTCCATGGCCAAAGTTTGTGTGTCCCCTGGGTCCGTGAAAGGCAACACCACAAGGATTCTGTGTACACAGAGGTGGCAGCTGGTTCTTGGCTGGCTCTGACAGTGGGATTTTGGCCACAGATTTAGCTTTGGTGCTTCACAACACTGCCTGTTTTCTATGTTATATGAAGCTGCCTGAGGCACAGCCCTGCGTAGTGATTAATTAGGTAGGTAAGGCTTGGCTCTCTTGGAACATATTTTATTTTCACCTGAGATAACTGAGGATGTACTGCAAGTTGCCCTACCAGAAGAGACTTGTCTGATGTTGGCCACCCCATCCATATCCCCATGGACCACAGAGGGACAGCACAACCCAATAAGGTGACAGGGAAAGGCTCTTACCCCCACAGTTCTGCCAGGGCACATGTTTTCTCCATCCATTTCTCTCCAAACTCACGAGGTCCAAGTCCTCCATCATTCACAATCCTGATCCTTAAGCCCAATCTCCCAACCCTGTAGCTCCTGTGGGAGTCATGGGGATGTTTTTCACCTGAAATATCCTCATACAGTGGTTTAAAATGTTCCTGCATCCAGGAGCTGTGGGTGCAGGTTTTGGGGAGGAGAGGGCAAGGGGAGTCAAGAAAGCAGTTGTCTCCCCTAGGTGAAAGCTCTGACCTCTATGACCATCATAGAATTGAATTGTAGAATGGTTTGGGGTGGAAGGGACCTTAAAGATCATAGTCATAGAATGCCAGACTGGAAGGGACCTCAAGGATCATCTGGCCCAACTTTTCTAGGTACTACCATAGTCTATATGAGATGGCTCACCACCCTATCCAGCTAAGACTTGAAACTGTCCAATGTGGGGGAATCCACCACTTCCCTTGGGAGACTATTCCAATGTTTTACTGTCTTCATGGTGAAAAATTTATCTCTTGTGTCCAATTGGAATCTCTCCAGGATCAACTTGTGCCCATTACCCCTTGTCTAGTTCATCTAGTCCAACCCCCCTGCATGGGCAGGGACACCTCCCACCAGCCCAGGCTGCTCCAAGCCCCATCCAACCTGCCCTTCAACACTGCCAGGGATGGGGCAGCCACAGCTTCCCTGGGCAACCTGGGCCAGGGTTTCAGCACCCTCAGAGTAAAGAATTTTTTCCTACTGTCTAAGCTAAATCCACCCTCTTTCAATTTCCAACCTTCTAACCTGTTCATCTTTTGCTATGCAGAAGACAAACAGGAGCGTTGCTATTACATTCCTGAGCACAGATGTTATGCTGTGCTAAAACCCTGCTGGCAGCAATATGCCTGCTTTGTGCTGGGCATGCCCAGGGAGCAGCTGCTGAGGCCTTGGATGCAAGAGGACGTGCAGTGCAGTGAGCAGCCTGGGTATAACGTGGCACCTGGAAAACAGTCTGGTGTACAAATTGGAGTATTCTATGAATTTAAGCCCCAAAACTCAGTGTAAACTGCACTTCAGCTGCATTAATCTTGCTTAGGCCTCTTCTCCAAATCCTCGCTTTCCCAAACTGGAAATTACATTCCAGGATCTTAAAACAGTGGTTGATATGCTTTGCTTTAGTGTAAATTATCTGTGAAATGATGTTATTTAATTAGTGTAGAATAACACCAGTTACTTGCTTACATCTTGGGAGAAGACCAGTCTGCAACAGCCACGATAATCGTGGTTTGTTCAGCAGGTGTTGGCACATCTGAAAATGGTTGGCAGCATTTGCTCAGAAATTAGGAAGGGATTTAATGATCCAGAACTAATCTAATTTGCAAGGATATTTTACCTGAAATGCCACCTTGAATAAAATTTAAGTTCTGCAGAAATGTTTAGGAAGGTAGATGAGACTGAGGAAATGGAGACAAACAGAAACCAGCATTTATCTTAAGAAGGCTGAATTCTCTGGAGGTTCCTGTCTCTCCCTGCAGACTATACAGAACCTGGCAGTGCTCAGGTGACCAGCTATGACTGTATCCTTATTTTCAGCACCCAGTGTGTTGGATTGCATGTGGGTTGGGGCAATCGTTGGTATCTTGGGCATGAAGATAGACTGGGGGATGAAGGGATTGAGAGCAGCCCTGCAGAGAAGGACTCGGAGGAGCTGGTAGATGAAAAGCAGGACAGGAGCTGTCAATGTGCACTCACAACCCAGAAAGCCAACTGGATTTTAGGCTGCATCAAAATCAGTGTGGCCAACAAGTCAAGGGAGGTGATTCTGCCTCTCTACTCCACTCTGGTGAGACACCACCTTGAGTCCTGTGTCCAACTCTGGAGTCCTCAGCACAAGACAGACATGGAGCTCTTGGAGTGAGTCCAGAGGAGGCCATGAAGATGATCAGAGGGCTGGAGCAGCTCTGCTATGAAGAAAGGGTGAGAGAGTTGGGGCTGTTCAGCCTGGAGAAGAGAAGGCTCCAGGGAGACATGATTGCAGCCTTTCAATGCTTAGAGGGGACTTACAAGATGGGGACAAACTTTTTAGCAGGGTCTGTAGTGAAAGGACAAAGGATAATGGTTTTAAACTTAAAGAGGGTTTTAAACTAAAGACTAGATATAAGGAAGAAATCTCTGATGAGGGTGGTAAAACAGCCCAGAGAAGTGGCAGATGCCCCATCCCTGGAAATATTCAAGGTCAGGCTGGATGGCTCTCTGAGCAATCTGATCTAGTTGAAGATTTCCCTGCTTATTGTAGGCAGTTGGACGACATGACCTCTAATGGTCCCATCTAACCAAAACTGTTCATAGTTCAAAACTATGATTCTGTGGTCCTTCCTTTCTTTTTCTTAACCACAGACCTACAACACCTCAAGCAGTCACATCAGGTAGCATGATTTGTACTCCCAGTTCTGCATGGCCAACCTGGAAACAAGACCAGTCTATGATGTTATGAAGGCAATCCAACAAAAGGTGGCCTATAAACCCAAGTGTGTCTGGCAGGGCAGACCTCATGGCCTTTTTACCTGCCTAACCTTGACTGCATCATATTGGTGCAAGAACAGGTAAGAAAGGGGTGACAGCCTGGGTGAGAGCAGCACAGCTACTGCTCCCCAGCTGCAGGTGGGGGGTGAACATGGACCAGTGCAGGCCAGGAGGCTATCAGATTAGTCAAGCATGATTTCCCCTTGGTAAATCCATGCTGGCTACTCCTGATAACCTTCCTCTCTTCCATGGGCTTAGAGATGACCTCCAGAATCAGCTGCTCCATCACTTCTCCAGGGATGGAGGTGAGGCTGACTGGTCTGTAGCCTCCTGGATATTCCTTCTTACCCTTTTTGAAGACTGGAGTGACATGAGCTTTACTCCAGTCCTCAGGCACCTCTCCTGTTTGCCATCATCTTTTGGAAATTATGCAAAGTGTTAGAGCAACATCAGCCAGCTCTCTCAACACTCATGTTGTGCATCCCATTAGGGCCCATGGACTTGTGTATATTCAATTTACCTAACTGATCTTTAACCCAGTCCTCACTGACCAGTGGAGAATCATCCTTCCTCCAGGCCTTCTCTCTTACGTCCAGGGACTGGGACTCTCAGGGGCTGGTCTTAGGAGTAAAGACTGAAGCAAAGTAGCTGTTCAGTAACTCTGCCTTCTTTGCATCCTCTGTTACCAGGGCTCCCACCTCATTCAGCAGTGGGCCCACATTTTCCCTATTCTTCCTTACTGCACTGATATATTTGAGGAAAACCCTGAGATAATTGTAAAATCCATGTCCATGAAAGTGATGGGATGTAAGAAAGGATTATGCTCGTAAGGAGGACAAGTCACTGATTTTATGGCTGTTGTGGTGTTCTGACCTGGGAGCTGATGGGTTAGATCTGGGGGATCCTTGACTTACACCATGACCAGTAAAGTCACGTCTCTTCGTGGGTCTCTCTGCCCCCTTCAAGAGAAGACTCTCCCACTTCCTTCATGTCAAGCAGAGCCAGCTCCTCTGCAGATGTGTCTCTGTACCCTCCAAGTGATGGTGACTTCTGGACTACCATCACATCCAGTGACAATAGCTGGTCTTCAGAGGTCTCTCTGCCTCAGGAGCCAGGCTCTTGTCTTGTCACTGGGCACCACCAAAAAGAGCCTGGCCACATCTTCTTTGCATTCTCCCTTCTCCCAACTCCCTCAGCCTTTCCTCATCAGGGAGATGTTCCACTCCCTTCAGCATCTTTGTGGCTCTACCCTGGACTCTCTCAAGCAGTTCCCTGTCCTTCCTGAACTGAGGGGCCCAGAACTGGACACAATATTCCAGATGTGGCCTCACCAATGCAGAATAGAGGGGGAGGAAAAACTCTCTGGACCTACTAACCACCCCCTTTCTAATGCACCCCAGGAGGCCACTGGCCTTCTTGGCTACAAGGGCACATTGCTTAATAAACATTGTATGTTTATTGAGGTTTATATATACATTAATACATGAATAAGGCAGGCACAGGGCTGTTTCTTGAGACAAGAGCGTGTGCTTGCCTCATGAGGAAGGTCCCTGGCAGGCCAGGACACAGCCAGAGCAGTGTTGTGGTCTGCAACCCCAATGTGCATGGTGGGGCACTGGGTGAAGGTGGTTCAGGGCAGGGTCAGTTAGTGGGAAGCAGGTTTCAGAGAGTCCTGGTCACAGGCTAAACCCATGGGGCAGCAGAGCCCATTGACAGGCTGATTTGGGAAGTCATGGTTAGCTTGGGAATATCATAGAAACACTTAGGTTGGAAAAGGCCGTGAAGACCATCCAGTCCAACCATTTAACCCTACTCTACCCAGTCCAGCACTAAGTCATGTCCCCCTGGGCCACATGGCAACCGTTTTTAAACACACCCAGGGATGGTGACTCAACCACCTCTCTGGGCAGCCTGTTCCAATGTCTGACAGCCCTTTCAGTGAAAAGGTTCTTCCTGGTGTCTAGTCTAAACCTCCCCTGGAACAGCTTGAGGCCATTCCCTCTTGTTCTATCACCAGTCACTTGTGAGAAGAGACCAACACCTACCTCTTTGCAACATCCTTTCAGGTAGTTGTAGAGGGTGATGAGGTCTTCCCTCAGCCTCCTTCAGACTAAATAGCCCCAGTTCCCTCAGCAGCTCCTCATCAGACTTGTTCTCAAGGCCCTTCACCAGCTTCGTAGCCCTTTGAACATGCTCCAGCACCTTGATGTTATTCTTGTACTGAGGTGCCCAAAACTGGACATAGTACTTGAGGTGTGGCCTCACCAGTGCTGAGTACAGAGGGGCAATTACCTCCCTGGTCCTGCTGGCCACACTATTCTTCATACAGGCCAGAATGCCACTGGGCACACTTCCTTTGGGTTGTCACTATGTTCATAGGAGGAATTAGGTGACTGACTATTGGAGACCTTATCAAAGGCAGTGATCACAGAATCATAGGATGGTTTGGGTTGGAAGGGACCTGAAAGATCATCTAGTTCCAACCCCCCTGCATGGGCAGGGACACCTCCCACTAGACCAGGTTGCTCCAAGCCCCATCCAACCTGCCCTTGAACACTTCTGATGATACTAACAGGAAAAGGGGCCACCCTTTGTACTCCATTCATGGGGTTTGCAGGAGACATCCTGAGCTGCTCCCACCATAGGCAGAACAGGCTTTAAAAGGGTGGAGCAATTTACATGCTGAAAAGAGTAAAAAACCCTGAGAATCAGGTAAGAAACAAAACTGTTTTAACCTGCACATTGTCCTGGGGTATACAAAAAATCTACTGCCCCATCCCAAAAGCACATCCCTACACGGACAGATTGTGTTTCTAGGGAGATGGAGACTTCAGCTTTTTGAACCTTGAGGAACATGGAGCTTTCTCTCGTGTTTATCAGCCTCACACACAATCTGCAGGCTGCCTTACAGCACCAAATTCATAAAGATGTAAATGGGAATGAGATGAGAAAGTGTGGGCAAGGTGTGAACCACCTTCCTGTTTCCCCAGCATCATCTGTTCTCAGTTCCTGGGCCACTGCCACTCCTTCCTCATTCATAGAAGCCAGTGGGAGCTGGGTCTTCTTGTTTATCTGAGCCCAGACATCCAGTTAGATGTAAAAAAAACCGTCAGATTGCCTTAGGAGATGCTGCCCCAAAGAATGAAAAAAAACCCCACATAAATTCAGGCATCTTTTTAGTTTACTGTGATGCACAAAAAGACTCAAGGGACTCTCATTCAAATGCCATTTGAAGGATGTAACTTCGAAGTCTGACCTTTGGAAACTCATCAGCTGCCTAGTTCTGGCACATCTAGTGTCTGCAAACCCCTCAGACACTGACATTTAAGTCTCCCAGGTCAGTGATTTTCTATCCATGGTTCACAGCCTCTCTCAGTTGATGCCTTCCTCTTCAGATTTCAAAGTGGCTGCTGAAAGCCAGGTCCCCTGTCAGCAGGTTTGTTTTCACCACACAGAGGTGGGCATCCACCCTGAGGTCTGCACCTTGGCAAAACTGCATGTCATGGATTTAAGGATGTTTCTGGGCACGCCCAGAAATGCCTCTCAGCCTTTTCCTTTGCTGAGTAAGACCAAATCATGTTTAAGACACATCTGGGGAGGATGTGGCAAGACTTGTGGTTTATGTACTAGGTCAGTGGTCAAGCAGCTGCTGAGAGGAACGTGCAGAGCTGTGCCTCTTGTAGGGAGCACAAACCTGTGCCTCCTTCCTAACGGGTGGGTGCTCCAAGTGCCTGGCCAGGAGAGACTCTGGACAGGAAAACAGTCTTTTTTTTTCTTGTGAAAGGTGTTTGTTTGTTTTTTCATTAGGACAAAAGGGCATGAACACTGGGTTGTGCCTGCAGCTGGGGAGGTCTATCACCCCTGCTTCAGGCGATAGCCAGTGTAAAAACACACATCCTTTCATTCACCTTGGGTGGGGTGTAAAATCATAGAATCACAGACTGGTTTGGGTTGGGAGGAGCCTTAAAGATCATCTAGTTCCAACCCCCTGCATGGGCAGGGACACCTCCCACCAGCCCAGGCTGCTCCAAGCCCAATCCAACCTGCCCTTCAACACTGCCAGGGATGGGGCAGCCACAGCTTCCCTGGGCAACCTGGGCCAGGGTCTCACCACCCTCACACTAAGGAATTTCTTCCTAACATCCAACCTAAATCTCCCCTCTTCCAGCTTAAAACCATTACCCCTTGTCCTATTACTACACACCCTGGTAAAAAGTCCCTCTCCAACTTTTATTTAGGCCCTCTTCAGGTACTGGAAGGCCAGAAATGAAAATCTTGAAAATCAGATACATGCCCTCATGTCCATATGATGGAGGCCTACTGGTTTACATGCACTCAGTGGCCTACAGAAGATTGAATTTTCCTATCCATACAAAACCATGAAATGATGTTTATGTTCAGGGAAACATCAAACTCCAGGACACTTTTTAACACAGTGAATCTGGTTAAAATCAATTTGGTCACAGGGGAGAAATGCATTGTGATCTGCCGTGCCCAGAGACATCTTACAAGCCAAGTAGTACATGATTGTGCCTCTTCCAGCCTGGCCACAGGTGGAGGGATTAAGGGTCCATCTCTTCCTTGAGGAATCTGCTTTTGTGCATGATGTTCCACCAAGAGGGAAGAGCTGCAGACTGGTTCACATGCTCAAAAGCAGATCAGTTTTTCTCCCCCAGTTACATCAACAGGACCACTGAAAAACACAGATAGAAACCTCAGCTTGCCCGTGTCCCTAGATCACTCCTGCAGCTCATGCTTCTCATCTGAAAATCCAGGCCTGTTGGGATGCACAACCTGGGACAGACACCCAGAAGGGATGTGCCTCAGTGCCAGGCTGCAATCCTTGCAGCAGCTCCACCCCTCTGTCACATGCTTGTCCCCTTAAATGCTCTGCCTGGATTAGCCTCCTGTTTTAGCTACCCTGTGGCTATCCCAAAGCTGGCTCCAGAGTCCCCAGGCTGCAAATTTGCTCAGGACAAACCCCTGTCACCACATTCATGAGCAGGCTGTCCCCAAGCAGGTAGCAAGAGTGATAGCCATTAAAAGCAGGCAAATAAATAAAGAGCTCGTGGTTCTTGCCACAGAGGAACAAACTGCCAGAGCAGCACCCATGGCTTCCTAGTTCTGAAATCCATGGGGAGAAGCAGGGACACCCCAGGAGTGAGGGAAGTGCTTGGATTCTCCTAACAGTGTGTCAGCCTTTTCATTGCAAAATCGAGCAGCGCTGCTGTCCATCTCTGTCTCTCCCTTGGTGGCACTCTGTTGGTGTTAACCAGCAGGTATTTTCAAGCACCAAAAAAATCATCCATCAGCCCGTGTAGAGAGGCAACACCCAGGCCTGCAAGTCTGTACCCACGTGAGCCTCCCCACTGGAACCAGCAAAGGACACCTGGGCGCACCTGCCCGAGTGTTTTGCCTTGGGTCAAGTGTGAACTTCTGAAGAACCTCTCTCTTCTCCCCATTTTTTACTTCATTTCACAGCAGGGAAAGGTCCTGGAACAAATGATGAGTCTTTGGGGCGAAATGCCTGAGCCTTGCAGCCCTGCTGGACACACCTGAAGGGTTCTTGGCTCCAAAGGACCAGCAAGGGGTAACTCCCAGCCATGAAGAGTGGAGAGTGGAGCACGGGTGTTGCCTTTCACCTGCTCACCCTGCTCCCCTCTCCCCACACTGTCTCCCTGTTCTCCCACCTAACTCCCTTCCTAGTGAGGCCACACCTGAAGAAGCACTGTGTCCAGCTCTGGGCCCCCCAGTGCAAGAAAGGCAAGAAGCTGCTGGAGAGAATTCATTGGAGGGCTACAAAGATGATGAGAGGACTGAAGCATCTTCTCTGATGAGGCAAGGCTGAGAGACCTGGGTCGGTTTAGCCTGGAGAAGACTGAGAGGGGATCTTATCAGTGCTCGTAAATACCTACAGGGTGAGTGTCAAGGGGATGGGGACAGACTCTACTGGAACACAGGACGTGAGGAAAAGCTTCTTTGCTCTGAGAGTGACAGAGCCCTGGAACAGGCTGCCCAGAGAGGCTGTGGAGTCTCCTTCTCTGGAGACATTCCAACCCGCCTAGACCCTCGGGATGGGGTTGGGTTTCTTTGCATGCACATGAGAAGTGGAACAACGTTGGCCAAGGGCTCCCTCTACGTCCCCCGTCGGGGATAACTCCTGCTCTCCCGGCCTGGGGAGCAGGATGAGCTCAGCCTGGGCTCGGGCACACGCCTGTGGTTTGGTTTAGCCCCTCAGACCAGCACTGCTGCTGAGAGGTCACCCCCAGGTAACTTTGGAGGCCACTGATGGAGCACCCGAAGGAGGTCAGAGCACCCCAGAGCACGCTCCGGTTTCCCTGTATTTCTCTCAGGGGAATTAGGGGTTTTGTTTCGTATGGAAGCACATGCCCACACCAGGTTGGATCCATGTTGGTGTGACAGGAGGCACAAAGGGCTCCTTTCAACAAGCTGAGCTTCCTTACTGCTTGCCAAGAGCCTGGAGCTTCTGTAACAGGACACGTGGAGGAAAGGCAGCATCTCAGTCTTACTCATGAAAGGTTTTATGGAGATCCAGGGCCCTCTCAACAACTTGTGAATGAAATGCTGTTCCATCATTTCATGAGATAAGCGGCTCTCAAATGCACCTTTTGCAAAATCAAGGAAAAAAGCCCTTTTTGGGGAAGGGCAGAGGTGGGAGCACTACTCCTCAGCCCCCATCTGCACCAGAAAATCAGGATGGTCTGGTTTTTGGGGGAGTACAAATGCTGCAGTGCAAATCAGGGAGCTCATCTCATTACAACCCCACAAGCCAGCTGCAGGTACAGTCCCCTTTCATTATTCCTGAAATATTTATCACCCAGGCTTTCCAAAACACACCTCTAATTCAAAAGACTGCAGGAAAGCAAAAGGTATTTTTCTCCTCAAGTGTCCCCTCTTGAGGGTTTTAAAACATTCTTCACTTCTGTTTTGAAAGGAACTTGGAGCAAATATGAACTCTGCAGAAGAGCAGGACAAACAAGCCTCTACAAAGGTTTTCCTGTCACCTTCATGCAAGCTTGAAAAACTGCCAAACAACATGAGCTTTCACTGCACAACGTGGATGTGCCTCCCCTTGGTGCTGCTGCCTGATCCCATCTCCACTTCCAGACACACAGACACGCTCTCCCCTCTCCTGCTCCTGGCATTTTGTCCCCTGCACCGGGTGACAGGGAGGTGCAAAGCTGGTGGGGTTAACAGCACACAAGGCCACACACTCGGGTCTGGGTTACTCCTTGGCACACCACCTTCCTGAGTGAGTAGAATCATGGAAGGGTTTGGGTTGGAAGGGACCTTAAAAATCATCCAGTTCCAACCCCCTGCACGGGCAGGGACACCTCCCACCAGCCCAGGCTGCTCCAAGCCCCATCCAACCTGCCCTTCAACACTGCCAGGGATGGGGCAGCCACAGCTTCCCTGGGCAACCCGGGCCAGGGTCTCACCACTAAGGAATTTCTTCCTGATGCCTCACATAAATCTCCCCTCTTCCAGTTTAAAACCATTCCCCCTCATCCTCTCACTACAAGCCCTTGACATGAAAATTTATGGAAACAGAACTGAACCAGGGAAGTGTCTTTGTAAATGAACTTCTGGCTTCCCAATTTTTTTCCTTTTTTAAAAGTCCCAATTGTTCACATATCTCATTCCTGGCTCTTGGTAGAAATTTAGAACCAAATTACAGAATTTCAGAGTGAAATTGATACTCCAAATGAAAACCTACTTCCATTGTTTCTTTGTTCTCCCTTCTTTTATGGTTTTGGTTAGGAGGTTGTGTTTGTTTGTTTGAGATTTTGCCTTTCTGTGGTGGTTTGAAACTGGGATGTTTTCTGAGACCATTGGATTTCCCTGTGAATAGATCCACCAACACTTCCAGCTACAGCTCTCCCAGGAATAACATGTTTAAATAGATTTTTCAAAGACTCTCCATGAAAATGCAGTTTTGCCACAAGGTGAGCACCCAGAGGGGGACAGATCTTCAAGGAGATGGTGCTTGAGCATAAGTGGAGACAATTCCCACCTGGGACAAACCAAGGTGTCTCCATTTTCCCTGTGTGGGATGACATGAACCTCCTCATGTACTCCCTGCCAGGGCATCTTTTGGCTGGCCTGTCTGGTAACAAATGACCCAAAGCACAAGTGCAGGAACAGGTCCAAAATAATGCTGATGGGTCCCAGCCTGGAATAGCCTCCAGGCAGCTGGTGGGTGACAGTGGCTGTCTCCTCCACTTACAGCTCAGGGTAGACCCAGCAGGACTTTTGAGGAGAAAGTCTTCTCAGGCAGGATCTATTTCAGCTAAGTTTAGAAGCCTACAGTCTGCAGCTGAGCAAGTTGGCCAGGGTCCCTTTTAGACAAAAGCAGGGACTTCTAGAGGGTATTTTGTCTCACCCCAGGTTAGATGAAGGTCAGATCAAGCAGCCTGGAAACACCAGTTGTTTTTGTTGACTAAAAAAGGGTTCTCAGCTGCCAGCTCTGAGTTAGGAAACACCACCCTTGAGGTTGGGTTCCTTTGCCTAAACATGGATGTCTGGTGTCTTCTTGGCCTGCAGCTGCCAGCCCCCAGAGGTCTTTCTTGTAGGTCCTCCCCAGCTCCAAGACAATCCATTGCTAGATGCCACAGCCCCTTTGGAGCTGGACATTGGCAGTGGAGAGATGTGCTTGCAGGGCAAGTCTCTTTTAGCCTCCTCCTGGATTATAAAGTCTCCTCATCTACACAGTTTAAAGAAAAAAGCATACGGACTAAAAGAACTTCCTACAACTTTTTCATCCAAAGACTGCTGAACTGTCTCAGCTGAAACACTCCTAATATCTGCACTGGAGACAAATAACTGAGCACGTGAAATGTTACAGTAAAAAATTAAAATCTGGCAAAGTTTAAGGAACTAAACCCCGTGTGCTGTAAAGGAAGTGGCTAGACATAGTTACCTGCAGCAGGAATCCCTTGCCACTTAATATAATAACAATCATGTTTCTGTTGGTTTACCCAGGTGCCAAATGGGATGATGGTCTTCTTTGTGACATGTACTCAATAAGGAAAGAGTCCCAGGAAGCCTCCAGTGATCAGCAACAACCCAGATCCCAGCAAGCTCTGCTTTTATTCGTGCTCCAGAATCTCCCTTCTCACCCCCCTGCGAGCCCCCTAACCCACCTAAGGAGGTGCAGTGAGGGCAGAAAGCCCTGCTGCCCTCACCCCGGGGTGCTGCAGGGACCTGAGAACCTGGCTGTTCAGCACCCCCCCCCAGCCTGCCTGCTCTGCCTGTGAGCTGCACAGCCACTTAGTCAGCATTTCATCACTCCTTAGGTATGTCCATGACCCTGTTCCTAACAACCAGGACGGGCGTCAGGACGTTGCTTTTCGCTGCAACAAGAGAACATCCAGCTCAGCCCTGGCAGCAGAGGATGCCATTCCCATTCCAGGCACAGCTACACCCCTACCCGTGCTTGAAGGGGCAGCAGGGTGTTCCTGTTGTGTTCAGAAAGCAGCCCCAGTTCTGGGAAGCTGTGCAAAACCTCACAAAAACGGGGCCTATCCCATATGAATACCCAGTAGCTAGTGTGTTTTGTTTTTTTTTTTCCTTTAGGAAACCACAAAGGGTGTCATCCCAGTGTTTAATCCTGGGAAAAGCCACACAGATGGCTTTGGAGTTTTTATGCCTCTGAAGGCATCTGTGTTTTTTGCTGTGACAAGATGACTGTGGTTTCCCTTAAAAAAGTTCTGCCTTACAGGGTTCTGACACAAATCCAGTAAATTTGCACCCATTCTGGGTAGTCTGTGGTGACTGAACTGTGCCTGGTTCAGGGACTGAAGACTGGGTATGGAAGAGAAAGGTGATTTTTAAAAGAATTTCCAGGTTGGACCTGTTTTGCTGACATAATAAAGAAAACAGTTAAGCTTGCCCTCACATTTTTAAAGGCCATTCATTTCCTTCTTATATTTTATTGGGAAAAAAAATAGGAGGAAACCAAGATTCTCACACCCTTAGTATTGGGAAAACTCATTAGTGCTCCTAACAAGACATTGTTTTTCTCACAAACATTGTTAGTCATTTAAAAAAAGCCACAGGAATTCAACTGGAAAAGAAATTAGAACTTGGAATACCAAAATATCCTGTCCTACTGGTAGTTTTCACTTCATCTGTTGCAATGTCACCAGTCCAGTGACTGTCCAAGCACCTTCCTGACTTTCTAACAAAAAAGGGAGGCAAAATTTTGTACAGAGGGAGAAGGTTTCATGTCACCCTCGTGCACATCATGAAAAAGCAAAAAGCCAATCACTCAATAAATCCCTTAGGCCACAAGATTGTTTTGTTTGTATTTTTAGTTTAGCCTTGAGGTTCATGGCCAAGATAGGAAAGCAGACAAGTCTCTTGCTGGCTCTGCTACAGACTGGCTGTTTGACTGTGGGAAGATGAAGCAGCCTCTCTGTTTTTGCCATGTTCTCACATGTCCTATATGCATACATATTTTCAGACAGAGGGAAACACAGAGCCTATAAATGACTCCAGGGTCTTCAATCCCAGTCTCTCCTGAAGTGTCTAAACTAACTGAATATTGTTTTCATCAAATGCCTGTTATTAAAATTGTGGTGGGAAAAAGAAAGAGAGGCAGCAGGTCTCTGACAGTTGAAGAGCCCAGTCCTTGAGCTGGGGAACATGGTGCTGTGCTCCCTTGGTGACTCTTGTCCAGCACATTTTGAAGTCACTTCCAACCAGAAGAGTCTTGACAGTGAGAGGAAACAGCAGATAACAATGATACCTCCTATCCTGGGATCTCTTACTGGTTTCTTGTGCTGCCCTGTGTAGATCTTTGGTAGAATTAAAGGAGATTCATTATTCAAACATGGCTCTAGGGCAACAGTTTTATTTCTTCCACTGAACTCCCACATCCTCTCATTCTCTTCTTATGGCTGAGCCAAAATCCTTATGGTTTTCTTTCATAAGGCTGGTAAATCTGCAGGTCCAGTGGGAAAAAGAAAGAGGGGAAAAAAAAAAAAGTAAAAAGGCAAAAAACCCACAGAGAAACAGCAATAGAAATGGATTTTTAAAAAGCTGTGGTAAATGCAAGGCATTACAGATTTCATCCAGAGTAATTACATGATAAGCCACTGCAGGTCAGTACCTCGAAGAGGAAGGCAGCCAATCTGGTAATTAATGCATTAAAAGGAAATGGGGCAGCTCATGACTACTCTGCAAAACGAAGTTGTCATGCACAGACTTGCAAATATGGGAAGGCTGGAGCTGGTAAATCCACAGAGTGCAACCCTGCTGGGAACAGCCTGGCTGCTTGTCAGCCCAGAGCTCTGAGCCCAAAGGCCCTGCCAGGCTGCCTGGGGTGCTGCCAGCTGGGACGTGGGAGGCAGCAAGTGTCTCCTGGTGACCTCCTGCCACTGTGTTTTGAGCCAGCCTTGGGACAGACACTCTCCTGTTTTGTTGCTTAGGGAAATTTTTATGCCTTCTCATGTTTTCACAGAATCACAGAATTGCTGGAGTTGGAAGGGACCTCTAGAGATCATCCAGCCCAACTCTCCCACTGAAGCAGGATCACCTGGAGCACTTTACCCAGGGCTGTATCCAGGGGGGGTTTGAATATCTCTAGAGAAGGGGACTCCACACCCTCCCTGGGCAGCCTGTCCCAGGGCTCTGTCACCCTCTTCCAGCCTGTGCCTGTTGCCCCTTGTCCTGTCACTGGGAACTACTGAGCAGAGTCTGGCTCCATCCTCCTGCACCCACCCTGAGAAACTTGTAGGCATTGATAAGGTCTGTCCTCAGCCTTCTCTTCTCCAGGCTGAACAGTCCCAGCTCTCTCAGCCTTTCCTCATCGGGGAGATGCTCCAATCCCCCAGCCATCTTTGTTACCCTGCACTGAACTCTCTCCAGCAGTTCCCTGTCTCTCCTGAACTGGGGAGCCCAGAACTGGATGCAGTTCTCCAGCTGTGGCCTCATAAGGGCAGAGCAGAGGGGATGAATGACCTGCTGCTTCACCTCCTGAAGTGCTCACCCAGGAGGGCAGATGTGTGGGCCTGTTGCCTTTCTCAGCCTCAGGGGCTTGTGAAGCCCCATGCTCCCATTTCTCCAGCAAATATGAAGCAAGGCAGGGCCGAGATCATGCTTTACCTTCTCTGCTGGAACTGGAAAGAAACTGGATTCCTAGAAAAGGAAACAGAGATTTTATAGCCTGTAATAAGGACATTTCATTGGGAGCAGGAGTTGTGGAGACTTGTCTCCCCCAGCCACTCACATACAACACAATATTGTTCTCTGAATTTAGCCAATGTTTTCTTAATATAAAACTCATGAACAGCCTGGAGAGCAGAGACAGAGGAGCAGACAAAGCTGTTACGCTGAGGGCACCTGAGTGGGGATTGTGAAATCGACTCCAGCATTGTGCTGGGACTGGTGCTGCTTAACATCTTCCTGGGTGACATGGACAGTGGCACTGAGGGCACCCTCAGCAGGTTTGCTGATGACACCAAGGTGTGTGGTGAGGTTGACACCCTGGAGGGAAGGGATGCCTTCCAGAGGGACCTTGACAGGCTGGAGAGGAGGGCCAGTGCCAGCCTCATGAAGTTCAACAAGACACAGTGCACAAATACGGGCTGGGTGAAGAATGGACAGAATGCAGTTCTAGAGGGGGAGCTGGTTGGTGAGCAGCTCAACACGAGCCAGCAATATGAGCTCTCAGCCCAGAAAGCATCTGTGTCCTGGGCTGCATCAAAAGAAGTGTGGCCAGCAGGGCCAGGGAGGGGATTCTGTCCCTCTACTCCACGCTTGGGAGACCACCTGGAATACTGTGTCCAGTTCTGTAGTCCTCAACACAGGAATGACATGGAGCTCCTGGGGAGAGTCCAGAGGAGGCCACAAAGATGACCAGAGGGCTAGAGCAGCTCTGCTCTGAAGACAGGCTGGGAGAGTTGGGCTGTTCAGCCTGGAGAAGAGAAGGCTCCAGGGAGACCTTAGAGCACCTTCCAGTGCCTGAAGGGGCTCCAGGAAAGCTGGGGAGGGGCTTTTGACAAGGGCTTGTAGTGAGAGGACAAGGATTAGACTAGAAATTCTTCAGTGTGAGGGTAGGGAGGCACTGGCATAACTTACCCAGGGAGGTTGTGGAAGCTCCATCCCTGGAAGTGTTGAAGGGCAGGTTGGATGGGGCTTGGAGCAACCTGGGCTGGTGGGAGGTGTCCCTGCCCATGTAGGGGGGTTGGAACTGGATGATCTTTAAGGTCCCTTCCAGTCCAAACCATTCTATGATTCTCTGATTTGCAGGCCAGGGGACACCTGAACCTACCTGTCATTTTGTGCCTTCCTCCCTTTGTTCCCTCCACACAATCCCTTACTGCAAAGGTGGAAGGAAACAGGATGGATTCTGGGATCAATTTACCACTAAACATGCACCGATGACACCAGGGAGTGTGGGCAGCACATCAGAAGAGGGTTTGCAAAGTGGAACAGCCTGTGTTGGGCACCTATTGCCCACATGCACGCATCTGGGGGAAGTTACTTCTGCTCCAGATTGTGTCCTCTGGACTCGAGTGCCCCATTTGCTCCAGGGCAGCCCTGGGGTGGGAACCAGCATAAGGCAAGCGAGGAGATTTAGTAGGAAAGTGCTCCCTTGAGCTAAACTAAACCTCTGATGAAGACAGCCCCAGATTTCTTTTTCATTCCTCATGAAAAGGATTAATTTTCCACATCATTCCACGTAGAATTAGAGTTTCTTTTTTATGTAAGTCATTGCAACTATAATTAGCCAGCAGTTCTGAACACAAAACAATTCCTTTCGGGGACTGTACACAGGATTAAAAATGTAAGCTATTAAGGGTCAGGACACAGGAAGGCATAAGCAGGAAAACAAATCATGGTAGCCTGCAGATTTGATTGCATAAAGGGGGAAAGCAACTGGGTAGCTCTGCTTCTCAGCATTCAAGGTAGAGAAATATTACTTTTGTTCATGGCAAGAACTTGTTAGCATACCCAGGCAGTATCAAACTTAATAATTTCTCTAAGTCCCTCTAAGGAGAAATCAGTGGCCCTCTTACCAACAAAATCATCTGAGAAGTTTGCAATCCTTAGCACAAATTCCCTGGATGAATTTAGAAAGCAGAGAAATCAGCAGAGAAGTAAGAAAAGCGTTCAGTGAACACAGCAAGAA
Organism: Apus apus; assembly: GCF_020740795.1. Classification (NCBI taxonomy): domain Eukaryota; kingdom Metazoa; phylum Chordata; class Aves; order Apodiformes; family Apodidae; genus Apus; species Apus apus. The sequence continues at coordinate 113,055,234 of NC_067284.1, read as the reverse complement.
CTGTGCATTTTTGTTTTGTCTGCTTTTACATGATTTTGGAAAAACATGGCACTTACGTCACCAAAGAACCATTACATGAGTTGTTTGTTTCAGCTCCACAGCCCTGATCTTTCAAGGGAGGTGAGAGGCTGTGGAGCTCTGTGTGTAAATCAGGCAGGTGCCTTTTTCATTCTCTCCTGTCTCTCCCATTCTCAGTGGTGCTCTCCAAAGTTGATCAGTAGTGTCATATCCTGTTCCTTCACCTTCTCTCCCAAGGATCAGCATCACCAGGCTCCTACCATTCTGCATGAGATGCTGACAGGCTGGATTGACTGTCCAGCTCTCCCAGCAGTTGCAAGAAGCAACTCTTCAGTGACAGAAATGACATGGAAATATTGCCCTGAGCAGAAAGTGGCTAAACCACTTTCAGGGTGTATTTCATTAGTTCAAGGAGAGACTAGCTTGCTTTTTGTTTTTTACCAAAAAAACACAACAAAATGATGGTTTTAATACATTGTTCTGATGTGTCTGGGTGACTGAAACTCCTACATTTGATGCTGTAATTCCTAGGTACTTGGGTACTTGATAATCAAAACAATTTACTTGAGGGTAACAAGCCATGGTGGCTGTGCATGCAGCAGGGGTCCTGGGGCTGTTGGGTCTTTTTGAGTTTGGTGACGAGTTCAAATTATCAGGTTCCTGAGCACCTCACTGAAAAAGGGTATAACACAACATCAGGTAGTCTATTGAGGGGTTATTCCTGAGTGTCCTTGGCAAATCTTTCACTTGACTTCCTAGACAAACCATAATATCTACTGATCTTGCCCTTAAAGGTGGGATCTGGAGGAGAATTCAGGAACAGTGAATTCTTCCTCTGATATCAGTAAGACTTCTGCTTGCTGCAAATACAGCACACACATGTCAAAAGTGGCTCTTGAGAAAGAGGCACCATATATTTATTGCAAATCAAAATTTCCACTGACTTCAGGAACCTCTCCTGAACAAAGAGAAGTGGTTTTATTGTTACAAGACCAGTGGACAGGTCTGGTTGAGGGTGCTGGGTGCAGGGTAATAAAGCACTGAGGATGTTCTGTCCTTTCAGTCATCAAATCCTCACTGAGTGACTCACTCAGGGCGAGTTTTGGGTTAGCCCAGTATAGAGTTCTTCTCAACAACCAATGACAGCAGATGGCTAGAGGAAAATACAGAAATACTTGCTCATTGAGTATTCTCCTAATTTTCCAGGAACTTGTGGCTCAAGGACTTCCCAAGCTCTGAGCAGCATCTTTAACAACCCTGGGTAGAGTTCTCTTCCATGAGTCTAACAAGTGAGTCTACAAACATTTTTAGTATCCATAACATCCTGGTATGAATAAAATTTAGTAACTAAACATCTGTAACTTCTAAGCAGCTTCATTGAGTTCTGAGGTTCCACAGCAGCACTTAATTTGACTATTAATTTAATTTACCACCATCACCTTCCACTGCTAGTATTTTCACTCAAAGCAGTGTACCCTACAGATGGTTCTCTAGTAACACAGGCAGAGGATTTCCCCTCCCTTGAACTCTTCATTAGATTCAGTGCATGACATGAAATACCAGCAGTACAGGGAAGGCTATAAAGGAAGATCAGTGACATGGTGAGGGCTGAAAAAATTCAATCAGAAGGGTTTAAAGATGAATAGGTGCAATACAGAAAGCAACTGAGTTTATTCAGTCATGTTGTTGAGATGAAAAGTAAGAATATAGATAAAAGTCAGTTAAACCCCTCTCCTTGATTTACAGAGGTTTAAACTGACACAAAAGTGTGATCACATCAAGAGATACAAAATCTGGTTGATGCACACACACAGATTCAAGAATCTTTGGTGACATTAGTGACAGTCACATTTTTAAGTGAAGTATCAGTGCTTTCTTATACACTGTATTAACTCTAAAGACCACAGGGACTTGTCATTTACAGCCTCCTTTCAACAGCTAATGCCTGAGTGCCCCACCAGCCTGCTGGATTCTCATGACCTTAAATCACAGGCTGACTTGTGTTCTGCTGCAGGAAGCTCAGCTCCTTTGCAGAAGCTAACACCTGGGCAAAGATGAGCAGAAATACCAGTTTCAATTAATGCATTTTTTTAGACTCAACCTAAATTGTCCCTGACAGTACAAGGCCTTAAATGCTATGTGGGAATTAGCTTTCCTACAAATTCAGCAAAAGAACCTGAGCAGATGACCCACAGGTTATCTGTGAAATATCCAGCTTGGGGAAACCAGCCTTTTAACTGTGACACAAATAATGAAGTACATGGTGTTATTTCTTAATTGGTGCTATACCACATAACAAGCAGGTTATGCAAAACAAGAAGCAGCTTCTAAAGCAGTACAGATCCCTGCTAGGAGTTCTAATCACCACCTTTTGTAAGGGTTTAAATCTAACTGTCTTGTCTTTCAGATCTCCTGATGAGTTAGCTATTAATGTGGAAAGGTGATGCCTGTCAGCCAAGATCTACATTAAAGTCCATAATTGAATTTCAAGAGTTGTCAAGAGCAGGCTAATAAAATAGCTGCTACTACAAGTGATGTATGAACAAGAAAAAAAGAAGTTCACTCTGGTCTGGCAGGATGCAAAGTATGTTGTGTGGTTCCCCTCTGTCCTCTCAAATAATATGTTCAGCTTTTTTTCTGGGCTGCCTTTTTCAGACATTCTTCTCATGTATAATAATGATTCATTATATATAATTTATTCAAGGACTGTAACTCACCTCTAAGTGCCTATAAATATTACTGCAGCTAGACATTTGCATTGTAAAACAAACGTGTTCCACTGGGATTTATGAAGGATCCTTTTATGTTACTTCCCTGACAGAAAAGATAGATTTTAAGTAAAAGATTGACCTCAAACTCAACTTAAAAATCCAGCACAGGAAACAATTAACAGCTCTTCCTTCCTGTGTTGTTTAGGTAATTTGACTATTTTAGGGAGGGCTGGGGGCAAAGTATTCCTTGGCCATTCCAAATGGATACAGCTACTGTTGTTAGATCAGTATTACTGGGAATATTCCCATGGTTATGATGATAATATATGATCTCTACCCTCCCACTGCTTTGCAAAAGCATGAGCCATTTCTGAGTGGAGCTCCTAGAGGTGGTGGAAGGCAGACAGATGACACTGCTGGTGAAAGAAAGACATAGTCCCAGCTGGAAAAAAAGACTGCACATTGTGTCACTGCACCAAGAGGTGCTAAGGAAAGGGTGTGGGATGCTGGCCTCCTTTATTGCCCCTGGTGAACTGCTATGTGGATATGTAGCAACTCTGCTAAAAGAGGAGAGAAATCCAATGCAAGGTGACAACATTCATCCTGGACTTGAGAAGCTGGCCCCACAGTGATGTCCTGAGCTGTCTTGTTGCCACCCTCACTGGGCAGAGCTGTTCAGTCTAGAAAAGACTGAAAGGAACACACTTTGTTCTTTCAGTGGTGATGAGAATTAGAAGTAACGAGCTGAAGCTGCAGGAAGGAACAGTTTTGTCAAACAGCAGGAAAGCATTTCTAATGGGATGGTGAAGAACTGTAATGGCACACCCAGGAAGGCTGTGACATCTCCAGTGCTGCTTTCCAGCCAAACAGAATTTCATGGGAAGGTTAGAAAAAGGACTAGGAGAGAGAACACAGGTGTAATTTCTGCCACTGCGAGAGTAATTCAGTGCTCACACTCAGGTATCTCTCCAGCCTGACCATGTTCAGCTACCATGTCCTGCTCTGGCATCTGCCTGCTCTTCTGGTGGTAACTTCACACCAGTAACACCTCCTTGTCCTGACCAATAAGAACTGCCATCTGCAGGACACAAGCCAGATGTTCCTGCTTAGGGAAGGGTGGTGGACAAACTGCTCTTCCCAGGCTGCTGCCAGCTCTGTTCTTCTGTAATTTCCATCAAGAAACCTTAAATCCTTTTCTTTTTGATCCCCCAGTCAGGGTGGAGATCTGCACTCACTCTACTGATCATTAAATCCATGGTCCTCAACATGGTCCTTTCAACAGCATTCAGGCCACAGGATAGAGTCTCCCTGAGTAGTGCTGAGTAAAGTGGAGATCAGGATTCCTCAGCCCCCAGATAAATATACAGAGGCTGCTGATGACACCAGATCAGCTCTCCTGAATTTCTCCTGCCTGGTATTCTCTGCCTGCTCTCTGGCAAGTCATTGATTTTCTCCTCAGTGCTTTTATTCCCCTTTTGCAGGATGGGATAAACAAGCTTCCTAGTTGCACCAGAACACTGTGAGGACAGGACCAGGTACCACCTTTGCCCATATGTACTTTTACCTTTAGCTGCCCTCAAAGGACATATGAGCACAGTGACATTCTTGGTTTCATACTTCTTTACACAGGGTTTTAGCTGAGCATGCCCTTCAACATCATGTAACACTCCTCAAATGGAATCTTATCCTTTAACTCTCCTTTGCTGCTACTCCACAACCTAGAGAACAACAACAACACCTGCAGATTAGTAAAATATTTATTATACTGAAACATACTGTACACACATGAGAGCCAGTCATTACATTTATCTGTCCCATCAAATCAAAATAATAACCACATATAATATTTTCTATTGGCTTAAAAAGGAAATATTATTAGAGATAATTTTATTATTAAAAATATATTAAAAATAATTTTTATTTATTTTGTTCTATATTAGAAAGGCAAATTTGGGGATAGTGATATGGCTTAAATATATTAGTATTTTTCCTCTGGTAGGCTTGTGTTTACATCTGCATAGTACACATGTGGAATGAGTTCAGGAAAGAAAAGAGGTAGTCAGGGATGCCTGTTCTACCATATCTTTCTTTTCCTGCATATTAAAGTATCTCCAGTATCTTTTCTTCCTGGTTTTACCTCTGGATAATCCCAAGTTTGTCCTCCCTTGTTTTAACCACTGCCATAGGAATGAACAGACTACTGTTGTATCAAAAAACTCATTTCAGCTCAGTGGAATTAATCACTGTGGCTTCTTCTTTACGTTCTAGGAGAATGGAAGGAGACAGTGACTCGAGAGCAATTCAGAGCTCCTCCATTAGGACACCTGCACTGAATCATGCCCTGGAGAAATCTCTTTCTCTTCACTCACTGCAGCAGAGGCCCAGGAAGACTTGGCTGGAAAAAATGAGTCCTTGTGAATCTTGAGTAGATTTGTCTTGCAGCATCCAAACCTCCTTCACACCACAACCTCTGCAGGTGTCTGGAGCTGCACTCTGAGCCATCTCCAGTCCCCTGCTGCTCTCCCCAGGGGCCACAGATGCCCAGTGTCTAGGGTTTGCTGTCCCAGAAGTTGGTACTTGTGTACCCAAGAAGGCAGCAGATTGTCAGGCTTAGCTGGGATTCCAGTGTTTCTCTGCACTGCAGGGGAACTATCACCCAGTCTTAACAGTTCCTGGTTATGAACTACTGAAATACCAGGCAGGGAGGAAAAGGCTGCTACAAAAATGCATAGGATAAAAGGAAAATTATTTTTCCAGGGAGCTGAAATACACTGTCTTAAATGACAGGAACAGCATCCTGTCCTGCCTCAGACTATTTGCTGGACACTGTTCACAGCTGCCACGTGTGCAGCACACCTACCACTTTCAATCAGGACTTAACTGGCCAGAACTGTTCTATGCTGATACTAAAATAGTAGTAGACAACCTGTAGTGCTATGTCCTTGTCCTCATTCCCTGTAACCCCCTGAAAATCTAAGGCAATAGTATCCCACACCTGCACTGTTCTGAAAGCATCACGTCAAGCCTCTGCTAGTCAAACTTGCTGTTCATGGTACACAACTGAGCACTGTGGCACCAAAGACATCTGTCAGTTCCTGCTGAGCTGACCAGGAGTTTGGGCCAAGAAGGCATCATTGCATTTAAAAAAATAGTTATGTTCAAAAAAGACTTGCATCTTGGTTGTTGAGAGATTCATTTTCCTGGATATACTGGAGAATATCCACTTCATTCATTGTCTGAATCCTGCTTTCCTTTGGCTTTGCCAGTGGAGCTGAATTGCTGCTCCTGGGGACAACTGCTGGCTTCTGAGGCAGTGGTGGTTTTGGTGGCACCTTGGGCTTCGGTTTGGAGGTTATTTTCAAGAGCTTCTCTAAATCATCCTCAACTCTGGAATGAAAATAAAACATCAGTGACAGCTAGGAAATTTCTGACCTGCTTTTCATTTTGTAAGAAAATGAAGTCTTTTAAAATAGAACTTTCTGCAGGAAAGGATCAACTCTGATGAATTTATCTTCTAGGAAGAGCTTTCCATAAAACTTTCAATGCTGCCAAAATAAAAACTGTCTTTTCATAATGTGTTTTTTCAGTTCAACATAGAAATTAATTAATTTTACAGCACGTTTGCAAATGTCTAAATGAAAAGCAATTAGGAAAAGAAAAAGAACCTGATTTTACTTGAGGAACAAAAAATGCTTTTTATTTGTGACAAGGGTGATTTGCTTCCCAGAAGTTTTCATGGGATAATCAGAACCCTTTAAGACAAAACCAAAAGCCAGATCTTTTTGTGACTCCTAAAGGGAATCTAAAAAGGATCAGTTTTAATCAAGGCTAATATTGTAAAATTGACTGCCTGAACACTAAAGTCTGAAACTAGGAAACACCTAAACAGACCAACTGATGGACAGAGCAGGGCCACTGTCCCAGAGCTCTGGCACCTGGAACTCTACCTGCATTCCAGCAGGCAGCTCCTGCTGTTACCTCAAATTTCATGCCCCAAGTAATTCTGGAAGTGATGCTCTCTTTTATTCAGATAGTAAGATTTCTTATGTCTCTTAGGTTCTGTGACTCCCTGTGGGTGCCATATCCCACTTAACTTAAAAAACACCTTGTCAATTCCTTCTGAATTCCTCATTTGCATAGAAGAATTAATTTAAGACCAGGCTTTTTTGTTTGCTGCTAACTCTGATACCCAAGGGACAACACACCTGTGATCCCCCTGCCAACACATGTTCTTGTTCTCTTTGCTGTGCAATAAACAAAACATGTTAGGGCTGGTATTTCTGAAGCCTAACTTTCTTCAGCTGATCTGATGTCTCCCTTCTTGGCAAAAACAAATACTGAGTGAATTGGTGTCCGTGTCATAATATTTTCATCACACATAAGAGAAACCATAATAACCAGATGAACAATATATACTTATACATACAATTTTGACCTAGGTGCTCTGCCTGAGAGCTACGTGCCCTGCCCAGAAGGGGCAGCAGTCAATACAGCTCATTGACCTGATCAGAAGGTGCAGCCTCCTGAATCCTCTACTCCTGTGTGGCTCTATAGTAATTTCTGTGCCAACCACAGCAACAAAACCACACAGCACAGTCATAAACTATCCCCAAAAGCTGCAGTCCAGTAGGTTGTGGGATTTGTTCTGGGGGTGGTGGTGGCAGTGGTGAGGTGGTTGTGGCCAAAAATTCTGTAGGAGATGATTTTTCGAAGTCTGGAAGCTCATCACATAAATCTCTTCTTGTTTTTTTTGTCCTGGATTTTTTCATAGACCTTGGTTAGACTGAAATCTTTTACGGAGAGAACACAGCAGATAATATGTGGTCTTTGTCTCAAAACCTGCTTTTCAGTGCTGCAGTGATGGGCAAACTGTTTGATCCATTGCCATTCGATCCCGTGAGACACAACTGCCTTTGGAAAACTAAAGAGGTAAAATGCAAAATGCCTCAGGCAGACACAGAAACAAGGACTTCCTATTTCTTGAGAAGCAAACGACTTGTTACAGTGCATATCTACCACCAAAAAAATCAAGCAACTATTCTGAAATAACAAGGAGATTAAAGGAAGAACCTTTCCACCCCCATCTCTTTTAGGCAATCAGGCACAGACTCCATGTAATTAATCATTCTCTAATTAGTCTCTTTCTTTTTCTGTAATGGAAAAGCTGTGCCACATTGTTTAAAATTCCAGCCATACTGTTGTGCTGATTCACAGACTCTACTGGTGGAAAATCTCTTTGTTTCCAGAAGCAGAAAGCAATCAAAACCCTTACTGAAGAAAGGCTGTCCCAAAGCCCTGTGACATCACTGCTAGCATGTGGACTTCAAGACAGCAAACTGTTCTGACTTGGGAGACAGATGCAGCTGCCATCAGGACATCAACATTTTAGATGCCACTTCTCTGAGCTCTGCCCTGTTTATCTAGACAAGCTCTTTGGGACAGGAATGACTGTGTGCATGTACAGCATCTAGCACGATGGGGACAGTGACCTCTGCTTGCTGGGAATGCTCTAATGAGGACAATCAGCAAATGAAAGCAGGAGACAAAGACTCCATTAATTTGCTGAAGTACCCAGAAGGATCATGATGAAGCTAGGTTATGCAACTCACAGCAGTTCTTGCAGGATAGGCTTTTATCTTTCTCTATCTTGTTATCAGTGTCTTTTATTTTGTCTGGTGTTAATTCCAACAAGGCCTGTGGAAAATGTACAGGCTGGAGTTAACCACAGGAGTGCAACGTACAGGGTGCTGTGTAGGAAGTATCTCCCCTCCTGCTTTCCCCTGAAATCCATTACAGGTACTGGTACTTAAATCAGTGCCAGGAAATACATCTGGGCACTGGAACATGAGAGTCTGTACTGCTGGGATGCTGAGGGACCACTGGCACGGCTTTGGTCTGGGACAGAGCAGCCCCCCTCCTGAAACCTCCCAGGCACAACTTGGAGCTGGCACAGGACAGGGACCATTCCCAGCAGGCAGATGTGCATGGTCACCCTGCTCCAGAGCTGGAGAGAGCCTAAGAGCTTGGATGCAGCCTGCTGGAGGGGTCTGGCTGAGAGCCAGAGCACAGACTCATTAGTACAGGTAAGTCCTCCACACATGTGCTCACAAGAAGCCCTCTGGGGAGAAAAGCCTGTTGGTTAGATAACTCACTCAGGAAATGAGAAAATAGAATTTTTTCCCCCAGACTGAAGAAGTTCCAACCTCTCTCTCCTGCTTGAGTTCCCCAAACATCAGGCAAAGGCATAGCTGGGGCAGGGAGAGCAGGCAGCTTTTACCCCCCTGCTGGAGATGGCTGTCAAAACTGCAGGTAACCTGGGGCAAGATGGTTGAAATTTGTTGACTCTCAGGCCTAGCAAAAGCACCTCTTTCTTGACTAGGAGAGACCAGGACTCTGGGTCACCTCTTCACATTATACAATCCATGTATGTTCCTAGAGGTGGGGCAAGATCTGATGTCCCCATCTGGCAAAAGCCTTTCTATTCTGTTGGTCAAGTTTAGTCTGTAGCTCTTCCAGTGTTTGGAAGTGGCATCCCTATACATCACAGGAAAAACCAAAAATAATGTAAATGCATAAAGACCATCAAGGAATGTGCTCCTGGGCAGCAAGAAAACCCACCAAGAACTGGTAAATAAAAGAAAAACAGCTATTCATTTGTTTGCTGAAAGCCACTGCAGCCAAATGAAGGTTCTTTCCCAACAGCCAGGTCACAATAAGCAAGGGCAACTGCCCTGCAGTGGCCAGGAAATTTCTGACTCACATGTTGCAGCCTCCTCTACCACCTGCCCCATCACCCAAATGATTCTCTGACAAAGGAACTAGACCCTCTGGAGTTTCTCAGAGCTCTCCTCCCACCCATGGTGCAAGAACGCTTTTCTGGCTTTTCTCATGATGTGGTGCTGGAGGTGGTGTCTCAGATGACTCTGGGCTAGTCTGAAGATATGTGCTGTGCTCTGACTTCAGCAGCTGCTAGTGGCCTGCTGAATGAAGAACATACAATCTTTTTCTGCATCAAGAGTGGCAACAGTTCCTTGGCAAACCAGAAGCTAAAAAAAAACAGCTCAAGAAGCTGTATGCACTGAACGGTGTTTAGAAACGGCCACTGTCAGGAAATGGTCTGACAAGCTTCAGCTTCAGCAGGATGAAATGCTCCTGAAAGGGTGATCACCTACATCACTGGTGGCAAAGCTCACAGCTGTAAATACAGATCAACCTGTAAAATTCACCCTTTAAGGGTACAGGCAGCTGTAGCACAGAGGTGACAGCTGGGCTGTCCCTTCCCACACCAGCAGTGTTACGGCAGCGTCAGCCCAAGAACAAACACCCCAGGTCCATCATCACAGGGCAGCAGGACTGGGATCCTGCTGCTGACACTCTTCTGAGCACTGGAAAAAAGACAAACCTCATGCTGACAGCTGCCTCCTTCCAGTTCAACTCCCTATTCATTATCAAAGGTGAAGCTAATTATGTCTCTCCTAAAAGGCTGCTCAGACAACTACGCTAATTATTTCAGGCTAGGATGTGTGACAATGTATGCAATTTGGTGGGCCCACAGAGCTGCTGCAATATTCACAGGATCAGTTCTAGCATTGGCTTTCCACAAAAACCTGATCTGTCACATCAGGGAGGCACAATTTAGATTAATGAGGCAGGTCGGCCATAGTCCTGCTGCATGCAAACTTAATTTGCACATCTGTGGCCACTGGGAGGAGGGAGATGAGAAAATAAGATGGCATGAGAATCCCTGATGGCGGAGTTTGCAGGACACTGATTTCTGCAGAAGCTGAGTTCTCTCTGTAGCTTAAATGGAAATCAGACCTGAAGAGAAGCTCTGAGTGTGGAGGCAAAGGGCTGAATGTATCCAGACGGAATTTTTATATGGTATGATGTGACCCAGGGAAGTGACAGGAGAAAAGAGAAGCTTAGCCCTAAATCCGTTCCGAGGGATAATTCTTTTAATATCTGGGAAAGAGCTGATCAGCTACCCTTACATCTCACTGTAGCTGGTCACCTTGCAAAAGTCAAAAGCAATGGGGTGCAGGACTTCTCAGAAGAGCCTGGGTTCCACCACATCCCTGTGGTGAAGAGATCAGCCAAACAGACTTGATTACATATCCCCCCTCTTTCTCAAAGCACATCCCATGAAGGAAGAGTGTGATGTTTTCTCCTGAAGGCAATACAATGGGACTTGACCTTGCTGGTTCCTACCACAGCAATTTATCTCTTTTCCACAAGTCCTGGAAGGACATGCAAGTATAGTGCTCTGCAGGCACCTCCTTGATGTGTTATGGCAGACCTAGTGGTAGGAAAGAGTGCCTGCATCTACAGTGCCAGTGGCTAGAATCGGGTAGCTCACATAGTTTCTCTATCATCATCACTTAATATTTGTTGGTAGGCCAATAAATTAGTTAAAGACTGATCAATGGACAGGAAGAGGGAAGATAACTGTCTGAATGGACATGGGTATTTTGCCATGAATCTTTCATTAAACTTACAAAGCAATTGGTGCTTCTCAAAGCTCAACACTTGTTAATGTAAATCAGGTGATTCTAGTTAAAACAGTAATTCTCAGCTCATTTGAGCAGGTATCCAGAGTCGTCAGTTTGCAGTGACAACATTTATCACATTCTCTTCTCCTTCACGTTGTGACAAGCACAGCCCACGCACATTTTGCAGACTCATTTGTCTCCGTAACAGTCTCTTCCTAAGAGTTACAAGCCACTGCTGGGGATTCACTGCTGTGCTGACAGAGCTGTGGTGCTACAACTACTCAGGTGCTTTATATAAAGATCAAAGAAGACTTGGTTGCTCGTGCGTTCTGCTCTGAACAGCATCTTTTTCCCATCTTCCCTTTGGAAGAAGGTTCTGCCTTCCTCTGCATCAGACAGTGCTCTCCTATCTCTGCCCATGATTCCCTGGAAAGCACATTTTCCAGTAAACCAGCCACTTCTTGAATCTACCACATGCATGTGAGCAGACCATCTGGTACATACAAATGTATGCTACATAACTCAAGAGCCACCACATCTGCATTATTCAGGTAATCTACCTGTGCCCTCTTTGTTTCTGGGCTTTGTTTCTCACTGCTGATAACAAAGGTCAGTTTTCTCCCTCTGTGGATTGCTTGCAGAAAGCAGAAGGGTCATACCAAAAAACAGGGACTAGATGGCATGCCTTGGGCCTTCAAGACCATTCCTTTGGGGTCACAGAATGCCTTGCACCCTACCTCTCTCAAGGGGTCTTCTTAATTGCCCTTTTAAGGTCTTTGATTTCCAAGCTCCTTGACACATATCTTACCTTTCACTTCTAAGTACAACTACTGTTTCACAGTTAGCATTCAAAGTATGTAAGCCCAAATGGATCTCTTTTGAGGTCTGAATGACTCCTCAGACCACCTTCATCCTAGGGGACAGATCTGAGATGTGTACCTCAGCAGTTCCTCAGTGTCCTCCTCGGGACTTGTGCTCAGCACATGCTCCCTGTTCTTGCAGGCAGCTGGCAGCAGCAGTGAGTCACCCAGTCTTACCACCCCACCAAGGTCTGGGTCTTCAAATAATTTCAGATCTAGAAAGGGGAAACAGAAAATGCTGTAGTTAAATCATGCTACATAACACAACACCTGCTTGAACACTAGCTAGACCATCTGGCTACTGAGCTGAAAAAAAATAATCATGTAGACAATTCTTTTCTTTACAAGGACTTCCAGTCCATTAAGTGCAGTGATACTCTGCACTCTGAGGACTTCTCAATTCTTCTTGAATTCAAAAGTAGGTCACATTACTCTTCTTAGTGTCATGGAAGTGACTGTGGGACAGCCAGCTCCCACAGACCTACAATATCCAAGCTAAAAATGTCAAAAGTCAACAGCTATGGGAACTACAGGTCTTATTTAGTCTTCCTGAACGATTCAAGATGATTCTGCCCCAGCTAAAGATTTGCCTTAACATTTCCAAGTCATTATTTAGCCTGTACACTCTGTATCACTACATTTTAAAATCTGTTATACACATGCTTTAGATAATACAATCTGTGTATATACAAATATAGAACAGATTTACTCTCTTTCATCTTCTTGCTGGGACCAATTGATGAGAAATCTTTTTCTGGGCCAAAGAGTCCTTCATCTGGATCTAGTTCCTCTTCAAAAATGGTTAATTTTGGCTTCTCTTCCTTGGTTGGAGGAGCAGATGCCTTCTTTGTTTTTTTAGCCCTAAAAACATAAGAGACAAGAAAGTCAGCTGCAATTCTTCATTTAGCACAGAAGATTTATTGCTAGAAAGTCTCTTAAGCTGAAAATAAATGGAGGCTGGGAAAGAATTAGGGAAAGGTCCATAGGCATCTTTTAGCTGCTGGCAGGAGCAGGATATTGAGCTGGAGGGACTGTTGGTCTGGCATACTCTCCCTGTGCTTGTGTTCTGTACTCTTGAAAGCTATCGAGGAACCAAGAGGAACTAAAAGAGCAGGGCTAACAATGCTGTACTGTGCAAACTACCACTTGATCCCATTTGTTTTAAGCCCTTTTACTCCTCCCACATAGCTTAAAATTAGAAAGATTCAGAATCATAGAAAGGTTGGGGTTGGAAGAGACCTTAAAGATCATCTAGTTCCAACCCCCCTGCATGGGCAGGGACACCTCCCACTAGACCAGGTTGCTCCAAGCCCCATCCAACCTGCCCTTCAACACTTCCAGGGATGGGGCATCCAGACTTTCCCTGGGCAACCTGGGCCAGGGTCTCACCACCCTCACACTAAAGAATTTCCTCCTAATGTCTAACCTAAATCTACCCTCTTCCAGGTTTGATTCAAGAAGAGCAGTTCCAGCAACACTGACACAGACAGACAGAAAAGGGATGGCTTAAAAAGCAAAGTACAGGTTGGATCATTGCTCTGATCCTTTTGGACAGGTTTTATAAAACCTCTTTGGCTCCCTTTCCTGGGACGTTTTGACTGCTGCATGCAGGCATAAAGGCATTGGACACTCCCCTCATCCTTCCCAGAGAAGAAATGATATGAAGACAACATCACCTTTAAGCTGAAACAAGCAGGGACTGGAAGATCCTTGGCTGGACCAAGTGCTATTTGCAGAATGTACAAATGCCACTCAGTACTCTCTCGAACCAAGGACAGGATTAACTTCCCCTAAATTTAGTCTTCTAAAAATTTGTCAGTGAGACAAAGTTCACTTTTAGGTTTCTTCTCAACTCAGTGGAAAGAGACAAGACATGTCCACAGGGCAATCAGTCTCCTCTCTTTTGAACACTGATATCTGGATACAATAAATGTTTGAAGATCTCCTCCTCTCCCCCTGGCTGGACAAGGAAGTTAAAAACTAGTATGGATGAGAGGCTGCATTGTCTTAAACAAGGAGAGATGAATCCCCTTCCAAGAACTGAGTGAAAAGCATGTGCCTCACGCTGTCACACCCAGGAGTCACATCCCACGAGCTGAGTCTACAAGGCAGCTTTCACAGTAGGGCACCTTCAGTTAGGAGGCAAACCAGATGGCACAAAAAGCAAATTTCGAGAACAGAACAAAAACCTTTGGATGAAAAGTCCAAACTAAGCTGAAAGAGAAGCATGTCCTTCCTAAGAAACTGCCATATTTCAGAGAACTTTACTCTTGGCAGTCATGGCCTTGCAATTTCCAAGCCTGTCTGAGGCTCACAATAGAAGATCCGATCTTTTCCTTTGCACAGAGCAGGTCAGGTTTCAGCCTAGAGCAAACCTCATTATCAGCACTTAACATGCCATAGTCCCTAAAAACTAAGAACTAAGGTCAAAAGATTACACATACATTCCAACTACATTGAAGAACCCTGTAAAATCCTCTTCCAATTACAGCTGCACACAAAAGAGTGGGGTCCAGTTACCTCCAGTTATTTTCACAAGTTTATTATCACTTCTGAATTGGAGCTACTTTTGAAGGTCAGCTCTAAGGAACTGCAGAGAAGCCTTCATTGAACACCTGACAAAACCTAAAGGTATAATATGTAGAAGCCAGACAGCTTTCACCCAGGGTTTCTACACAAATTCATTGCTTGATTAATGTGGTAAGAAATCTATCACTCAAATGAACTGAAGTATCAAAGGAAAAGGTAAAATGTTATATTTAACAACATTTAGACTCTAGCAAGTTAGACTGAGCCAGCTTTCAGAGCTGACAAATTGATTAAAAATAAAACTATTAGATAGACATTAATCCAATCTATTGGGGAAGGAACAACTTTATTTGCATAATGCATGCCTTGCAATGTATTTGTTGGGAAGTGAATGACAATATAGGTGAGGATTTGTCAACCCACAGAGTGCCAAAAAGTCTTTGACAAGATCCCTTGTCCATCCAGAGAGTTGTAACAACTCTCCTCAGCCTGTTACACCACAGGTACTTACACACATGAACCAGTACATTTCCAAGCAACAGCTCTCCACCCCAGTAAGTTAACAAGGGGCTCACTCATAGTTAGCTAAAGTATCCACAGCAAAGAGTACCAAAATGATGGGAAATACTGAGGAAGTGGAAGAGAACCACAAAGAGCGTCATAAAGAACTGCAGGTAAAACAAAATTAACTGAACTGAGAGGTCCTGGTAATAACCCTCTGCTTGGTCCAGTCATCAAACCAGCCCACTTAACCTGGCTCTCTGTCTGTTTTGCCAGGGGACTCCACTGGCAGTTGGAGGGCACAGGGCCAAATCCACAGAGCCTGACTGCTACCAGTAGGAACACGAAGCAGTTGTTTTTCTGCCTTCAAGTTGTTTCCCATCACTTCCCTTCTAAGGAAGCCACAGCTGGACTGCCAAGTAGTTCCAGCATATCCATACAGGGACTCTGTTGAAGTCAGTTTCTAGCTGGAAAACTGGATTCCCACGGTTCTGTATTTAGCTGTGCCAGTCCAGGCTGTGCACTGCTGAGCAGAGGTTAACGGATGAGAAAGGCTGTGTAAGAAGTTTCAGAATCTGTCTGAGATTCTGGTTTCTCACTTTCTGGTTTTCTTCAGCTGGCATGAGTGTCTGTCTGCCTGTCCCCTCTTCTCCTCTGTACTCCTGCCATGTTGCCATAAGCAGGGGACCAGGGACTGAGCTGGAATTGAGCTGATTGTGCAGCCAGATGCTGGTAGGCACATAGAGAAGTTGCCAGCATACTTAATGTAATGATCAGTGTGTGTAGGGCACAGCACGCTGGTGCAAGGATACAGGGGCTTTTGGGAAGATGGAAATGAAGGAACATTTAGTCTGCCAAAGCATTACTGTACTCAAGCTTTTCACTTCATTGGCACCTTCTTCACACAGCACACGCACAACCTTGCTACCTGGCTGGGGCGGGTTGATCCTGGCTGGACACCAGGTGCCCGCCAAAGCCCCTCTATCCCTCCTCCTCAACTGGACAGGGTCTTCTCCTGGGCTGCAGGGAGATCTCTGCTCCAGCTCCTGGAGCACCACCTTCCCCTCCTTCTTCACTGACCTCGGTGCTTGCAGAGTTGTTCCTCTCACATATTCTCATTCCTCTCTCCAGCTGCAGTTGCTGTTCCGTGGCAGTTTTTCCCCTTTTTAGATACGTTATCAGAGAGGTGTTACCACCATCACTGATGGGCTTAGCCTTGGCTAGCGGTGGGTCCACCTTTAAGCCAGCTGGAATTGGCTCTATTGGACACAGGGGAAGCTTCCAGCAGCTTCTCACAGAAGCCACCCCTGCAGCCTCCCTGCACTCAAAACATTGTCACGCAAACTCAAAACACTGACGTTCTGAAGGTACCTGCATCCAGCTGGCAGAAGATGACCAGTGTCATTTGCTATTTCTTTGTTGTCGAACCAAATGAACCCTGGAACATCACTCTAGTGAATTTTAAAAATCTTAACAAAAAAACCAAAGCAGCCCTAAAGACAATGCATCCTGTTTTCAGCTGAAGACATTTCTGGAACCATACCTGTTTTCCCAGTTTGAGCTCACTGAGTTCTACACACAAAGCACTGTGAGAATGACTCCAATAACTCAACTGTCTTCTGCTCTGTGCCCAAAAGAAGCCAAATTGCCTTATAAGTGACTGTAGATAAATACTAACCTTGACCACACTGGATGACCAAAAATCAGGGTGTATGAATCCACCTAGTCAGGCTGCTGGCACACTTGAAAACCTAGCTGAGATCACTGGCTTCCACATGATTCTCAAACCATTCATGAAAGTGTCCACAAAACTCTGCATGCAGAAGACACTTTCAAACCTAACCAATGTTGTGAATGCAATCCTCATGTTACTGTTTACAGACACAATGTAGGTCACTTGTTCTGCAGCGTTCAGGTCTCACAGGCACATCAGCAAAGCAGAAGAGCTTTCTGGTCAGCTGTAGGAAAGTGACAGGGATGACTAAGACACACTCCAAAGTCAGAAGATTTCCAGACCTGCCTGTGTGATAGCTGTACATTGAAATACTGGATCTCCAGACCTAATGTTTGGTGACATATTGCTTAAATCAAAGGACTTGTCTGCTCTGCTCTATGCAGACAGGAGTCCCTAACCCATGCTCACTACTGAGTTAAAACCATGTATCATGAGTCAGAGTGTGTGGCATTATTTTCACCATGAGGACACTCAAACATTGGAATAGTCTCCCAAGGGAAGTGGTAGATTCCCACACTCTGCACAGTTTTAAGTCTCAGCTTGACAGGGTGCTGAGTCATCTTACATCTACTACAGTAGTACCCAGAAAGATGAGACCAGCTGATACTTGAGGTCCCTTCCAAACTGGCATTCTGTGATGATTATTCAGAGTAAGTGAAATCTCAGAACACAGACAAAAACTTTTCAGAACTTGATTATTCCGAAAATGTGACCACTTCTCTTTTATAGAAATAACATCATGTTCCAGGAAAGGAATGTTACAATAATATATAAAAAATAATTATACATATTCATATGTTGAGCATCCATGGCACTTTACAAGGAAAGAGCTCACTAGTATGAACTAACACCCCAGCTCCCACAAATCAAGCTGAGGCTTGAACAAAAGAACTGCTGCTAAAACAGCAGCAATATTAGCACATCTTCTTGAAAAACATTTCTAAAAACAAAGAGCCTATACACTAGTTCACAGAAAACAAAATGTCATCTCCTGCTTTCTTTTCATTCACCAGTGCTCGTTTTCCAAAGCTGCCTGATAACACACAGGACAAAAGGGGTCATTCTCTTTGGCTTTGGGCTGGGAATGCTGAATAGAAATTCTAAGCCTGTCAGCTCAACACAGCCTGACTGCTAAAACTCTGAGCAGTGGTGACAAGTGCTGGCCACAGTGATGTTTTACCTCACACAGTAATATTTTTTTTTTTGGTGGCCATCACAGTAACTTACAGTGTTTTAAATGGCCCTGGCATGTCCCAAAATATGATAATGGATAGTAGATGGAATAAATATCCAATTAGAAATAATTTGGAAGAAGAGCATCCAACTGCAGGCCAAGTTTCTCCTGCTGGAGTTGGCAGATTAGACCAGCCTTGGACTATTGTTCCAGCAGAGCAACAGATGGAATAAAAGCCTGAAGGAAAAGACTTTCAAGAGTTGAGCTCCCATCTAGGGACCTGCTTTAGTGGAGAGATTTTTCTGAAGGGCTCAGCACTCAGGAGTATCTGTTCTTCCTAAAATCAGGCAAGCTGGTTTTATAACCTGCCCTTAGGATTTCTGATTACATAATTTTTTTTTTATATAATCTGAAAACAGATTATAAAACCACAGACAACTTTTGTTTAGTATATAGTCCATTAGCAATAATAATAATACAGACACATTTCCTAAAAAGCTTTCAACTAAGTAACTAATAAAGCACAAAGGCACTCAGATGCCTGGGAAGGGAACAAGGGTTACAGAGTACATTGCAAAGAAAATTAACATAAAGGAAATGTCTTTATTGTTTTCCTTTGATTTCCTAGACTAAGCCAGAATGTGAGACTTGCTGAAACAAGGATAAAAAAAAAAATACAAGTTTCAAAATATAATCATGACCAAATAAAATCAGAGCAAGGACGCTGGTTGAGAACAAGGAGGGCATAATGAAGCTGCCAATAATGATGCAAATAAGCAAAAAAACCTCACTAGTATTTTGCATTTTCTCTGCAAAGCAGCAGAATGGTATTTTCAGGGTTTCTAACAACAGTGAAATAGTTCTTATCCTAATACTTGTTTGTCAATGATGCTCATTTTCAAATATGCAATGCCATAACATATGCACTAACTTATTTTGGAAAAAAATTGCCCAGGCATCTTTCTGCACCCTGGATGTAACTACTCAACACATTTTGGAACTCCAGGGAGGTTACAGAGGGCTAAAAATAAAGCTATTTTAGAAATCAGAAAAAGTTAGAAAAGTACAGCACAAAGAAGCATGGGCTGGTGAGCATTGCCTTGATGCTTGGTAAAGTTAAAGAAAGGCAGACAATCAGATATAATCAGTAATTAATTAAAATAGCATCCATTACTAATGTCTTGCCAGAATCACGCTGCTGTTTTATTTTTATGAGCCTACAGCCTTGGTTAACAATGGTATCTTATCCAAGGATTGACATAGGAGTGGTGACACTTCCCACAGTTCTCTTCCAAAGCAGGACCAGGACAATGGAAGATCCAATCCTCCAGCTCCTGTGGACAGGGATCTCACTGCAGGAATCTGCTTCTCTGCAGAGAGCCTGAGCTATCTCTGCATTAACTTACACACTCAGATGCCTCAAGCAAGGAGGGACTAAATCAGAATTCTCTCTTTTTCATTCTTCTCCATGGCTTTGGTGGGATGAGGAGGAGAAAATACTGTGTCTTGCTGTTCAGTCTCTGAATTCGTAAGAGCTACAAGGCAAGCATGATGATGGCAGCATCAGGGCTTTTATTATGCCCCCAATTATTTTTCTTTATGTGTATGTTTGATAGGACTTGATTTCAAATTCACACACATTGATTTTTGCTCTGCTACCCTCTTCTGGAGCACCTTCTATTTTCTCTGTGCCTAGTCCATGCAATGGACATGAGTAAATGATCTGCCCCATGCTCAGCAGATTCAGTAGCAAACATAAAAGCCTGCCTGACAAATAGGGAATGGATGGTACTGAAAGTATCCAATGTTGTGGTAAGAATTATTACAATTTGCAAGTAAAAGTGGCAAATGCAAACAGCCACCATTCTGGAGAAGTGATTTGTTTCTTCAACACTCAAATGGTGAAAAAAGCCAAACAGCTTGTGAACGTGCCACTGTAGCTTCTCTTCAGATGTATTTGAATAATTCCTGAAAAAGCTGGGCACTCACACCTCTAAATCATAGAACGTCTAAATCATAAGTCACAGAATGGTTTGGGTTGGAAAGGACCTTTGAAGATCATCTAGTTCCAACCCCCCTGCATGGGCAGGGACACCTCCCACCAGCCCAGGTTGCTCCAAGCCCCATCCAACCTGCCCTTCAACACTGCCAGGGATGGGACATCCACAACTCCCCCAGGCAACCTGTTCCAGTGTCTCACCACCCTTACTGTAAAAGATTTCTTCCTTATGTCCAATCTAAGCCTACCCTCTTTCTATTTAAAATGGAACATTTTAAAGCTGTCCTGTCACTACAGGCCTTGCTAAAGTCAAATCAGCATGACCTGCAACTCCTTGGTACCTCCTCCCAAGGACAGGCAGCCTGACTTTTCCGTATCTACTTTATAAAGGTTTAATTTTGAGTTACCTAACTTTGAGCTATTGTATACAGAATGCCACCATAGGCAGCAGCATTTTCTGTGTTTGGCAGCCTCCCAGACTCACGTTGTGCTCCTTGGGGAGACCCATTTCCCTGTGCCTGACGTGAATTCCCTCCTCACTGCATTCAAGAGCAATACAGGTACAAGGATCCAGACTGCAGACAAAACTCTGTTTTTTATCTGCCTGTGAACAGAAAAGCCTCAAATAGATAATAAGAGAGGGTGTTTGCATCAAAAAAACCCTCTGGCCTCTAACCCCAGAGGCTCTGTGCAAAACTCTGTATAAACTCTTCTACTTTTTGTGTGGTACCTGCAGAGACCAACCCCCAGCCTACAGAAGACCTCTAGCAAACTGCAAATGATGATCTAGTTTAAAATTTTGCCTGAGATGCCTGTCATACCTCATCTAAAGTGCTTGTGAAAAGCCAGAGAAGGGCTGATCACCAAGGCAATGAACAGATTCCAGCAGCAGCTCAGAGGCAGAGTCCTTCAAAAGCACAGGGTCTCGACTGCTCCATGAGGAAGGAAGATGGGGCTGAGGCTGGTTCCTCACTCCCTTCCTTCCCCAACATCTTGCTGTTCAGAGGTCACTTTTTTCCTCTTGGCTGCACCGTGGGTAAAACAAAACTCACTGCAACACAGAGATGGCTCCACAGGAAATAAAACAGAGATGGCCACAGCGAGACATCGTCAGAGCCAAGTGATTCTGCTGTTGCAAATAAAGCCCCATGCTCCATCTGCTGCCTCTCCTGCTGATCACGAGATCAAAACTTCTTCCATAAAAAGAAAATGTGGCTTTCCTGCCTAAAGGTTTCTTGTGCTGTTTTTTGTTGTAACAAAGGTAAGTTAAAATTGGCCTGGGTGAAATATTCCCCAGGCCACGGATACGCCTGTTGCACACAGCAATTCCACTTCTGATGTTGCAGACGTTGCTGGAGGTCAGACTGCAGGAACAGTCACACCAGGGAGCTCTGGAGACACAAACCTCTCCCTCCTAAGCGAGGCACTGAGGCTCTGCAGCAGCAGCTGCCCAAGGGCTTGTTTCTGATGCAAGCAGGAAAACAGCTGACGTAGTTCTGCATTTTTTAAATTGGATTCCTACCTATGTTTTTATCACGAGCTGGCCTGACTTGCCAGCACACAAGCTTTTGTACCACAAGGGATTTCAGGGGCTGGGCACTGAGCTCAGCACACACAACTGGCTGCCATGCAGAGTGGATGGGTTCAGCTGGGGGAGCACAACAAGGTCAGGTCCTGAATTGCAGAGACCTGATAAGCACAAGCCATCCACAGACATGGGGCTAAAGTAAGAGGAAAGTTGCCTTTACAAGTGTTCTGGCTCGTGCAAGAGATCCAGCTCAGCACTGGGGTTATTTAACAGTCATGATAATATTCTAAAATCATAACCAAAACCATTCCTCTCCTATTGGCAAAACACCTCTCAGAGCTCAGCTCACCCAGAATTCCCACAGCACTCTTCAGAGATGACAGACATGATCTCAGCGAGGCCTCCAACCACCATCTCATATCCCAGAGAATTATGACTTGACACAAGCGACACGAGCCTGCAGATCCACCCAGCTGATTCACTGCAGACCTTCCTTGCTCCTACTTAGCTACCTGATGATCTGCTACTGCCAGCCTTCCCCCTTGGGGCAGGCTGGGTTAGCAACGCTGAAGATTGATGTGCTGCAGGGGATGCAGCAGGGAAAATGGATCAGGGAACAGAGTCAGTGGCTAGAAATGCTAGCAAACACCTCAGGTGCTCAAATCCCAGACAATGTGAGACCTCAGGCCTCAAAAAAGGGACCAAAAGCAGCAAGCAGGTAGTGCTCCATTAGCCCAAGGAGAGCTCTTCTCAGGATTGGCTGCTGTTGAGTCACCGTGTGAGTCTGGGCAAGGAACTGGGTCCTTTAGGCCTTTAGTCTGCCAACTCACAAAACCTAAATGCACTCAAAATATATTAAAGTTACACCCTTCTACATCAGTGGAGAATCTGGTGAGATTAAGCCATCCGAGATGTGAGAAACTGCAGTTTGGTGAAGGGGATGTTTTGTTGAATACACAGGGGGAACAGAAATTATGTCACTAATCTGTGTCAGTGGGAGGGACCAGTGGGAAAGTGATGAAATGATGCTTGATGACAGCAGGGGAGTAGTGATTACAAATAACTGCACAATGTTTTAAGCTTCTCCTCCCTGCTGTTACAGTGGCTGTAGCAATGTCAGAGGAAAGGATTATGATTTCAGACAAAAAGCACAGACCCAAGACATTTCAGAATTTGGATCCGTAAGGAGAAATAATATAGCAGACCTTTCACATTTCACATGGCCAAGACAGAGAACCAACACCAGAGGATCAGTGTGGCTGTAAACATACAGCAGCACATCAAACACAGCCAAAATGCCAGATGCTGATTCGTGGGGCTGCCTTATGCCCCTCACCGAGCCCCTCCGTGTTGCCCACCCACCTCCTGTCTGCAGCTGCTGGCCTCACTCCTCTCTCTGTTCATCTTCCTTCCCCCCCGCAAAGGGAGGATACTGGTACCTGCCTGTGGTGCCTCCAAGGCAAAAAGGGGGTTTTGAGGCTTTCCCATCTTCCCACAGCTGTCAGAATTCCACAGCAGAGGTGCTAAGAGAACACAGGCAACACACACACACACCTACCCTGCTGACAAAGGGCAGGACTGTATTCATACTATACAACATTTGACCATGGTCTGCTCTTTCTCTGTGTGGCATCCTGGAATTACTATTTATTTTGTATCTGATTCTCAGTTCAAAGTGCTTGAAATAATGTCAGGGTTGTGCGAGAGCTCTGCGAAGTCAGAGGCTGAAATGGAGCATGCCTATGACATGCCCTGGGCACAGAAAGAAGGCATATTTTGATGTCTGAACGAGCAAAGCTTGATGAGATACTGCCAGAGGACTCCGTACAGAGGCAAACTTCTTGCAGTCTTCTCCATGTTGCCTTTTGGAATGTTGTCCCTGGGAGAGGTCCTGGGTACCAGCCCCTCCCAGGAAGAACAAATAAACAGAGAGCAAAAGGGAGGCTGTCCTTGTTTCCATTTGTCTGTAGGAATGAAGGACACCTTGGCATCCTCCACAGTATCCATCAGTAGCATCCATCTTGTAGCACACAACAGCACCACATGGCTCCCCTCCCCTGAGCAACAGCTGGCAAACCACTGGCAGACAAAGCAGGTTCCTCCATGAGAGAAAGGGATATGACTGGCTGGGTTACAGCCCCCACCACCTCCCACAGGCCACTACAATGATGCTTATTGCCCCCAGACACCTCACAGCCTTTCAGAACTCACTCCCTCTGCACGTCTACATGCCAGCACTCTTCTTTTATAGATTGGGAGTGAAATGCAGCCCTGTAAACCAGAAGTGAGCTGTCTGCAGCCTAAACAGGATGTCTTTGAAAAGGAGAATTGACACTAATTCCCTGGAGACCTTGGCCAGCAGCTCTGGACCACGTGCTCTTTCTTCCCCTTTGAGCATCCTGCATTGTGTGGTGCTGCCCTTGTCTCTTGGCAGCACCACTGAGCAAATAAAAACAACTCCAGTGAGGTCAGGGTTTGCTGCAACAGCCCCTGAGGGAGGAAGTGTGGGTTAGGCCTCAGGAGCCTCCGAAGAACACATTTGGTTTTATTCATATGAGAGGATCAGTGGGGCCGTGGGTCTGTCACTCATAGCCAAGACAAGAAAGATGGATGACTCAGTACAAGTTTCCAGAAGACTGTTACACCCAGCAACAGCCTATGCTGGCAGATAACCTGCCACACAGATGAAAAATGAGAGGTCTTTAGCAAATGGGTCTAGGTAACGTTGTATGGTGGTTTAGAGGGCATGACACTGTGCTTTGTGTTTAATTATGCCTTCAACACCACCTCGGATGCTATTGCAGACAAAATACAGCAAGGCAGAGAGAAACTTAGGAATCTTCCATCCAAGCCACCCTGACCACCCTGCGTATCGTGCCAAATGAGTAGCAGCTATTACAGAAAATCATGGTTCAGACCAGACCTTAGAAAACAGCCCATACTAGCAAAAACCCACGTAAAGACCTAGCCAACTGACACACTGTGGCTCACAACCACACAGTTCAACTCTGTTATACTCCCAACAGGCTGGCTGCACCCACCATCACCCAAGAGTGCCAGCTGGTAGGTGCCACGGCAGCCAGCCACGGCCTTGCTGCAAAATGCCCTTGGTGGTTTATGCTGACAGAGCACATTTAAGTGCCAGACATCCATGCAGCACCACCTGCACCAAGAAAAGCCTTGTTACGGGGCCTCAACAGCTCTAATCCTGACTCCTAAATGTGCACCACCTTCAGGCTGTCCTGCTGACAATGAGAAGGCAACATCTATACAAGCAAATAAACGTGCTCAGGGCTTGGGCTGAAGTAACGGCTCATAACGCCTGCCCTGTGAGTTTCCAGCACACCAGTCATGCTGGCATGAATTTGGCCCAGACTGATGACTGCTTTCCCAAATGATGCCTGGCCACAATCTAGGGATCAGCACAAGCTCAAGCCTCTTTCTGGTTTGGATGTGCCCAGACTGCTCTAGCAAACGAGAGGATTTAGCAGTTGGGCAGGAGCTACTTCATCCTAGTTGGCACAGGGCAAGTCTACAACAGCTCCTGTCCATTTTTATTTACCAGTTTGGCCACAATCATATCACCAGCCACAGCTCTGTGAGAAATCTCACTCCTCTTTATGATCTGGACATGTCTGGGCATCTCAAGCAATATGAAAACAAAGGGTTTGGCTCTTACCAGAATTTATAGGAAGTAGTAGCATTTCTTTCACTTTAAGGACAATTGCCATTAACAACAATCTCAATGCCACATTTCTGTGCAGAGGGAAACTCTGCCCCAGGCAGATCTATGAAATCAGCTTTATTCCTTTTACCAAAGGGATAAGGGTGAGATCTAACTTTTAAATGCTGAACACCCAGGATGAGACCTGAGAAAATCAAGCACAGAATGAGGAGCTGCTGAGTCCCAGATGTCTGTCAGTCCTTAAGGACACTCTCCTTTCCCTGTCACTTCAGATGATTCCAGATCTGGCCAACTGCTGCAGGGGGTAGCAGCAAGAGGATGTGATCCCCAGG
The DNA here is from genome assembly GCF_020740795.1 of Apus apus. Lineage (NCBI taxonomy): Eukaryota > Metazoa > Chordata > Aves > Apodiformes > Apodidae > Apus > Apus apus. The sequence goes on along the minus strand of NC_067284.1, from coordinate 113,029,673 downwards.
TGTGTTAATTAGTACCAGTCCATAGTTACAATGGCTAATTCATGCATTTTTGGCAACGTTTTACAGATTGCTTCCAAAAATGATTCTCCAAAAGGCATTTCTCTGAGCCTTTGAAATCAAGACACACAATTCTGTAGCAGGTCCATGGGGAGAAGGGAACAATGGTTTTATTAAGTCTGCTGAGTTAGGAACTTGACAGCACCAGATGAAAGGCAAAGCAAGTCTCCCATCTCAATTTAAACTGAGCACACATTCACCCCACAGGCAACTTCTTCTAGAGCAAACAATTCTGTTAGACTTGGTGAACAGAAAAACAACAGGGCAGCTCTGAATCCATCCCTCATTAGCAGTCTGTCTCATCTACAAGCAGTTCCCTGAGTCTGCTGATTAAAGATTTCCAGTGCCTTGGTGAAAGCAGCAGGCTAATCGATGAGGTAATGCTTTTTTATTCTAATTAAGGACTTGAGTCATCCTATTATTGTAAAGTCCATGTAAGAAAACATGTTTAAATCTGCCCAATTACATCATGTTCCATCCTCTTCCAAAGCAGAAATATTAAAAAAAAAAATAAAAATACACACTTCTGATTTTGTGCAGTTGTAAATTTATACTGTATCCCTTCTAAAGGATGTCCTGCCTTCTACGAATGTGTTTCAGTTAAGGAAGGACCTAATACATCTGCAAAATGGCTCACAGCAGCTCCTCTGTTGCTGTTTAGTTCTGCACTGCTACAAGTGACCACACATTTCTATTAAGAGGATGGGAAAACAAAAAGCTGAGAGTTCACTCAAAGGACTATGGGAATTATTTGAAAGCTGGTGCCAGCTAGTGGCAAAGGTATTTCATTCCAGTTCCCTGACACTACTTGGCTCTGCAATTCTTCTATAGACAGAAAAGTGTGTGGTAAGTTTATTGCTTTAATACATTGTAAACAATGAACCAGAACCATTAAAAATCCTGTGACAACTTTCTTAAAAGCAGACACATCAACTTCAGGGAGCTGGTGAAATTCCAAGTCGAGTATTTACATTTACCTCGGTGCAATTCCCCCTGCATTTCCACTGGAATGACATGCTCTCCACTTACTGTCTGATGCTGCAAGGTGGTGTTGCACTAAGCTGTTCAGCCCTTGCTGCATTTTACCCCAGGTGTAGTTACATTTGTGTTCTGCTTGGGAAGACTGCTGGATGGCACTCGCAGCTGTATCATTACAGAGACGACAGAGTTATTTGCAGTCTTTTGGGTTTATGGATGGTGGTATAAACACAAATTTACTATTTATGAAACCCATTCAGGATTCTAATCAGGAAGAAAATGAAGCACATTAAAATAATTACTTCAGCTCCCTCCCAAAGGATCCTCATGTTCCAGCTGTGTATGTACTGGAATCACTGAGACCAGCCACGAGACAGCTCATCGCTGAAGTTTAACCAAGGCAGTTGCTTCAACATGGGGAAATAATGACTGCACAATCTTAAGGGACCAAAAATCCAGCACTAGGCCAGGAAATATGAATGCAGGTAAGGGCAATGACTATTTCCAGAACAGCAGAAAACACAGAGCAGCCAGCTTTAGATCTCTAAATTATGCATCTTCTCCTCTCCAAACCCCTCTGACAGTCTGAGTGCCCAAGCTCTGATCTCAAGCTACACTTCCTTCTGACTGCCAGAAGTGGACATAGCAGGAGGGTTTTTTTCACTCCTCAAGTATGCTGTCTTCAAGGAGTGCTTGTGGATGTAACATGCCAGCTGAAAGCCTAGGGGTACCAGAAAGCCTCAGGTTTCCTGACTGCTCTTACATTCTGTGAGCACTACCATGGAACAGCAATGAGGGAAGAGAGCTGAGGACTTCCTACATGCAACTCTCCTCCTTTTTTGGAAAGTACAGCTAAAACAGTTTCTCTGTTCCATCACCCAGGGCTTGGTAGACTTCTCTCAAGGAAAACATCTTCCAAGAGCAATCATTCAGAAGACACAACACAGAACTAATAGGGATGATTCTGTGAGATTCAATAGTTAAACGTAAGTTGCATTTTCCATTGTTTTCTGTCAGTCACCATCAACCTTCCATCTGTTGGGAGACAGCAACATGTGCAGTACAGAAACATGTGGGAAGCTATGCTTAGGAGATGGGATTGGAGGCAGAAGAGAAAGGAAAGCCCACTGAATGGGAAAACAACACTCACAAAGCACATTAAAAGAGTTAAAAAACTAAGGATGGATGAACTGGGGGGACTGAATTCCTTCAAGGAGAGCACCCCTGACATCCTGCTTTACTCGCTAGAGACTCAGTAAAACATCTCCAAGGAGAGGCAATAAGGCTGACCCTAAAAAGGACTGAGAGCAGAGAATTAATTAAAGGCTTATCCATTATCTGGATGGGTAATACCCACTTTTTGCTGCCTTAAGGCCAGATTGGATGAAGCCTTGTGCAACCTGGTCTAGTGGGAGGTGTCCCTATTCATAGCAGGGAGGTTGGAACGTGATGATCTTTAAGGTCCCTTCCTACCTTAACCATTTTATGATTCTATAAATGCTTCAGTAGGAGACCAACAGGGTTGTTTACTGGGATTTTGCAAGTCACCAAGCTGACAACAGCTGGACTGGAATTGTGACAAATACTTGTGTCACTTGGCAAAGTGAGGCTTGAGCATGCCTTGAAACCTAAGCTTGTGACTCAGTGACTGACAGAAAATAAAGATCTGCCTGTTTAAATCTCTGAAGGCTTCACAGCTGTGAGCACAGATACACACACTGCTAGGAAAACAAGGCTCGCTTTCATTTCTTGTTCATTGTTTTAAACTATCTGAATTTCATTAAAGAAAAAATAACCTGTATCTTCTCTGTTCTTTGATGGTTTGACACCCTCACTCTCTTTCATCTGATTAGGACAGTCAGGCAAGTGTTTCTGCTGCTGTGTATGAATCCTACTGGATTCAGAGGGCAAGTCATGCTCGTACCTGGCTAGACCAAAAGCCAGTTGTGAATGTATGAGTGGCTGAGGAGTAGAAGGATGCCTGAGGAGCAGCATCCTGAGGAGTGGCAGAAGTACAACCCTGCCAACCAAGGACCAGAAGGCACAGCAGCTGAACACACATTTTGACAAGTCAGCTCCAGACCATCTGTCCAGCAGACAGCAGCTCTGTTACTGACACCACTCCAGCCAAAGAAATTCTCTTCCTTGGAGGTGAAAATCCACCAGCAAGCATACTGTCCTCACCTATTAAAGCTCTGGGCACTCCATCAATAAAACTACTTGGAAAGATGCTAAAGGCAGGACTCCCCAGTAGCTGATTTCTGCCTCTTTGTCAACCATTCTCAGCAGGCCAAGGTTTCTGGCAGAGGAGGCAAGATCAAGTGTTGCCACTCATTTCTCCCCCAAAGACAAAAGACTGAGACCATCCTAGGTTCTTCTCTCACAGCAGGGAAAATAAAGGTAGCTCCAGGATGAACAGTTCAGGAGTCAAACTCTAGCCTGGCTGTCATCAGGGGGCTGGGAGACATGAGAGTGTAGGACACAATCCAGCAACAACTGCTGGCTTGTGCACCAACCTACCTCCTCCTGCAGCCAGCTGGGCTCTGCAGGGCCCTGGGAAGGCCAGGGCTGGCTGCCTGGCTGCTCCTTCCCTGCCAGACTGTTGCTTGAAGTCCTCACCCATTTCATCTGTAGCCAGAAAAGGCCCCGAGTCCTTTAATAATCTCCTTACCAACTATATCCAGCAACAGCAAATCTCTGGCACCAGGGGTGGTTGAGCTTGACCCCAGCAGCATCTAGCTACAAGGCTTCTAAAAACTTTTGGCAGAAGGCCCCCAAAAGGTCAGTCCTCACCAGCCCTATCCCTTCCTAACTATTGTCAGGAGTCAGTTTTGTCTGTGTTCAAACACAATAGATGCAAAGCTTCCACCTACCACGTGCCTTTATTGCCCTGGGAAGGCACAAATTTGGATGACAAGCAACAAGGGGAAATCCACTGAAACAATAGCAAAGGTAGAGAGTGGAGACAGGAACTCTCCAGGACCCATCAGGAGACAGAAGAGCTTTTGCCTGGGGAATACCCACCTCTGAGCTCTGTGCAGCTTGCCAGGAAAAACCCAGGGCTGAGGGAAGAGATACTGTCACTGGAAGATTTAGGAAGGCAAAGGAAAAAAGGACGGAAGGGAGGGAACCTCATGTGCAGGAGAGGCTCCTGTGAGGGCTGTGCAGAGTTGATGGGGACAGGAAAGGAAAGCACAGGAAAAGGTGGGTTCTTACAAGCTGGTGAGCAAATATTACCTCAGAAGTTAACTGCAGCTGAAGAAATGCATGCACAGGGCTGCTGCTTGCTTTAACCCATGAAACAGTCACACTCCTTTTGCAAAATGTTTGTTGTTGCGTTCAGAGGAGCTGGTTCTGAGAGATTTTAATCAGCTGCTGCCTTAAGTTTATTGCATTAAACCGAACACAAGGACTAAATTCAGTTGCTGTAACTACAAAGTGAAAGGAGAGAGATGCTAAAGCTCTTGGCTTCAACCCACAAACAATAAAATCACATAGTTCATTCACAGAGAAGCCAAAACCCAATTAAGTTACTGTGAAGAGTTTTTTAAAGGGTTTTAAGATTCAGAGCTAGAAATGCCAAACTTGATCCTGCTTGGATCAAGTACGAAAATCTGCAACTGGTTGCCTGAATTCCCTACAGAAAGCAAAACCCTAAGGAGCCCTCAGGGCAGACTGGGCACTAATATGGCAGCAGCCAGAAAGCCAATAAGCCCTGTAGGCAGAGGAGCTCTGGGCCATTCTGTTATTTTTAATAACTTCTTCACACTGGGCCTGAGCACAGGAGCTGAGTTCAACTGTTGGTACAGTCCCTGGTGCCTCCCTGGCATGAGACAACCTGTGTTCTTCTAAACCATCCTAACCACTGCCCAGGAGGCAGCCCAGGCCAGCGACCACTTCCAGGGGGCATTCTGGATGTAGCAAATGTAAGCTGGAGGGTGGGGGAATGCAGTGGAATAGACATGGCCAGATACTGCCCAGACAGCCTCAGCCAACGTGCCCTGGCACTGCTGAGCTCCCCAGCATTGACGCTGCCCAGGATCCCTGCTTCACATGTCTCATCACTCCCTCAAATCACACCTCTTTCCACTGCAGAATTTTCAGCAGTATCATCAAGAATATCCTAGCTGCAGGTGAAGAGCTCCTCCATCTTGTGGCTGTCTTCCATGCCTTTCCCTTCACAGGATTAGCCAGTCTTGCTTCTTTAATTCCTGAAGCCATTACAGTGGGAGAAACCACTGCAATTGTGACTAGCCACACAGTAATATTTTGTAATTTAGCAGGGAAATCCTTTAAAAGACAGCAGTGTTAAAGGATACCACACCTCTAAAATCCCAGATATAATGCCAGAGCACCAAGGCAGTTTACTGAGCACTTAAATACATGCTTATGCAAACATTGAGATAAGATGGATTTAGAAAAGAGTGATAAAGAGTGGTATGGTGCTCACTTTTAGGAGAACAACAGAGACAAAGATAAGTCATTGTACTTAATATTGTGCCTATAGTGTGGAGTAAAACAGGTATCTGACTTCTCACTTCTAAAGGAATTAAAACATTTTAACAAAGGGATATTCCAAAGATTGTGGCTTAACAGAAAAAAAAGAAAGAGATGTTAACTTTAAAGACAATAGTTTGGCTGTGAGAACCTTGTGAATTACAAGTCACTGCACACTTCAGACTGCCAAGAAAAATGAAAGAGCTAGAAATGTGCCACTGCTACAAAAGTGAATGCACTCTATTAATTCCCTGGGACCATCTTACTTAGTATTAGGAGTGCTTTTCATTACAGGACCTGTGTATTCTGTCCAAAGCTGAAAAGATTTCCACAGATGTCCAGGAAAAGTTTCGGTATTGGTGACAGAAAACTGGAATAACAATATTTCAGTCTAACAAGAAGGGTAGTGGGAAAAGAAGAGAAGATATATGCCTCAAAAACATATTTCAGATGAATTTCAACTATGTACCCCACAAATGTAACCTAATTTTGAGCACTTCTTATTCTAGAAGAACTAGGCTGGGTAGTGGGGGGAGGAGGAGGGCTGTTAAAAGCTGAAAACTTCATCAGAATTAAGTATGATGGGTATTGAAATGTTCCTGATTAGGACAAGGAAAAAAACAAACCAGTCCTTCTGTTGTTAAGAATTCCAGGCATGGCCCAAGATCACTCTGCTAACACATCAAAAAAAGGCTTTTGGGCATGAGAATCATACAGCAGAAAACTACACATTTTGTAGACCATCATTATACCCACAAAGGCTGAAGAGTAGAATTGGCAAATGGGCTGCCCACCAGACATGAAAAAGCAACTCAGACACAGCCTTGAACTTGAGGGAGAGAATCAGCACAACTGAGATGTCTCCTGCAGGCAAAAGGAACCAGAACATTTTGAGCTTCCACCTGGATGATCACCAGCAATACAAAACCAGAAAAAAGACCCTAGTTCAGCAGTTTACTCGTAAGGCCTGTACATTTAACTGGATATCTGGTGGTTCAGCAGCACAGCAGCAGTGCTGGGCCAAATCCAAGTCACAGCCTTCTGGCCCAGGAGGAAAAGCTGTTACCAAATGAAGAATGCTGACAGCATATGGAGGCCTGAGCTACTGGAGAAGTTTCATCCTCATCCAGAAAAGAAAATCCAACTGTAAGATGATGCCAAATGCAAGATTCAATTTAGGTCAGAGCTCTGCTGCTCAAAGTACCCTGGCCACTGATACTGCTTGGAATAGGCAGCCCTGTTCCAGTGCTGACTACATCTTTTCAAAGGTTTTTCACATGGGAAAGGATTGTGGATTATTATTTATTTTTCAACCTGAATTTTATTGCATGTTAGGGAGCAGTTTACTATGAAACAGGTTTATCCAGTCTGCATCACCTCCTCTTTTCTTCATCCCCGTCCCAAAGAAACTCAAAGCACACATGAAGCACTAAAGCTGTGAGGCCTACAAGCTCCCTCTTTAAAGCATGTAAGCACCTAACATTTTAATGAGCATAGAAGACACCCTAAAATGGTCACCTGAGAAATGCCCATCCACTGAGAGCTGAGGTCCTGCCTCTGGCCTCTGACCTAGACACCTATTAGTAGATGGCATAAAGCTGGGGTACCATGCTTATGTCTGACCTGATCTCCACTGAGGTGAATTAAAAATACCTTCCATGGAAGGAGGGTGAGTTACAGAATAGAGAGGCAATGTAAAATAAGATTAAAAGTTCTAATTTCCACTTTTCCTGTTTCTGCCTCAACGCTGTGCATGTGCAATTTATAAATATAATGATAAATACATATGGAGGTGGTTTTTTTTTTTTATAGATAGCCAACCACTGGTTTAGAGTGAAAAACAGCTGACTGCATGTCATGCTGCAGCTCTGTATCACTCAAGACCACACTTCTTACACAAATGAAGCTATTCTGATTCAGTAAAAAACGTTCTCAAAAGGAATGGAAGCAATAAACTAAATGAGGATTAAATACCAGGTCTTGTCATCCCTTCAATGCATGAAAAGACCAAAATAATCTCGACTTTCAAATGCTATGTCAAACTGTGCAGAACAGAAAAGTAAACTTGCTTGTTTTGGCACAGCAAATTCTTTAAAGCTTATACTTTTTCTAAGTTGGAAAATACAACACTGCCATTTGCTAACCCAATAGATCATTTTCCTACCCAAAAAAGGAGAGCTTCTTTTGTAAACCCACCAGCTAAGGACCATTAAATGGGAAGCACTGCTTTATCCTACTCCTCATTGTAAATAGTTATTTAACTTATTTAAACTCTTCTTCAGCAAAAGAATAATTTTGATGCTGAGTAATGAAGCACATGCTTTGCAAAAAGAATAATATTTAAAGTTTTCTGGTGATATGTAAAGGATTAAATACTTGAAGTAAAAAGGATGGTGTCTGGACATCAACCATCACACAGGATTAAAATAGCAGAAGCAAAGTCCAAATGGCACTTCCAGTACTAGTCACTGTAGTCGACCCAACTCAGTGTAGGAAGAGTCTGGCTTAAGAGTCTGGAGTGAATGATCCCCTTGGAAATGACTCAAGGCAATTGGGAAACACCAAGAGAGGACTCTGGCTTGTCACTATCAGTCACTGCCCATCACTGAAGAAGCATTTTGAAAGCACTGTCTGGGGCCAAGACAAAGACCATTCAGTAGTGGCTGGTGACTGTGGGTGGCTGAAACAATTCAGCTGAATGAGTCAGGGCCCACTGAAGATCACAAACAGCTCAGCCTTTTCTACTTGGGCATCTAAAACCTGAGGTACCCTAAAGAAAGTAGTCACTACTCATGATCCCAGCCACTGAGTAACTAGATTTGCTTCCAGGCTTCAGTAGTTAGAAACGTTGTTGGGAATAAAGTGAGAAATTCCATCTTGAAGTGAAGAAAAGCACTGTCTGAAAATTACTGGACAGGTGAGCAAACCCAGATACTAACACCAGCAAGCTTTGATCCAGTTATTCTCAAGCTGTTCTTGCTTATGCCTGAGCAGCATTTAGCATTTGACACCTTCAGAGAAGAGCAGAAGGAAAGAAAAGGCTTTTTGTGAACATCTCAATTAATATGTGGGCTCTTTTGGTCTTTATGCCACTGTAACTATCTCCTGCAGACACAGGTGAGCTCAGAGCAGTTCCAGACACTGTAAACAGCAGTGTACTCCAGAGTGGCACACCCAATGAACCCTGGTGGCTTGATATTTTGTGGTGGGCCCCTGCAGTGTCCCATAAAGTGCCTCATGTAGGCGAGACTGTTAACAAGGCACTCAAACGTCACTCTGCCACTTGGATTTCCTGAGGAATGCAATAAATGCAACCAAGACTCTTCCCTCTACTGGGGCACCTCCCTTCATAACCTGCAAAGGCCTCTTCTCCCTTGTGACAATCAGCTGAAAGCACTCAATGTTATAAAATGCTGGGATGGGGGGACAGTGACATAGAACTAGGCTAAAAACTAGAGAACAAAGGCACTACCAGCCATACCTGATTATACCAAGAGGGTCTAAATCTTCTTCCTCATCTTCCCCCTCTTCCTCTTCTTTTTTCTCCCCTTTTCTGGCATTTTCCACTGATGAAAGCTGTGAGATTAAGTCAGGTGTCTTCTCCTCTTTGAAAAAATCCAATGTCTCATTTTCTTCATCTTCCTTTTCCTTGTCATCAGGAATGTTTTTACCCGTGAAGTCAATGGCACTAGTAGCTTTTGTTCCTGCAAAATACAATTAAGGATGGAAAACTAAGTACACAGGATAACCACTATGCTTTATTTAATGCCTTGCACCTGTTCTTGATGGTTTTGTTTGGGGAATCAAGGACACCATCAGCTTTTGTAGCAATCTTCCAACATTCCTGACTGTCCCTTCTATCCACTGATGTGTCATTACATGTCTGATTTGCTTACTGATTTAAAGTAGCCAAGTAGAAAGTTAAGAGGAAATGAACTTTAGCTGAGACACAGCAGTGCATGGCTAATCCACTTATTGATGTAATTTCTATAGCCAACAGAAACAATAGAATTTCCATATGGTGATTCAACCCATCCACATGAATTTGTCCGAGAAGGAGTTTCCCTCTGAAGGGCTTATTCCTCCCCACTGGCAACAGAGAAGCTTTAAATACTCTGGATAGATACAGGTAGCTAACTTTTACATAGCTAGTTCAGATAAAGTCAATTTTTGTTACTAATTTAATTCATTTGGGCTAAAATTAGATCACTGGACAGCATTAAAAAGTTTCCACAGCAGCTCTTCCATTTACATTCAAAAATGAAACAGAAGTTCTAACTCCCTTCAGTATGCAAGACCCATCCAACTGAGCAAATTCAGCAAACTGGAACACGTGCTTTGACCAAGCCATGCTTGTTACATGCAAAGTCCAGGACAATGAGAGAATTATTCCTTGCTGTGGAGTCTCTGGATGTTCAGGAAAGCAATTTAAAGTAATAAGACTAGCTAACAATAGGGCCGTGGAAACCATGATGGATAATTCATGGTTTCATCCTTTTGTCTGGTGAAATCCCATGGCATGGGAGATGGATCTCACCCAGCTTTTCATGCTTGCACCTGCAGAATGACCCAGGGCAGACCTCATTGACTACATGCAGGTGTCTACACTGAGCAGGTGATCTTATGCTCCCCTTAAGAGATTGCTGCTCAGGGTAGGCAGTAGATGTTAGAATGCTGCTTATCTCACCCCACAGTCACCTATGTTTTACCATGCTGTTTCTCTCTAAACACCCCTGAATATATTGACTATGTCTCCAGGATCTGTAAGGAAAGTGTACCCTACTAGCTTGAAGATGTGCAGCATAGGTACTGAAATCCACCTACTTGGGTAGGGTGAGACTTACCCTAAGGCAGATTGTGACAAACAGGTCACATTATTGCACCCAACCTGTCCACAGTATAAAGTCAGTCCAACCTAACTCAGCTGTAGACCTGTGCACCATGGTTGGGTTAATCAGCATGCAAAGGTTGATCAACATGAATTCTGAATTCCCTATGCAGGGGGTCTACTTTCAAGAGAACACTGCCAGAGAAAAAAGGAAAAAAAAACAACAAACAACCACCCAAAACCTTATTAGCAAAATAATTTTGCCCAATAGTATGCAGTTTTGCTCCCTTTGACTTCAGGAAGCTGCCAGTCTCACACAACGTCTCATTTGGCCACATTTGACACTTTTGCAAAATTGGCTGTTAGCACATGGTGACCTGCTAGCAGCTTCAACTTCACTTCCTTCCAACTAATGCTACCCTGAGAATCCTGCACAGCACCAGGCTGGAGTATTCCCTGCTCAGCAGCTCTCAGCTGAATGAAGAGCAGAAAGTCCATCTGTTCCATTTATTCAATGACTCCCTGTTATGCCCAAGGAACATAAGAAAGGAACTATATGAACCACTGCAAGAGGCAACAAGAGATGGACATGAGGCTAAGGAAAATACGGGTTTAACTAATAAGGAAACAGGCCTTTTATTCAGCTCTTTTTCAGGGTCAGTAATTTGCTTTAGGACTCTCTTCAGCAAGGCCTACCAACTTTATTAGGAATAAAAACTAGACAAAACATTGATCAGTTGTTCACTAAGGGAGACCCTGAACTGTCCCCTTAGAGTCCACTTCTCCACTGATGGTATATGATCATTTAGCCTTCTCCACTTCCATCTTCTGAGTGACAGCTTAGTTACATGCCCAAGGGAAATCAGAGACAGTGGGATAGATACCTTCAAAGCAAGCATTGCCATGTCAACACTTGTGAATGAGGCACGTACCCACTGAGAAGAAAGAGGAGAAAACACCAGCAGCCATGGCTGTGCAGGGCTGGAGATGCACAACAGGGTATTTTCAGCAACAGTCTTTATTCTGGCACTCTCTAGTTTCTGACTACCTGAGTCAAGAACTTAATAACCCTTTTATCAAGCAGGTTCATGGCAGAGGGGACACACATCTTTTCATTACCTAAAAATTCCAGTAACTCAGGACTCGTCGCTAGCTCCTCATTTTTTGAGATGAATTTCATGATATCATTGAACATAGCTCTTCGTTCCCAGATGTCAGATTCCCCCACGAAGAGAACTTTTCTAGGCAAGAGTGGAAGAGAAGCCCGTGGATACCGTGCTGCCAGCCTCTGGTAGAGCTCCTCTATCTCACTGTACTTCTTGGAAACCTGCAATCAAACATTGCTGCATGAGTGAAGTTTCTTTACAGGGGAGACAAGAGCAGCAAAGCAGCAGTTTAAGCACAGTGAAACATTAACCCTGGAAACTGAAGTGGGAAAACATGTATTGCCAAGGAGCTTCACATGCAGCCTGGTAAAAGCCTGTTATCTGCACAGTGCATCCCCCCCAAGCCTTGTTGCTGCTCTTCTGTTATCAAAATCCACTCCCTAATGGAATTGCAGTTCAGTGCCAAATACTCAGGATCCATTTGTCTGACTCATAACTAATGAAATACTGGGAAGATCACTGCTCCAGATACTTTTCTCTGACAGCAAAAATCCATGTCCACTAAAAATGAGCTATACAATGCCCAGCCCTGAGAGATGGGAGGGAAGAGAAGCCCAGCTAGGTAGGTATCTGGTTGGGAAAGCAGCCTGAACCTTTGCACTGTTGAGTCAGAAGAACCATTTCTCAGCCTTGGTGGTATTCCGTGTCCTTCTGGATGTTAAGGTCCAAAAACCTGGTACATTTGCTGCCCTGCAGAGCACCTAATACAGAAACCGAAGGGCAAATACCTTAGGTGACTCCTGACTATTTAATTTATCCATAAGAAAATAAAAATGAACTTGGCCACGGCCTACAAGTTCTCATACATGCAGCAGATGCCAACAGTGAATGAAGTCATTCCTTCTGCAGACAAAAACAGGAAGCCTGAGGAGAAGTAATGCCCAAGATACTAAAAGGAGAGCAATAATCATGGGAATGCTGGTGAGAAATAGTATGGCTTCTGTGCCACATTAAGTTTTGAATTCAGTTCCTTAAAAAAATCAACACACAGAAAACACACACCAAGTAAACACTATCTCTAAGTGGTGTTAGAGACACCAAGGAGAGTGACTGTTATGCTCTATGACTGTGGTATTACACAGACAGCATATTATAAACTATGATTGTGTTTCAATGAATACAGTTAGTTAAAAAAAAAAACACAAAACCAACAAAAAACACAACACAAAACCAAAAAACTAGTTCTAGTGGAATGTCATGGCCCAGATAATCTATTAGGGTCCAGCTCTCATCCTTCTTTAACATGTGTTGGTGAACTCTAGTGGAGTGAATCCTAATCAATACTGCAACATAAAAGACTGAGAGGCTCGAGCACCACTGAGAGTGACTATTAAAAACCTTATAGTGTCTGCTGGAACCTGATGATGACCAGCACAGGTCTGACTGGGCAGCTAGCACTCTCCCAGGTAATTCTTCAGCTCAAGATTTAGCCCTATGTAGAGAACACAGAGTAGCCAGTTTGGGTACTGATGCCCATTGCAGATGGTAAGGAAGCTTCATACTCTGGATGCAGACTGTTGCCAGCTGCCCTCCAGGCCAGAGAACAGGTTCTGACATTAACAGACACACCTCGACTAGTTTACTAAATGAGGAATAAAGAGCAATAAGCACCTCAGCCTCCATGCTTCCTTGCCTTTTGCAGTAATTATCACCCAAGCTAGCTGATGTGAAAAATACCTGCATTTCAGCTGTACAATGTTCACTGTGGATTCAGTGTCTAGTCACAAAAGGCAAGCAGCCTGTAAGGAAGATCTGAAGTATGAAACCAAACCTGAGCTGACAGAGGAGTGGAAAAAGTAGAACTTTACACTTGCCTCCTGTAAGCAACACAGGAAAGGGTGAGCAGCACTGTGCTCTGCTTGCAGGATCTGACTTGCAATTCAGCAGCCAAGCACTAAAGTGATGGCAATAAAGAGATGCTCTCAGAATAAGACAATCCTCCCTTTGAAAGATACCCCAAAAAAAGAGAGGAAAACAATTCTGGAAATTCTGAATTGTTGTACATTTCTAGTTTACTAGGTCCCGGTAGCACTCTGAACAGGGTAATACAACAAAGCCTCTCCACAAAACACTGTGTAAGCACAACTCTAAGGGCAATGAGGAGTTCACTGGTACTTTCTCAAAAGAAAAAATATTATCCTTCACTCAGAAAAAAAAAAAAATCAAGTCTGATATGTAAAAAAAGTTTTTAACATCTAATTAATTTAAATGATAACAAATTAATGTCTGAAACCACTACAAGACAGCAGCCAACCAACAAGACTGTGTCAAAACTGCTTTAAAACACTCAAAAACTAACCCTGAACTGAGACATACAAAGTTATTTCTTTCCTCACTTACTTTTCATCCCTCCTCTATCAAACTCTGAAAGTTATTCCTAAATCTCAATTTCTGACTAATTACTAATTACATTGAACCCAAAGTGAATGCAAACCCCACATTCAATTGCTAATTAAGCCTTTTGTGAATGGGCTTTGAACACAACCACCAACCATGAGAGGCAGCAGAACATACCCGATGAGGTACCACCAGCCCCAAAGCACACTCCTGTGCTGCCCAGAAGCTTGCAGCACACCATGCAGGCTCTTTTCCAGCAGTCTGGGGCTGCCCTCTGCTGGGATAGCCTACCACGCAGGCAAGGTGTTAAGCCTCCAGCCCAAACCTGTCCTCACTTACCCAAGACCAAGGCTGGCCCTAGCAAGCCTCTGCCAGCTCCGCTCCTCATCTGCTGTCCCTCTGGCTCCTCTGTGGTTTTATTCATCTCCACCTTGGTTTTGGTGCTGGAAATGCCATCAACCTCAGCCTGACTGACTGAGAATCACAAAGCACTCTAGGTTGGAAGGGATCATCTAGTTCCCACCCCCTGCATGGGCAGGGACACCTCCCACCAGCCCAGGCTGCACAAGCCCCATCCAACCTGCCCTTCAACACTGCCAGGGATGTTGCATCCACAGCTTCCCTGGGCAACCTGGGCCAGTGTCTCACCACCCTCACACTAAAGAATTTCTTCCTCATGTCTTTTCTAAATTTTTCTTCTTTTAGTTTCAAACCATTGCCCCCTGTCCTGCCACTACAGGCCCTGGCAAAATGTCTTTCTCCATCTTTCTTATATGCCCCCTTTACATACTGAAAGGCTTATTTAAGGTCTCCCTGAAGCCTTGTCTTCTCGAGGCTCAACAACCCCAACTCCCTCAGCCTTTCTTCATAGCAGAGGTCCTCCAGTTGTATGACATGTTCATGACCTTCCTCTGGACTCCCTCCAAAACCTCCATGTCTTTCTTGTACTGGGGACTCCAGAACTGGACACAGTTCTTCAGGTGGGGTCTCAAGAACAGAGAGGGAGAATCACCTTCCTCGACCTGTTGGCCATGCTTCTTTTGAAGCAGCCCAGGATACAACTAGATTTCTGGGTTGCAAGCACACATCTGGGTCTCCTTGCAGCACAGAGTGCAGGGGCCTTACATGGCACTGTCCAGGCCCCTCAGAGTGTATTTTCTCAGGTCAAGTCCCACGTGTCACTCAGAGCACTCTGACAGCTTTGCAGTCAGGAAGCACTGCTCTGCTGTGACAACTCTAGACACTTTCAATTTGTTGTCCTCTGATAATTTTTCAGGAGAAAGGCATATCAGCACGTAAAAAAAAATAAATCTTGCTTTTCCTGGTTACCACTCACAACTCTTTAAAAAGAGTTGATGGATCCTGCAGCCCAAAATGTCAGGATGAAAAAACTAAATGCTGCTCTAGTAACCATTTTATCACTCTTATTATGTAAACAAAGTCCCATTTGATGAATAGCCAAATATTTTTCTTCTGCTGCCTGTAATTCCTCTATGTCTTGATCCTGCAATTACCCCCTCCAAGCCTCTAACTGAACTCTGCGAATACTGTGGAGCTAAACCCCCACCACCTGTAAGTCAGCCTGAGTGCACCCACTTCAAGGAGTTCTGTCAAGCCACAATATCAAAGGCTCAATCCACTTCAAAAGAGTTAATCATGCAAATACACCAAAGCATGTGCATATCTGCCAGGTCAAGACCCTATTTGCCTGTAACGATTAACATCCAACATAGAACTGAGAGATGGGGATGGGTCTGAATTATTTTTTGCACCAGGAACAAATAAGTAAGTTGAATATGATCAAATATAGCCAGAAGGTTAAGAAAACCACGGGGGAGTTCAAAGGGAAAGCCTGAAGTTTGCTACTAATCCCTCCAAAGTCTCACCCATGTGCCTTGCCCCCTTCTTCAAGAGAACCTCATGCATGAAAGGACGCACACCAGAATGCCTGTAGGATACAAGCCTGGAACTCTCAGATGTGCATTGGAGAATTTGATCCCACTCAGCATTAATGGGATTTAATGCCTCCCTTCCCTAGGCTTCTTTGAATGCCCAAATTATGACCTCAAACTTGTCTTCATATGCTTTATATTTACTGCAGGGATTTTGATGAAATGGAGATCTCAGACAGAGCCAACTCAATCCCTTTGGCCAGCCAATGCACACTTCTGAAGACCACTCTTGCTTTTGTAGCATTACATTAAATACTTATGGCTACTGTGACTTTCTTTTTACAAAGCCACTCCTTAACACTGTCACAAAAAGGAGGTACAGCAGCATTGTCCTTTATACAACCAGCTTTGGATTCAGGAATCAAAAGCATCCCTTCTCATAGAGAGCACAAACCAAGCTTTCACTTGCAGACTCCCAATTTCAGCCATTCCAGGACTAATGTTGCTTGGTGATCTCGTGGATATCCGTTATGATAGATTTTAATTACATGACCACATGCTGATCCCCCCACCTGTTTTGCCCAGAAGAGCAAACACTATTTCTTTTTAATCAACATAAATTCTTAGCAGCTCCTGATCCTATTGCTACACTGAGAAGGGATATTTTTTCCCCCTCTAAAATTACAGAGGTTATTATGTGCAGGAATTTACCCTCACAGCACACCTGTACAGTCAGGAAATAGCAAATCCAACACACAGATCTTGAGGCCCACAGAAAGAAAGCCAACATTTGCAAACAGGCAATGATAAAAACATCAATGAATGCACACCCACATACTTACACTCCTTTGTTTTATCAGAGGAAGACAGTTCTAGATTAAATCCCTCCTAAAAACGTGCTGTGCCTGTCAAGCCCTGGGAAGTTATTTGTTCAGCTTTGGAAAAAAACAAACTTGGCTAACAGAAGTAACTCCTGAAAAAGATGCAATTAAATTGGGCACAGATAGAAAGAGAAGGCACTATAGGCTAGGCTGACTTTTAGTAAGGTTAGGAAGAGAGAAGTTAATTGCTAAAACAGGTAAGGTGTGGCTAGAAGAAATGCACTGAAGATAAACAAAGCCTTTTCTTCTTCTCACAGAAAATGGGAGGTCTGCAGGCCATAATCAAGTATCACCTTTGCAGCAGTGCCTCTGATGCAGTACCAAAGGTAAAGCAATTTCATGCTTCCAATCAGGCAAGAGGATTATGACCTTTGAAAGAAATCCAGCTGAGCTTTCCTTCAGTTACCAAATACAACCTCCTCAAGGTTAAGCAGTTCTACAACCCATTTGCCCTATTTTAGAAATGGCATTTCTTAAATTAAAAAAACCCCTCCAGCTTCTAAGCATTTAGATCTGAAAGTCATCACAGAAATAAGTTTCTTCACCTGTTAATGCTTCATGTTTCAATTTGAAATGCTATGATACTGCACAGTCCCATTAAGGCCGGGAAGCAGGGAACTCTGGATTGTTCAGACTCCTCAGGTGAGATCCAAAATCTCTATGCTGTCCATCTGGTTTTGGCCATAGGCCCTTAACATATCTCGATTCAATGTCATCTAAATTGCAGCCCAGAGATCACAGCTAGCCTAGAGGACACTTCTATCCTGCTCACCATTTTTTTTCCAGGGATGCAGAGAAGCTGGAGCAGCTCTGCTATGAAGACAGGCTGAGAGAGATGGGGCTGTTCAGCCTGGAGAAGAGAAGGCTCCAGGGAGACCTTAGAGCACCTTCCAGTGCCTGAAGGGGCTCCAGGAAAGCTGGGGAGGGGCTTTTCACCAGAGAGGGCAGTGACAGGACAAGGGGTAATGGCTTTAAACTGAGAGAGGGGAGATTTGGGTTGGATATCAGGAAGAAATTCTTCCCCATGAGGGTAGGAAGGCACTGGCACAGGTTGCCCAGGGAGGTTGTGGCTGCCCCATCCCTGGCAGTGTTGAAGGGCAGGTTGGATGGGGCTTGTGCAGCCTGGGCTGGTGGGAGGTGTCCCTGCCCATGCAGGGGGTTGGGAGCTGATGATCTTTAAGGTCCCTTCCAACCCTCACCATTCTGATTCTGTTTGAGCTACAGATGCTGCTCAGCCGCATCCCTGCCCACGCGGCTCACAGCCCAAGGCACAGAGATGCAGTTTGGCTGCTGCCACCTAGGGCACGAGAGTGTGGAGGGCAGGCACGGCCACTGCAAACAGGCGGGAGAACACCTAACAAGGATAAACAGTTTAGCTAATATTCAGGAAAAAAGGGGGGGGAAGGAGGGGGAAGAAAGAGAAAGATGAAGGGTCTCAAAACACAGACCTGGCTCCCGAGGTAGCCAAAATTGGACTAACGTGTCCAGAGCCAATGAAAATCTTAACCAGCCTACCCATCTTCCCTGACCTACCAGCCACCTCAGCACTCTGACACTGGCTCCTTTCTCCAGCCTCTCAAATTTGGTCATTTCAACAACAACAAAACCAAGCTCCCTCTCTCCCATCCTGCTCACATACTTGGGCAGGTAGAACAGGCACACAGTGGGTTCTTTTTCCTCCCTCAGATGTGTCATCTTACTCCCCCTTGCTGTACAAATCTGATGTGTTTGACCTGCTGCCCAAAGTCACCTCATTCCTCTCTGCTGCTCCCCGGTCGCCTGTTCTGTTGCATTTCACCTGCAGATTCTCAGGGTAAGGGCTGTGGTTCTTGTTTGTTTGACAGGGCACTGAACAGACACTATAGGTACAATTCACCCCACCTGGCAGCAATAGGGTTGGGGTTTTCCTCCATGCCTACACACAGGAGGTGTCTCCACTCTCATGACAGTCAGATACAGTTACTACATTTTGACAGGATGTGACTGAAACACAGCTGACCTGAACACAGGCAGCTAGTGGCACCCTGGGTGGCATACAGATGGTGTGCCCATGCCTTATGTCCTGTGTCACATCTGTCAGCCCCAGGCAGACCTCTAGGAAATGGTACCAGCCGAAGTCTAGCTGAGCATCTATGGTGTGGTGGAATCCACTTAACACAACTACATTCCTCTCAAGACTAGTGTACTGACTGGGGTGGAAGCTTAGAAAATACTTATCTGATGAGCTAAATGTTATCCCTGTCAGACTATACCAGTTTTCTTCTTTTTGACCAATGAAATGTCAGGAGGTTTTACCAGAGGAGAACTCAGGTTCATTTCACTTGAGAAGAACAACTAAGTCCTGAAAATCCTCCTCTAACTGCATAATACTACTGCTGCAGAAATGGTACAGACTGTTGTCCTATCAAGGCCCTTAACCCAGGATGGCTGTGATGACAAGTATCTGCTGCACCAGGACCAAAATAACCAAAGCTGATTAAGAAAGTGATCACTAACACAAACACCAATTAAACACTTACCATAAACTGAACGACATCTTCAGGCTTGTGCTTTGCTGATTTGAAGGCAGCCAGTCGGGTCACGACGACAATGTGATACTCTACATGGCCAGACATCACCTTCCCACGGACTTCCTGGTACTCTGGCACTGACAAGTCCAGCCCTGTGTGTGCATTCTGAATCTGCCTAGGGGAGAAAACACATGCAGAGTTCAGGCACTGGCACAAAGACTTTTACCTGCCCCTCTCTAAGGATCTGGTTCATAGCTCAAGAAAGTCAGTGCAAAGACTCCCATTTCAACAAGACACCAGACAGACGTGATCCCAACACTGTTCCTGCTCTGCAACAAGACAAATTTGGATGCAGGCTGCTTCCTATATTCCATCCCAGAGCACCTGCCACTGGCCACTGCAGACAAAATGTCAGGAACACAGCACTTCTGGGAACAGAGGATGGGAATCATTCACAACAGGACTTCACCCACAGGAGCTGAAGGTGCTGTCTGACCCAGCAGGGCAGATGAGATCCCATGATCTGTCATCACAGCTTGTTTTGAAGCAAAAGTCTGTTCACTATGACTCACACCAAGCCCTATGCACCTCTCCTTTGACTTAGGACATCCCCACGAATGGCACAGTAGTTGAAACAGATCATGGAAGGAAGGGGCTTGCTTGAGTGCAGGGACAATGTGAGGTTTGTAGGGCCCAACCAGGGAAGCTTGGGTAAAGCCCAAAATACAAAGAGAAGTTGCTGGAGCAGATGGCTGGGCCAACCCCAGTCTCTGTGGAGGTCCTTGAGGAAAATGTGACAAGTATCTGCCAGGACAGAGCATGATTGTCATGGTTTGGGCCCAACAGGACAGCAAAGGAGCAGCCCCACGGCCGCTCACGCAACTCCCCACACACACTCTGGGATGAGGAGGACAAAGCTCCTGGGTCAAGACAAAGGACAAGGAGGGATCTTCACTGATTGAGGTCCCGGGCAAAACAGACTCAACTTGGGGAAAAATAATAATTTAATTTCACACTAATCACACACACACAGGACACAGACACACCCAGAGCAGGGCTCACACAAGTTACCCCACCCCTCCCTTCTTCCTGCCCAAATCCCTTTGTTCCCGGTTTCTCTCCCTCCTTCCCCCCAGCAGCACAGGGGATGGGGATGGGGTTTAGAGTCAGGTCACAGGCTGGTGGTTCCTGCTGCTCCTTCCTCCTCAGGAAGAAGGATTCCTCACAGTCCTGCCCTGCTTCCCCGCGGGGTCCCTCCCATGGCAGAGTCCTCCACCAGCCTCTCCTCCATGAGTCCTTCCCACCAGGCCCGGAGCTGCTCCAGCCTGGGCTTCCCACAGAGTCACGGCTGCTTTGGGAACAAACTCCCCTGGCCTGGGGGCTTCCAAAGCTGCACAATCAGAGTCCACAGGCAGCAAATCCTCTGGCCACAACATCCAAGTCCAGTGGCCAAGTTCACCCCTCCTGGCACCTTCAGGGAATGTTCCACCAGGTTCCTCCATGGATGCAAGGGCACAGCTGCCATCTCGGCATGGGCTGCAGGGAAACTTCTGCTTGGGCACCTTCTGCCCCTTCTTCCTCACCAACCACCAGCACAGCTCTCCTCCTCCAGCACAGCTCTTCTCCCCCTCTGCTAGCTCTGCTCAGGTGTTACAGCTGTTCTTTTGTATGTTAATGGCACAGGGGCATGTATTGTCCCTCTGTTGGCCCCTTGGCTGTTTTTTGGGGCAGATTCATACTGAGTATGAGGCATAAGGGGCAAACACTTTGGTCAATTCTGGTCACCTGTCTGCTCCACTCCTCCCCCCAGGAGGGTCACAGGGGAATAGGATTCCTCCTGTTTGTTCCCAGAGCTGAAGATGTTTAGCAGAACCAAGCATTGATTCTGGTTTCCATTCTCCAGCAGTAACTATAACCATCGAGCATTATCAATCCTACAAGCAGACAATGGCAGGAAGACATGCTGTTAATTTCAGCCAGTGCAGTCACTTAGAAGAGACTTAACTGAAAAGTACAATTACTAGAGAGAAATTTGGTTCTGTCCTGGCTCAAACCAGGACACATTCAGAGCATCACTACCACCTGAACACATTTCCAAGTGTGTCCTTCCTATGTGTGAATGCTTTTTAAGAAATGAGAAGGGGCTGTTTTAAGACCAAAAAAAGGAAAAAAAAAAAAAGGAATTTCTTTTAACTAAGTGTTCTTCCTGCTTATTTTATTTAACCTTAGCTGTACAAGGAACATCAAGTCCCATCTTGTCTGGACTTCCTGTGGATTGCAGAGGTGTCTTGTGGAATTCTTGCCTCTTTCTTTAGGAAGTTTAGATTCATTAACATGGGCTCCCTTCACCCAAGGATACACGAGGTGTCTGAACTTAAAATACACTTTAAAGAGGTTTAAACAATCTAGTTTCAAAGGACTCCACTCATCATGTCAAAACTTGACCGGTTCTTTTGAAACTCGTGTTTTTCCAAGAAGGCAATCTCTGAATCTCCAATGCAAACCTGAATAAAAAGCTTTTTGAAGAGAGTATCTCCAGAGTTCTCTATAAATTGGACAGCAACAAACAAGGGCACAGGCCCAATTTCATACCCAATCCTCTGTGCAAGCCATGTTTAAAACATCAGGGTTTTAACAACAGCTCCTACCATCACCAAGATTTCACACTAGGTGCCTAAATGCCATTCTGTTTGCTCCAGTTCTGCTCTCATTTTCTGCCAGCCAAGGACCTGCCTTCACACTAACAGATAACGTTCTGTTTTCAGTTACACACTGTCAGCCTGTGCACACAATCAGTAGTGCCTGTGTGTGAAGACACAGGGGCCTGGCTTTCACACAGCAGGCTGTCCAGCTGGTAAAGTAACAGCCACTGTCTGCAGTGTTGTCTCCTTCAGTGGCAGCCAAAACGCTGACTCAAGGGACACCTGCCAGGGAAATCAGCTGGATCTGGGGTTTTTGGAATACACCTGCAGCAGAGGAAATGTTCTCTCCAGATGTGCAGTCACTCCAAAGCTGCAGCTATGACAGCAAACAGGTCTGTCAGGAGAGAGTTACTTCTGTTAACACAGCCACAAATGATGAGGTAACCTGCTTTTCACCTCTGATGTCAATACAAGGAAAAAAACACCAGGAAGCAATCCTTCCTGAATGGCCTTATTTAGCTTAAAACACCAAGCAGGTACAGACGCTCTGAGATGACAGAACACCAACTTCACTGTACGAGCTGCTACATCCAAGAGTTCTAAAAATGTCACAGAGTTAATAAGCACCTTACCTGCACCTGGGGATTTTCTTTTAAAACTGTTAAAAGTCTCAGCTAAAAATGACTGTCATGGAAAGCATTAGAGGCAGGGGCATTTTTGCTTCTTTGCTTTAGGCTTTGTGATCACTGTCGTAATTGTCTCTTACATGAAACCTACTGCTAGTATCTCTTCCACAGCAACAGGATTGTGCAGTTTTTAAATATAAAAATTACTGTGGACAAACAGAAATCAGCAGGGGGGCTGAGACAGACACCCTGTGCTACCCAAAGCACACACTAGCTCTTCTAATGCCTTAGTTTGAAAAGAAGCAGCCCCCAGTGTTTTA